>NC_069666.1:20712664-21312664 GCF_027244095.1 Hemicordylus capensis
CAGTCGTCTTACCATCTTCTCCATCCTGGTTTTAGCTTTTCTAGGCCTGCTCCACTTGCTCCCTTCCCATAGTTTCTTGCTTTGGTCTCTCTATTCGGTTATCTCTGAAAAGAAGTGGACAATTAGTTCCTTTTCATCCAGGCCCTTCTAAACCATCCCCTCCCCATCATTTTGTTTGAAAAGTACTCACTATTGCAACCATTGCTGCTGTTTGCCTCAATCAGGGTGTCACCATGCTCTATTGAAGTGGTCCGTGGGATCTGGCCCTTCCTAAGAGGAAGTGATGATGAAAAAAGATTAAGAGGAGAAAAGACAAGAAGAGAATTGGAGGGGATCCGTGCAGTCATGGGACTCATGTACCCCTCTCTGGGTTTGGTTGCCTCAACCTAACATGCCACAACCACAAGCCTCTGGCTACTCACAACCCAGTTAAACTGTGTGCTTAAATCAAAGTAATTTCTCTGAAACAGATTCAAATTTCAAACATAGACTCAAATTTCTCTGAGGCATAGATTGGGCTGGTGGGACTTATTCCATGCACAGGGCTATGCACTGCACATGTGTCATCTGAATTGTTTGTCATGAGCACATGTGCTTTTGGTCTGTCTTTGTCACACAGGTTCAGCCACGACATTCCAAATCATAATTTATACTTCTGATATGTACTTGGTGCAATGAGCAGTCTGGGCTGGGCGGGTGTGTGTGGTACCCTTAAAGTACCTCTGCATGTCGTGGGTAATTTTTACTGAGGAGGAACTAAATCCATGGCATGCTTTTCTGATACAGCAGGCTCACACAACAGAGCATCTTGCTTGTATCTGTCGCCCAGACAGCCACAGGACTCCATGAATCAAAAGGTTATGCTAATGAGCTTTTTAGTAGCTTTCGGTTTGATACAGTAGCTCCTCACCAGGCAACCAAGTTATTCTGAGTCAGTCTAAGAAACCGGTCAGAAGATCTGTGTGACGGTAAGAGCAGTTTGGTTTTATGGCTGTGTTTTATGGCTTGATGCAAAGAGTTACAGCCTTGACATTTTAAAGAGAAAATGGTTCAGAAATTGTGTGTGTGGGCGCACACACACATGTACATGCCACACACGCGTGCACACGGACACACACTGTTCTATATGCTATCAAATCAGTTCTACTTTAACATTTTCAAAAGGTAGCAGCATGAAGGGTAAGTTGTACCTTCACATATTTAGGTCTCTGTTGCTGAAAACAGATTTAGTTCTCAAGATTTCGTTCTCAAATGACATGGAGTGTCACAACATACTTCATTTATAAACAGGGCTTTTAAGAAGTGTGTGTGTGTGTGTGTGTGTACGTACGTACACACACATATATATTAAAGAACTGCTAACAAAAATTATGTGTTAATCTTGAAAAAGAATATTTGCAAATATTACAGGTATATTATTGGACCATCCATGCAAATTCTAGCCATTAGGAAAGTGTTGGAGACTTTAACCACTGTAGTTTTACCTGCAAAGGAAGAAGAATGCTCCAGCTACCAGAACACTCAGAACAACCACTGAAGCCAGCAAAGCAGCAAACAGTTCACCTCCTGGATGGTTCTTGATGCTGGGGAGAAAAATTTCGGCACAACGAGGCCCTGTATAATTCTCAGTACACCTGTGAAACAAGAGTTTAGAACATAAGAACATACATAGAGCCTTGCTGGGTCAACCCAGGGCCCATCTAGGCAAGCATCCTGTTTCCCTACAGTGGCCCAACAGATGCCGCTGGGGAGCCCGCAGACCGGAGATGAACAACAAATAATACTTATATACCACTTTTCAACAAAAGTTTCTAAAGCAGTTTACATGGAGCAATAATAAATAAGATGGCTCCCTGTCCCCAAAGGGCTCACACTCTAAAAAGAAACATCAGATAAGACACCAGCAACAGTCACTGGAGGTCCTGTGCTGGGGGGTGGATAGGGCCAGTTGCTCTCTCCCTGCTAAATAAAGAGAATCACCACGTTCAAAGGTGCCTCTTTGACCAGTGAGCAGGGTAAGGCAAGCCCTCTCTCCTGCTGTTGCTCCCCTGCAACTGGTACTTGGAGGCATGTAAAAAATGTATAGATCAGGGATTCTCAATGTTGGGTCCCCAGATGTTATTGGACTTCAACTCCCATAATCCTCAGCCCCAGTGGCCTTTGGTTGGGGATTATGGGAGTTGAAGTCCAATAAGATCTCGGGACCCAACATTGAGAATCCCTGGTATAGATATTAAATAAATAAATAAATAAATAAATAAAGCCTGCCTCTAAACCTGGAGATAGCCTACAGCTATCAAGACTAGTAGCCATCGACATAATTTCTCCATGATTTTGTCTAAACTCCTTTTATATTAACAGGTTAATCGTATCTATTTAAGTTAGTTCTCTGGTTTAGGTTTCTTCAACACACTCTAGCACAACCCAGAAAAAGAACCCAAGAAAGGACTATGCAGATAAAAGGGTGAGAGCGCGTCCAGGTCTCCATGGCTCCCATTCAGTTGTATGGGATACTGCAGTTTGCAAAGATGATGTGAGAAGGAGCATTACCAGAACCTCTGGGGGTGGGGGAACTGGGCAGGTTTAGTCCCTGTCTAGCACTGACTCTTAAGTACTACTTTCATATCGGGTCCGACTAGATATGATTGCATTATTTTTTCCCCAGTCCCACCCCCACAACCACACACACACACACACAATACTATAGATAATCTCGTTCCATTTACTCCCCACAAGCTAGTCTTGTGAGGGTACTGACGATTCTGTGAGACTCCTTGCAGAAATGCAGAGTATTGGCAAATGACAATTTCTGGAGTTGCTGGCAGGTAGTCATCACAGGTAAAACTAATTTAAATTATAGCAAAGATGTGTCCCCCCAGTTGTCAGCTGCATAGACAACTGTTTGCGCTGATTCTGCTCTATTATGGGTGGGGGGGCCCCAAGCAGGCAAGTTCAGAATGGCGTAGTCGGGATGTTCTTCAAGTGAGCAAATGTGAATAAAGAACAGATGGTAGTGGGGGAAATCCTGCTGTGATCTCTTTACTAAGTAGGAATTAAACTAATTCAGCTAGGAGGGCAGGGGTTGTGGTTGTTAATACCTGCTGTTTACTGCTACGTGTGTTGCCTACTTAGACCCTCTTCTGTGGAATAAAAATGCTACTGTAAAGAATTCTAAATGATGTGTTTCCTTTGAGTGGACATTTGGGTAGCTGAATTCAAGAGCATTAAGTGTCCTTGCTGAGGGAGGCACCACAATTTCACCTCCTCGTGCTATCTGCATGCAGTTAGCCAAACTAGGAAAGAGAAGAGACGTGTCTTGAGATGTGACTTCTAAAGACGTACAACCTGCTACCCAAATACATATGCAGTTGCTTCTTAAGGGTCTACAGATTGTTGGTTGCTTGGTACTATAACAGAAGTATGATGTTTACCCTCTGCAATGAGATGTGATTGCAAGAGTCCTCTCTCTTTAAATATGGCATGTGAAAATACTGCATGACCACCCATGAAATAAAAAACCAGGTAGAAACACATCTAAAACGGCATTTCTGTCTTAAATACACACTACACATTTGGAGAGAGCTCCCGAAGTGCTTTCAGTAGCACAGGCAATACTTGTGGTTGTCTGCAGGAGGAAGTTTCCCTTTTCTTGTTCTGAGTTTCTCTGCAGGTTCCACAAGCAGATCCTTTTTAGCAGGCGTTGCACGCAAAGGGTACCCCCCACTGCTTTCTTTCTGATTAGCAGTATTAATCAGAATATATATGACTATTTTTAGAATTCTGTGCTAATCAGAGAAATCAGGGGCTTTTCTTAGTTAACGTGGCTTGGATGTAAATTCCAAATCCCAAGCAGGCAAAAATACCAGCTTCCCTATTAACTCAAGGAGCGGAGATCTTTAATACCAATGCAGTATTTCAGCCGTCAAAAAGGTTCTGAAGCTGATCATCTATTGTCTCTTAAAACACATCAAAAAAGTACAACTAGAAGACTAGGCAGTGCTTTCCAAAGGGGGCATCTGATCCCATCACGGCAAGCTATGCCATCCTTCCCAGAACCACCAGCTGGTGGGGCTGATTACCAAAGGCAGAGTAAAATGTAGGTTATCATTATTAATAATGGCTCACAGGTGCAGTGGTGCCAGCATAAGAGAAAAGAAGCAGTTCTTGGTGCTCCTACAGCCCCCTGGGTCTGCTGAAAAGGCACTGCTGAGGGTCGAAGGGACCCCCTCAGCCATTACAGGGGCTGTGTCCTGGGTGGGGCAGGAGAGGGATGGGGAGAGCCTGGAAACTGGGTGGATGACAGCTTCCCCTAGCAGAACTTCACCTGTTGAAGCAGATCTTTCCCGGCTTGTAAAAAAAAAAAAAATCCTCCTCAGTGGTCAGTCAAAAACAAAACAGGAAGCCATATCTCTTCCCACCAGAACCAACCATGACTTGGCATACAGGGGCCAAGATCAGTTTTCAGTGCACTATTGCATTCAAATTAATGGTTAAAAATACGAATGAACGCAATTATCCGTTACTTGTGGCTCTTTCCCCAAACACCCAGCAAGTCCTCTCCTCTCCCTTGAGTGCAGTTGCTTTCAGGCTGCAATCCTAGAGCTCTTCATGGCTCTTGCTGTTCATGGTTCCTGCTGCAGGGTAGTCCTATCTGGGGGGGGGGGCAGCAAAAACATAGGGATGTGCACGGAATCAGTGGGGGCAAAGGTGGGGAAGCATACCTTTAAGGGCAGGGGAGGGTGCCCTTACCCCTCCCGCCATGTTTTCCCCACCAGCGCTCCATTTTAAACGTGCCCACCAGGGTGGCAGTGTGCCGCCCTGTGTCCTCATTGGACAGAAGTGACAGGAAGTACCCGACATGCGTGCGTCAGGCGCTTCCTGTTACTTCTGGCCGAAGAGGACACAGGGCGGCAGTGAGATACGTTAAAGTTTCCTGACGGACACTTTTAAAATGGAGCGCCGGCCGGGCTTGAGAAGCTATTATGCTATCCGGGGGAAAGTCCATGTTACAGCTATGAGGTCTCCTCCACACAAATCCCCACTCCTGCCAAAGAGCTGTGAAATATCCCAAAGCAAACAGGAATTATTTCCTTCATGTGCTTTATAAAAGGGCATGCTTGTTTGTTCAAAAGAATGGTGTGATTGGACTGTGTACACAGATCCGCAGGCCAGAGTTGCCCATCTCTTGCATCATGCGTCTTGGAAATGACCTGATTTGGCATGTCACTGCCCTTAATGTCTTTCTCCTACAGGATCCCTCAGCCTGCAATTAGGCCAGCTTTGCTTAGGCTCTTCTCTCTTGTAGGACTCTTCCAGAGGGGTGGGGTGTGTGTTCTGTTTTCAGTTTGGGGGGGGTTGGGGGCATGATAAATGAGCCGCTGTTACACAAGTGCTGCAGGAGACCTAGATGTCTTCCCTGGAGGAAACGCGCTTGTCCTGGGCTGTCCCATTTTCCTCGTGCTCATGATACAGTGCTGGGGCTGAATCGGCAATAATGCCAAGTATAGTATGAACGGCAAAAATGGAGGGTTTCTGCCGACTGGAAAATCCCATCTTTCTTTCAGCAAAGAGTGCAATTGTATGCAATGGTCTGGGTCATTCAATATGGCTCTCTCCCACTCAGGGCCATAGCGAGTCTGGTGGGCACTGGGACAACATGTGGGTCCCCGGCTGCTGCCCCACTTCTTCAGAGAGGAAAGCAAAGAGCAAGCTGTCGCCCAGCTGGCAGGAAGGGACACAAGCCCACCCATTCAACTGTAGCTACACAACCATATGGAAAATGGAGTGGGGTGCAATTGAAAGCATAAATGTGATGGGTGAGGATGCTAGGCCCTTCTGCAACCAGATGTTTGGGGGCTCACAGTCCCTAATACAACCCCCCCCCCACCGCCAAGCTAGGCTACAGTACTGCAAATGAACTTGGCAAGGGAAAAAGTGGCTGGGGGGGGACGGACTGCAAGGGAGAGGGTAAGAAGTGGGGGGAGGATTCACCACATCCCCTTTGTGCTCTGAATCACAGTCCCATCCTGCTGTTCTACATGTGACTGGCGCAGTCCCATGTTTAAAGTCTGCTATCATATAGTTAAAGTTTTACTAAAACCATAAACCACAATGTCATCATTTGTTACAAAATGGGGGAGGCAGGTGAAATAGAATGCCGGTTCAGACAGATGTTCTACCTGTGTTCTGATCACTGTATAAACATAACATGTTTATGTGAATGACTGTACCTGCATTCATTTTAAAGGCAAATCCATCTACTGCCCCCCTGAAAAGTAGGACACAGTTAGGAAGTGTGCTGCTGTACCTGCGTTCAGCATAACATGTGAATAATTGTACCTGTGTGCACTTGTATGCAGATTGAATACATACTGAACGTGTGAATGGGGCTATTGTCCTACTTAGACAGAAGATTCAGTGAACAATTTAGCTTAAATCTCAAAGCACTCTTCCCTCACCCCCATCCAAATTAATTAAAATGCCATTATTTCAGGCACTTCAAGCAGATCAGACTCAGCAAGACTTAATCAGGGCTGCTCAGTTTCGGCCCTCCTGTAGATGTTGGCCTACAACTCCCATAATCCTTGGCTATTGGCCACTGTGGCTGGAGATTATTGGAGTCGTAGTCCACAAATACCTGGGGGACTTCAAAGGACATGGGAATCCCCAACTCTACCAAATCTCCTTTTAGTGGCCACTCTGATCCTCAGGATTTCCCTTGTTACCAGGTATGGAAAACCTGACTCTTTCATGCTTTCTGGAGAGCCAGCATGGTGTAGTGGTTAGAGTGCTGGACTAGGACCGGGGAGACCCAAGTTCAAATCCACATTCAGCCATGATACTAGCTGAGTGACTCTGGGCCAGTCACTTCTCTCTCAGCCTAACCTACTTCACAGGGTTGTTGTGAAAGAGAAACTTAAGTATGTAGTACACAGCTCTGAGCTCCTTGGAGGAAGAGCAGGATATAAATGTAATTAATAATAATAATAATAATAATTAATAATAATAATAGCAGAAAAAATAGAAAAAATCACCAAATACAAAGATCTACAAATTGAAATTGAAAGGCTGTGGCAGAAAAAGACCAAAAAAATCCCAGTGGTAATTGGCGCCCTGGGTGCAGTTCCAAAAGACCTTGAAGAGCACCTCAACACCATAGGGGCCACAGAAATCACCATCAGCCAATTACAAAAAGCAGCTTTACTGGGAACAGCCTATGTTCTGCAACAATATCTCTAACAATTGACAATAAAATTCAGCCATCCCAGGTCCTTGGGAAGGACTCGATGTCTGGATAAAACAACCCAGTCAATAACACCTGTCTGACTGTGTAAACAAGAGATAATAAATAAATGCTTTCAGCACACCCAGTCATAGTTGCATCATTCATTTGAGGACTACAGGCAAAGGGTTCCTGTCAAACCCCTGCTAATCTGAAGGGGTGGGTTTTGGGTGGCGTCTAGGCTGGACCTGGAATCTTGGCATGAAGATGTCCATTCTAAGTAGGCACTAGATAACTCATCCTTTCTGTTATTCTGCTGAGCAGTGATACACTTTCTTATGTTATTGCTATTCCTATCACTACTGATTATCAAGATAGCGGAGTAGAAACAGAACCTTTTTCATATATAATTAGCCTTCTTGCCCGACTGAGAAGGAATCGAAACATTCTGGAACTGAATACTCCAGTACATGGAGTGACCCTGTCTATGAAGGATCGGATTACCTAAACCCCCTGTGGTGCTGCTGCTGCTACTACCGCTACTGCCACCACTTCTGTGCTGGCAGAATGCAATGCTGCATTGGTGGGGGGAAGTATGTCAGTATAGAGAAATCTTTGCACCAGTGAGTGTACCCCTGGCCGGTGCTAGTGCAAGGGAGAAAACTGGGTGGAACTGGGGATGTGACAGGGCAGAAGCAGGTTGATCATAATCTTGCCCCTGCTGATAGTTTAATGTTATGCTTGCCAAAGAGGTGGAGGAAAGAGCCAGTGTGGTGTAGTGGTGAGACTGGGGGAAACTGGGTTCAAATCCCCACTCAGCCAAGATTCACATGGGGTGACCCTGGGCCAATTACACACTCTCAGCCGAACCTAACTCTAGAGTTGCTGTGAGGATAACGGGGGAAGAATGGTCATACCAGGCAGCCCACCATGATTAATTTTCCTTGCAGGACAAGAGCCACAGCATAAGGCAACTGAACTAATGGAAATGGAATTCCACTGCAAACCCCTATTTGGATTGCCAAGATTGTGACATTGATTTGATCTTATGCTGATGCTTTCAAGGATGTTTTTTTAGGCATGTCTGTGTGAGTTACTGTGTACCACTTTGAATTGTGTATGTAATTTGAATCCTTTGCTTCTTGTCCCATCCTAAGTGGACTGAATCAACTGAACCTCCCTTTGTAATGTATTCTATTTTAGCCCGCACATGTTTATCACAGATAACATCTTTTGTAAGACCACCACTTATAACCACAGATTATTACACTTGTTGCTTATATTTTATCACTTATACTAGCCAAAGTGCAGTCAGCTCATGTTCAAAATAAGAAGAATGTGCTATACATGTTGACAAAATTGTCTGATTTCTGAAACAAGTCTACCTCTTGTTGAGGTAGTCTAGAATATGGCCTATACAAATCAAATGCAAGATGTTATTGTCAACATTCAGCTTACCTGCAAAAAGGGCTGGAAGCAGTAGGTAACGTGTAACAAGTCCCACCATTCAAACAGAAATTGCCATAACTGCTGCCACAGAGTTCTTCATGATCTAAAAGGAAAAGAACCAGGACAGATTTTATTGTCGCCTGTTTTTGCATGAATCAAATGCAATGATATGAAAGAAGCTCTCACGCAAGTGTGTGTGTTCACCTCACTCCCCCTCATTTACACACACACACACACACACACACACACACACACTTTGTTTAATTGTGGCAAAGAAAAGCGGGATTAGCTTTACCCTTTCCACCTGCTAGTGCAGATATCAACCATCACTATTATTCCCCATTATGGCCATCACAGCCTCCAAGATTCTTTGACACACAACTTAAGTAGATAAAAACCTTTTCAGGGTTCAAATAAACAATAAGTGCCTTTTCAGTAAAATCCTTTTCAGGGTTCAAATAACAATAAGTACCCCAAAAAGATATCTAAGTTTTGATATACAGACAACTTAAACAACAAAATACCCCACTTGAATCAAATGTATGCAATATATAATAAAGGTAACGTGTGCCATTGAGTCCTGGCGACCACAGAGCCCTGTGGTTGTCTTTGGTAGAATACAGGAGGGGTTTCCCATTGCCTCCTCCCATACAGTATGAGATGATGCCTTTCAGCATCTTCCTATATCACTGCTGCCTGATATAGGTGTTTCCAGTGAGGATTCGAATCAGCAAACTATGGCTTGCTAATCAAGTCATTTCCCCGCTACGATGCATTGAACCCATATAGTAAAATCCTTCCAAGTATAAACATATAAACACCTTAAAACACACACGCACAGAGAAATACATACTCTTATTATATAAAATATAAAAACGTGGTCTCTAAAAAAAAGTTCAGAAGATATATCTTCTATGGTTTCTCCTTAAATAGATCTCGAGACTCGACAGAAAATCTTGACTGTTTCAGAGAAACATATCCTATAATGCTTTGAGTGTGTCAAAATCCATATGGAAATATTGTTTCATAGAGATATACCCAATCATTATTTACAATACGCTGGACACATTTCATCTGCTGTTTAGCCTTCCTCAGTGGTGTTGATACAGAAATTCTTCAGTACAGTTGTGTATGTCATGTTTTACTCTTTTAGCTCATAATGAAGACATCCTTTCCTCTTGCAGAATTGCACAAGATCCAATACTGTCCCCAGTACTTGTTTTGTACTGGAAAAAGCAGATCAGGAAAGACTGTGCAGTGAGGAGAGCTGGTCTTGCGGTAGCAAGCATGACTTGTCCCCTTAGCTAAGCAGAGTCTGCCCTGGCTGCATATGAATGGGAGACTTGATGTGCGAGCACTGCAAGATATTCCCCTTAAGGGATTGAGCTGCTCTGGGAAGAGCATCTAGGTTCCAAGTTTCTTCCCTGGCAGCATCTCCAAGATAGGGCTGAGAGAGATTCCTGCCTGCAACCTTGGAGAAGCCACTGCTAGTCTGTGTAGACAATCCTGAGCTAGATGGACCAATGGTCTGACTCAGTATATGGCAGCTTCCTATGTTCTATGTGCAACTTCCCTTGGCTTTTCCTGTTTTAAGATCCGTGCAAGGGCATGCACAAAAGAAGACAGGGAATTACTACCCAGATATGTTAAATCCTCTCCTCCCTTTGCAAAAGCCTGGCCAGGGAATCTCATGCAGAACTGGCTCCTGACCTCAGCACTCCATGCCTATATACATGTGAGGGTAGTTGGTTTTATTTCAGTCCAAGCTCATGGACTGAGGATCTCAAGGGCTGTGTTAGCACAAAGTTACGAGAAATGGTGTCCTTGCACAGGTCATTTCAGTGGACCTCAAAGCTATGAAACTGGGCATAAAATTGCAGCCTTCAGGTGTCGTGTGCATATAACAGACTCCAACTGCAAGAAAGGAAGTACCTTTACATCTCCCTTATACTTTCAGATTGGCAAGTCTGTTTATTTTATTTCTTTATTTAAAATAGTTCTATACCGCTCAAAACTTGCGTCTCTGGGCAGTTGACAATTAAAATCATTTAAAAGATTAAAAACATTTAAAACCCAGTATTAAAATTATTTAAAACTATAAATCTAATTAAAAGCCTGGGTGTATAAGTGTGTCTTCAGTGCCTTTTTAAAAGTTGCCAGAGATGGGGAGGCTCTTATTTCAACAGGGAGCACATTCCAAAGTCCAGGGCCTGCAACGGAGAAGGCCCGTTCCCTAGTAGCCACCAGACACGTTGGCGGCAGCCACAGGCGAACCTCTCCAGATGATCTTAGCAGGCGGTGGGGCTCATGGTGAAGAAGACGTTCTCTTTCATACCCAGGGCCTACGCTGTTTAGGGCTTTATACATGTTTTCCTCCAATAGCTGGCCAAAATTTGCTCCATTCGCAGCTCCGAGTGTTGCTGACATGTTCCTGTTAGACCCTCAGGGGCGTAGCTATAATTGAGCAAAAGGGATCAAAGAACATGGGCCCCCAGCTCCTGAGGGCCCTCCAGCTCCACCCCTCCCTATTTTCTTCATCATCTCCCTCACTCTGGGGGGCTGCCAGAGAGAGGGATGAATACGGGCCACCTTTCCCCTAGCTACGCCCCTGCCTCAGTGAGCATGACTTTTAAAATAGATCCCCGAAGGTGAAAGATGATGGTCTTGGAATCAGATAAACAGAGGGAAAGGTACAATATCCTGGTTAATGCTGAATTAATACAGCAAAATACCTACTGCTAAAACTCCAGCTTTGTTCTCTAAAAGCCATCGGAAATGGCTGATCTGAATCAAGCTTTGCCAGACACTCAAAGGGGTGGAGAAGGTCATTCCTGGTGGGCCCACCTTTCTTCCTGCCATGTCTGTCATTTTGACCAGCACACATGTCACTGCAAGGAGGATATTCCCAGAGAGTGCAGTCTGATAGAGAGGAGGGGCTGTTTGTGGTAATATATTAAATATACCGATTTTAAAATTCCCTATTAATTTGGGAACTTGTATTGAGGGTAAGCCTCTGTCAGGGCTGGTGAAAGCATCCCCCCCTCCTAATGAAGGAGAAGCCACCTAAAGGAGTAGTGGGGAAATGACTTGACTAGCAAGCCAGAAGTTGCCGGTTCAAATCCCCGCTGGTATGACGACATCGATTCAATGGCACACTTTACCTTTACCTAGTGAAGGAGAAATGCCTTGAAAATAAAGGGCAACCATTACACTTGAATGGTCTAACTCCTATCTCTGAGGTAGAAAGGGGAACAGGCTGGGTCGCATAGGCCTCGTCTCCTTAGCCATCAATGTTTCTATCTGACAGCGGCCTCCTCCATTTCACTTCAGAATCGCTAGTCCTCAATGCTCCCTCAATGCTTGGCGCTTACTTCCTTATAGCTCATAAGCAGGGAGAACTGTTGAGTTCCTTGCAAGGGGCAGAGGTCCCAGGACCTTTAACAGTTGCGGCACATTCAACAGGCACAGCCATAAAAGGGTACAAGTGGTACCTGTTGATATTCCGCCTGTGCTTTAGCTGCTTGACAGCCAGAAGTTCAATGGGGGCAGTTTCCATTTTCAAATGCTGGGGGAGTGGAAGGGGGTGGGGAATGCACAAGTCAAGTTTCTGCCTATCATTAAATGGTTGGACACACAGCACCAGGCTTATAGTTGAAGCATAAGCAACAGAAAACCAGAGAAGGGATGGCTACCATAGGGATGAATATGCTACCGCATGAGAAGAATTGTGCTAGTCTTCTGTTTGAAATCTAGAAGTATTATTTTGACTTGCTTTCTCACGGAGACCGAGTCATATGGACTAGGCACCTGGCATGAAATACTGACAGTAGAGGAGCTACATTTTGTTCTTCACTGTAAATCTTCAGAAGCAGACTGGCATACCTCTGTTTTGCTCTAAATTAAGGTACAATTGCAAATAGTTATTAAATGGTATTTTAAATGTGCATGTCTCCATCCCTACGGTAGACATTCCTTGTACTAATTAGGAATATAGGAACCTAGGAAGCTGCCTTATACCGAGTCCATTGGTCCATCTAGCACAGTATTGTGTACACTGATTGGCAGAAGCTTCTCCAAGGCTGCAGGCAGGAGTCTCTCTCAGCCCTATCTGGAGATGCCAGGACGTGGAACCTCTTGCATGCAGTTGCTCCCCCTCCCAGAGTGGCCCCATCCCCTGAGGGAAATATCTTATTGTGCTCACACTTCTAGTCTC
Organism: Hemicordylus capensis; assembly: GCF_027244095.1. Classification (NCBI taxonomy): domain Eukaryota; kingdom Metazoa; phylum Chordata; class Lepidosauria; order Squamata; family Cordylidae; genus Hemicordylus; species Hemicordylus capensis. Next base: position 20,725,549 of record NC_069666.1, read on the forward strand.
CCATTCAAATGCAAACCAGGGCAGACACTGCTTAGCAAAAGGGACAATTCATGCTTGCTACCACAAGACCAGCTCTCCTCCCATCAGAGGATCATGGTTATGATCAAATTCTGACTAAAATATTCTCTTTTAAAACCAATTGTGTAGGGCAGTACAACATATCTGTACATCTCTGTAACTGGACATCAGGTCTCATGCCCCCATGGCGTGAACATCATAGGCCATTTAATTTCCTCAGTTTTTGGAGCTCAGTAGGAGCTACCACACATGTGAGCCAAATTCCTATGATCCAAGGGTTGTGTTGTTGTTGTTTGCTTTTAATTGATTTAATGAATTAAAAATTCATTTAATTTTGAATTTTTGCTTTTAATTGAATTTGCTTTTAATCGCATTTAATTGTCTTCAACCCATATCCTTTCTCATCATTTAATAAAGAAAGATTCGCATAGCCCATCTCCCCACTGAGAGACCAACACATGCCTAGGCAAAGCAAGAAGGTAGAGTGGGACTCAGGAACCCATTTGAGGCCTTTTGGAACCCATAAGTGCTGGCTTCCAAAAGGCCTGGAATATCCCTCCCTACAGTGAATGTAATGGAAAGAAAAAGAAAGGCTTTCCTTCATCCTGAGGGTATTCTCCCCATTAAAATCACAGCACTTGTGATACAGACATGATTAAAGACTATTTCTTACAGATTTATAATGGGTTGGCCAAATGATCAGATTCTCTTAGCCCTACATTGGTTTTTATTTTTGCAAAACAGAAGGAAAAGATCCCTTTTAGAAGTGTACACACTGACCAAGTATTTCCATTAAAACAAAATCCGCTTATGGCATCACACACTTGAAAGCTATGTGCTATCTTACACATTAGGTGTTATAGTTACTGCTATTTCAAGCAGCAACTGAAAATGGGGCAGCAGGATATCTTTATATGGAACCATCGGAGCCGCAGGGGGAATATACCACTTTTCAAACGACTGGAACGTTATGGCAAGTTCTCATGTACAGAAAAACAAAATGCAGCTTGGGTCTAGATTATTTCCTGTGTGTAAAAATTAGGCTTCAGAAGCAACTTGCACTAAGAGGGCGGAGAATAGCTCAGCACTCTCTGCAGTGATAAGTTGTTTTTATAGAATCATAACCAGATCTGCTTGTTCATCCGGTACTGTTCTTTGCTGACAAAATAAACTCATCCAACCTGAATTTCTATTTCTATTTTTATTCTGATTCTGTGAAGTTTGTTGGAGAAGTTTGCATCTGATTGAGAGAGACAAGGCTACGGCTTTTATGATAAGTGAAGTGCAGGATGTGACTAGAATGCAAATGTTATGCTGAGATGCTAGGCTATGTTCAGACGACTGTAATCAATACAGGCAAAATTAAGAGCATAATAGAGAGAAATCCTGTAATCAATATAAATCTACAACCAGACAGCGATATATTGTCATTTAAAGGCTGCTGGAGTGATTGAATGATGTACTGTGATGCTGCAGAAGGCTCACAAATTGTGTGGATGGCAAGGGAAGGTCAGTAATGCCGTGCTGGATTTCATGAAGTTACAGTGAGGGAAGCAGGAGGTCAGCTTCCGTGGGGGAAATTCCTAAGCTGGGCTTGAGGACCAGAGTGTTGTGGACCCTAGAAGACAAGAAAGCTTTGGGGGATAAGCGCTGGGGAACCAAGGGGGCAGTGGGGTCAAGGAAACAAGTGGTGGACAGCGGGAGGAACTCACATATGGAATTAGAGCGTCTATACTGCATGGAGACTGTATAGTGCATGGAGGCTGGGGAGACAAGAAGCAAGGGATTAAGGGCTCGAGAGCAAGGAGGCCAAATAGAAGGGGGGGGCTCACAGGGTCTAAAATCAGGTGGGATTACATAAATAGGAAGGCATACAGAACAGCAAGAGGAGGGGGCCATCGCTCAGGGGTAGAGCAACTACTTTGCATGCAGAAAGTCTCCTGTTCGATCCCTGGCATCTCCTGGTAAGGCTGGGAAAGACTCCTGACTGATACCTAGGAGAGCTGCTGCCAGTCAGTGTAGATAATGCTCAGAGGCATATCTAGGGAAAATAGGGCCTAGGGCAAGCACTGAAATTGCGCCCCCTGTCCAAACATCTGACACCCATCTTTCAGATAACTTTACCTTAATGTCAGCTGAAAAATACAAGTCAGGCTTGTTAATCTTTTAATATTTCAAAAACTATTTAGCAGTGGATGTAGCCAGACCAAGAAAATGCTGGAAAATTACAAATTTCAGTATACTAGGGCTCATGAAATACCCAAATATTATGCAGAGGTGTACTTGGAAAAACTAAATAGAAGTGCCTGTCTAATTCTCTGCTATGCATTGTAGCATCATGAATACGTAAGTTTTAAACATAAATGGAGAATTTGACTTTTCCCAGATATTCTGAAAATAATTAAACAATATGCAGAGTAAACGGTGTCACTGCTTGGAATATATTCTAGTATTTCAGAAAGACAGTTAAAATGAGAGAAAGAGCAAGAAACTCCCAGTGGGCCTTAATACTAAGGTCTTCACATTGATTCAAAGACAAACTCACCATTAATAGCCATATTATTAAGACATCATATTTAACTCACTTATCACAAGAAGCAAAGTAAGAGCAAATGGATACAATCTTAGCTCATACACTTCAGCTCAGTATTCACAAGCCCTGATTCTCTGTTCATAGTGCCAATCTGAATATGTGTACAGTGACTTATATTATATTAATTTTTAAAAAATATATATTACCTGTAGCCCCTTTGGGGGACTTCCTAAAGGCTGTGGGGGGTCTGCAAAGTTTTCCCCTCCTCCCAATGGCCTCTAGGGCCTCACAGGCACCATTTGAGCATGTGCAGTGGTCAGTTTAAAAAAAATTTTTTTTTAATGGCTGCTGAAAACAAAATGGCCACTGTGCATGCTCAAATGGCCTCTGTGAGGCATGGCATGCCCTAGGGCCTCACAGAGGACATTTGAGCATGCCCAGTGGCCATTTTGTTTTCAGCAGCCATTTTTTAAAAAAAAATTAATTTTAAGAAATTGCGCCCCCCTTCAAGTGGCGCCCAGGGCACTTGCCCTGCCTGCCCCACCCTTAGATACACCCCTGATAATGCTGAGCTAATAGATGAACGAATGGGGTGTCTTGGTATAAGGCAACTTCCTATGTTTGTAAATTGTTGTATTGCTGGTCTACGACCGAAATAAAGTTTTACAAATTTACAAAAACTTCCTATGTTCATGTGACGTTTAAATTTCATATACTGCCAGTGTTGGACTAGGACCAGGAAGACCCGGGTTCAAATCCCCATTCAGCCATGAAACTCACTGGGTGACTCTGGGCCAGTCACATCTCTCTCAGCCTAACCTACCTCACAGGGTTGTTGTGAGGATAAACATAATCGTGTACTCCTGGGCTCTGGCCTCCTTGGAGGAAGAGTGGGATATAAATGTTATAAATAATTAAAAATAATAAGAAGAATATACTACTTCAGAATAACTAGTTAAGCATTCAACTATAATCCAGTAGAAGTGCTGCTAATAATAACAAAGAACTAAGAATTATCTTATTAGAATGACATGTGAACATGCAGTTTATACTATGTTTGTATCTAGAAAACATGTAGTTTTATATAAACATTCATGCAAATGTTAAGTTTGAGTCATGATGATTTTGTCACAAACAAAACATGTAGCACATAAAGTTGATTCATTCAATACTTTGAGTAGGATGATGGTTATTTATTGATAAGGTTTATTCTGCCTACCCTAAAGCCTCAGGACACTTTATCATTTGAAGAGAAAACTCTACTATGCAGGATCGAATCCAGGTTTCTGTGGGCCTGTTGGCAAACAACATATCCTTGAACCACCTTTTGCCCTGTAATTAGAGGATGTCTCGGCCCCTTTAACCACAGCCCTTTCCTTTTTAGCCCCCATCTTCCTCTAACCACAACCCTTAACTCTTTGCTCCTCTTCTGCTTTGGCACGTCCCCATTTAACCTTATAACCTCTTGTCCAACATAACTCTTAAACTTTCTGACTATGCAAAAATATCTCAATACTGCTGTAATAATGGAGGGTTACACTTTCTTTGGACCCTCTTAACTAGGTCCCATGATGGCTATGTGGAACCTCCATGTTCAGAGGCAGCATATCTGAATGAATACCAGTTGCATGTAATTTTAAGAAATTATTCAAATGCTTTCGCAGCCTTGGACAAGTGGTCAAATACACTTTCTTGAGGGGTGGAGGGCGAGGAACCATAAGAATTATCTTGACAAAAGAATTAATTTGGCAAAAAGGAAAAACACAGCAGCTTAGTTTAGATGGCTTCAAAAGAGGATTAGATAGGTTATTGGAGGCAGAGAGGTTCCTAGACATCATCTACAAAGTTGTTATTTATCTTTCATTTTAGGACAAGGCTCTACTAATCTCCTATTCTCCTTAATTGCAAAGTAATGAGACTGTAGTATCTCAAAGACAATCCAGAAGTTGTTACAGAGAGGGACTCAGCTTCCAGCAAGAGGCCCTTTGGGTCACAGGAACTTAGGAAGCTGCCTTATACTGAGTCAGACCATTGGTCTATCTTGCTCAGTATTGTCTGCACAGACTGGCAGCGGCTTCTCCGAGGTTGCAGGCAGGAGTCTCTCTCAGCCCTATCATGGAGAAGCCAGAGACGGAACTTGAAACTTTCTGCTCTTCCCAGAGCAGCTCCATCCCCTGAGGGGTATATCTCATAGTGCTTACACATCAAGTCTCCCATTCATATACAATCAGGGCAGACCATGCTTAACTAGGGAGACCAGGTGTGGAGCCTGACCGCCAGTGGCCCGTGTGCAGCTGCGGCCCTGTTTGCCCCGCCCCCCACGTCTGATGTCAGACATGGGGGCTAGCCATGCCCTCGCATCTGACATCGGATGTGGGGGTGGTGGTCTGGCTCCCGAATGGACCCCCGTGGCTCCGTTCGGGAGTTGGAAGTCAGGCCAGTGCCCTTCGGGAGTTAGGCTTGGGCTGGGCTGCGTTCGCAGCACAGCCAGGAGCGGCTCTTCCCTGCCTTAAAGGCCGCTCCTGGCCACGCCCCAGTGGCCACAGTGGCCATTTAACTCCTGAATGGGGGCCACGCAGCCCCCGCTCGGAAGCTAAGCCAGCACCCCTGCGTCTGAAATGAAACGTGGGGGGCGTGTCGGGGCCGCGAGACGCAGCCCCTGATTGGGCGCAACCTGGGTTCTTTGAACCCATTCGCCCAATGGTGGCTCCACCCCTGAGGGGGACAAGTCATGCTTGCTACCACAAGACCATCTCTCCTCTCGTCATGAGATACAGAACTGTTTAATGAGGTAAGGAGGCTTCATACGTTTTTGAGATCTTCTTATGTAACTGAACACAAGCTTCTACCCCTCGTGATTATTAGGAGAATTTTGAAGAAGAAGAAACCTGACTTTAGTTTGTGCCTTAACTTCAGAACTAGAAGCTCCATAACAAGAACTCATTATTTTATTATCTTAAAGGGACCATCTGTAAGTTTTTTAAATCTGGGTTAAGCAAAAAACACCACAAATTCTTCTAAAAGCATACATCTATTTTTATGCACAATGAATCTGTAACCCTAGAATGTTAGATTCTGATAGATTTATGTGCTGTTGATAGATGTTGATAGATTTATGTGCAGCAAGATGGAGGCAGAAAAAGGAGAAAAGTTCAAAAGGCTAAAAGGTGACCAATCTGGGCTGCGGAAGCAAAGAAAATCCTGTTCGGGGCACCTGTTCTTCTGGTGTTTGGTCTTATTTATTTTCACTGGAAACAGAATCATGTGATATTAGACATACTTGGACTCCATTCCTGCTGCCTGCTGAACTCTCATCATTCCTGGAGGTATGCCCACTGGTTCATCTGGCTGGGGATGTGCCCGAACCATTATTTGAAGCATGATTTCTTTTAAGGAAAAGAAGAGCAAGTGCTTACCTGCTCTCCGGCGCCCCTTCCAGCTTTCTTCTGGGGTAGCGCATATCCCCTCAAACCCCATGCGCCATGTTGCAGACATCATGTGCATGCTGGCAGCATGTGGGGCTTTGGGGGATAAACCCCACCCCAGCAGGAAGCTTAAAAGGGCGGTGAAGAGCAGGTAAGCGCCTGTTCTCCTTTTTCTTAAAAGTTCCCTTTTGAATTTCACTGCAAGTGCTCAAACTGCATGCAGTTCGGGCATATCCCTACATCTAGCCCAGTACTCTGCCTAGCAAAGAGCTTTCTAAGGTCTCAAGCAAAAGTCTTTCCTAGACCTGCTACCTAAGATCCTTTCAACTGAAGATGCTAAAATTTTCTGCATGAAGAGCATGTCCTCTTTCACTGAGCTACAACTTCACCCCATGAGAAGGCAGAGAAGGCAAAAGATGCTCTATTGTATACCTGAGGTCTGGAAGGAACTAGTGCAAGGGGAAATGGAATAATTTCTCCAGTTCTCCAGCCTGTACATTGGGACTAATGACAAGTCAATAAACATTCCTGGTGCACTGATCATACAGCTGAACAGCAGTGGCAGCATTTCTGGCTGAAGGACAGAAGGTACATTTTTCACAATGAAGAAAAGTAAGAAATTGGTCCCCCCAGGGATCTGTATTGGGACCTGTTCTTTCTATTTAGGGTACTGAAATCCAAAATGGATTGTGAGGAGCTCCAAAAGGATCTCTCCAAACTGGGTGTATGGGTGACAAAATGGCAAATGAGGTTCAATGTAAACAAGTGTAGAGTGATGCATATTGGGGTAGAAACACACACACATGAGGTCTGAACTGTCAGTAACTGATCAGGAGAGAGATCTTGGGGTCGTAGTGGACAGCTTGTTAAAAGTGTAGAATCAGTGTGCGGCAGCTGTGAAAAAGGTAAATTCCATGCTAGGGATCATTAGGAAGGGGACTGAAAATATAAAACTGCTTATATACTAATGTCTTTGTACACTATGGTGCAGCCACATTTGGATCACTGTGTACAGCTCTGATCACTATATCTCATAAAGGATAGTATAGAATTGGAAAAGGTACAGAAGAGGGCAACCAGGATGATCAGAGCACCTTCCTCATGAGATAAGGTTACAACATCTGGGGCTCTTTAGTTTAGAAAAAAAAGTGACTATGGGGAGACTTTATAAAAAGAGATTTATAAAATTATGCATGGTGTGGAGAGAGTGGAGAGAGAGAGAAATTTCTCCTTCAACAACACTAGAACCAGGGGTCATCCCATGAAACTGATTGTCAGGAAATTTAGGACTGATAAAAGGAAGCACTTTTTTACACATTAATCTATGGAATTCTCTGCTATGGGATGTAGTGATGGCCACTAACTTGGATGGCTTTAAAAGAGGCTTAGCCAAATTTGTGGAGGACAGGTCTATCAATGGCTGCTAGTCTGAGGACTATAGGCCACCTCCAGCCTCAGAGGCAAGATGCCTCTAAATACCAGTTGCAGGGGAGCAACGGCAGGAAAGAGAGCAGCCTTCATCTTTTGCCTGTGGGCTTCCCGGAGGAATCTGGTGGGTCACTGTTGGAAACAGGATGCTGAACTAGATGGGATTTGGGCCTGATCCAGCAGGGATGTTCTTATATACTAGTGTTGCAATTTGCTTGTGCTACTTGGTGCATTATGGCATTATGGTTGAAGGATGGAAGCACTGTCAACAGATTATAATACAGTAAATAGGCTGTGTACAGGTTATTGTAGCTGTGGAACAGAAGTTGCTTCTCCTTATCGCATTACTACTGTGACATTTGCTCTGATCCAGCAACAACAACAACGCCGTACTGCATTCCTGATCGCAGCTGCTTCTATTATTCCAGTGCTCTCCATGGAGTGGGGAAACTGACTAGACTGGATTGCAAGCAGCTGCTATTCTACTTAACTTCACTGCTAAGGAAAAAAAATTAACAAAATGTTCTTGAGTCTGCCTGGGAAGGGGCACACACATTGGACTTCAATGATAGGACAACTTTTACAATGGTAGAACACAGCTGTTTGGCAAAGGGTCTTGCCATTTCACCCCTTCTTGTTAAATGGCTACATGATGATACTATGTATCTTTATCTACTTATATATCCTTATCTACTTAAAAATAAGGAAAACTTTAAAACTGCTCTGGGATGTGTTATTCATCACCAGTGACATCAAGGGCACTTAAAAAGAAAGAACTGCATGATAAATGCAGATAAATATCCGCACACACAGCTAGTTAAGTGGACATGGATACATCCTTCAATGCACTTAAAACATTCAGAGAAACTTTTTAAAAAGAAAAATTGCTCCGGGCATTAGTATGTATGTATTACTGCTACCAATCGTCTGATCACCTCCTCTGCACTTAAAAAGCATCCATTACATCATCACCATGTCAAAATGGTCTTTTGAATAGTTCCTGAATTTCTGCATAAAGCAAAATAGGAACTATATTTATTTTTGTCATATTCCAGAAAGCGTATAGGTTTATAGACACAAATAGATATAATTTTGTCTCCTGAGGTGTCCCCACTAGTATCTGCAAGCTCCTTAACAGTTCGAGCCAAGCCCATCCAGCTTAAACGAAGGGACCATGAGCTCCATCAAATGCTTTGGACCAGCATGCTGCCCATAAGCAAAGGAAGAAGCTTCCTTTATACTGGTATATTTCTTCTCTTATGCCTAGCGAATGTTAATTTGCCAGAGGGGATGTCATATAGAAAGCAGGTCCAGTTTCCACCTTTATGATACATTATTCTTATATTCTTCTCCAAGATAGTGCTGAGAGAGATTCTTGCCTGCAACCTTGGAAAAGCTGCTTCCAATCTGTGAAGACAATACTGAGTTAGATAGACCAATGGTCTGACTCAGTATATGGCAGCTTCCTATGTTCCTAGCACACCCAGTTAATTTCTGGAGCTGGTGTAGCATAGTGGCTTATGCACTATGCACAATACATTATGCACTATAATTTAGGAAGTCCCCAGTTTGAATTCTGCCTTTGCAACAAACTTCCTAGGCGACCTGAGGCAGTCACCCATCTGAAATATGGAGATGATAATTATTTGCTTCTTTTAATACCACCCTTTAATGACCAGGATGGTTAACAACAGTTAAATACTAATCCCCATTACAGGAGTGATAAAGTCATTTATGTGAAGTGCCTTAAACATTCTAAAGTGCTATATAACTGTTTAGATGGCTTAACAGAATTGGCTCTGACCAGCCATCAAGGCAATCAACCATTAGGAAACAAATATGTACAAATGAATGTGATTCCAAAGTGTTGTGAGTTAATAGTGAAACAAAAAAAAAACCTTCATGAAATTACCTGTTCGCATATTATTCTGACAACAATTTGTTGTTCTTGGTCACAGGCCTTCAACAACTGCCCTGAAGACAAAAACAACTCATTTTAATCCGAATATCTTCTTTCTGATTAAATAACATCTTGGATCATTTTCAACTATGCATCAAAATGAAGAAAAGTGCCTCACTGCATCCATCATCCTCTATGTGATCTCAATTAATTATAAAGCTAATGACAAACATTCTTCCGTTCTATAAAATGGAGAAGCCCTTGTGGCCCAGTGGTACAAATAACAATCTGACCTAGTCTTCAGTGTTGTTTCAGCAGCATTTTTATAGGATCCTGAAAATATATACATGACTGCGTCGGAGGAGGCAATGGTAAACCCCTACTGAATTCTACCAAAAGAAAACCACAGGACTCTATGGGTGCCAGGAGTCAAAATCGACTTGACAGCACACTTTACTTTTACAGGAAAGAGTATTTAGGAAATCTGCTTAATGAAACTCATGGGGCAGTATCAGATGCACACCCAAACCGTAATTTGACATTAAAAGCCATGCCTTTAAAGAGCCTTGAGCTTATGTGCTCCCTCTTCCCCTTGCACATGGCAATTCCCTCCTTTCCTGGTTTGAGGCAAACCATAGTTTGTCATTTGTCTGAATAAGCAAGCGGTGGTTTGCATCTGTCCAGTAAAACAACATTAGAAACCAGGGTTTGATTTGGCTTAGATTGATCACTATACACAAGGGCCCAATGCTCCTTGAAGACTAATTCTCCTGGGGCCAAGCTATGGTTTGGCATTACATCTGAACCACCCCAATCTAAATCTGCAAATTGCAGGAGATATAAGGCAGCATCCAGATTGTAGCTCCCTCCCACAGCGGATTTCATGCTGTAGTGTTGAACTAGAATGGATGGGATAATTTGAGAAATAGTTTCCAAGTAGCATAGGGCTTTTCTGCTTTGGGCCTGTGCTGCTATGATGCTGGCTAGATCAGGGCTGCTCTCCACCTGTTTTTGGATGACAGCTTCCATAATCCCTGACCACAGTGGCCAGCATTTGCAGAAGGGCCAAAGTTGTGCAGCCCTGGGCAAGATCTTAGTTTGTCACTTGAACTAGCAATGATCAGTACAGGGAGTGGCCCAGTTAGGTGATGTTTAAAAAAAACCCAAACCCTCTACCTTCAAACATTTAGCAGACCTCCCTTTGAGAAGCATTAATAGAAGGTAATTGGCCATTGTCTCTTTATTTATGGTTTAATTACCGTACCAGTTCTCCAGTTCCATTTTGCCAGTGCCTATGATGTAGGCTGAAATGAGCTATTAGACTGACCTTCAATCAAGGTGAATTGAGGTAAACCAGAGAAAATAACACCAAAGAGGAGATTTTAGACTATATGGAAATGACTCATGATGATTACAAACTAGAAGAGGTATGAGATATGCTTGGTTTATTGTTTCCCATAGATTAAAGTTGTATAGAACTCTTAGAAACTTACATTTTGTATATGTATTTATAGGTTTCTTGCAATTGCATATATACAGGTAGTGAATTTTCTTGGGGGGAGGGGCAATGTTTAGTAATGTCATTTGATTCAATCAGCCCCCCCCCCTTTCTTTTTGGAGAAAAGTGCAGGAACTATTCATAAGTTCATAAGAGCTGGTCTTGTGGCAGCAAGCATGACTTGTCCCCTTAGCTAAGCAGGGTCTGCCCTGGTTGCATATAAATGGGAGACTAGAAGTGTGAGCACTGGAAGATATTCCCCTTAGGGGATGGAGCCACTTTGGGAAGAGCAGAAGGTTCCAAGTTCCCTCTCTGGCTTCTTCAAGATAGGGCTGAGAGAGATTCCTGCCTGCAACCTTGGAGAAGTCACTGCCAGTCTGTGAAGACAATACTGGGCTAGATAGACCAATGGTCTGACTCAGTATATGGCAGCTTCCTATGTTCCTATGTAAGTTATGGAAACAGAAAGGTTTGCTTCAGAGAGTCCCTTTTCCAAAGGTCATTAATGTGTAGCTTCCATCTGCGCACATATCTTCAACCAAAGCAGTGGTCCTTGACACCTTATTGAGAGTTAATGACCCTCAACAAGCCTCAACAATGACCCTCAAGTTAATGACCCTCAACAAGAAGTTTACAAGCACACTTACAAAAGTAATAACTGGTATCAAATCTCAAATTTGCCCTACCAGGGCAGTAGGTTAATATTAGGAAAGTAATTTATGTAACCAGCCTAGAGCATTTGACAACTAGCTATACATTCCCAAAATGTTTACATGGTATGTAAAAATGCAAACTATTGCCCTCCATAATGTAACATGGACAGATGACCAAATCCTAGGGAAAAGCCTAGAGAGGATTCCTAGTGGGACAGCAGTCTTTTGTCATTTTTTACTGCCACGAATAGCCCAAAGTCCCCAAAGAGATCAAAATTTGGATATCACTGTATGCCACTTTGTTGCTTCAAGTTAATATTTTTGGGAACTTAATCAATTTGTAGAAAGTCCTATCTTACTTGGGCATGGGGAGAGGGACTGAGATAAACCACCCAAACTCACATATCTATATATTATAACAGTGAATAGCACTCATCTGACAGCAGTCAGGTGGATGAGTACTATCAGACTGGAAGCAAAATGAGGCCATTCCAAAACAAGTTAGCAATTTCAACATACTTAGGGGACACCCTAGCTAGTAAGTAAGTCTGATTAAAAGAAAGCATAGTGGGGGGCGGGGGAGAAGCCTGATGTGGAGTGAGCATGCCCAGTGGTCCCCAAGAGGCATAGTATGTTGAAAGCATCAGCTGGAGAATAACGGTAACACGACATGGGGTGGAGAGCGAATTGGCCTGCTTGAGCCTTTAACAGCTTATAATAGTATCCTGGAGGTGAGCCTTAGAGCTGGGGAGAGGCAATAGTTAAAACAAAATTCTTAAAGGTTTTACTACACAGTCAGTAATGGACTCTCTTTTGGAAACAATTGGTCCTGTCTAGCTAAACAACGTTTTAAATTAGATGGATTATTGAACTAATACATGTGACTGTCACTAAGCTTAAAAGTTATTTAGTTTTGTTATTTTTAATTTGTATTTCATACTTGTACAGTAATGTGGAGCAAAACTGTGATGTTGCAGGATATTGGCACCTGAGACTGTATCCTCCTGATACTAACATTGCTAGTAGTGCACAGACCCTCTGAAACTGAAGGATGAAGCACTTAGAAGAGCCCATATTTGGCTTTTTCACTTGAATTGCTTTGATATGCACCGTAGAAAACAGAAACATGCCAGTACAGTCAAGAGGAAATGCCTAAATCGATTCTTTCATTCTGCATGATGTAATAACGGATACTATTTCAAAAGGTGAAAGAAATCTATACTTAAACTATATACTTACTGTATAAATATCATCAGACAATGATGTTTCTTACAAGGAGGCTCAGTTCCTTTACTGCTTCTTTAAGTATCCTGATTCTGCAACAGAAATGTGAAATGACAACTCCCTTCATTACATAAGTGTAATTCCCGTTCTTGTCTATGGCTCCTTTCCATGCCTGTATGCTCTATCAACTTTAAAGGTACACAAGGAAATACAGTTGAAAATAGTAAGCACCATCAATAAGCAGCAGACTAAAATGGCTTACCTGAGTGAGTGCTAAAATCCCAAACTGCTTGCACAATTTTATTTTATTTTTAAGTAATGCACTTAAGGAAATGCAACGTATTCAGCAGCAAAGGTCTGGCATTATGTACCTGATGCTTAAAGCTGAAGATTTATATGATTGCATAGTGCAAGGTGGGTGAGGTTGAAACACAGACAAAAGTATACGCAGAGGCCAAATATGGGCCAGGTAAACGCCCCTTTGTTCTCATAGAATTGCACACATGTCACTCTCTCAGGGCTTTGATCGTAAAGCGAAAATGCAGTGTCAGTTACATTTGACTGAACTTCAAAGCAGCTCCCAAATAGCAACATAACCAGAAGAAGTCTGAGTGCAACTCTCTGGTTAGAAACACACACTTAATTGTTTTAGCAGCTGAACCAATATATCCTCTCTCTTCTTAACAAAGTTTCAAGCCACTCTGAAATACCTGCAGTTCTCTTGCCAGTAATGTAGCGAGTTCCATGACCTACATTTCAAATCAGTTCCTGCTCCAAGCTTGATTAGATCTATGCATGTGCACCTATATTTCAAACTCATCCCCATGAGCGATATTTGTATCTCTGTGCAATTACCCTTAGGACAACTTATTGCCTAAGTGTTATTTGCTCATGTCAATAAGTCTAACGCTGACACTTGTATGCATGTATTTCTGTGTACATGTGTGTGTTGAGGGGGTGGGTTTAAAAAACGGTCCTGTATTTCCATATATTTTCTTACTGAAGGTACAATCCATAATAAGAAGCAGCCATGGAAATATTTGCAATTTAAATCAATGGGGTGGAGGTTGGAGCATTTAATTTGCATGCTGTTGTAGGATTGCAGATTTTGGATTTGTCGGGGCTTTGTAATGTAGGGTTCATGGGCTTTGTCAGGGATTTGGAAAGGGAAGCTCATAAACCTGTAACAAGGGGAGAGAGAAAGCAAGGTTTATGAGCCAAGGGAAAGGGTTAGGGAGCTGTGCCGATTGTGGATTTCCCCTATCTTGACCTTTAGGGAACCTCTTCCATATGTGCTCCCATTTCCAAACCTTTACCAGAAATTGCATCCATATTTATGGGCTTTCTTCTCAAATCAGGTTGACTAGAAACTTGCTTTTTTTAAAAAAAGTGGCTAGAATTCAACACAAATTATCAGACTATAGTGGAGAGGAGAGAGCTAGGCTTGTGGTAAGGTAAAGTGTGCTTTCAAGTTGATTCTGACTCCTGACGCCCACAGAGTCCTGTGGTTTTCTTTGGTAGAATACAGGAGGGGTTTGCCATTGCCTCCTCCCGCACAGTCTGAGATGATGCCTTTCAGCATCTTTCTATATCACTGCTGCCCGATATAGTAGCAGCAGGGATTCGAACTGGCAACGTTCTGCTTGTTAGTCAAGCATTTCCCTGCTGCGCCACCTAACATGGTCGTCTTGTGGTAGCAAGCATGAATTGTCCCCTTTGCTAGGCAAGGTCCACCCTGGTTTGCATTTGAATTGGAGACTACCTGTGTGAGCACTGTAAGATCTTGCCCTTAGGGGATGGGGCCACTTTGGGAAGAGCACCTGCCTGCTTTAATGCAGAAGGTTCCAAGTTCCCTGTACTACAGAGCCTATGGAACTCTGGGTCTGCTTTTTCGTTCACACATCAGGTTTGTGCTGGGTGAGCAAAAGTACGAGGGAGGAAGCCCGCTTGCTCACCTACAACTATTGATCTGGTAGAGATCTGTCAACATCCATAAGAATGGGTCCTGTGCAGGTGCAGGACCCATTCTTATGGCTCTCGATGGATCTTGAGCCGGATCCTCCAGTTCACCTCCTTGGCATAATGAAGGATATGACTGCTGTGTCTTTGTCTCTTAGTTTTGAGAAGGGATCTTCTTGGGAGTCACCTTAAATATGCATATTGCATCGCCAGCTTATCAATGTATATGAAGGGATCTCTTTCAAAATCTATCTATCTATCCATCTATCTATCTATCCCTTCTATCTACATTTATATCCTACCCTATACCACATGGTCTCAGAGCGGGTTACAATTAAAACACATTAACAATACTTAAAAATTCTAAAACATTAACCTATGGAAACCAACTAAATGATTAAAACAACATAGTGCAAAAAACCACCCTACTTTGAAACAAAGGCCAGGGCAAAGAAGCGCATCTTCGCCAACGGTCAAAGTGTATAATGAAGGAGCCTGATGCACCTCAGCAGGGAGGTCAAACTTCTAAACCACTAACATGAGTGGAATTTTGCTAACAGAGATGCACTTAGGTAATTTTGGAGCCTGGACCTAAAGCCCTTTGGAGCCCTCTCCCACTTTAGCCCCCCCTCCTCGCCCCCCGCCCCCGCTGCAAGTTAAGCATCATCCCCCTACACACACACACACACACACACACACACACACACACACACACTTTTTTTAACACGTGGGTTCTTGAGGGCACAAACAGCAACTAAATTCTCAAGAATGGAAGGATATAAAACAGGTATATTTATGCAAATATGCATTAGCATATTTGCAGAAACATTTCAACAGGCAACCTAACATATTCTTTCCCCATTCCCCACTCTGTTTCTAAAGTGCCCGTCACTTAAATCAATGAGACAAGTTAGTCATAACTAATTTAAAGAAAAAATAAAGTGTGCTGTCAAGTTGGTGTCAACTCCTGGAGACATAGGAACATGGGAACACAGGAAGCTGCCATATATTGAGTCAGATCATTGGTCTATCTAGCTCAGTATTGTCTTCACTGACTGGCAGCAGCTTCTCCAAGGTTGCAGGCAGGAATCTCTCTTAGCCCTATCTTGGAGAAGCCAGGGAGGGAACTTGGAACCTTGAAGCTTGGAACTTGGAACTTTGAAGCCATGTGGTTTTTCTTTGATAGAATACCAGATGGGTTTACCATTGCCTCTTCCCATGCAAATATGATGCCTTTCAGCATCTTCCTATATCGCAGCTGCCCAATATAGGTGTTTCCAATAGTCTGAGAAACATACCAGCGGGGATTGGAACCAGCAACCTCTGGCTTGCTAGTCAAGTCATTTCCCCGCTGCACCATGAGGTGGCTTTGAAGTCCCATTAATTTTGTGACTGACTTAGTTTGGATCCTACCCATATCTATTTTTATATACCCAAATGTAAATTTACCCAAATAAACATTCATTTTTTACATTTATCCAAACATATGAGCAATTAATAGGGATGGTTCACGTTCTCTTTTTCTTGGCTCCTTCATATTATGTTATATTAACTATAATTATTTGTTTTATATTATTAGATGGAATTTTTACTAAATCCTTTAAAATGGTTGTTAACACTTTTGAATCTGGTGGGGAAAGTAGGAGGAAGCCAACTCTATCTCAGTATAGGGGCGATACTGTTTAACAAGTTTCTGTGTTTCATTTATTTTTTAAAAAACATCTATTTCCAAATACTGTATCTTATAAAACAGTAACGTACATCAAGATTTTTCTTCTTTGTGCACTGGCTCCAGAATTCATGTCAAAGACGATCTCTCCCATTGGAATCAACTTTGCTCACCTAGAGGAAAAATACAAAATAATTTCAGTGCCTGCAGCACCAGGTTTTTTGGCACGTGGGTGAAATTACCTAACCTAAGGCTAACTGAAACCTTTACAAAAAAAATGAACCTTCATTGCTTAAATGTATTTCCTTCCTGCAACTGAAATTATATCCTTTCTGACAGTTTATCTACACAATTAGGGTGTTTACCGATTCATATCCATCATACTCTCAAGTGTCCCTGGAGGTCAGGGCATCCCTGATATTACTAACCTTATTTTTATTCCGCTGTGCCTTATTAGCCTTGCAAAATCCTCAGTACCCTCTCTCCCTATTGTCTTGTTAATCTAGGTTTGCCTATAAATGTGGCAAGGACATATATCACCTATGCAGGGGCATATGGCCTGGCGACCCAACTGTTTCCTTGACTGATTCCCATGGGGTGGCATTGTATGTTTGAAGGAGTGCCTCTCTCCGGAGGTCTGCCTGGAGTGTCATTTAGAAAAATGGTACATTCAATTACGATTCAGAGCAGGACCAGGGATGGGGCTGTAACTCAGTGATAAAGCATCTGTTTTGCAGGCAGAATGTCCCAGGTTCAATTCCTGGCATCTCCAGATAGGAATGTGAGAGATTCCTTCCTGAAACCTTGGAGAAGCTGCTGCCAATCAGCACTTTGCCAGCTGGGTGCAGGAAGGGGCGAGGAGTACCCCTGGGGAAAGGAGAAGGGGTGCCATAGCAGCCTCCAGAGCAAGTTGTTGTGCAACTGGCAGGTCCCCCTTCCTCAGGGGTCCAGGGACATTCCCCCCGCCTTCCTTCAATTCAATTGTAGCTACACCTTTGATAGGAGAAACAGCAGCAACCCCAAATGATGGAATAAACATCAGGGGAGGCTCAGCATTGGGGCTAAATATCTTTATGGCGCAATAAGCCTCCTGCTCCCAATGCCAGAAGTATCCTCTCTTCAAAAGGTCTACCCTATTCAAACAAAACATGAATCTTTGGAAAAGTATATCCTATTCACACATCGTCAGAGGCCACAAACTATCCTAATGTCTGAAAGGAATGCACTTGTGTTAGAAAACACACCTTCTTACTAAATAGTCCCTGCTCTTTAAAAGCTAAATCCTATAAACCCCCAAGTTCTCCCAAACAGCACCCCAAACCCCATCTATCTTGTATAAGGAACTACAGCTGTCCATAAAAAATGACTTAATTGGTATGAGATTTTTGTCCATAGCTATCTCTCATCTAGAAAGTTTCTGCCCCCATTTTGGAAGCATGGTGCGAGAGATATGGTTGGTGTCCCAAATCTAAATAGCAGCTAGAAGTTATTCATGGGAAACATAGGAATCAAGGCCTTAGCTGTCAATGTAACAGAGACACAACACACTACAGGAGAACCTCATTAATCATGGACCTGGCATCCATGCTTTCGCATATCCACGTTTAGGTAATTGCCACCTGACCTCAGTATATGCAAAAAAATTAGGCATGTAAAGGGTTAAGACTCACATATCCATGGGTCGGGGATGGATGTAAATTACCTCTGAGGCCATTTCTGCCTGCCTTTTTGAGGACAGGAGCTATTCTGTGGCTCCTTTTTGTGGGGGGGGAAATGAAAAAAACCCTACTTTTTGCTGGGGGGAAAACTCTTTTTTTTAACTTCGGGGGGGGCATTGCTGGAAAGCTGGGGACACATAGAGCACAGTAGGGCATGCCCCCTCATTTCCCCCAATTTCAGGCTTGCCCCCTCATTTTCCCCAATTTCAGTCTGTTTTTCATTCATTTTTTTGCCCCTTTGCCCCATTTTTGCCCTTTTATCCCATTTCCTTAGGAACCTAACCCCCAGTTCCCATCACTATAATGTCCCATTATCCATGGTTTCACTGTCCATGTCCCCACATGGAACAGAACCCCCGTGGATAATGGCGTTCTCCTGTACCTCCATAATACCCATCCATCTCAGAATAGTTACATTAATATCTAAAGCAGGAGCTTCAGTTCCCAGTAATGATCCCAAGCTGACTTTACATCTCCAGTGTGCTATGGCCAGAGACAAATTAGAGCGAAAACTGCAACAAGCCAGAAATAAATCTTATTACTTCAGAGGAGCTTTATTTATACCAGTGGCAGTGAATTTGTTTTTATTGTTTTAAGCTGATTGTTTCAAATGATTGTTTGTTAGTTTTTGTTTTGTTGTGTACCATCCAGAGCCTTTAGATGGGGTGGTATAGATATGTAATAAATAAATAAATAAATAAATAAATAAATAAATAAATAAATAAATAAATAAAACTTCTGTCAAAGCGCTATTTCCCACTGAATCCCACTATTTCCCACTGATTGATGTTATCAACTAACATCAGAGGAACCAATCCTACAAGAAAGAAAGACAATGTTAGCCAATAAGCAAAAATGCATAACCATAATTCCATCTCTACCTTAATAACATCAGCTTCTCGGCTAAGAACCACATTAGATACATAATGTTCAACTTGGAAGTTATTTCTTAAAAATTTAGATTGTACAGACTCCAATGGAGCAAAATTATCAGAAGGCCCAAGTTGAGCTCCATAAGAGAGCTGTGTACAAGGTTTAGCTACGAATAGTTTTACTGCCACTGGAATAAATGAAGGAGTAATAACAAGATTTTATAGCTGAAGCCGATTTGTTGCACATTATGGGATACATAATCTAAATGAACACTCTGCCTACCTGAAGCTTGAAAGACTACACCCAAGTATTTGAAGATTTTAACCTGTTCAATTTCATGGCCGTTCAATTGCCATGCATGCATTTTGGGATGCTTGGCGAAGGTGAGGATCTTAATCTTAGAATAATTAATCTCTAAATCTTCCTCGTTACAATATAAGGCAAGAGAGCATAATGCACATTTTAAGCCAATTGGGGTCTGAGTCAGCAAAACCACATCATCTGCATAGAGTAATATTGCAATGTGTCTATTTACTAGCTTCAGGGGATTGTGGGCAGAATTATTTAAATAAGAAACCAAGGGATTACTATCAAAATTAAATAATAAGGGCGCTAACATACAGCCTCGTCTGACACTTCTCTAGGTTGAAATTTCCTTGGTCAGATGACCTTGTACACTGCAGCGAACTTTCAGGCAGGAGTTTTCATGAAGTTTATACAAGTACAGTAACAAATGTCTATATATGGAAGAGTTATTAAGTTTGGATCACACTTTTACTCTGGAAATCAGGTCAAAGGCAAACCTAAAATCAATAAAAGCAGCACACTGCAGTACTAGGGTTGTCAATATATTTTTCAGTCAGATGCTGAAAAATAAGGATTTGATTAATGGAGAGCAACCAGATCAAAAGCTGGCTTGTTCTTCTGTCAAAATACTTTCTTACTATCAAAAAGTTTTTCATTTAAGTGTTTGGCATACTGCTTACTAATTACACTCAAGAGACTGATGGGGCGATAGTTGGCAGGAAGATGCCTTTTATTATTTATTTATTTATATTTTTATTTTATTTAACATATTTTTACACCGCCCAAAATTTTGTTTACAACAAAGCAAATGGAAAAAGTTAAAACATTAGTTAAAATAAATGACAACAAAAATCAAAAAAACAGTTAAAACAAAGTACATGATACAGCAAAGGTTAAAACACTACAACAGCTCAAACCTTAAAACATTTTAAACAATGTTAAAACTATTAAAACAATTTTAGTTAAAATCCTGGGTGAACAGATGCATCTTTAAAGACTTTTAAAAAGTTGTCAGAGATGGGGATGCTCTTATTTCAGCAGGGCGCACGTTCCAAAGCTTTGGGACAGCAGCGGAGAAGGCCCGTCCCTGAGTAGCCACCAGATGATCCAGTGGCAACTGCAGACAGATCTGTCCTTTTGCCTTTTTAATAAATGGGAATTATTATAACTATATCTCAGTCTCTTGGATCCATTGCAGTTTAGTCTATGAAGGTAAATAAAGAAGCCAGAACAGGGGTCCACCACGCCAGATTGTTACTTATGACTTCTACAGTGACAAAATCATTATCCGGAGCTTTGCCAGGTTTAAGTTGTTTGACAAGAGCCATGATTTTCACACAAGTAACCAGGGCCTACTGAGGGAGCAGATCAACATCAAGCTCCAAATAAATGCTGGGCAGCCCTTCCTGCACATACAGTGCATGAAAATGATCCTCCCATACTCCAGCCAATATTAAATATGAGGAGCTGGGGGGACTATTAGCCAAAAGCAGGGTTACAAGATGCCAAAACTGGGCAAAGTTCTTCATTTGAGAAGCCAAAATCAGTTGATGCCAAGAAACTCTAATGGCCTCCTTTTTTTAAAAAAAAAAGTAACAACCGCTTATACTGCCTCTTCAACATTAATAAGTTCTGAGTGGAATACCTAGATGGCTGCCTTATCAACTCCCTCTTTGCCTCACAGCACTCAGTCAAACCAGGGGTAGGAAGAAATAGATTTACCCCTAGAAGTACAAATTTCTGTTGTAGATAACACTGGTTAAGATAACACTGGTTAAACTGGATAAGTTTAGTATCGTTTTCTAAAGTGGAAGAATCTGATCCACCAACAGCAAGAGCGGAATGGATCAGGTGAACTGGCTCTGAAGATAATATTATAGCAACCAACCCTTCATCTTTAGGTTACCACTTTATATGGACAGGATATCATCCGAGGTAGAGACAGGCAGGAATCTAAAAACAATTTATCAAAAACTCTCAAATGGAGAATTCCTGGAAATGTAGTGACTATCAGTGACTAACATATCAAATATCTACAGAAAAGGAACTAAATGCCATGAAGCTGCAGTGTAATCAATCAATGAGGGCTTAATACCAAAGCAGTAGGAATATTCGGCTGGATGATCATCACTCACAGTTCCATTCAAGAGTTGCATTGCAAATCTAATTTAGCAAAGGTTTGTACCAAACATAACCCATGAAGATCTCTCATTGCATCTTTAGATTTCTGGAGAAGAATAGGAAAAGCTACTTCCATATCAGGTGCATGATGCTGGAATTTTGCAAACAGTCTCACATTAAAGTCACCAGCCACATTACGTAAGCATAAAGGTAAGAGTTCTGAAGAGCACTTATATAAATTTCTAACTTATTCCAGGCAGTTTTAATCTGGGAGCATATTCACTGGAGCGGGGTGGGGTTGATGTAAACACTAATCAATAACAAGGAAACATAATTTCATTTAAGTAGAGCTGCCATTGCATAATGCTCCAAGGACTGTAAATTTGAAATGTTAACCTGCAGCATGGTAGAAATAAGATAACTCAATCCTCCACAAAATCTACCACATTCTGTACCTGGAACCATTCTGCATCTGGAGAGGGACCTATAACCATGAATATTTAAATCATATAAATATGTGTGTGTTGATTTTGGATAAAATATCATTAATTTACACCAGTCCTGAAAAATCACTGTTTTTCATTAGTTTGCAAATAGTTACAGATTGTGTTTTCTATCTGGCTAAGAAAACATATCAGAAGATTTATTTTTAGACATTCTCTCACACACTATTGTCAATGAAATTTGTTCAAGCAGCTTCAGGAATTCTAGATACAATCAGCTGCTTGCATAGAAAAGTTGTCTCTTGCCTATCCTTCAACCTTTTTGCATTTTGGATGGGCAGCCATGGTAACTGCTGATACAAACTAGAGGTACAGTTTTGCATTACAAATAGGCATGCTGAACTGATGTGAAAAAATGCATACGTCACCAAATCTCTAGCAGCAACTGATTGTCTCAGAGAAACATGTTGTTACATGGTGTAAGGAAATAATCTTTCTAACTAGAAATGGCAGGATGACTCACTTTGTTTGCAAAATGATATCATTTACTTGGAAGCTTGTCATAAAAAATGCTGTGACACATCCCTTGATACAGTCAAGGGAGTAGCTAGGAGTTATCAAAATGGTACTCTGCTTTTTGTTCTACCCCATCACCCATGCATTTCCCCTCCGAAAGGCCCTCAATATCTAATATTCTAATAGTACATTAGAATACATAAATTGTGTATGACCTGATGCTCTGATAGGGCTTCTGTCAGTTCAGAAACCGCAGTTGTTCCACAATAGGGGTGCAAGATTAACTGGGTCTGGGCACTTTGATCACATCCCACTGGTCCCTCACTGGCTCCCAGTCTGTTTCCAGACCCAGTTCAAAGCGCTAGTTTTAACTTCGAAAGCCCTAAATGACTTGGGGACCATTCCATGTTATCTGAAAGAGCACATTGCCCCATATGTCTCTAAAGTTGTACCATCGAGTTGGTGTCGACTCCTGGCAACCGCAGAGCCCTGTTCTTTGGTAGAATATAGGAGGGGGTTACCATTGCCTCCGCCTGCACAGTATGAGATGATTCTTTTCAGCATCTTCCTATGTCGCTGCTGCCTGATATAAGGGGTTTCCCATAGTCTGGGAAACATACCAGCGGGGATTCGAACCGGCAATCTCTTGCTCCCTAGGCAAGTTACTTCCCCGCTGCGCCATTAGGTGGCTCATATGTCTCTACTCGGACCTCTTAACATCTTTGGAGACCCAGCTTCAAGTGTTCCGGTCAAATTAGGTGAAGCAGGTGGGTACTAGGAAGAGGGCCTTTCCAGTGGTGGCATCCTGTTTCTAGAATAGCTTCCCCAGTGAGGTTCACCTGGCATCGTCACTATGTTGTTTTAGATCCAGGATGGTGAAGACCTTTTTGCCTTCATAAATAAATCAACAGTGTGCTGGAAATAGAGAATGCATGCTCTCTCGCGCTCTCTCTTAATTAAAAGATTCATGAATTGAGAGAATTAATGTGTTGGGAGGCAGAAATGGGAGCGGCAGCTTTGCTGGTGCTAAATACATTGAGAAGTTGTTTTTATTTAACATATTTGCATACCTTCCACTACCCAAGTCTCTGGGCATTTTACAACAATAAAACCAAGAAATTTTAAAACAATTAAAATGTATAAAATTCTAATCAAAATAAGGCAAAGACCTGCAATGGTACTGGAGTACCTGTTCAACCGTTAAATAAGTATCACTGAAGAAGGAGTCAAGCCACCCATCAATGATGATGTCACAGGTACTATATAAAAGGTGCCCAGTTTTGAGGAAAGATGTCTGAATCACTTCCAACAACTACACATTTTTGCACTAAAACAATATACTGGAAGAGTAGGTTCTTACAGTATATTAGAGTTTACCCTAAAACTACCATTAAAAAGCACTGAGCGAAGAAATGTTGGAATGTGGAAATAAAAGATGTAAGGTCCCCCCAGACACCAGTTTCTAATAGCTGCACTCTTGATTGTCCCCTAAGAAA
This sequence comes from Hemicordylus capensis, assembly GCF_027244095.1. Lineage (NCBI taxonomy): Eukaryota > Metazoa > Chordata > Lepidosauria > Squamata > Cordylidae > Hemicordylus > Hemicordylus capensis. Next base: position 20,749,329 of record NC_069666.1, read on the forward strand.
CATCAAAAGAGTTGGGTCCAAATGAGAACTTGTGCTTAAGGTAGCGAGAGGAAAGGACCGTAGGAAGAGGAACTGATGGGAGACAGGACAGGGAGAAACTAAAAAGGTAAACACTTCTATCCCTTTAGGAAAAGTTCTCATCTTACAGAGTGCTTCTTTTGTTTCTTTGCTCTAACCTTGAAATAAAAAGAACTCCCGCCTTCAAGGTGTTTGCCATGCAGTTCAACTGATTAATGCACATGGTACTGACAAAAGTGCTTAAAGGCAAAGCTGCAGGAGTTTGGGAGCCTAGTCCTATTCCAGAACATTTATGGAATAGTGCTTACAGAATTCAGCAGAATTCAGAATTCATTCCCCAGCTAACTTGGCAAAGCAGCACCTTTCAACGTGGTGATTCTCTTTTATTTAGCGGGGGGATAGTAACTGGCCCTATCCACCTCCAGCACAGGACCTCCAGTGACTGTTGCTGGTGTCTATCTTAGGTTTCTTTTTAGATTGTGAGCCCTTTGGGGACAGGGTTCCATCTTATTTATTTATTATTTCTCTGTGTAAACCGCCCTGAGCCATTTTTGGAAGGGCGGTATAGAAATTGAATGAATGAATGAATGAATGAATGAAAGAATGAATAAATAAATATGCAACTGCTATTCAGCTATTACTATATTGAGGTTGGAGGTCCAATTTTGAATTGCAGGGAAATACTTTGTTTTGTAGATGCTTGACTGATGATCTTTAACAAATCTGTGTTGTGCTGATACAAAGTTCACTCCAAGACTATTACCGCTACAACCTGCTTCTCTTAGCATTCTCTTCAGCTGTGCTTTGCTGGATATAATAACCAGTAATAAAGTGTTGTGAAAAACAGTTTTACTAACTGTAGTTAAGATCATCTTGCAACATTCTGTTGAGCGCCCCCCCCCAGTAAAAAATAAAAATTCAAAATAATTACAATTAGTGTGTATTCAAAATTTAATACACAAAGATTTTACTTAATTATGTGCATAACACTGTATATAATATAATTATGTACATAATATGTATATAATATAATTACAATTATATTACTCCTATACTTAAAGAGCTATTTGGCTACCAATACACTTCTGGGCAAAATACAAGGTGCTGGTTATAACCTATAAAGCCCTGCACAGCTTAGGCCCTGGGTATTTAAGATAATGGAGCAGTCTTGGCTTGAGTGAGTGAGTGAGAAAGGAGCAGTCTTGGCTTGAATGAGAGAGAGAAAGAGAGAGAGAGGGAGAATGGAGCAGTCTTGGCGAGAAACAGAGAGAGTCAGTTCCCCATTGTTCTAGAGGTCCCCGTCCACATCCTGCCAGAGGCAGCTTCCCCCACCCCCGACAGCGCTTTCTCTCCCCACCGGGCTCCCTCCCTCCCTGCCATTTTCGCTCGCCCTTCTCCAGGCTATCTTATGAGGCCGCTGGCTGCTTCCTTCTCCTCCTCCCTCTTCCACCATCACTGCGTCTGGGGCCATTTTCTTCTCGCCGCCTCCCGCCAATTTGAGCCGCCGCATGGCTGAGGGGATGGCTGCGGGGGTGCGTGTGTGTCCTTCTACACCCCCCCGGTGGCAGAAGATATCAGAGCAATGTCGTGGCCTGCTGCTTGGCCCGGCATTGCTTCCCAACTGTGAGGCATGCCTGCTCAGTTAAGAGACTTAACTGCACAGATGCGCCTCGCAGTTGGGAAGCAACGCCCCAACTCATTGGCTCAATGCCCTCCTGCAGACTGCGCCCCGATGCGGTGCATCATCTGCTTACTGGTAAGAGCTGGACCTGCTCTGGTAACCATACTGACATTGAAAACCATCCTCGAGGCCTCTTCAGAGCAGGGAAGTATATTGTTAACAACGAGATTACATTAACTGATTACAGTCAGGTTTTACTAGAGGAGGGAGGATGCCTTCCACCTATAATAGTCCTTTACTACACGTAAGCCATGCTTTGTTAAGGGACTGTTCTTTCTTTTCAAAACCAGTATTCAAAGAGTAGAAATGACAGCTATAAAACTTGGGAATCGTAAACCAGTAAAAACTACACAACGATAACCAGCTGCGCCCCCCCCTTTCATTAACTCTTGAGACCAGGGGCGTAACTACAATAGGGCAAGGGGAGACAGTTGTCTGGGGGCCCACTGCCTTGCCCCCCACCCCCGAGGCAAGCCACATGACTGACTCCCCCAGCCACGTACCCGCCTGGGCTTCATTCAGTTGTATTCATCCTCTGAAATTGATGTGAGTGTTAAGACCTGGAGCTACCAGAACAGCATGTCTTTCTCTAGCACCAGTAAATGACTTACATCATCCACATTTTTTAAAAAAACTTTAGGATGATGTTCTGTTGTGGCACATAGGTTCTATATACAATTTACTATGCTTTTTGATACCACTATTCAGCCTCATTTAAGATTTCTTTACTTCATGAATTGAGCTTCAGTGAGTGGGCGGGGGGGAGGTCATTTTAAAATCTTGTCTCTGGGTCTGCTCCAACCTTGCTACTCCCCTGCTTGAGACACTTGAACTATTTATGCAAACTGTATCTGGGAACCCCCCCTTTTAGAAGAGGCAATTCTCTTTCACTCTTGCACCTGAGAGAATGCCTCTTCAAAGATGGTGTTAGTTGTATGCAGGTATAAGTAATTTATAATGGATCTCAATGAGGATTTCTTTAAGTGGCTGATATTCTTTCTTCCAAGTATGGTTATATATAGTATAGGAGGAGAGCTGATCTTGCAGTAAAGGTAAAGTTGTGTCATTAAGTCGGTGTTCACTCCTGCCGACCACAGAGCCATGTGGTTTTCTCTGGTAGATTACAGGAAGGGTTTACCATTGCCATCTCCTGTGCAGTATGAGATGATGCCTTTCAGCATCTTCCTATATTGCTGCTGCCCGATATTGGTGTTTCCCATAGTCTGGGAATTCGAACCAGCAACCTCTTGCTCCCTAGGCAAATTACTTCCCCGCTGCACCATTAGGTGGCTGGTCTTGCAGTGGCAAGCATGAATTGTCCCCTTTGCTAAGCAAGGTCTACCCTGCTTTGCTTTTGAATGGGAGACTACTTGTGAGCACTTTAAGATATTCCCCTTAGGGGATGGGGCCACTCTAGGAAGAGCACCGGCATCTCCAGGGGCTTTTACGCACAGCAGGTTTTACTGCAAACTCGAAGTTGTCCCCCCAAAATGACACAAATAGTGGATTTTTTTTACCCTGGATATAAATTGGGTTACACTCAAATGCACAGTGAAAAACCCAAATTGTGTGTGAACTGCTCCCCGATAACTTGCAGGGACTTTGGGTTAAATCTAGCCGATATGTGATGCAACTCCTCCATTCTGGAGGAGATGTGAGTTAAAGGGCTTCAAAAGCCCCACGTGAAAAGCTTCCAGATAAGATGGAATAGATGGACCAATGGTCTCACTCGGTATCTGGTAGCTTCCTATGTTCCTATGACAGTAGCCTTATTACACCAGATGTGGGCTTGCTTTTTTAAAATAGTAGCTAAGAAGGTTGGATTGCACCATAGTCCCACAAGGAGAGGGCATTTAACCCTTTCTCTTTGTGGTGCAGCCCTGATAAAAGAGTTTCCAAAGCTGCCATAGGCCTATACCATGATGATATATCTGCTGAAGGGTGCTAAAGCTAAAGATTTGCAGCTCTTTTCTGGACCTCTGCTAGTTGAATGATATGCAACATAGGCAAAGGAAATAGCTTATGTGCCATGAAACTGAAAACCTAGTAAATATAATGCAAGTAATATGCAATGAACTATCATACTTTGGACACATTATGCAAAGACCCAGCTCCCTTGAGAAGTCCATAATGCTGGGAAAAGTTGAAGGAAAAAGAAGAGGACAACCAGCAGCAAGGTGGATGGACTTGATTACGACAGCAATGAATGCACCACTGAGAGACCTTAAAGGCCAAGCTGAAGACAGATCATCCTGGAGAGAATCTATCTATGTGGTCACTAAAAGTTGACACCAACTTGACAGCACTTCATCAATCAATCAATCAAATCAATATGCAATGATTCTATTTTGGAAGATTGTCTCAACTAGTGGTCAGAAGGGAAAAGTCACCCAGGGAGGCCTTGAGCAGAGTAATCATCTAATTAACAAGGAGACTATTACATTGAAACTACTAAACACTCCCCATTTTACACACACACACACACACACACACACACACACACACACACTCTCTCTCTCTCTCTCTCTCTCTCACACACACACACACACACACCTTCTTTTTCTCTCCTACACAGTCTAACAGATTTCTTCACTTTAAAAAAAAAAGAAAAGCTCATCTCCCCCAAGCCCAATCTCTTCAAAGCTCTAGCTTTCCTGCAAAAGAGAAAAGGGGAAAGAAAAAAAAGGGGGGGGGGGAATGTGCCCTGTTTAGGATAAATAGCAGCAAGGGGTACCTGAAGTGCAAAGGAAACATAAGAAGCTTCTAGAGTCGGTTTAAGAATTTCCCCATTGAGAATGTCCACCTGTTGCTGGACAATGATACTCTTTGGGTGGGCATGCCTCTATTTCAGCTGTAGGAACAAAGGCAGATCTACCGTTGAGTGCCCACATGCTCTGCAGGGGGGACACTGAGGGAAGCCGCCATAGGCCCCACCATTTGCTGGCTCCCCGGCAGTGCCCCCTGTCTGCCATTCACTGTCTCCGCCGGATCCCCCCCCCCGCTTGGCACTGGCCTCCACAGTCCCTGTTAACTGCCGCCGCAGCTGGCTGGCTTCCCTTTGCTGGCTGCAAAGTGGTACAGTGCCATCACCATCCAGTGGCTGTTTCCCCTGCGATGGGCTCATACCAGAGCAGTGACATCATTATACTGCATTGTGGCCGGCAAAGCGAAGCAAGCTAGATGTGGAGGCCAGTGGTAGGGAATCAGCGACTGCGGTGGGTAAGTGGATGCCAGCAAACAGGCCTGCAGTGGCAGAGGTGGCAGCAACCCACCAAAAAACTTAGACCTGGGCCACCACTAATGTTGCTACATCATGGTGCAGGAGGGTCTCTTAGACCTAAGGACTGCCTACCAATTTCTATGGCTTCTCCTATCTTTATTTTCAGATGGTTCACTGGGAAATAACAAACATGCTAGGGAGAATTTTCCATGCTAGGAATCATTAGGAAGGGGATTGAAAATAAAAATGCTAATATTATAATGCCCTTCTACAAATCTATGGTGTGGCCACATCTGGAGTACTGCGTAGAGCTTTGGTCACCATATCTGAAGAAGGATATTGTAGAACTGGAAAAGGTGCAGAAGAGGACAACCAGAATGATCAGGGTCCTGGACCACCTTCTTTATGAGGCTAGGCTACAGCATCTGGGGCTTTTTACCTTGGAAAGGGAGAGACAGAGGTGTAACTATAGGGGGGCAGGGGGGGCACGTGCCCCGGGCGCCATCTTTTCTGGTCACGTGGGGGGCGCCGCCATGACCAAATTTTTTAAAAAATTTTTTTAATTTTTTGTTAATACAAATGTTTCCTGCTCAGTGCAGCAGCGCTGCAGCAGTCAAGGGAGCGCGTCGGTGCCCCCTTCCCCATGAGCGGTCCCTTCCACGCCTCCTGCGCCCCCCCCCCCCCCATTGCTTTGCTGGCGCCTGGCAGCCAGTCATTGGCCTGGCTTGGCGGCGGCAGCGGGCGCTTGTGAGGAAAAACCGAAGTATAATGTAGTACGTTGAGGGGGCGGCGGCGGGGGGCACGGTGGGGGGGCACCATTTCAGTGCTTGCCCCGGGCGCCGTTTTCCCTAGTTACGCCTCTGATGATCAAGGAGACATAATCGAGGGGAGACATGATCGAGGTGCATAAAATTATGCATGGAGTGGAAAGGGGTGGACAGAGAGAAATTTTTCTCCCTCTCTCACAACACTAGAACCAGGGGTCACCCCATGAAACTGAAGGTCAGGAAATTTAGGACCGACAAGAGGAAGTACTTTTTTACACGGCACATTATTAATCTATGGAATTCTTTGCCATGGGATGTGGTGATGGCCACCAGCTTGGATGACTTTAAAAGGGGCTAAGACAGATTCATGATGGACAGGTCTGTCAATGGCTACTAGTCTGGTGGCTGTGGGCCATCTCCAGCCTCAGAGGCATGATGCCTCTCAATACCAGTTGCAGGGGAGCAACAGCAGGAGAGAGGGCACACCCTCAGCTCCTGCCTGTGGGCTTCTCAAGAGGCATCTGGTGGGCCACTGTGTGAAACAGGATGCTGGACTAGATGGGCCTTGGGCCTGATCCAGCAGGGCTCTTCTTATGTTCTTACACGGCTTAGGCCCTGAGTATTTAAGAGAATATCTTCTTCTCTATGAGCCTCACTGCTCATTGAGATCATCCGGTTAGATTTGAATGCAATTTATACCAGCTTGTCTGGTGGCTACGCAGGGACAGGCCCTCTCTGTTGCTGTCTGGAATGCACTCCCTGCTGAAATAAGAACCTCTCCATCTTTTAAAAAGTCTCTAAAGACTTGTTTTTTTCACCCAAGTTTTTAAACTGGACTGTGGTTTTAGATTGTTCTAAGGCGTTTATTTTTAATCTATTTTACATTGTTGTAAATTGCCCAGAGATGGAAGTTTGGGGTGGTATACAAATTTGAAAAATAAGATAGTTTCTCCAAATAGAGCTGGAGCAGAGAAAAGTCCTCAGTCTCCAGAGTGCTGATCATTACTTTACAATGGAACCCGTATTGAATCATTTATTACTCTTTTGTGTTTAGGGCTTCTTTTTGGTTTAGGTTTAAAGCAACCAAGAGGTTTTTAGGTTCAAGTTCAACTTCTTTTCACTGAAAGTCTTTCTGAATCAATTGTTGAATTTAGGTTTGGTTAAACTCCCTGCTTTTTAAAAGAAGTTTTTTGGAGGCTTTAAAAAAAATGGAGAGTGTATCTCTTTGCCTTATAATTATCAACTGATTCCCCCTATGAAAATAATTCCTCTGTTAATGAAGAAAATAGCCCAATAATACACTGCCTATTGTCTTTTTTCTAATCCAAAGATATGGCAGCTATTGACCAATGTCTTTGCTTTCTCCTCTCTCTGATCACTGAGTTTTGAAGAGAGACTCAGAAAGTCTGTTTAGCACAGTACATTTTTTCTGACACATATAATCATGCTAAAATTATCTGGGCAAAGTTAAAGGTGAACAAGAAGGTAGTGAAGATGAGCTAAGTAAATACTAATGTATTTTAGTCATCTTTACAGATATGGAGTTTGAGGTTAGTACATGAGTTAGTCAGTCTGGCTGTAAGAAATTTCTAAGGAGTGCTTGTGTGGGTGTCTGAGAATGCAGTATCTTGAGGAATGGAACATGTAGCTTTCAATACATAAAACATTTAATTGACCAACAATAACCAGACCGCTTCAAGCTATCAAGCTTCTATTTTTCAACAGTACGAAAAATAAATATTTCAAACACTTAACTTTACAATTTAAGTCAAAACTAGAAAGGAACATAATTTGAAAGTGATTCAAAAAGGTTTGTTTGGAATATTTTTATATAGCAAAATCTTTTAGACCTTTAAATGAGGTTCTTATACTGCTCACTTTAATGTCTTTCTACTCCGTTCCACCCATAACAATCTACAGACACCACTGAGTGTGTCCTTCAAAATGCTTTTGAGTGCTAAACACATTCACACACACACACACACACACACACACACACACACACACACAATTTTAAACATCTAGAAAATTATGTAAAGATTGTGCAAAATACTCTTAATCTTTTCATGCTTGGAACTGTTGACAAAAACTACTTATAAACATACGCAAGTTTAATTTCAAGTCATTCTGAAACTTTAGAAGAAGCAAACTTCAAAAGCAAGCATGCAGTTAAGATTCCATTGTCTAATTCTGCAAAAGAGGAGTTTCCAGTACTGCCACTTTATGGACTCAGTTTTGACTCAGCCATGACATATTAAAAATGGCTGAATTTACAAAAAGTTAATATTGCCCAAATGCCTTCTATGGATGTACTCAATGCAGAGTTGCATGGGCACACGGATGTGTCTCTCATTTCAGTGGAGGAAGCTGATAAACTGCATGTATGGATCAGTGGATCAGGACTACTAACTGAGCAAAGAGGCACCTTTAAAAAGTGGTGATTCTCTTTATTGAACAGGGGAAAGCAACTAATCCTATCGATCCCCAGCACAGTATCTCTCCAGTGGCTGTTGCTGGTGTCTATCTTATGTTTCTTTTTCAGACTGTGAGCGCTTTAGGTTCAGGGAATCATGGTGTGTGTGTGTGTGTGTGTGTGTGTGTGTGTGTGTGTGTGTGTGTAATTTTGGGGACTTCTGTTGAAAAGTTGTATATAAATAATTGTTGTATACATACTCAGATGAATGGGAAAGCAACTGAGAACAACAACAACAACATTTATATACCACTTTTCAACAAAATTTCCAAAGCGGTTTACATAGAGAAATAATAAATAAGATGGATCCCTGTCCCCAAAGGTCTCACAGTCTAAAAAGAAACATAAGACAGACACCAGCAACAGTCACTGGAGGTACTGTGCTGGGGGTGGTGGCCAGTTATTCTTCCCCTGCTAAATAAAGAGAATCATCATGTTAAAAAGGTGCCTCTGTGCCCAGTTAGCAAGGGTAATAAGAGAAAAACAGGTTGCTCACCTGTAACTGATAAGAACATAAGAACAGCCCTGCTGGATCAGGCACAAGGCCCATCTAGTCCAGCATCCTGTTTCACACAGTGGACCACAAGATGCCGTTGGAAGTCCACAGGCAGGAGTTGAGGCATGCCCTCTTTCCTGGGCGCTTTTCAGAGGAGACCCTACAACGGGTTCAGGACGAATCTCAGAAGTGTGCTTCCACACTTCCTGTGTCATGACACCGCAGTCCCTACACAGACAGCAGGGTCCCTTTTACATTTCCAATGCCTTGTTGCAAATTTAATTGCTGAGATATAGAGCAAGGATGTCGCATATCCGGTGTGGAAAAGTTGCAGGTTTTTGGGGTTGTTAGTTGCTGTGGGACTGCTCTCCCTGCTGTTTATGGCCCAAATGTGACTTGCCAGAATGGAGGCATTTTGCTGCTAATGAGCAGCTAGTCTGGAAAGTGCCATGCTGTTACTCCCCTGCAACTGGTACTCAAAGACATCCTGCCTCTGAGGCTGGAGGTAGCCTATAGCCCTCCGACTAGTAGTCGTTGATAGACCTCTTCTCCATGAAGTTGTCCAAACCCCTCTTAAAGCCATCCAGGTTGTTGGCTGTCACCACATATTGTGACATAGAATTCCACAAGTTGATTATGTGTTGTGTGAAAAACTGCCTCCATTTGCTGGTCCTAAATTTCCCGGCAATCAATTTCATGGGATGACCCCTGGTTCCAGTGTTATGTGAGAGGGAGAAGAATTTCTCCCTATCCACTTTCTCCACAGCATACATGATTTTACAGACCTCTATCATGTCTCCCCACAGTCATCCTTTTTTAAAACTTAAAAGCCCCAGGTGTTGTAGCCTTGCCTCATAAGAAAGGTGCTCTTTTATTAACTAATTAATTAATTAGATTTATATACCACCCTCCCAAAAATGGCTCAGGGCTCTAGGCCCCTGTTCATCTTGGTTGCCCTCTTCTGCACCTTTTCCAGTTCTACAATGTACTTTTTTAGATGTGATGACCAGAATTGTATGCAGTACTCCAGGTGTGGCTGCACCATAGTTTTGTATAAGGGCATTATAATATAAGCAGTTTTATTTTCAGTCTCCTTCCTAATGATCCCTAGCATCGAATTGGCCTTTTCCACAGTTTCAACTCAATGTGAGGTTGCCGCACATTGAGTTGAAACTTCCAATGAGCTGTCCATCACGACCCCAAGATCCCTCTCTTGGTCAGTCACCAAAAGCTCAGATCCCAAACAGAAGGCAAATTAATGGCATAGTGCTTTACGAAGCACTGTTCTGACGACCAGGTAGCAGCTCAACAAATGTCCCAAAATGATATGCCAAATAAATGAGCCTCCGAGGCATCATAAGATCTGGTTGAACGTGCCTTGAGAGACTTAGGTGATTGTACCTTTTGTAACTTGTATGTCAAAAGGATTAGCTCTACTAGCCAGTGGGATAGCCTCTGTCTGGACAAGGCCTGACCCAGAGACCTTCCTTTCAAGGATATAAAAAACTTTTTTGTCTTCCTGATAATCTTTGTTCTTGACAGGTAGAATAGAAGGGCCCTTCGGACATCTAGGGAATGCAGAGCCTTTTCAAGAGCCATACTCAGAGAACTGAAGAAGGTAGGTAGCATTATGTCTTGGTTTATGTGAAAATATGTCACAACCTTAGGTAGGAAAGTAATGTCAGGACATAGCAACACCTTATCTGGGTAGAAGCATGTGTAGGGCACGTCAATCCTCAAGGCTGTAAGCTCACTCACCCTGCAGCCAGTTGTAATTGCCATCAAGAAGGCAGTTTTCAGATAAACCAGTTTCAGGCTAGCTGTAGCAAGGGGCTCAAAGGGCATGTTGGGCTTGAGCAAGGGGTTCAAAGAGTCGAAAGGACCAAGGATATACTCCACTGATCCAGAGGTTGTCTAACCAGCGGATACAAGTTGGTGAGACCTTTCAGAAAGCTCTTGCAGCTGGGGCGGGAGGGATACTGTCTTTCCATCCCTTCCCGGGTGCCTAGCTGAGATCGCTGCTAAGTGAACTTTTATGGAGACATTAGAAAGCGGGAAGGTCTTCAGTGTGGTTAGGCACAGGAGGACCTGATGGACAGTAGCTTTCAGAGGGCAAAAGCTGTTTGAGGCTGCATAGGAAGTGAACCTCTTCCATTTACTAGCATAGTTTCTCCTAGTGGAAGGCTTTCTCTGGTTAAGTAAGATTTTATTTAGAAGCCTATCTTCCATGCTGTTAGTTGTAGAGTAGGTACCTCTGGGTGCAGTACCTGACTGTTCTCTCATGACAGAAGATCTTGATGAGGAGGAAGTCTTCCATATGTGTGGTTGGACAGTCTAAGTTGATGCGAAGACCATGGTTGCTGAGGACACCATGGAGTGATCAGGATGCATGTGGCTTGACAGACCAGAAGATGCGCGATCATGCTCCCTACAAATGGCAGAGGAGGATACATGTACAATAGGTGCTGAGACCAGTTCATTGGGAAAGCATCCCCCAATGACCGTGGGTTGTGGTCTGCCCTTGAGCAGAGCTTTATGCATTTGGCATTGAGAACTGTCATGAACAAGTCTATTTTGGGGGGACCCCAGGCTCTGAATATTGAAAGCAAGTACTTATTCAATTCCCATTCATGCCACTCTTCCCTGGAAAATGAACAACTCAGATATTCTGCCAAGACATTTTCCATCGCCTTTATGTGAATGGCCAAAGGGGTGTTGTTGTTTCTGATGCACCAGTGCCATATTTGTACCCTCAACGTGTACAGAGACCTGGACACCGCCTCCCCTTGTCTGTTTAGGTAGGCAATCGCAGTTGTGTTGCAGGAGGTCATAAGGACTAGGAGGCACTGAATCTGCCTTGCACTGGACTGGACCTGGTGTACTAGTTCTTCTCTGGCCTGGAATCTTTCTTGCGGTAAGTAGGCTCTTTCCATCTGTGTATCCAGAACCACCCCTATGTAGGAGATTGACATCATAGGGTCTAGATAAGATTTCTTCCAGTTGATCTCTATCCCGAGGTCCTGGAGAAGGCGCTACTAAGGTCCAGGAGAAGTTGCTGAATAGGTACTATATCTGAGAAAGTAACCCTTCTCTGTCCTTTGACGCCAGGAGCCAGTCATCCAGGTATGGGTAAATTGCCAGGTCTAAATTGCCACCACCGCCATGCACTTTGTGAAAACCCGGGGGGCAGTGCAGAGGCCAAATGGCAATAGTTGATATTGGTAAATCGAGATCCCCACTGTGAATCTTAGATACTTCTGGTATGAAGGCCTGATTCCTATGTGAAAATAAGTATCCTGCAGGTCTAACTTTGCAAGCCACTGTTCCTGATGTAGAAGTGGCAGGATGTCTTGCAACGTCATTATTATTCTTCACATGAATGAACTTGTTCAGACGTCTCAGGTCCATTATAGGCCATATTCCACCATCCCTTTTGGGGAATTGAAAGTAGCAGGAGTAGAACCCTTCCCACCTCTGCGCCCATCGCACCGGGACAATCACATTCTTGCCCAACAGCTCCTGCATCTCCTTTTGTAGGGCAGGAGTCGCTTTCGTAAAATGCACCCCTCTGAAAGCCGGTCATGCTTTTAACTCTATAGAGTAGCCTGAAGAGACTATATTCAATACCCAACAATCCAGTGTTATGTGGTTCCATGCTTGGGCATGGCTTGCCAATCTGATGTTGTTGTTGGCTGAAGGTGTTGATTGTGCCTGACAGATTTTGCAGGCAGTCATACTCAGCGCTACGGTGTTGGGGAAGGCTGATGTTTGCATTGAGTCCCTTGATGGCAGATGATGTGATGGGTTGACATTGAACTCAAACATGCTGCTTCTGGGCTTCCACCTGTTTATTACACTGGCTCTGGTTCTTCTTGTTCTTTGGTTGGTAGTGTTTCTAATGAAATGGTTGGTAGGATTTTCTAAAATCCCTGCTGTCTGTAGTTGGAATGAGGTTGGTTGCAAGGCTTAGCCACATAAAAGGAAGAAGAAGCTGAAGTAAAAGTCTTTGCCATGAACTTTGATTTTTTTTTTTTTTTTTTAGCTTTTCCATTGTAGTGTCTGCTTGTTCTGACAACAAACCTTTTCCATCAAATGGGCGGCCTTCAATTCGGATTCCATCATGTATTTCGCAGTACTTAATGGCTGTCGAGTCAGCTCTTCAGACTTTTGCAAAGTCTTCTTAAAGTGAGCTTTTAACTCCTCAGGTGAGAGTCCAAATCCTGTCCTAAGGTGTCTCAAAGGCAATAATTATACTTAGCCATGCAGGCTGAATAATTGGCTATTTTCACCGATAAGCAAGCCACTGAATATATTTTTTCAGCCAAACACATCTAATTTCCTTCCCTCTTTATCTGCAGGAGTCATGTGACACATCCTCGACCTAGAAGAAGTAGTGCAGGATGTTCCAAACGAGGGAGTTTGGTACAGAATGTTTCAGTAGGTAGGTATAATCCTGCTCTTGCACTCTATATAGGCCTTCTAGTCTTTTTGAGGTCAGAGTGGAAGTGTGTGTGGAACCTCACAAGCGCATCGAGCCATCTTGGAAATTACTGGCAAGAGAGGTAAGGTGACAGGTCATTCAGACAAGGACTTTGCCATAAAATTGTATACTGCGTCATCAACTGTGGATAACTGTGATTTCAGATCAAGTCCAAGTGCAGCAGCCATTTCCTTAAGTTGGATATGATAAGCCTTCATTTCCTCAGTATACATGCAAAGGGATTGCCACATCAGGTGATGGATCTGGGTCAGTAGATTCCGTGTCTGATTCAAAATCAGAAGAGCCATGGTGACTCTCACCAGAAGGTACTGGAGAGGAATGTGGCTGTTGCTGCCGTCGGGGAGGTGTATGAGGCCTAGGAATCGTAGGCTCCCAAGCATCTGTCTGGATAGCTACAGATAAAAATTGCCTCACCTTGGTCTGGGTATGTTTTGCAGCCAACCCAGGTTTGGGTGGGGGAGGAGATTCTGACAGGGTCTGCATTGCTGCAGCTGCTGTCACCACCATCTTGTCTGGTGCTAGAGTGGAGGAATCCCACCCCCCAGCCACTGTACACACTGGAAGAGTTTGAGAGTAAGCTCTGGCCAGAAGATTATATTTATTAAACCCTGAAGATCTCCATGACCTGTCTTCATCATAGTTGTAAGCCAATCTTGGGGAAGACTGACCGAAGATACTCACTTGCACAGCAGTTGAAATGCTGTGAGAGAATCCACACGTGTGCCAGCTAGTCGAAGTGGTTGTTCCACTGTTAATGCATAGGGCACTTCTTGATTTCGAAGAGTTGCTGTTGAAAAGGTAGTATCTGGAGGCAGGGAACTGGAGGCACTCATCCGAATGTGAAACCCTCCTAAATGTTGAAGGGGTAGTAGTGTTGGAGTCCAACATAGATAGCAAGGATTGTGCTGTGTTGGGGTCCAATGTGTTTGACTCCTCAACACCAGGTGAGTTCTCCTCCTCAACCTCAAAAGTAACCGGCACTCGGCAATAAGGCGTCACTGTATTGGGGTGTTCAATGTTGAGGTCAACTGCTTTACCTTTGGCATCAATGGGAATTTAAACGGTGTCGCCATAAGTGACAAAGAAACCGCCCTCAATATCAGTGCCGACCTAGGCACTGGCAGAGATCACAACCTCAGTATCGACGTACTCAATGCCGAGAGAGGTCCAGCCAATAACACTTGTGTCAACGTCGAAGCTGCTACCATATGACCCCTCGATGTCGAAGTGTGTACATGGGCGGCACTCGTCGATACCAAGGATGAATCTTCCAATGTTGAATCTGGTATGGAAGCTGGCTGCTTCAGTGTCAATTGTCTGTGTGTCCTCATGGTCGGTGTCAACGGTCTTGATATCGATCCTAAAACCAGTTCTTGTGCCGAAGTCTAAGATGGAGTAGCCTCTGATGCTGACGTCTTTTTCTTTTTCTCGGCGGGATCCGATGTGTCCACCACCTTGTCTCCAGGCCACTTAGGCATCTCCTAAGACTTAAAAACAGGCGTCTCCATTCTAATGTATTCAACAGATCACGCCCCAGATCTCTATGTGTACATTGGCAATTCCATGTCTAGAACAAATAACTTGCTACAGCATGGAGTAGCAAGTTGCATATCAAAGTTAAATGTAATGGTCAAACTAGACAAAACTTGCATTAACAATTTTTTTTTCCTGATCAGAGAACTGTTCTGAAGAGAAACTGTTCCAAAAAGAAATGGTCAACATAGAAGTTAGTCATATGGCTTCTTAGGCCTAGGAGGTCCAACGTCTCCCCTTACCTAATCAAAGGTTGTGCTAATATGTGCTTTCATGCTGATTCAACTCCAGCATTAAATAATGTGATCCACCCACATGCTTTCATTGGCAGTACATCTATACAGCAGCTGCACATGGTCTTAGTTCAATACTGCAGCAAAGAACTGGAACCATAAGAATTGTCTCTAAAAAGAGCAAGTACTAGAGGCAGGATGCCTTTGAATACCAGTTGCAAGGGAGCAATGGCAGGAGAGAGGCAGGCCTTCATCTCCTGGTTGTAGGCTTCCTTGAGACATCTGGTGCGCCACTATGGGAAACTGGGTGCTGGAATAGATGGGCCTTGGGCCTGATCCAGCAAGGCTCTTTTCATGTTAATATTTTCTGGGCAAAATACAAGGTGCTGGTTATCTATATATTTAATTCTCTAAGATGTACCCATGGCTAATCCCATGTGTGGCAACTCTTGCAAGAGTTCAGAGAGCTGCCGGATAGTCACGGAATGGGTAGAAGCAAAGAAAATGGCGGCCATGGCAGTGGTGGCTGGCCAAAGAAAATGGCAGGCGGGCAGCCGCAACTGGGCAGCAGGCAGGTGGCTGCGAACAGGCGGCAGGTGAGTGGCCACGACCAGGCGGCAGGCGGGCAGTAGGCAGCCGGCTGGCTGGCGGGCAGCCAGAAAATAGCAGTGGTTGCAGGGCAGGTGGCACAAAAGAAGAAGATGGAGTGTCAGGCAGGTAAGAAGAAGAAGATGGCGGGCAGGCAAAAAAGTGGGGGTGGGGGGAGAAAGCGGCAGCAGCGAACTAGGAGCACAGGTGCTCTGCGCCGGATCAGCTAGTTACCTATAAAGCCCTAAACAGCTTAGGCCCTGGGTATTTAAGAGAACGTCTTCCTCACCATGAGCCCCACCGCCTGTTCAGATCATCTGGAGAGGTTCGTCTGCAGTTGCTGCCAACTTGTTTGGTGGCAACTCAGGAATGGGCCTTCTCCGTTGCTGCCCCTGGACTCTGGAATGCGCTCCCTGTTGAAATAAGAGCCTCTCCTTCTCTGGCAACTTTTTAAAAGGCACTGAAGACCCATTTATTCGCCCAGGCTTTTTGTTAGATTCATGGTTTTAGATATTAAAAAGCATTGGTGACAGAATGGAGTCCTGGGGAACTCCATATAACAGCTCCCGTTTTGAGGAGTAACTGTCACCAAGCTCCACCATCTGGAATCTACCTGAGAGATAGGAGCAGAACCACTGCAAAGCAGTGCCCCCTATCCCCAACTCCCCCAGGCAATCCAAAAGGATACCATGGTCGATGGTATCGAACGCCGCCTAGAGATCCAGAGGAACCAGCAGAGTCATACTCCCTCTGTCGATTCCCTGGTAAAAGTCATCCATCAGGCCGACCAAGGCTGTCTCAAACCCATAGCCAGCCCTAAAGCCAGTTTGAAATGGGTCTAGATAATCAGTTTCCTCCAAGACTGCCTGGAGCTAGTCGGCCACCACCCTCTCAATCACCTTGCCCAACCAAGGGAGATTGGAGATTGGCCTGTAACTGTCCATCGCTAAGGGATCCAGAAAAGGCTTCTTTAGGAGTGGACTAAACAATGCCTCCTTCAAACAAGGGGGCTTTCTACCCTCCCTCAGCGATACATTTATGATATTAACTAGGCCATCTTCAACAATATCCCTTCTAGAGAGAAGCAGCCAAGTTGAGCAAGGATCTGGAGAACAGGTGGTGGGCCGCACTGCCAAGTTGGTGGGCTGCACCGCCCAACAGGTGGTGGGCCGCACCACCAAGAGAAGCAGCCAAGTTGGGCAAGAATCCAGAGAACAGGTGGTGGGCCGCACCACCCCAAGCAGCTTGTCCACATCCTCAGGAGTCACAGATTAAAACTGATCCAATCTAATACTGCAAGAGGGATTGCTGGACACCTCCTCCATAGACCCTGCAAAAATAGTGGAGTCCAAGTCGGCCTGAATACAAGAGATCTTGTTCGCAAAAAAACAGAAAATTTTCTGTTTGAGATGGACAAACTACAGATCAGGTCCAATGGTTTACCTTTCAGATACCAATTTGACTCCTGTGAATCTGCTTCCCTCCACCTCCTTCCCAGAAAGCATATGAGATATGGATGTTGGAAAGCCCTCTGGGCTCCTGAAGCACCCTGATATCTCACTGCAGTGAGTGTAGCAGCCATGGATTTTATGTTTGGCATGAGTACAAAGGCATTTTGGCCAGTTTGACCCATGCTATAACTGGGAATGTTTTTTGTAACTATATTTCCAGGAACACTCAGCAAACTAATTACTCTAGAACTTCAATACTTGCTTAAAAAACAAGTATTACTAACCCTATAGCCTGTCTCTATTTGTTCTTCTTCATAAATCTTGCTAAATGCATGTGCTATGCAAGACAAGTTATCTCCACCAGCAATCATTCTTTAGATATTATCACCAATACCTAATGCCTCAATCTTCTAAAGCAGTGTTTCTCAATGTTTTTGGAGTCATGGACCGATACATTATTCAAGCGCAGTTTCCTGGACCAGCAGTTAGTAAGGGGGTCGCTCCCCTTGCCCCCAACCCCAGGCACCCCCCCAACCATTTTGGGCAGCTCTCTGGAGCTCATTTCCAGGCAGCCCTCGCTGCTGGATAATGTTCATTTCGAGGAAGTGAAATGAACGTTATCCAGCAGCGAGGGCTGCCTGGAAATGAGCTCCCGGTGGCCCCTGCCAGCCCAAAATTGGTGTTTTTTTTGGGGGGGGTGATTTTTATTAGTAATGCCTCATGAACCAGTACCCAACGCTTTGTGGACTGGCAATGGTCCACGGACTGGTGGTTGAGAAACACTAAAGTATGTAAAAGAGATGCTGTTAGAAAGAACCAACTGATGCTATATCAGAAAAGACCATGACAGATCAGCTATTTGCAATGGGGGTGGGGGCTTAGAACAGTTATGACAACAGACTTGAGATATTGTATTGTATTGTATTGTATTGTATCGTATCGTATTGTATTGTATTGTATCGTATCATATATTAGTACACCACCCCAAACTTCCATCTCTAGGCAGTTTACAACAAAATATAATAAATTAAAACAGAAATTAAAACCTTAAAACAATTTAAAACCACAAGTCTGGTTAAGAAGCTTGGGTGAATAAATGTGTTTTTAAAGACTTTTAAAAGTTGTCAGAGATGGGGAGGCTCTTATTTCAGCATGGAGCGCATTCCAGAGTCTTGGGGCAGCAACAGAGAAGGCCTGTTCCTGTGTAGCCACCAAATGAGGCCCTCCGGGGCTCATTCCCCACCAGAATTTGCTTTCCCTGCATCCGCCCTTTCTCTCCCTTGCTGGAGGGAGAGATTGGAAAATACATGCACCCAGCCAGCAAAAGGCTGGCTGGGAATTGGCTGGGGTGGGGGAGCTGAAGAAGGCAACTCCCAGGAGTAGGGATGTGCACAGAACCTGCAGGGACTGGTTTGAAGGCAGCGCGGGGGATAGCTTTATGGGTAGGGGAGGCTGCACTTACCCCTCCCTCCGCTTTCCCCCCGCTGGCACTCTGTTTTTAAAGTCCCCATGGGGGGGGCAGCAGCGTACCTCCCTGCCGCCCTGTGCCTTCTTTACCCGAAAGTGCCGGGGGCGCCAGGTCACCTAAGCAGACAGTGCCCCCACACACACCGCCTTTGAACTGGCAGAACCGCCGACCGATTGAACTGGTTTGGAGGCTCATAAAGGGCCTCCAAACTGGTTCTGTGCACATCCCTACCCAGGAGTTGGGTGGCCCGGGTTCTTTGAACCCATCTGCTCTATTATAACTGCATCCCTTCTGGGTAGGATAACTTTTCCTTCTACATGATCAAATGCTGGGTATGAAAGATGGATAGGACTGCGTTGTCCTATCCAACTTTTTCTCCAACCTTGATTCCACACAATCGCTTCTTCCTCCTCCCTAGTTGTTTGCTCCCCCACAACCAAAAATTGGCAGCACACACAGCTCCCAAACCTGGGTAGGACACTTGTCCTATCCAGTTTTTGATTGTATGGATGACCACATTATATGTAAAACATGCTCATTTACTTACCAAAGGAGTAAAGCTATGCCACATCTGCACTGGCTGGTGTGCTTTAGGATACAATGGGAGTCCCCTGTGCTGGTGTACCATGTAGATCTGCTGGTGTGCCTAGCTGTAACTAACATGCAAGAGTCTCCATGCATTTCTTTGGGATGTCACAAGGTATAGTCACAGTGAGCAGACATTGTCACCTGAAAATGCAAACATAGGATGTCAGACTTCCCATTGGCATAAACTTCCCCCCACATACTCAGACTTAAAAAGGAGTCACCGCACCTAAGAAAAGGAAGGGGAAAGAGAGGCTTGGGAAAGACGGGTGTCCCTTGCTTTTCCTCTAAACTTGTCATCTATCTCATGATTTGCTCCCCCATAGCCCAGGAAGCCACTGAAGCAGCAGCAAAGGGGCCTGTCAGCTGAGCCAGCACTTGGTTGTGCTGTTTTTTCCATACCAGTGGCATTTCCTGAGGCCAGTGTGGGAATGGCCCAAGGAGTTTTACCCCCAGAGGAGGAACACAGGGATATTAGAGAGGAGGGCCAGAATTGAGCCGCTATAGGGCTCTGGTAATAGGGCTGTTCTCACTACTGATATTAGGGTAGCAGAAGCCTCCGAACCTAATTAGGGAGCTGGATGAACTCTCCCAATTTTCAATTGTGTGTTTGATATAAACAAGGTCAGAGGTTAGGAGATTGATCACCTGACAAACCCAGCTGGGTAGCTTTTCCTCCTGCCTTGCTTCCACACTCACTTCTGCTCAGGTTTCCCTCTTACCTTGTTTCTACACAACCGGAAATTGGGAGTACACACAGCAGCCAAACCCAGGTAAAACACAGTTTTTGATTGTATGAATGAATGACCTCAATAAGTATGCTTCATGCAAAGTGTGATTGTGTGAAGTGGGACATGTTCTTAGGGACTTATTCGCGCATGTCATATCTTTTCTGGTTACTTTTTGGTACTGATATGTACGGGAACAGGGTAGTTGTTTGCACCCATTATGTCCCTGGGAACATCAATTGCCAGTAATTAGGCCAGTGCAATGACATTGCTTCCTCATTTTTTATTGGAGGCAACTATCTCATGGATGCTGCTGCAATGTCACTGCAACGTCATGTACAGGGGCAACTATCTAGACACTGCTGTGATATCACTCGTGTGATGAATCAGGGCTCCATGCTCCCTCCACACTGAGGAGATGCTGTAGAATTGCAACTGATGAACTGCCCTGCTGTTATGGACATTTGGTGCCAACATGTCAGAATGGTGATTATATTGTACTGTTGCTGGAAACAGGGATGCTATAGTGATTGTTCTGAAGTTTTATGTTGCCATTGTGCCTCTCTGTGCCAGTCTGATTCCTTCTGCTTAGCTTTTTTTTAAAAAAATCAAAACTCTTCCACGGGAGGAAGCAGATATGTGGACTTAGCCAGAGGATCAAAGGTTTACTACACAGAACTTACTTCTAAGTAAATGTGCATGAATTGGGCTATAAGCATTGCCTCTAGCACATGGGGGAGAGCGGCCAGAGATATGGGAGAGAAGATGGACGAAGAAAAACAAACAAATATGGGTGATAGAAAGTGTATATATCACAGCAGCCAGACAGTTTGTTGATTAGGGTTGCATGTGCAAGGTTTCCCAACCAAAACACTGGCTGTAGGCATATAGTAGTAAAGCTGGAATGCTGAAACACTCGCAACATTTCTGAAGCAAAAAATAAATAAAAATTGAGCAATACACTGAACGTAACAAGTGAAAAGGTGGCACGTTTGAATAAAGGAATCCAGGAAGAGGTGGAAAATATGTTACAAGCAATTTTATGGCTATGTGCTATCAAGGACTGTTAATCACACAATTATCTACAACTGAACATTGAGTCATTAGTAACAAAATGTTTGCTTTTAAACAAACATGGCAGGGAGAGGACCTCAGGAGTAAAACGTCTACCTGGAGCCTTTACAGATAGGGCTGCTACCCAGAATCTCCTTCAGAAGAGAGTGTGTGCATTCACTTACCCAGAATTCCCTTCCAAAATTAACCCCAGAGTCCCTTTGAGATCCTTGGACCCACTCCACACACAAATTGGGCTTTGTCTTGAGAATTCAAGCTTATCTCTGTGTATTTCCAGGTTTTTAAAATGCTGGTTTTACGCTATGTTTTTTTGAAAATGCCGCAGAGGCACTGATTTAGAATCATTAGCATAAGAGGGATACTCTCTTTAGAAATGCAGATATAGCTCTTTAGAAAGCTCTCTCTCTCCCCACTCCCCATTGGCTAGAAGGAAAACATATAGAGATGCCTTGTGAACTTGCATCAAAACAAAACCCAAGAGCAGAGGCAAGGGGCTGCTTCCCTCAATGCCGCGAGTGTGATTCAAAGTGGCTTCGCTCAACATTCAGCATGAGCCATGTGAGAATAACTCCTTGGAGAAGTTTGTTTTTCTGAAGGGACGTGGTAAAGAACAACCTACCTAAGAGTATTCATCTTTTCTTTGTGTTGATGGGGGTAGGGGGGATTCCTCAGTCAGTGTAAAGTTGATGCTAGTGATCTTGCCACCAAAGCTAATGTAAAGATAGAAAATATATTAGTAACAAGCAAGCAAAGTTTTGTCCTTTATACATTGGTTTCCCAACCCAATGAATTCAACAAAATAGTACAGTTAAGGGTTTGAGCAGACTTTGGCACAATCCTTGTTTTAAACCCTCATCCTGAGTTATGGGGTAAATTCCTACCCTCAGCTGCATAAATGCACATCGACACGTAAACCACTGCACTCCCAGCTGTGCCCTTGTTGTCATATTTTTACCTGTACTCTGGTATACAATATATAAAAAAGAATGACCCCTCAGCAGTTATGACATTTATGTTGTTTAAAAATATATGAAAATGTACGAAACAAACTCAGAAATGAATGAACTCTCTGTGGTGGGGTTACAGATATGAAAGCCTAGGGGGAAACTGGAAAAACCCATTGAAAAAACACACACCAAAAAAACTTAGGAAAATTTCTCCCCCTACCCCCACATTTTCTCCCAGGCCTTCACATCTCTAGGTGGGATAGTTTCTGTCCCATTCCCACTATCAGTCAACTGGACGGGCAAAAAGAAAATAAACGCCAGAAATGCACTCCATTGGGGTAGTTCTTATCCTGGCCCCATGTCAGGAGTCCCTCTGATAGTTTCTGATGTAATTGGTTTGGGCGACAGTCCAGGGGACACATTGGGCATGCATCCCCGCTCCTTAATATTAATGTAAGTTCAATATGGGGTGTTTCTGTTCAGTGTTCCCTCTAACAGAGATTTCCAGATGTTGTTGACTACAACTCCCAGATTCCACAGTTGCAATAGCTTTTGCTTGTTACAGAGTTGGATGCCGAGATGTCCAGCAGCTCCTCTGATGTGATGACCCTGGATCAATTTCAGTTTGTGACTCCTGAGAATGTTTGGACAAGTTGCTTGGAATGGTGTGGCCTACCACCTGTCCTCTTGATTCTTGCCCTACATGGCTTATTATACTATCTGGCAGGGAGGCTGCTGTAGAGGGCCTGGTAGAGATTATAAATGCTTCTCTGAGGGAGGGCAGGATGCCCCCTTGTCTGAAGGAGGCAGTAATTAGACTGCTTCCGAAGAAGCCTGCCTTAGATCCCTCAGAGTTAAGCAACTACAGGATTGTATCCAACCTTCTATGGCTGGGCAAGGTGATTGAGAAGGTGGTGGCCACCCAGCTCCAGGCGGTCTTGGAGGAAACTGATTATCTAGACCGGCTTTCAGGTGGGCTATGGAGCGGAGACTGCCTTGGTCAGCCAGATGGATGATCTCCAATTGGGAATTGACAGAGGGAGTGTGACTCTGTTGGTTCTTTTGGATCTCTCAGCAGCTTTCAGTACTCTCGACCACAGTATCCTTCTGGAACATCTGAAGGGATTGGGGGTGGGAGGCACTGTTTTGCAGTGGTTCCGCTCCTACCTCATGGGCAGATTCCAGATGGTGTCGATTGGAGACTGTTGTTCTTCCAAATCTGAACATCTACATGAAACCACTGGGAGAGATCATCAGGAGATTTGGTGCAGGATGTTATCAGTATGCTGATGATACCCAAATCTACTTCTCCATGTCAACCTCATCAGGAGAAGGCATAACCACTCTAAATGCTTGCCTGGAGGCAGCAGTGGGCTGGATGAGGGATAACAAGCTGAGACTGAATCCAGATAATACGGAGGTACTTATGGTGCAGGGTCGGAACTCGGGAGACAATATTTATCTGCCAGTTCTGGATGCGGTCACACTCTCTCAGAAGGAACAGCTTTGCAGTCTGGGGGTGCTTCTGGATCCAAACCTCTCCCTGGTGTTCCAGGTTGAGGTGGTTGCCGGAGTACTTTTTATCAGCTTTGGCTGATACACCAGCTGTGTCCGTTTCTTGAGATGAATGACCTCAAAACAAGGGTAAATATGCTGGCAACCTCTAGGCTGCATTACTGCAATGCGCTCTATGTGGGGCTGCCTTTATACGTAGTCCAGAAACTGCAGATGGTCCAGAATGCAGTGGCCAGGCTGGTCTCTGGATCATCTAGGAGAGACCATATCACTCCTGTGTTGAAATAACAACACTGGCTGCCAATTCGCTTCCGGGCCAAATACAGAGGCTATTCCCACAATCCCTGGAAAGTGGGCTAATGGAGTTTTGCCTGCTTTCCAGGGATCGTGGGAGCCACTGGGCCCGCAGGCGAGCCCGGTGCTCTCAAGGTGTCTAGCCTACCTAATTCCCCTTCCCCTTAAATGAGGTTAACCAACAGGGTGCTCAATTCACCCCATTTTTTTGCTCATGGGTCGTCACGGCGTGCGGTGACACACGTGCGAGTGCACGGAGCATCCTGGAGAGACCCCCGAGCCCGGGAGGCTGCTTGCAGCCTTCCGGTCGGGGGTCTCTCCAGGATGCTCCACGCACTCGCACGGGGCATCCTGGAACTTCCGTGGGCCGCACAGCCCCTGATCCCCGCAGCCCCCACCGGCTCCGTGATGGAGCCGGCAGCTGTGTGGGCGGCCAATCCAGCCACGAGCGGCTGCTCAGCTGTGGGGAGAGCGGGCTAAGCCCGCTCTCCCCACAGACCCAGAAGAAGCTCTTCTCACCAATCATGAGAAGAGCTTCCAAGGTGCTGGTTATTACCTATGAAGCCCTAAACAG
Source organism: Hemicordylus capensis (assembly GCF_027244095.1). NCBI lineage: Eukaryota > Metazoa > Chordata > Lepidosauria > Squamata > Cordylidae > Hemicordylus > Hemicordylus capensis. The sequence goes on from NC_069666.1 coordinate 20,773,475, forward strand.
CTTAGGCCCTGGGTATTTAAGAGAACGTTATCTTCACCATGAGCCCCACCACCTGTTCAGATCATCTGGAGTGGTTCGTCTGCAGTTGCTGCCAACTCGTTTGGTGGCTGCTTGGGAAAGGGCCTTCTCCGTTGCTGCCCTGGTTTTTGGAATGCACTGAATGTTGGAAGGCGCTGAATGCTGGAATTTTGGAATCCTTACCCATAAAAGCCTTGGGCATGCGTCCGTGCCGCCCGTGTCTTTTTCGCCCGTTCTGGGCATGCGCGGAGATGGGCGGCCATGTTGGACCCGGCCGCCGGTGGGCGACTGGCCCCGATGGCGGCGGCCGCCGCCACGGGAGACCAGAAGGAGCAGAAGCAGCGGGCGGAGAGTGCGGCCGAGGCCGCGGCGGAGCCGCGGCCTCGGCCAAAGGAGTGCAGGCCAAAGGAGTGCGGGCCAAGGAGGCGGTGGCCGTGGCGGGGCGACTGGCTCCGATGGCGGCGGCCGCCGCCACAAGAAACGGCGGGCGGAGAGAGCGCCCGAGGCGGCGGCGGAGGTGTCGGCCCAAGGAGTGCGCCCGAGGCGGGTGAGGCGGCAGTGGGAACCGCCCCCCCCCCCACTAGAGCCCGTTATTACAACGGGCTTACACATACTAGTGTTGAAATAAGAGCCTCTCCATCTTTTGCAACTTTAAAAAAGGCACTGGTTTTATTCACCTAGACCAGGCTTCCCCAAACTGCGGCCCTCCAGATGTTGCTGAACTACAACTTCCAGCATACCCAGCCACATAAAATTGTGTCTAGGGATGCTGGGAGTTGTAGTTCAGCAACATCTGGAGGGCCGCAGTTTGGGGAAGCCTGACCTAGACTTTTAATTAGATTTATGGTTTAAATTTTTAATGCTGGTTTTTAATTATTTTAATCTTAATGATTTTAATGTTTACATGATGTTAATTGTTTAATTGATTTAATTTTGATTCTGACTGTTAATTTATTTTAATTGTTTTTATTTGTTGTAAACCACCCTGAGCCATTTTTGGAGAGGTGGTATATAAATCAAATGAATAAATAAAGTAAATAAATAAAAGAGAGTGTTTAGTAAATGTGGGTTCTTTTGTTGTCCTTTCGTACATCAGGTTCAACCCACCCAGGTCCTCTTCAGTGTTTCAGGACTCAAACAATTAACATGTGTACAATTGATGTGAATTCTGGTTCGTCCCTGGGTCCGCCTTAAGCCAATCAAACAGACACAGTGGGAATCAATTAGAGGCTTGGTTTAATGCTCTGCAGAAGCAGGTAGACAATGGGGCTCACGCTCCACATTGAATACAAATTGGTTGTAGGTGCATCTTACATTTATACAGACAATCTGAATGATGCTGACATAGTATACGTGGCAGTAAAATGGTGGACTAAGTTTCTAGTACACATGCGAATGATTCATTGTTCATCTGGTGATCACTCCTTATTTGGTTACATCCTGTTTTATTAACTTGTCAGCAAAGAACAATGAGAATCTTGTGAGAACCAAGTTTCATAGATACATTTTAGTGGAGAGAGATAATGACATTGGCCGTGATGTCTCTGAGCTTGGCTGGGCTTACTTTAAGTTAGAATTAGGTTTTCTAAGCAAATTTGGAGATGCTTTGGTATTCTAAGTAAAATGGAGTTACTTTGGTTTTCTAAAACACATCAATTCCCCCCTGAAACAACTGGATCATCCTGAATCTTCAGGATATATGGGCTTGTGAAGGTATAGCCGTATATATGGGTCTTACATTATGGCAAGGTTTAAAGGTTCTCATAAACATTTGGATTAATAGCAATAGCAATAGCACTTACATTTATATACCGCTCTATAGCCAGAGCTCTCTAAGCGGTTTACAATGATTTAACATATTGCCCCCAACATTTCTGGGTACTCATTTTACCGACCTCGGAAGGATGGAAGGCTGAGTCAACCTTGAGCCCCTGGTCAGGATCGAACTTGTAACCTTCTGGTTACAGGGCTGCAGTTTTACCACTGCGCCACCAGGGGCTCAAAGCTGGAATTAAAGCTGGAATGCATTATAAGCAGCAACATGTTGATTATCAATACAAAGAAAATACATGCTATAACTAGAATTACCTTCCTTGCCCATCAATCAATAGGCTTTCCATATTAGTTAAATGAAAGTTCTAACTGTTTGGAAATATTAATAATAGTTCTTTTCTGACACATAAACTTCTAATCTTGGAAATATGGTTCTGTGTTTTGTGTAGCTAAAGGATTTGGGACATATGTGGTTTTGGGATGCCTTAAGCATTACAGAAATAGTAGGTGCTGAATGGGCTGTACATATGGCAATAAAACTAGATACATTGCATACAACATCCTAGAGCTACAACCATAATTAGTATAATTCTATAAATCATATACATATCCTTAACGACCCATATCTGGCATGATTTGATATAGATAAAAAGTTTTACACATAGCAGCAAGGTGTACATATAAAGTCATATAACTTATAGCAAGCAACATTGTTTTAACCCATCTTTATCCCAAATAAAGTATAAATAACAGTCTTGCATTGTGGAACCAGATGCTTCTGGTGATTAATGGGTTATCAGCTTGTGGAAAGCGATAGCAATGACAAGTCATGTACAATCACACTGATTAATACAAGTGTCTATAAAATTGCAGGTAAAGCTTGGGCCAGCTTAATGTCTTAGAGCATAAAGGGATCAGTAACTTGGGGATAGGTGCAGACTTGCAGGTAAATGCTCTGGTTGAAACAATGAGATGATTGGCACAATATATAAGTGAAACAAATAAGAAAATGACTGGAGAGCAAGCATGTGAGGTCCATGACCTTACAGCACAGGAGATAGCAAGGTTTTCAACATAATGATAACACATAGTCACTACAAGAAAGTAATATAAGAAAGTGGTGCAAATCATCAACTCCCACCCTCCTTAGTGTCCTCTAAAGTCTGTCATGGCCAAAAAGGAAGCCATGGAGAGCTTTAGAATTCAAAATCTAAAAGTCCTTGGTAAGGAAAAATATATTTTAGTCCTTCAGTTGAGAACCAAATGTTCTTGTACGACGTTGCAGGATTTTGGCTATCCTGGATGTTCTCTGATCCATGTTGTTCGAATGTTCATGTGTTTGGGAGCCTTGACTCCCCGCCTTGTGGGCAATCTGAAATAGTGTCCTTGGCAAAATGTTGAAATAGTGTCTTTGGCAAGGTATCTTACCCAGGTAGGATGGTTCCAGGGCTTTACAGCTTGGGGAAATGCTGTTACGTGTATGACTCCAGAGAAAAGTGAACAAATTGGCTTGCTTGTTTGTCATCAGGCAGTCTTCAGGCGTTTGTTGTCTATCCTTCTCCTATAACACTTAGGAGCAGGAAGATGAACTTTGCATTGGGCCCTCTTCCTCGAACACAAGACAGGGTAGCAGATGAACGTCCTATCACCATTGGGTTGGACTGGAAATGCAGATAGGCACTGCCCTCGGGTAGCTGCTGCTGCTGATGGTTAGTTTTCCTGGGTCAGTGTGGAGACTCCCTTGGGATCACGTTCTGGCAATGGATCCAGGTATTCCTTCGATCTGGGAAGGACCAATCCTTCTTGGAAAGACAATTCAAGGCACTGTTGGTTGCAAACCTGTTTACTTGAGAGAAAGACAGGCAAGTGAGTTGCCAATTCCCTCCCCCGCCATGTAGGGACAGCATCCTGAGACTAAGTCTCTGGGTGCCAACCATCAGCACAAAAGGAAAATCAAGCTTTCAAGGCAAATAATACAAAGGATGGATAAAACCTGAGGCTATTTTCAATTTGGTCTTTTGGCATTTTTCTTTTCTTTTTCCAATTTATATTTTTGTTTCCCTGCTTTCCCTGGGCCCCCACTTCTTCGAAGACCAGAACAGGGGATGATGTCTTCTTTTAAGGCTTGGTGGCTTGTGTTGTAGGCTGGTGTCTGATCACGAGAACAAAACAGCAATCCTGGGCAAAAGCAAAGCAATGAAGTCAAAAAGAAAAAGGCATTCACATTTTTCACCCCCCCTTGTGAGTTTGGGGCTTTGAGGAGGCATTAAAGCCTTTCAAGTCAAGCATAGTCACTGCTAACAAAGTCCATTTTCCATGTGGCATCTCACATTCTCTTCTGCATCCTGTTCTTCCTCTTTACAACAACCCTGTGAGGCAGGCCAAATCATTTGAGTGGCAGGCTCTGTGTCACCCAGCAAGTGTCATGGCTGAATGAGGTTTTTGAACTCGGGTTTCCCCGGTCTTAGTCCAGCACTCTAACCACTGCGCTACGTTGGCTGACAATCATACTTTCAGGCCTTTGTCAGGGCAATCAATCTCCATCCAGTATAACTGACTTCATCGTCAGTAACGTGTAGATAGTTGTGGTGTCCCAGTTCTCCATCTTTAGCCTAATAATTAACAAGTCACTGATGGATACAAGTTTGGGTTTGACATTTCTGTAAAGCGAAAACAACCTCTCAAGTCAAGGAAAGGATAGCCCACACAGGTAAAGTCAATCCCTGCCCTCTGTCTACCCACAACTTGGGCATTACCCGACTTGGCATGTCCAGTGAGATCCTATACCTTGGTAAAGTAGGATTGTTTACTACACAAATTACACAGGCTGTTGCCACATGTTTTGCAAAAGGGTACATCCAAGAGGCACAAAAGGGTCTTTGTATTGACTAGGAAAAACCAAAGGATTGGTTCTGCAAGAATTCCACATCCATCTGCTGTTCTTTACCAGCCATCCTCTTCTAAATGCGCCCCCCTATTGTGATGCAAAGTCGATGTCCTTTTTCTGAATGGGGGGGGGGGTTGTGCCAAGACAGTGAGCACAGGAATCAAAGATGCTTGGAAACAGGAATAGAAGGAGCAGCGGTTTTAGCTGCAATATCTGCCATCCAATTACGCTTTGTCACTGGGTCATTTCCCTCTGGTGACCTCTGCTATGGATGACTGCAACCTCTTCTAGTAGTGTAACAGCAGTCTAGAGTTCTGATATCTGTGTCCCAAATTTTACTTCCTTGTTTCCCACTGTTAAAATCTTCTTTCTTTCCAAGTGGCCCCATGTGTTGTGTAAAAATTACCTTGAAGGTGATGAGCTCTGCAAGCTGTGCTGAGATACCTGGAGAAGGAGATTTCACCCCCAGAACTTCATGGTCAGTCACTACTCCATAGCCAGCTTACGTTGTCCATCTTACATGAAGCTGCCTCCATCTGTGTACAGTTCATCTTTAAGATCAGGATGGCTTGGCATAGATGCAGTCCACAGCTTGCAAGCAATTATGTTCTTGGTCTTCTGTAGGCTCAAAAGGAAGTAAAGTAGCTGAATTAAGAACAAAGGTAGTAGCCATGGAAACCCTAGGATTCCCCACCAAAGTCAAATGATATTTTGTCATGTGTGAGGGAATCAGCCATCTATTGCCCCAGACTAATCCCCTTTAGCTGGGAAGTTTATAAGGTGAATTGCAAACAGGTACTTTGGAACTCCCTGCCACTTGCAGGAGTGATAAAACCAAAATTTCTCATTTCTTCAAATCTTCCATCTGGGTTCTGTAATTTGAAGGTTCAACTATTGTGAAGGCAAAGCAGGGCTGCTGGATGAGACAAATTTAAAACTTAAGCCGTAGACCATTTGACAATACTCTTAGTTTACATCAAATTCAGCTAGCAGAAATATTGCATAGATTTTGCAAAAACATGACAGTAATACAATTAGACTAATTTATCTTAAAATCCATTTTTCCTTCTCACCCACAATTAATCTGGCTGGAACACAAACTGCTTTACAGAGAACCTCTTTCCCCCTTGTCATTGTTCATCAGAGATCAGCTCAGTTGTGAGCAAGAATTTGAAAGGGAAACTTTCGGTTTAGAGTTTTGAGCTCACGGAAAATAGGTAAGAGACCATCTCAAGGAAATCAGTAAATATAACATATAAAGGCTTATGATACTCAGTAGTGGCAGAAATATCACAATTAACTTGATATAAGAATGAATGAATTAGAGCTTGCTCTCATGCCATAAGCAGCACTTGCTCTCATGCCATAAGCAGCACTTTTGCAGAGGTGTAATAACTGTGAATTTTGGACTTCAATGTCAGAGCGAGTTTGGTCTGGAACAGTTTACAGAAAAAGACATGTCACTAGAATAAATACATTCAGAATAAATACAACAGAATAAACGGAATAAATACAACAGAAACCTCCTCTTCACAGAGATGAGCTATAAGATTGATGTAGGGTTGAATTCCTACACAGAACCAGAGGTTTGGGCTCCCTGTTCAGAAACATGCACATGCACACACACACACACACACACACGGTTGTCTTGTGTATTTCACAGAACAAGGGATTAAACAAAAGAAATTCCATGAGTCACAAAGAATTTTATAACATTTTCAATATGTTAGCCATAAACTCAGTTAAGAGAGTAGCTTAAATAGAACAAACTTATCACAGTCATCTTAAGAAACAATCCACATTACTTCCACATTACCTCTCCACAACTTATATTTTCCAACTTACTGGTTCCTTTCAATCAATTTTCTTTTTGTTTAACAACCTTCCAACCAAAACCCTTTCATGTCTCCTTATAGTTTTTTTCCTCTTTCCTTTTCTCTGCAATTCCCATATGCATTCCTTCAAAACTCCATTTTCTTTCCTCTTCTCCAACTGCAAGCAGTTGGAGAGAGGGGGGGGGGAGAGAACAAAGGCAGCCTTTTGTTCGGAGAAACTTTTTGCAGCAAGAATAGTGTTATCTTTTGGCTTGGTTACAACAGGACAGTGGCAGAGACTGTTTGCAGACTGTTTGCAACACAAGGGCAAAGCTTGGAAACAGAACACAGAGACAACATGATTTTAGCAAAAGACAATCATTCTTTTCCTTTTTAATAATTTCCCCAGACCCCTTGTCTTGGAGCACAGAGGCGTTTTTAAACTTTCATTCTGAGGGCACCTCCCCTTCTCGTGAGAATCACCCAATTTTTCAATACGCATTCTAAAGGTACTTGCTATTTCTACTCCCCATAGTCCCCCCCCCTTAGTTTGCTCGTGCTTGGGCCATTTATTTTTTACTCAGCCGCCTCTCCCTCAGGCTTTTGGCTTAAGTCACCCTTCTCTCGGGATTTTGGCTTAAATTGCCCCTCTCTTGGGTAATTTGCTTTCTCCCCTCTTCTCAGGATGAAAGATTGCCCCTCCCTGGGCTTCCCCCCCTTTTCCCCTTCTTGGGCTGGGGTTCTCACCAAGACGTCTTTGGATTTCTCGCCTCTCCCTCAGGCTTTTGCCTCGATTCCCAGATGTGGCGCGTTGTAACGACTGGCGCGTCTCGGGGCCCATGAGAATCCTCCACAGACAAAACGCTGTGGGGCACGCTGGATCTCACTGTCCCGTGACATGTCAGACTGTCCACCCAGAGTCACATCCGACTGTCACGGCACCAAATTGATGTGAATTCTGGTTTGTCCCTGGGTCCACCTTAAGCCAATCAAACAGACACAGTGGGAATCAATTAGAGGCTTGGTTTAATGCTCTGCAGAAGCAGGTAGACAATGGGGCTCACGCTCCACATTGAATACAAATTGGTTATAGGTGCATCTTACATTTATACAGACAATCTGAATGATGCTGACATAGTATACGTGGCAGTAAAATGGTGGACTAAGTATCTAGTACGCATGCGAATGATTCATTGTTCATCTGGTGATCACTCCTTATTTGGTTACATCCTGTTTTATTAACTTGTCAGCAAAGAACAATGAGAATCTTGTGAGAACCAAGTTTCATAGATACATTTTAGTGGAGAGAGATAATGACATTGGCCGTGATGTCTCTGAGCTTGGTTGGGCTTACTTTAAGTTAGAATTAGGTTTTCTAAGCAAATTTGGAGATGCTTTGGTATTCTAAGTAAAATGGAGTTACTTTGGTTTTCTAAAACACATCACAATGATTCAATAAATATTGGTAGCAGTACAATAATACAATGGGCAACAATAACCAGCTTTCTAAGATTTATCATCTCTATACACAGTCACTGAGAGAGCTTAGTCATGCTGGCATAGCCCCCTATTGGTGACCAAGAATAATGACAACCAGACATGTTTGGCTGAGGGGTTGTTAAGATATTGGCCGCATCTGCACATAATGGGATACTGGAGTTAAATAGGGCAGAAGCTAGATTTCGTGTATGTCTGAATGCATGCAACTTTGGCCTCATTGAAAAAGCAACCCCAACTTAGTCCCGCTGCCAAAACTCCAGTTTGAACCTTTGGTCTGTAATGAGTTTCACCTGAGGTTTGCAGCCGGCTGTGGTACATCCACATTCTGAATTGCAGGCTGCGCTTGCTGTTACTGGAGTTGAGGGAGGAAGACTGGCTGCTTGGACTGTTCTTCATGCCAGAAGGAAGCCCGCACAGCCAGTTCCCCCTCTTCTCTGCAGTCTCGCAGCCTGCTGTATGGATCCTGCCCATTATGACGGAAGGCGGACAGCTCAGCATGCAGGGGGTGGGGGAAACTGCAGGTCTGGTGGGCCCGTGGTTCTGCATTATGTGTGAATGCAGCCTTTGGCTTAGTTCAACAAGCCATGGTTTAGATTACAGTGAATTAGCCTGTATTCCTCTTGGGCTTGCACTCTCCTCCCTTGCGCATCAGAGGAGGATCTGGCTTATTGCTCCCAACAAACTCAAGTGGCCTCGAACCCAAGAGGTCTTGAAAAGGAGGAGATGATGAGTCAATAAGACTCTATTGCATGACCTGTCCTAAAAAGACTGAAAACAAAAGATGGTCAGAAACAAGCTGTCTGATGGAATACAAGAACCCTCTGAGATTTGGGGTAGTAGGATGTCTCATATCACAAACCAGACAACATAGTACTAATAAAAAACACTGCAATTACATGTCAATTAGAAGACTTTCCGTTTAATCCTACGCATGTTTACTTGGAAATAAATTTCCCTTTGTTCAATTTAAACATGTAGATTTAATCTCAGCTGGGAAGCCACATAAGAGAGAACTAGATTATAATAGATTTCTACCTCCAGGAAGCATGACATTGAACAAAATAATGATCACGTTGTGCTGTAGCATGACAAATATTATAAACTTTGGACTAATACACAGAATAAGCATATGTTCCTTTTCTCACAGTACTAACAGTATTTACACATTTTGGCCATAACTGAAGAGATTAACAGTAGTCGATGAGCACACTGGACACTCCTGTGCTCTTAAAGTCTCCTGTACACATTCCAGACTAAATTCCCTCCTGAAAACTAGCTGCATTCAGTAGGGATGTATGTTGCATGCAACTGAGAACAGCTGTCACATTATTTCTGAATGCCTGATTTCATACTGGAATCTGCAAATTAGTTGACAGATGTATAAAATCACATGCACAATACCCTATAGACTTCTCAGAAACATTTCATTATATACTTTAAAAATCCCCCATATACATTAAGCATACAGGTGAACCTCGATATTCGTGGGGGTTTCATTCCGGGCTGCAGCCGCGGATGGATATGGAAACCGTGAATATCGAGTTAAGAGAACCTATGGGACTGCAGGGGTTAGGTCAGTCAAATTTTGTGGGGGGAGGAGCTTCTTAACCTGCTCTGCTGCTCCCCTTGAGTCGTGCTGTGGCCCCAAATTGGCCAAAAATTGGCTCCCCCCCCACTCCTATTTTTTTTTAACAAAGATGGGAGCCATTTTGTGACTCCATTGTAGAAAATGGCAGCCAGAAATGACCTCTGCAGTCATTTCTGGCCACCTCCAACCTGCAAATATGCAAGGTCAGCATGTTTCCCCAACCACTTCCTCCCAACCCTGTGTATGCTGAGGTCAGGTGCTTTTTCCTGAGCACAGATATGCAAATCCACAGATTTGGAATCTGTGGATAACGAGGTCCACGTGTATCAGGAAAGGTCACTGTTCCTAAACCTAAAAGCCACATACCAACATATTTATATAGACAAGAGTCATATAATACAATATAGTTCTTGATGCTTTTTGGCAGCTTCTTTTCCCACTAGAACCAGGGGTCATCCCATGAAACTGAAGGTCAGGGAATTTAGGACTGACAAAAATACTTTTGCACTCCACACATAATTAATCTATGGAATTATCTGCCATGGGATGTGGTGATGGCCATTAGCTTAGATGGTTTTAAAAGGGGCTTAGACAAATTTGTAGAGAACAGGTCTACCAATGGCTACTAGTCTGGTGGCTAGAGGCCACCTCCTGCCTAATAGGCAAGATGCCTCTAAATGCCAGTTGCAGGGGAGCAACAGCAGGAGAGGGGGCACGCCCTCACCTCTTGCCTGTGGACTTCCCAGAGGCATCTGGTGAGCCATCGTATGAAACAGGATGCTGGACTAGATGGGCCTTGGGCCTGATCCAGAAGGCCTGTTCTTATGTTCTTAGGATTTGTAAAAACAAACAAACAAACAAACAGGCAGGCACATTATTGCTAGAAATTAAAATTTGGCAAGCTTTAATTATGGAACAGCATATAATTTATTTATAGAAATTATTTTAAATTTTATTTAAAACAATTTATTTAAATGATTGATTGGAAAAACAGGTTGTGTGTGTGTACATTTTTAAGTATGCAAAAACAGTTTAATATTAACAGATTTACACAATGCCCAAGGACATATCAATGAAAGGTTAACAATTCTATCAGTTCATGACTATCTTAATTTTTCCTTTTAAAATATTGTAAAATGCAATTTTGTATTGAGTTAATTTGTTCAACTTAGCTTGGAGCTTACCCTGTAGAAACAGGTATTCTTTACTCCTATAGTGTAATCTTTCTCAGACATCCATAGGACAATCTGCTGAATCAACGTAATCTCTAATCTGTATCATCTAATCTTGCAGCTGCTCTCTCTGTGTGGTTATGTAATCTGCCTAGTGCGTATACTGTATGTGAAAGAACAGGGGGGAATAGCATTAAAGAATTTTTAAAATGTCTCTATGGTTCAAAAAAAGCAAGTTTTGAAAGAATGCCAACACAGCCTGTTTATATTTGTAATATGGTGTATTACAACCTGCATTTAATTTGCACAAAACAATCAATCACAGCCACCATTTGCTTTGTTTGAGACAACAAGTTAGATTGAACAACAGGACTATATATATTGAGGAAGATTAAGGGTACAATATACAAACATATAATATATTTATTCAATCAAATTGAACAAAATCTTCCTCAATTATAGTTTTTTCCTAGATTAAGTATGCATTTGGTGAGTTGCTTGTAAAACAGGATCCAGTATATAATCTTCCCCTTCATTTTTATCTAACGTGTACATTATGTAGAAATGATGGATGCTAACATTAAATATTTTTTAATACAATGGTGCTGATGTCTGAGTGAGCTACAACTCCTAACACACAATATTCCAAGCTGTTAGAGTCTTGGATTACAATTAAGACAGCTCTTAAAAGCTTGATCTCAAGCATGCTTACTCAGAGGTAAATCCTCCTGTTAATTAGGATTACAGCCTTAGGCTGTAAGGTTGTATATAAACAACCCTAAGATTGTATATAAACCTTAAATAAACATACAATTTATGTTTTATGCAGCTCCCGGTAGTTCTTAGAATTAGCCAAAACTTGGCTTTCTTAGCCCAGTTTTGGCTGATGGTAAGAACAGCCCCAAGGTAGGAGGAAAAGCTACCCAGGTTCTCCTCCTACCTTACATCCACACAATAACTTCTACCCAGGTTTTCCTCTAACCTTGCTTCCACACAACTGAAAATTGGGAGCATATACAGCTCTCAAACCCAGGTAGCACATTGTGTGAATGACCTCACTAGCTATGTTGTTTTGCTAAATCAATCAATCAATCAAATCAATCAATATTAGCACAAAACACCTGCAATAAGAACCATGCCATAAACAGATTTAAAGGTTTAAAAAGCAAACCTTTTTAAGGCTTCCAGCAGCTATTCTTATAAAGCTGCTGCTTTACAACTGATATCTGATCTTTTGATATCAAGTAGGCCTTAAGAAATGGGATTTTAATTGCATGGGTTTACAAAAATTAATACATTTTCTGCTCAGTGTTAGGAGAAACTTGTCAACTTTGTTTGGCAAGGAGGGGAGCTTTGGTGGGAGAGCTGGTCTTGTGGTAGCAAGCATGAATTGCCCCCTTTGCTAAGCAGGGTCAGCCATGGTTTGCATTTGAATGGGAGACATGTGAGCACTGTAAGATATTCCCATCGGGGGTGGGGCCGTTCTGGGAAGAGCATCTGCATGCTTGCATGCAGAAGGTTCCAGGTTCCCTCCCTGACATCTCCAAGATATGGCTGCTGCTGCCTGCAACCTTGGAGAAGCTATTGCCAGTCTGTGTCGACAATACTAAGCTAGATGAACCAATGGTCTCAATCGGTATAAGGCAGCTTTCTGTGTTCCTATGTTCCTAACAGTTAAATATATTTGATAATGGAACCAATTACATGGGGAGGAGGTAATCACTGGAAGTCTTAAAGCAGCAACAGGGCAATGCTCCAGATTTGTACTGAGAAGGGAAGTGGTCTAGAAAGCCCGCCTTCAGCTCTACAGTTCTATGAGGCATACCTCCTTCTCTCACACAGAAGAGAACGCCTCTTATAAAATGATGCCTGTTATGATATACATGTACATTGTCTAAAAATATATACAATGTATTATTTTTGCTTCACAATATTTTTTACTTATATGCAAATTTAATTCCTTGATTAAGCAGTCAACTAAAACTCACATGATGAATCAATGATGTCTTTAACCTTAGTGTGACAACCCTAAAATGCAACTCATGAGAGAAGGGTGTGTATATATAGACATTAATGCCCCTTTGTAGGAGTTCCATGCTTTATGTGTATATTTCTTTCTGAGTCAGGTTTCCACTCAGAACAGCCTCCAAAGCAACACCCATTAAATAGTACACAATGAATTGTCAAATTATCACATCATTGGGGAGAACTAGGACATCAAGGGGTTTTGTTCATATCATTTTAATTATTCAATATGGAGTTACTAATGCCAGATGGTCATTGTAGCCCCTTGGCTTACACACCAGTTTAACTTTTCTGTGTTATTAGTAACACTGTCTACAAAAGAAATTATCCTTATTCCTTATTTGAACCTTCCAACATCATGGGGTGGCAGTGGAAGGCATTGAACATGTATGCCTCCCTGAGCTCCTTGAAGGCCAGGAAAGAAATGTAATAAATATATTTAAAATAGACTTGCTGTTATTAAAATCCCCCCAAGGCTCATATTTTGCCATGTAAACCACTTTGTAAGGAATATATAAATATTTGTAATAATGTTTTTGAAATAGAAGACCTGGCTGATCTGTTTGTTCAACAAACAAAACATTTTGTCCACACAAAACAAAACATGAGCAACTTATGTCTGTAATACATTTTCCACTTTGGGTGGGTATGGAGGGCTTTTTTTCTTGACCCGCTCAATTTATGATCGAAAGAGCACCAAAAATACAAGAAAAGAAGCCAACAAAGTGAACGACTTATAATAGTGTTTTGTTTTTTGAAGGCAGAATGGTTACTTGAGCAAACTTAGATTCAGCCTGTCTTCTGTTTCAAAAACATGATGGGAAACATGTATATAGTGCTTACAAAGCGGTTTCTGTAACTTACAAAATGGTTTACATAGCAAAAATGTGTCTTTTAAAGTTTCATTTTGCATTTTATTTCTGGGGGCAAGGAGGGTGGATTTTATTTCTTGGGGGCAAGGAAGAATCCTTAAGGTTATGAATACACGATCACTTTCCTGCAAACACCTTCGTCTTCTTTTATGTCATTTTACATCAGATGCTGTTTCTTTGCGTTATGAATACGGGGTTCATCATTTGGGGTCTTGGACGCAGAAGGCTAGGAATACAGGGTCGGTTTCCTGCAAACACCTTGGTCTGATTTCTGGGGCCGCAGGGGTGTCCTTGGGGGAGAGGGGCTGTGTTCACCCCTCTCTCCGGCAGCCCCTTGGGGTGAGGGAGATAATGAAGAAGATAGGGAGGGGTGGAGCTGGAGGGCGCCAAGGAGTGAGTTAGTTTATTTATTTAATTGTTGAATTTGTACACCGCCTTTCATTAAAACAATCCCGGTTCACACCAAAAAATCTAAAAGACTATAATAATCACACAATTAAAATATCAAGCTAAAAATAGGGGGGGGAAGCATAGCTCTGACTAAAAAGATTTAAAATGCCAGCAAAAATGGGTCCTTTTACATTTCATTTTGGATTTTATTTTCTTGAGTTTGGTGGTGGTGGGGGGGGGGTGAGGTTCTATGAACCCATCCGTTCAAGTAGAGCTACACCCCTGTCTGGGGGCAACAAAAAGCCCATAAAGGCTAGGAAGACAGTGTCAGTTTCGGGCCCCTGCACAGGGATATAGCTGGTAGGGGGGCTCAGAGAACCCAGGATTGAGCAGATGGGTTCAAAGAACCTCCCCCCCAGCTCAAAACCTCCCCATTTCCCTCATTCTCTCCCTCACTTTGAGGGGCCACTGCTTACACCCCCTCCCCCTGGAGACCCCGCACGCTGCGCCCGAGTTTCCCTCCAAAACCTGAAGGGAGGAGCTTCTCCTCAGGCAAAAAAAAAAAAAAAAAGAGCTCCCTCCCCCCACCCCAGGTACCCCTCCCCAACCGCCGTCCTAGCACGAGCCCCTCCATAGGCCTCCCGGATTGGTCCGCCAAGCCCCGCCACGTGACCCTCGAGCGCCCACTGCCCACCCCACGCTCCCTCCCCCTCCCTCCCCCCGTTCCTCCCGCCTCAGCGCAGCCCCGACGGCTGGTTTGTTTCCAAGGCGACCCGGGAGGAGGCAAGGAGATGAGTGTCTGGCGAGCGCAAGCCCGAGCTCGAGCAGCGCGCCCCCGAGTGCGGTGGAAGGGGTTGAGGGGCGCGCGCGCGCGCTTGTGGAGTGGCGAGAGCGAGCCGGTGGGAGGGGGTTGAGAGGAGAGGAAAAGGAGGAATAAGTTGAAGAGCGGGGGGGGGGGGCGGTTGGAGAGGGAGGGGGAGGAGGAGAGCACGGGCGCGCGCGCCTTGCGTGCTTGCGCGCTGGAACCCCGGACCTAGGAGGAGGGAGCGCGCGCTCGCCTTGATCCTTGGGAGCTGCAGCTGCTGTTGCAGCAGAGCGGAGCGCCTGTTAGGATCTTGGGCAGCAAGCAGGTATGTGGCTCTCCCGCACTCCCCAGCCCCCCTGCTCCCCCCCCGCAGAAACACATACACACAGAGACCCCCCCGCTCCCGCGCTGGCCTCCGCAAGGCGCACGTGCTCACCTGCAATGGGAGGCGCTGGCTGGGGTCCCCAGCAGTCCCTCTGGCACTACAGAGCCCTGGAGGAGGGGGGGGGGAGGCAGGGGAGGGGGGCGGATGCAAGCGGAGCCCGGCCTGAGCGGCAGGCAGGCAGGCAGCAAGCAGAGCATCTCTCCCGAGTGTGTGCGCGGCGCCAGGGGAAGTCCCTCTGGCTAGGAAGGAGGGCTTCCCTCTTGCCAAGCCGGGCGATGGGGCATCCTGTGCCAAGGAGCAGGGCATCCCCCACTGCAGAGGGAGGAGGGCTGTGGAAGTGGAAGAAGGGGGCGCCCTCCGCCCAGGAGCGGGGCATCCCTCTTGCCAGAGGCTGGTGAGCCAAGCGCAGGGCAGCTTCCACCCCAAGGGGCTGTTTTGAGCGGGGGGTGGGGTGGGAGGGGGGTTGCTTGCTGAAGGAGGTCTCTGGGGCGCAAAGCCCCCCCGGCGCCTTGCAAGAAAGGCATGGGGGCCTTGCTGGCGTGAAGATCTGCGGGGGATTCCCTTTTGTCTCTCTTCCCCAAGTCCTGCTCGGAGGTGGTGTTGCTTTGTGGGAAGAAACAGAGCATCTCTCTCTCTATCTCTCTCGGGCTAACCCATTTTGAAGCCTAGCTGCAGAGGTAAGCACTAGGACGGCAAATCTCCCTTTCTGTCAATTTCAACATCGAGGTGCATGTTCCCGTGTCAGGGCAGGTCACTGCTTCCCGGGTGTCCCCTTGGGAATCATGAATTCTAAGGGGTTCGACAGCACTCCTCTTCCATCTGAAAACAACACTTGGTAGCGTCCTCAAGAGAGAATCTTTCTCTTCCTTAATCTTCCCCTCTTGTACTAGATTTTCAAATTATGCCACAGCAGGGAACAGGGGACGGTGTGCCTTAGACCCCATTTACCTGCAAAGAGCAGATGATGAGGTACCCTTTGGCAAAGTGTATGAGGTAGACATCCCTCCTTGCATGCTGAGCTTTCCGTAGGTTCTTCCAGCATTCTTATTTGGCAGTGTAGGGAATGCAGAATTTACTGTTGAGTTCCTAGAGTTGGTGATCTGGCAAGCCACCCTTTGCTTTATCACTGTACAATCATGTGCATGTTGGTGTCCTGCTGAGCATAGATGTTATACCTGTTTTGTGATGCCCTGTGGTTTTCATTTCAAACCTTGGATGTCTTTATGATCAGAGTTATTTTGGGGGAGGGGGTGGGAACCATCATATTTAGAGACTGGTCCTTGGTTGCTTCTTTAATAACAAATTGGGTATCTTTTGTTAGGTATCCTTGAATTGTTTTGAATCCAGTAATTATATTAAAGTTTACAAAATTGCTTTTCAGGGAGGGGGGAAGAGAAATTGCAATATGTTACATGAGAGGAAGACCTGGATTGTTTGAAATAGTTCACCCTTGTGCTTAATAACTGGACAGAGTAATAAGTGAATATCCCCAAACTGTGCCTAGTTGTTGGTGTCCAGGAAGAGAGTTTAATGTTTTGAGTCTAAACATTTTCAAGTTTTTCTTAGTGAAACAAATCACTCCTTTAAAAAGGAAAAAAAAGGTGTATGACCAAGCACATTTCTGCACAACTGACTATGCAATAGATGTGCATTGCTTTGCACTTGTTGCACACTGGGATTTTTTGGTTGCAGATCTCCTCAAATTGAATGTAATCTCTATCCCCTGCTCCATGTGAATCTTTTTAAGTTTTTCTAGAGAGCCTTTAAATTATGCTACTTTTAATGCTGTAACTACCAAAAGGATGCAAATTTTGCTAGGGATGGTTTGGCTTTATTTGAATGGTAGTCCACTGGTTCTGATACACCAAATTAATATGGACATATATTTCTTATGATGAGGAAATCAGCCTGATTCTGATTCTCCTCCACTTAAGCAGGGCTGAATAAGGATCAAGTTGGAGATCCACTGTAAGAGAGCCAGTGTGGTATAGTGGTTAGAGTGCTGGACTAGGACCAGGGAGACCCGAGTTCAAATCCCCATTCAGCCATGATACTAGCTGGGTGACTCTGGACCAGTCACTTCTCTCTCAGCCTAACCTACTTCACAGGGTTGTTGTGAGGAGAAACTCAAGTATGTAGTACACCGCTCTGGGCTCTTTGGAGGAAGAGCAGGATATAAATGTAAATAAATAAAATAAATAAATAAGATAATCCTTGTGAAACTCCTATGACTGTACGCAGGATTTGCCCCTTTGAAATACTTCAGTTTCTGTGAACACTGCTTTGATTTGTGGGTTTGTCTTGTGGTCTGCTATTACCCAAACTCTACCCTTTGAATATCCTGGCTATGTGTAAGTGTGTGTGTGTGTGTGTGTGTGTGTGTGTGTATGCATGTACGTGCGCTCAGCTTTGCAGACAAGTGCAAAACGTACATTTGTCTACCTGTGTGTATCTCTGTGTCAAAGGGTGGCTTGAGCAGTGGGTCTAGCAACTTTGCTCAGAGCAAGTACCTAACTGTAGGACTATATGTGACTCTTAGACTGGTTTTGTGTTCCATTTATTTCATCATGCTGTAATCTCGAAAATGTGCTTTTACCTATCTTCAACAAGGTGAGTGAGCTGTTGGAACAATTCCAGAATAACTAATATGATATTGATAGTAACAATTCAAGTTTGCCTTCATCTTGATATTTTTAAGAAATGCAGTTGTAAGCTCCCAACTAGCAAACCTGTTTGCAAAATAAATACTACCTTATTCCATAAGCTATTAACTTTTTACTATATTACATCTGTTAGCTTTTTACTCTTCCTGCTGATGTGAATGTAAAAGCCTGCAAAAATATACACAGCTTTGAAACACAAAAAGTGTTGCATGTGGAAGGCTGATATTTTAAACATCCTGATAGTATACAGATTTACTTGGGAAGTCCAATTTTAACAGGGTATACTTTCCAATAATTTGAAGCTATGTATGGTCACTTGGAAATAAGGGTCATTGATTTTAGCTTAGTAAGCTTCCATATATCTATATTTAAGATTGTAACAGAAATCTCTTTAAATTAGGCCACCACTTACGCAATCTTTATGTTCCCTACACCTATTTAATACATTTTTGCTTCCCTCTGTTGTGACTCACATACTATGACAATAATGTTTGTATCTTTTAAGGTAATTGGAGGAAAGATAAGCATAGATCATTATCTGTGATAATGTCTATGCAAATACTGTAGTTCATTAAAAAAAAAAAAAGATTTGGTGTATATGGTATTCCAAGGAACTGAAGGGTGGGAAAAACTGAGCATCATCTTAAACTGTAGTGAGACACCTACAGCCAAACATTCCCAAGTGTAAGCCCCTCTAGAGGGCTTGTTAACATAACTGTGGATAAGAAAGTTGTTTCAGAATTTATTAATTGAGGGCTACTATCCTACATCAACAAGGTTTGTTTCCCTCCAAGGCAGGGAATCCACTGGTGCATCAGGGCTGCTTCATATGCTAGAACTTAATAAAAATTTATTCAATATGTTAGCCTTGTAATTAACCGCCTAAAACTTAACTGGCTGCAAACTTTTGTCCTGCTTTGTTTGAGATGTTAGAGGGGGTGCTTCAAATATATATATAGTGTGTGTGTGTGTGTGTGTGTGCGCGTGTTTTGCTATGCTCCTGAACGATCTCAGCAGTGTGACTGATAGTCTTCCAAGGGTCAGGAAGAGCAAGAAATAGCTGGCTGGGAAGAGTCTAGGTAAATCCCCACTCCCTCCTGATCACATCAGCATGGGAAGGAGACACAGAAATCACACTGCCACTGGGTGGAGGAGAATAGCTGCATACAATAACTGGCTGGGAGGAGTCCAAGTAAGTTCTCTTTTATACTCTTCACAGTTGCATCATGGCGGTGCAGGCTGCTGGGTGGAAGGAGGGAAGGAACAAGCGATAGCTAGCAACAACTGGGGGCCTGAAAGACCCAACGAGCATGCATTGCAGTATAGGACACCACCACCCACCCAAATGATTTTTTTTTTTTTGCTCACCTAGCCTTAATTCCAGGTCACCATAGGTGACCAGGTGAGTGGTCACGGATAAGATGACACTATATTTAGATTTATTTATTTATTTATTTATTTATCACATTTGTACAGCATCCCAAACTTTCGTCTCTGGGCGGTTAATAATAGCATAAAACAAGTTAAAATATATACAAAAACTTAAAACAATTTAAAAATTTAAAAATCACTCACAAATTAAAACCATAAAATTTCAAAGAACTGAAAAAGCTTGGGTGAAGAAGTGGGTTTTCAAATGCTTTCTAAAAATTGTCAGAGATGGGGAGGATCGTGTCTCAGTAGGGAGCACATTCCACAATCTTTGGGCAACAACCGAGAAAGCCCATCCCCGTGTGGCCACCAGCCGAGCTGGTGGCAACTGAAGACAGATCTCTCTGGATGACCTCAATGGGTGGTGGAGCTCATAATGAAGAAGACTTTCTTTTAGATACCCAGGGCCTAAGCCATTTATTATTATTATTATTATTATTATTATTATTATTATTAACATTTATATCCCGCTCTCCTCCAAGGAGCCCAGAGCGGTGTACTACATACTTGAGTTTCTCTTTCACAACAACCCTGTGAAGTAGATTAGACTGAGAGAGAAGTGACTGGCCCAGAGTCTCTTATTTATTTATTTATTTATTTATTTAGATTTAGGACTTTATAAGTTCTAAGACTAGCACTTTGTATTTTGCCCAGAAACCTATTGAGAGCCAGTGTAACTATGTCAACAAAGGAGAGATGTGGTCTTTCTTGTCAGCAATCTGGCCACCCAGAAGGGAAGTCCAGGAAGATAGTCCACAATACAAACTGGGCTCCAGAAATGAAACACGGCTCGGAATAGTTCTCTGTATCAGGCTTGGGCTGACAGCTGTCGACACGAGGGTTGACAAATGTTGTCTTCCAGAAGTTAACAGAAAGTTGTTGATGTGCTTTATAGTCCAAGCTGATAACTCTCCGCTGGCAGGGATTCAAGGCTTATCAGCCCTCTGCAAGAGGCGTTTACTCCTCCTGATATTTTCCATCTGTGCTCTTCGCCTTGTGACACGCCTTTGCTGTGGAGTCAGTGGGGGTTGCCTGCACAGGTCATCTTCTAGTCTGTCCGTCGCTGTCTCTGCTGCCTCAGACTGCTGTGCCTGCTCTGAAACATCAGCTGGACCTTCCTCAGCCGTCTCTTGGGAACTGACAGCCGGGCTCTGCCCCTCAGGCACCCCTGCATCGGCTGAAAGGCTGTCAACTTTCCCTTCCTCCTCGCTATCTGAGATCGAGGGCGTGACATTTCTGATATGACCCAGATACCAACCTGGCCACCGCATTCTGTACCAACTGAAGCTTCCAAACTGCGTACAAAGGCAGCCCCACATAGAGCGCATTGCAGAAGTTAAGTCTGGAGGTTATCAACATATGTACCACTGTTTTGAGGTCGTTTATCTCAAGAAACGGAAGCAGCTGGCGTATCAGCTGAAGCTGATAGAAATCCCTTCGGGCCACCCCCTCAACCTGAGATACCAGAGAGAGGTTTGGATCCAGAAGTACTCCCAGACTGCAAACCTGTTCCTTTTGGGGAAGTGTGACCCTATCTAGAACAGGGAGATAAAAATAGTCTCTGGAGTTCTGATCCTGCACAATATGTACCTCTGTCTTATCTGGATTCAGCTTCAGTTTATTCTCCCTCATCCAGCCCATTACTGCCTCCAGGCAAGTATTTAGGGAAGTTATGCTATCTCCTGAAGAGGTTGACACGGAGAAGTAGATCTGGGTGTCATCAGCATACTGATAACACCCTGCTCCAAATCCCCTGATGATTTCTCCCAGTGGTTTCACACTGATGTTAAAGAGCATTGGAGAAAGTATGGAGCCTTGGGGGACACCATACTTAAGCTCAAATTTAGAAAAGCAACAGTCTCCAATCGACACCATCTGGAATCTGTCCAAGAGGTAGGAGCGGAACCACTGTAAAACAGTGCCTCCCACCCCCAACACTCTCAGACATTCCAGAAGGATACTATGGTTGATAGAATTGAAAGCTGCCAAGAGGTCCAAAAAGGACCAACAGAGTCACACTTCCTCTGTCAATTCCCAATTGGAGATCATCCATCAGGCCAACTGAGGCAGTCTCCACCACATAGCCCACCCGAAAGCCAGTTTTAAATGGGTCTAGATCAGGGATTCTCAACGCTGGGTCCCCAGATGTTATTGGACTTCAACTCCCATAATTCCCAGTCCCGGTGGTTTTTGGTTGGGGATTATGGGAGTTGAAGTCCAAAAACATCTGGGGACCCAACGTTTTGAATTCCTGGTCTAGATAATCAGTTTCCTCCAAGACCACCTGGAGCTGAGAGGCCACCACCCTCTCAATTACCTTGCCCAGCCATGGGAGGTTGGAAACAGGCCTATAGTTGCTCAGCTCTGAGGGATCTAATGCAGGCTTCTTAAGAAGAGGTCTAAAAATTGCCTCCTTAAGACATGGAGGCATCCTGCCCTCCCTCAGAGAAGCTTTTATGATTTCTACCAAGCCTCCTACAATAGCCTCCCTGCTAGATAGAACAAGCCATGCTGGACAAGGGTCCAGAGAACAAGTGGTAAGCCGCACCATTCTGAGCAGCTTGTCCACGTCCTCAGGAGTCACAAACTGAAACCGATCCAGTCGAATCACGTAAGAGGAGTTGCTGGACACCTCCAGTTCAGACATCGAATTAATTGTGGAATCTCCACCTAAGTTGGCCCGAGTCCGAGAGATTTTATCTGCAGAAGGTTCTTTAAACACATCACAGCAGGTAACTGATGGCTCCAAATTCTGATTCAAGGGGGGGGGTACATACTAGCCCTCTCACAATCCTGAATAACTCCGCTGGACGTGAACTCGCAGATGCAATACGGGCAGAAAAGAACCGCTTCTTTGCCGCACGTATTGCCTGAGCATAGATCTTTAAATGTGCTCTATGTCGTAATCTGTCAGATTCTAGTCGAATCTTTCTCCACTTGTGCTCCAGTCGCCTACCTTGTTGCTTCTGCCCCCATAGATCTTCTGTGTCCCAAGGGGCCAGTTTTGAAGCGGGTTGGAGGGGACGCTTAGGAGCAGTCATGTGTACTGCCATGGTGAGCATATTATTCCAGTTTTGCACTAGGGCATCAACAGGATCACCAGAAAAACCAACATTAAATCCCTCCAAGGCTTCTTGGAATCCTATTGGATCCAATAACCTCTTCGGGCGGACCATTCTAATAGGCCCCTTGCCCCTGCAGAGATGGAAAGTAGTTGTAAGCCTAACCTTAACCAGATGGTGGTCCGTCCATGACAACAGGGAAATTACAGGAGTCCGCACCCACCGAACACCACCCTGATCAGAGTAAAAGACCAAATCAAGCATGTGATCTGCAATGTGCATTGGTCCAGAGACCACTTGGGGGATAGGCCCATAGTTGTCATGGCCACTATGAATTCCTGAGCTGCCCCGGACAAATTGGTCCCAAAATAAACATTGAAGTCCCCCAGCACCAAAAGTCTGGGAGACTCCAACGTGAGTTCTGCGACCAAGTCCGTGAGCTCAGTAAGGGATTAGGGTAAGGCAGTAAGGCAGCAGGGTGGTCAGTACACCAACAGAAATCCCAGACTATCCCTGGTCCCCAAACTTAGGTACACACAGTCAATGTGGTCAGATACCTCAACAGGGACCTTCGTAAGGGAGATGTTATCCTTATAGACCACAGCCACTCCACCTCCCCGCCCACGTCCTCTCACCTGCTCATCTACAGAATACCCTGGAGGAAGAAGCTGGGACCAGGCTGGGCCACCAGCCTCCCCCAACCAAGTCTCCCCAACCAAGTCTCGGTGATACACACCAGGTCAGCCCCTTCATCCATAATCAAATCATGGATGACCTCGGGTTTATTTTGGACCGACCTGGCATTGCAGAGGAGCAAGATAAGGCTATGTGGGTTGTTGGCAGTGCTCCCTGAGGTCACAGAGCTGGCAGGACATCCGGAAGGGGAGACAGCTATTAAATTTCTGACAACCCGTCCCCTGGAATGGCCTGCTGACCTGCCAACGTTACTTCTTCTATTCCCCACCACCACCAGAATAGCTGCCTCACATTGAACGAAGGTGCCCCCTGTCTCCCCATCTCTAGACGAACCCAAACACATTATGACTACTTCGACCCAATCTCACCAACAGTGATGTGAGCAAGAATCTTCTCTAGCCATTCAAGTTAGTATGTTGGCCCCAGCCCTCAGTCCCACCTCCAAAGGCCGGCCCCCTTTGGCAGCTGGCTTCGGCGGCTGCCTACAGGGGGCCTGAACCAGCGGCTGTGCCTCTGGCTGCAGCCCACTCTAATAAAGGCCAAGATCTCAGAAGCCCAATGGGTGTGTCTCACACCCACACCAATCAGGCAGTTTGGCCAGGTGCAGAATATATATATGAACACAATTAGAGTGAGTTCAGCCCCTGATAGCAAACAGGCTACAGCAAGGAGGACAAGAGCAAAGAAAAAGCCTTGGCCAGACCCTTCTCCACCCAGAGGAGACTGAAGCGTAGAAGCCAGATAAGAACTCCTTACCCCCACAACCGTCTTCCATTCACCCTTCTGGCTGCCTCTGGCTTGTTTGAATTCACAAAGCAGCTTACCAAAAAAAAAGGGGGGGGGGGAATTGAAATAACACAAATCCATAGTCCTGGTTGCATCTAGGAGGCTGCTGCTATTTACCATGAAATGCAATGGCAAAGTTTCTGTGTGAAGTGGGCAAGGCTGTGCCTATAGCCATTGCCCCACTGACCCTCGGGGCTTGTACTTTGCATTCTGTTGGTACTAAATAAATATTCAATAGCAGTAAAGCAAGGTTGAAGTGAGTTCTAGCTGGTTGCTAAGTGGCTGTATAACAAGCCTACAGAATGCGTTCTGCATTGTTATGTTTTATTTATTTACTACACACTGATTTTCTCCCAGTGCACTCAAGGAGGTTCATAGTTGAAAATAATGGCTAATAGACAAAACAAGCAGGTTCTACACCAGGCCTGCTCAGCTTGGGCTCCCCAGATGTTTTTGAACTAGAACTTCCATAATCCCCAGCCACAGTGGCCATTAGCCAGGATTATGGGAATTGTAGGCCAACATCTGCAGGCGGGCCAAAGTTAGGTAGGCCTGTTCTAGACAATGCGCTATGGCCATTAGACGAGACAGTTCCAAGAGGGGTGGAGCCACATAGCAGTTGGTCTCAGTCAGACTGATGGAGGGGGCCTTATTGTTTTGCCTCTCCCTCTGACACAGGTAGAATAGCACCTGGTAGATGCCCAGCTCTTGTGCATGCACATTCATATAGGTACCACAAGCACCCATATGTCCACAAAAGCAACCGCTACAGCATGTCCACAAATGCCTGGCCTGGCTTGTCCGAAAGTGAGAGATGCCCCCAGTCATCTGCCTATGCCAGGGGGCATGGGAAGAAGTAGAGTTAGTGGCAGCCAAAAATCTATATACTACTTCCGAAAGAGCTGGAAATTGTATGATCTTTATGCATGCATAACTGGAAGACCTTTGGCCAAGTGGGAGGTACTGGCAGACTTGGGGTGTTCTGCAGATGCATTGGTTTTAAAAAAAACTAAAGAAAACAAAAAAGTAAGGGACCAAAAACCCCAAACTGCCCCCATATAAGACAATGGGATGGAATGTTCATAGGCTTAGAGTGCAATTAAAAGACACACAGATGGGTAAAATTAATGGAACTCAGTGGCGAGGGGGAAGGAGGGTTTGAACAAGATTCAGTAACCTTGGATGGACCACCCTAATAGGCCCCTCACACCAGTGGAGATGGGACGTGATTGTGAGTCCAACTTTAACCAGCTAGTGGCCCATCTATGACAATAGTGAAATCACAGGAGTCCCCACCCATGGAACACCACCCTGATCAGAGTGAAAGTCCAGATCAAACATGTGACCAGCAATGTGTGTCAGTCCTGAGACGGTTTGTGATAGGTCCATAGTTGTCATAGCCTCTATGAACTCCGGAGTCACCCCAGGCAATTTTTTCCTGAAGCGAACATTGAAGTCCCCCACCAGCACCACAAGCCTGGGGACACTAACACCAAGCCAGAGACCAAGTCCGTCAGCTCAGTTAGGGATTCCGTTGAGCAGCGGGATGATTGGTACACCAACAGAAGTCCCAGTCTATCCTTGGTCCCCAAACATTCGATATGGTCAGACACTTCAACAGGGATCCTGGCAAGGGAGGTATTGTTCTTATAGATAACAGCCACTCCACCTCCCCACCCATGTCCCCGCACCTGCTCCTCAACAGAGTACCCTGGAGGAAGAAGCTGGTGATTGGCACTGCTCCTCGAGGTCAAAGAGCTGGCAAGACAGCCGGTAGGGGAACAGCTAGGGGGTTCCCTTTCCCTATAATGTCCTGCTGACTTGCCAACGTTACTTCTTCTATTCCCCACCACCACCATAATAGCTGCCCAATAATCAGTGGATACACCCCTGTCTCACCATCTCCAGACAAACCCAGACACATTAGAAACTAATCTCAGCCAAAACGAAAACAGAGGTTAAAATAAAAAGACCCCACTACTGCCCCCCACCACCATTCCCACATAAGTTCCTGGGCCAAGAAGCCTGACCCTCACCCTCATTATACCCCAAAGTGACTCCCCCAAAGGGGAGCCACCCTTTGGTGTTTTCCCTTCAGTGGCTGGCCTGCCACCACAGGCAGTGTTCCTATATAGGCCCAGAGTTGGCTAGTCCGGGCAAGTGGTATTTGGGTACTTCTGACTCACCTTGGGCCCCAGTCCTACACAAACTCCCCACAGAGCAGCCGCCGCCACAGTCCCACAGGTCAGGCTGCATGCAGCGGGCAGCAAGTAAATAGGCAAATAGCAGCAGACAGACAGTAACGGAGCAGGCTCTCACCCTGGGCTGTCTGGGGAGCAGATGTTTTCTTCTCCTGCAAGGCTTCTGGCCCTGCCTCTGGGAAGCTCACAGGTAAGAGATGAAGGTGTGCCCCTCCCCTGCAACTAGTTTTTTAGAGGCATTAATTTTTATTATTACTAGAGGCAGTAAAATGCAAGGAAAAAACTGCAAATGGCAAGCATAATCTAAGAAGAGGCATTCCTTCTTCTCTGTGTGTGAGAATGAGGAATGCCTCTTCTAAGATGTTTACCTCTGATGCACGTGTGTATCGTCCATCTTCTAAAAAGACACAGTATGCATTTTTCTTTAGTCCTTTTGTATTTCTCACATGCAGTTTTAATAGATTAATCAACTCTCTTTAATTGGGTGCCTGGTCTAGTTTATATAGCAGGGGGGACACTACCTTTTTTTAAAAAATGACTGGCTACCAAGGCCAGTCAACACTTGGGGACCCTGAAGATCTTACCACAGGTTCTCATAAGCAAGGGCAAGGAAAAATACTCAGAGAGATGGCTCCTGTTAAACAGATATTGTGTACCTGCAAGATATCCCAAGATCAGCAAACAGTCTGATATAAGAGAATTTATTCTCAATTGCTAATATGGCAGTTTTATTCCTGATGGCACGGCAGGGAAATGACTTGACTAGCAAGCCAGAGACTGCTGGTTCGAATCCCCACTGGTATGTTTCCCAGACTAGGGGAAACACCTATATCAGGCAGCAGTGATATAGGAAGATGCTGAAAGGCATCATCTCATACTGTGCGGGATATGGCAATGATAAATACTCCTGTATTCTACCAAAGACAACCACAGGGTTTTGTGGTCGCCAGGAGTCGAAACCAACTCAACGGCACACTTTATCTTTACCTAAGCCCCTAATATGTTCTTTATCAAGCCAATGAGATAAAATTCTTCAACACAATGATATCTAAATGTTCTGGTGCACCTGTATATAATTGCTAGCAGAGGAAATCTCACTGAGAACACCTTGAGTTATCCAAAAGCTCCACTATTGGATTGAATTAGAACATTTTGTACAATAATTTATGTCAATCTTTTTATTGGTTGTTTTTAATTGTTTTGTAAACCGCCCAGAGAACTGTTTTGGGTGGTATAGAAATCTGTTAAATAAATAAATAAATAAATAAATAAATAAATAGTCCCCTTCAGGCTCATAAAACTAGGTGAGAGACAAGCCAAGACTGTGTAAACTTCAATTTAACAATGGCCCTGTCTAATATCCCATCTCTGGATGTAGTCATTTGTGATGACATTGTGACTGGGAAAATAGCTTGGACAAAAGTTCCTCCTTTTCTCTTCAGTTATTATTAGAGCATGCCCCCTCTCCCAATACCATGCCCCTCATACATTTGTCTAGGGAAGCTAATGAGCTTACTTGCTCTGTCTGGTGCTCTGAAAGTCAGCTAATTTCCACTTGCTTCTTTTTCTATGCTTGCATTTTAACTTCAATTGTATTAGCCCATCAACTGTTTTGGAGAGTGCATTCCTATCTCTTCACATATCTGTTATGCCCACAGAAGATAGGAATTGCCTCCTAAGGTGCTCTTGTGCAGCCTATGGGACTTCTCGGGGGTCCCAGTTTTCATTAAAAACCATGTCTGGCATTTGTGTCTTCGTATGTGAGCATTTTGCAATGGTATTTTCAAGAATCTAAAACAAGGAACTAAGTAAACAGAAAGTTAAATTTTGTTTTTCAACTCTAATATTGGTTTGGGAAGATGTATGTACTGAAGATTGTCTGTTGGAAAACAATATTGACTGTTGCTTGGTATTTTTTGAGAATGATCTGTGAAAAGTGTTGTGTATTCTATTAGATATGTATATTAGTGGACTACCAACTCAGCAAATATTTTTGATATGGCTTGCTGTGTTAAGTACAGGTATGTACCCTTTGCCAGTCCATACTGTACTCATACCAGTGCAAACCTAGGCTGCTGTGTAAATTTGTGAGACCTGCAGGCTTTGACAAATTTTCTTGGGATCTAGGAGTTTGGCTCTAAATTTTGGAGCTGATAATTGAGACTTGACAGAATTACCAGACTTTGTGAAGGACATTGTGGAGGCAGAGAGTAATGGACTTCTCTTTATCCCCTTTACAAATAATGTATGTAGAACAGAAACAGGGCTGCCTGGGACAAATACATATATAATAACTAACTCTGAATAGCCTAGTCTGGACACCACAGTTAAATTTAATAGGTGCCATGGCTCCCTAGCACCTGGGATTTGACAAGCCCTGATCTACCTGTCATATTTGGAAGATACTTCTGTCATTAGACTATGCAAAAGATTCTGTGTTGGCATTTATTGGGGAATTCTCTTGCTTCTATGCATGTTTTGAAGTTTAATTGAAACAAGGATTTAAGAAGTGCTTGGGCATCACAGACAGAATTTTTGAAAGCATTTACTTGACATTGAATCTCATATATTTTGGTGGGGATTACTTGACAATAAATCTCTTTATTTCAGTGGGGCTTACTTTCAGGTAAGTGCATAACGCCACTGCCCACTCCAGATTGTTTAAACATGGTTTAAAAAAAGGATTGTGTTATGTGTGAATGTGGGCTTATCCCCAATCCAGAAATTCTGGTGTGGTATTTCCTGGAAAAAACACAACCATGGAGTGGTGGTTCTAATTGTCTGAAATTCTGCCAAGTCATCCCAATCCCCTACCAAAGCTAAAACAAGTTGTTTTAGTAAGAACTAATCAGCCTACTTTCCTTTCACTATCTCTACAACTGGCTTGTGCCTCAGATGTTCACATGGCCGCCATCTTGAATTGGAGTTGATCACACACCATGCCATTTGGGCATCCTATGTGTCCCTACAGTTGTAGCAAATTTGGTTCAAATCAGTTAGGCATTTCACCAGGTAGCCCACTTGCATCTCAAAAGTTTATGCATCCAGGATCTTGGATCGGGGTGGATGACATCATCACAAACTATGCCGTTGAGGTGACCCTATAACTGTACCCGATTTGGTTCATATTGGTCCAGGCTTTGCAAAGTTGACACATGGGGACGGACACACACACACACACACGGAAACACACACGGAAACACACACAGAATGCCAGGTGATCTCATAAGCAGACTGGAAAGTAGGCTAAATAAGAGAGAGGTTGCATTAACATGGTGAAAATGACCAGAATCTCTGTTTTAGGGCAAAACAAAGGTGTTGAAAGTCTTTCTGTGCTGATTTGAGGTGTTGCAGTTTTCTTCAGGTTACTAATTAGATCTTGCCAGTTTCAAAGGTGTCCCTTAATGTTCATTTTTATATGGCAATAACCTAAGGCTACTGTTTATATCATCTATCTCTTACATTTGACAAATGGGTCCTTGCTGACATATCCAGTACAGACAAGTATGATGTAATAGTATCTTCCTTTTGGAGTTGTGAGTATGAATGAGAGAATATAGTTATACAGGACTGAGCTTTTGTGATAGGGAGGGTTGTGTGTGCCTGAGGGTATTTCTTTCAGAGTTTGGTCATGATTATCATGATTAGCAGCTAATGTCATGTACAGTATAGCTAGCACTGACTGCAGGTGTGGCTCGAATATGAATTGATACCATATGCCTAAGACTAAGTGTGTATCTAGGATGCCCTGCCTCCTTTCAGAGTCTGGTATTGATCTGACACAGGCTTCAGCATTCCAGGAATGACATGACACACCTTAGTTTTCTATGCCTGAATGTATTGGTTGGTTTCCCTGAAGATTCTGAAACCAAATGGAACTTTGAGGCATACTAAGTTTCATGAATAAGGGTTTGGGCTCTATATTGATGTATGCTGCTGTTCACTGTATATAAATATACCTATAGTAAATGTTAACTGCCCTTCAGCATAATCTTTCTAGGCAGCATGTATAAAGACAAAAACAATACAATCTATAAATCCTCATACAACCTCAGAAGCAGCAACTATCATCAAGCGATAAAACCAGGAGAACCATAAAATGACAACTCAAACTAGCTAACCCACATGCTGGAACGAACTCTGGGCAAATTAAATCTTGTCTGAATGCTAAAAGGACATCATGGTTGATGCCAGGCAAACTTCTCTGAGGAGGGGATGCCACATATGGGATACCACAGTTGAAAACACACTCTCTCTTTCACCTGCCTAAAGGACTAGGCCTAGGAAGATCTGAGTTCGAATCCCCTTATAACCATGAAACTCACTGGGTGACTCTGGGCCAGTCATGTATTTCTCAGCCTATCCTCACAGAGTTGTTGTGAGAATAAACATAAGCATGTACACCACTCTGAGCTCCTTGGAGGAAAAGTGAGATATAAATGTAATGAATAATAAATGAATATAGGGTCCACACAGATTCATGTGATAAAAGACAGTCCTTCAGAAATCTAGATCCTAAGCTGTTGGGGACTTTATTTTTATTATTACATTTCTGTACTGCCCAAAACTTGTGCAGAGGACAACCAGCACTTTGAATTGTGCCTGGAAACAAAAATCAGTGTAACTGTGTCAGTATTGGTAAGAGATGCTCACTATAGTCGGTTTCAGTGGTACAAAATACAATTGTTAACAGAACTTTCCAAAAAGTGTTCAAAGGCAGCCCCATGTACACCATATTGCAGTAGTCTAATCTAGATATTACCAGGGAATGAAGAATAATGCTTCAGAAGGCAGTCCCATCTAAAATAGGTTGAATACCACGTCTCTGATCAGATGAAGCTCTATCTTATTTGGATTGAATTTCAGTTTATTGGCCCTCATCCCAGACCCTGATTCTGCATCTCCTCTTCATCACTTGAATCTGATGAAAAGTAGGACTTCAACTAGGTGTCATCATTGTGCTGATGGAGCCTTGTTCTAACCATCAGAATGACTCATTGTTACATGCAGATGTTGAAAAACATGGAGGATAAGATGGAACCCTGTGAAAGCTGATATGACAGCTGGCATGGGCCTAAACGGCAGTCCCCACAACACTGCCATTTGGAATTGGCCTTCCAGGTGGAACCACTGAAATGCAATGTTTCCAGTCCCCAATTCGGGTAGCCTGGCTAATGGTATTAGAAGCTGCTAGGAGTTTGTGCAGAATTAACAGGGTCATATTCCCTTGCCCTCCTTTTGCCATATGAAACCAAGGCAGTTTCTGTACTGAAGCTAGTCTGAAACCTGAGTGGAATGGATCCAGATAATCAATTTCATTCAAGAGTGCCTGACACTGCCTGGCAACCACTCACTGAGTGACTTGCTCAAGAAGGGGGATATTATTAGTAGCTGACTGGTGGCTGTTACAATCCTTAGGCTGCAAGGAAGAGTAGTCTCACAACTGTCTCCTTCAAGACCGCTGTCTCATGCAGTAACACATTAATCCCTTCCTGGGTCTAGCAAGTGAATTCCCTTTTGCTAGATATTGTTAGCTACGGTATGATAGTCAAGGGTCAAGCAAACAGGTGGTTGTTTGCATATCACCAAGCCTCTTGTCGGTATCCTCAGACTACAACAGCTGAAACACTTCCACTAAAACAGAATGAGACAGTGTACTGGGCACATCAATGGATTCTGTTGCAGGAGTTGTAGAGTCCAAGTCAAGGCAAATATGAGCAACTTTGTCCTTGTGGTGCTTATATAAGTCTCAGTGGGCTATCAAAGGTTCCTTCAGATGACCTTGAGGACCAAGCTGGAGAAGGCTGCAAACTGCTTGTAAAAGCTCTGTCAGATGGCACCATGGTGGTGGAGTTTTCTTCCACCTGTATCAGTTGCCTCCCTAACTGAAGACAAGCCTCTCAACCTTTTTGCATGCTCCTTTACTTCTTGATCTGGTATATTTCCAACCATACACCAGTTTCTTTTACATGTTGTAGAAGAGGGAGGAATCTGAAATAAGCAGGAAGCTTGGGAGAGTACAGGCCAGAACACCTTTCCTTATATGAATATATTTGAACACCTTTTCTTAAACATTCAGAATTCAAAAAGAAAACATTTCATAATCCTTCTCCCCCCTCCCCAATTTTTTAAAAAAAAATTTTGTGGGGTGGGGGGCTCCAAAGTCCTTCAAGGGAGAAAATGCTTTTTCCAAAATTTTCTGGGTTTTTTTTAATGGGCCTTCACATCTCTAGCAGTACCTAACCAGTAAGTGATTGAACTGTTCCAAGGGCACTGGCAGAAGTTCCCCTATTCTAAGGTCAGCTTCATTCTGCCCATAAACAAAATCAAGTCCAGAAGGTGACTTCTAGGAGCTGAGCCAACAAAGACACGCCACATATCAAGATGCTTGTAAATATATGAACTTTTTAAAATTATTGGAAACGCAATGTGTTTTGGCCAATAAGGCCCACTTCAAGGGTATCTATATTACTTAAAAACCTTGCAAGAGATCTTTGGTAAAAAAAATATTCTTTATAGTTTGAATCAAACTGCTCTCATTTTTGGCACGTTGGTGGGTGCTTCCTTTATTTGGTCTGTGTTTTCTTCTAGGAGTCAGGCTAATGATAATTTGCCTTTCTCTACTGACCAGCTATGTTACCATTCCTTTCATATTCTCTATTTTTTTGGCTTAAAATTTCATATCAAAATGGAAGTTGAATACAGAATGTACTATGCAAAATAAATCAGTGAAAATATACAATGTTCATAGGAGAAAACCTATCTTTCCTTGGCGCAGAATTTGGATTTTTTGGGAGGTGCATTGCATGGTATGAATACTTTTAAATTGTATTGCAGTCATACTTTGCAGGAATTACTCTAACCAATCACTCTGTGTTCAAAATCTAAAGCTTTTAAAATAACTTTTATTGCTAAATGCAGAGCTGTTCCAAAAGTATTGTGTAGTGCAAATTATTGTGTTGGAGGACTGCTTTTCTTCTCTGCCTTAATACTCAGCTGGCTGCTGAATTGCAAATAGTGGCACATTCCAGGCAAATCTTTGGATGACTCTTATGGCTTCAAAAAAAAAAGCATCATTATTTTTCAAAGTGCAATGCTAAAGTAGTCATGTGAGTGTGACTTCAAACTTTGTCCACCTAATTCATTACCGGAAATGTAATGTGAATTCTGTTTCCAGAAAACTATATAAATGGAACTATCATTTTTCTCCTTCCTTCTCTCCTCATCTTCCTACTTT
Source organism: Hemicordylus capensis (assembly GCF_027244095.1). Classification (NCBI taxonomy): domain Eukaryota; kingdom Metazoa; phylum Chordata; class Lepidosauria; order Squamata; family Cordylidae; genus Hemicordylus; species Hemicordylus capensis. Next base: position 20,806,780 of record NC_069666.1, read on the forward strand.
CTCTTAAATTCCATGCCAAACACTTCTTTTGCTTTGGTCCATAAAGCACTTGGTCCCAAGGATTGGAGGGAAGAGATTGCTACAAATGTACATATCACCTGTTACTTTACTTCTGTAAAATTTCTTTTAACCAGGTAGGGAACAAAATACAAATATGACGAGTATTTATATATCACTTTTCAACTAAAGTTCCCAAAGCGATCTACATGCAGAAAATAATTATTTAATTAAATAGATATTTACTCTGTGGAACAGGAATTGAGAGAGCCTTGCCTTTCTGGCTAGTAGAAATAGTAACTGGCTACCAAGCTCAGCTAACATTAATCACACTCTGTAAATGGTGAATTTTCTTGGATTTCATTTCAGCCATATTTATTAGTGTTAGAGGGATGGCGTATGAGACTGAATAGTGTACATGGAAGCAGTTCCGTTTTTGACATTTGATTAACTTTTAATTAGAAGATGCAATATCACTTATTGCTTGGCTCGTCAAAGTCATCATCTTGTCAGAGTAAGAATCTGCTTCTTTCCATTTTGTGTTGACGCTGTGCTACTGTGATCAGATTAAATTGTAATCCTTGCAGGAGAGGGCCTTCTCTCTCTCTCTCTCTCTCTCTCTCTCTCTCTCTCTCTCTCTCTCTCTCTCTCTCTAGTTGTGTAGCTATATATAAATATGTAAAGCCACAATTCCCAAAGAGTTCATTTGTTCGGGACTAATGCATCATTTCTTCTGGCACAGGATAGCCAGAGGAACTAGCAGCCTATAGAAGTTACCTGATGAAGTCTACAGTCTTTTGTGTCTTCCAAATTAAAAATTGGGCTCTCCTGCAAAACCTGCATCTTAAAACCTTTTAGCTAACTCAGACTGCTGTGATCTGTAAGCCAACATACTGGCACTAAAGTTTGATGTAGATTTAAAAACTGGAAATTCTTTTCTAGTGATGGTTAAGATTAAAACAATGACAAGAAATATATTTCCTATTTTTTAAAATTCCCATGAAATATTTGACCTTATCTGCACAGAGCTGAAAAGATATTTTAGATTCCTAAGAGGCAACATCAGAACTTCAGGCAGCTAAGCACCTAGGTTTTCTTCGACTCTTGCTTCAGTTGGTTTGAGATTCAGTGGTTCCATTGCCTTCATTTGGTCTTATCTACTAATAGACCTGTTTCTGAAACATGCCTTCGTTAGCTTTTAGCAGAAATGAAATATACTTGGGAAATGCCAGGATATGAACTGCAGGCATGTGATGTTAATTTCTTCTCTGTGTCAGCTTGCATTGTGAGTCTCTTCCCCCCCCGGTAAATTAACACATCACGACCAGTGGATATTAAATGTATGTTTCCCAAGCCTTTTTTTTTTTTTTTTTTAGTGGCAGTGTGTGAGGTGTCTTGCTTATGTGCAAACTGGGCATTAATTAAAAGAAAAAAGATTATCTGATATCTGTTTCCTCTGGAAAACAAACAGAACCTCAATTGATTACTTTATTAAGAAATTTTTGATAATGCAAATGTGCAGTTTGTGTGTGTATATAAGCATTTAGCTTTTTAAAAAAAGTTTCTTATTTTAGGCTTTTCTAAAGGGCGAATAGTGCTTAGAGTAATAATCTGTAGCCTTATTGTATTGCCATTGCAAAACACAGGAGAGAGTAACCAAGGGTCTAAGAAATAGCACAGTTCACTTAAGAGCTTCTGACATGCTCCTTTGGGCAGAAGAGATTTTGAAGGATTTGTGGAATGGACAGTCCTCTCAAGGTGGGACATTTTATCTTCAAGAGGAAGGCTCAACTATGTCAGGATCATGTAACCCTTGATCTGTATGCCAGTGCCGAGTCCTTGGGTGTGGGAATTAATAAGCACTTCTTGGCTTGGATCAAGGTTGCTCAAGACCTCCTTTTATCTGACCAACTATTAATCTGATGCCATTCTCTTTGTGCCCCTGGCATCAGGAATCAGGTGGATGGCAACTGGGAAAAACCTTTTTCAGTCATGGTGTCCCACTTTTAGAATGTTGGTCCCAGGGAGACTTGCCTGATGCCATATGGATTTTAGCTACTTCTTATTTATCCAGACTGCTATGATTGTAGCTGCTTATTTTACCGGTGTGCTGCTTTTATTATTTTAACTATATTTTTTTAACAATTGCTGTGTTTAATTTGTAAGATTCCTCAGTTTTTAACTGAAAGGTAGAGTAGAAGTATATTAAATAGTGGCCTACATCTACATTCAGAGCTGTGCATGGGAACTGATTCTGCATACGCATAGAGGTAGGGGCGGAACCATCGTTCTGCACACAGGCCGGTGAGGGGGAACTGCCACACTCATCTGCCATTTACCTTCATGGCCCATTATATCGCCGTGATGCAGTATGATGACATCACCACCCCAGCATCTGTTGTTATTGGGATGGCGACATCATTATACTGCACCACTGTAGTATAATGGGAGTCAACCAGTGATGAGCAGGGGACTTGGAGGTCTGTGGCAGGCAAGTGGTGGCAGTGGAGGGTTGCCAGAAAATCTAGACATAGGCCACCATCAACATTGCACAGAAAGGAAGGGTGATTTCCAGCAGTTCCTCCCTTCCCTCTGCAGCTGCATCTGTCTTCTGTAAATATGTCTCTGAGGGTCCTGCAACTCTTAGAAACTTAACTTTCACATGGCACCAATGGCTGCAGAAGGAAGGCGAGATCACCAGAAATCACCAGTATTTATACCCCGCTCCTCCAGTGCACTATTACTCGGGGCGGCTCTCAACATAATAAAAAGACATAATGTAAAATAAGACTAATAAGGTTAACCAAATTTAAGTTAAACAAGTTAAAAGACCGCGTTAAATCCACATTTAAAATTACAACTTTAAAAGCTAAAAACTGAAAGCTATAAAAACTAAAGAACCTACCAGATATAAACAGAGATGAAACATTAAAAAGTCTCTTTAAAAATATGTGTTTTCAATTGTGTTTTTTTAAACACTGAGGGAGGGAGCATAGTGAAGCTCTTCAGGGAGGGGTGTTCCAAAGCTGAGGGGCCACAATCAAAAAGGCCCTGTCTTATTTATGTAAGAGGAGCACAATATTAAATACATATTTCAAGGAAGATTTCAGATTGTTATGAATTAACTTCTGGGATACAGCAGCATGAATATTGTATTTTACTTGGGGAATGTACATTGCGCTCTTAATTAAATCCTTAGCTGGACTTGGGTTAATGTTGGGGATCCACAAATGTTGGCTTGATTTGGTTTGCCAGCCATCGTGTTTGCTTGCCTCCTTTCTTCCTCCGAGTCCCCCAATATATGCAGAGGGTTGCGAGAGAAGTGGAGTGTTCTTTTATTATGTGCTGGGATATGGCAGCATTAAGAAGCAGCAGATGCTTCCTTCACTGTTCAGAAGGGATCCCTGCTGCTGCCTATCTTCTCAAATAAGACAGTGGATATACAACTTCTTGGAAGGAATTCTGTGTGCTGCTGAGATTCCTGCTCACCAACAACTGGAGATACATGCTCTGGCAAGCTGAGAAGAATTCCAGCAGGGAATCCAAATCTTAGATAGCTGTAAGAGAAGGTAGGAGTTCAAGGATGGGCAGGACCTTGGACAGCTCCAAAGGTAGACAGAGCTTAATCTTAACATCAGAGCAGACTCAGATGTTGCTGTGGTGTTTTGCTGGGATGCTACTTGGGGTGGTTGGTTTTCTGTTCTTAAAGGACCCTTGCACACTTTTGCCTGCAGATTGAAAGGTTCTGATCCTCTGGATGGATTGTAGATTATTTTACGTTCAATGATTCAACCAATGAACATAAAATGGTCTACAGTATACGGTCTATTAGTACAATATAAACTTGTGGAGTTTAAAAGGACACTTTCTGATCACTTAATCACGTTACCAAAGGGCTGTGCAACTTTGACTTTCTAGCTGTTATTGGACTAAAGCTCCCATCATCTGCAGCCACAGTGGCTAATAGTCAGGGATTATGGGAGGTGTAGTCCAACAATAGTGGAGGCCCAAAGCTGTGCAGCCTTGCATGAGCAGTTGTCTTGGTCTGCTGTCTAAATCCCCTTGGTGGTGGTGGGGGGGGGATATCTGTGTGTGTGCATGTGTGTGTATCAGACTTTTCTCTCAACTGGGATGTATTGGGCTATGTGTTCACCACATGTAAGCTTTCTAGCTATTGTGGAAATAACTAAACTATTTTGGCATATTTTTCATGGCCCCTAATTTGAAGGAAAGCTATATAAATGTCCATTTTTTCTCCAGATTTTCTGGGAGACTTTCTGATTATATGTGTAGCAGATTTCATTTTCAAGCTAGTACACAATACCATAAGTACTTTCAGTACAATTCATATCTCTCCTCTTTTGTTCATAAAATGTACACAAATGTTCTATATAGATAAACAGGAATCCAATTTAATTATTGCTGTCCCCATCTTAATCTAAACCATCTATTAGAAGAAAAGGACAAATTAACAAGATGTGACTGTATCAGTACAAATTCAGATGTATTATTATATTTAGGGTAATTCAGCATCACCTATGAACTTGAAATAGGCAGTCCCAGGCATTCCAGTTTTAAAAAAGTTTAAATATTGGGCATTTGTATATCTGTTCCTCAAAAGGGAGTGGTGGGCATGAAGTTTATCCCACTTGGGGGAAGTAATTCCACACTGGCTGAAATACGATAGTTCCAATGTATTAGCTTATATGTATGAATAAAAACTAAGTTTAAAAGATGGTTTTACTGATTCTTCCTCAAAATGGAAGAAATGAAATATCCCAAATGATTAAACTACTTCCAGAGTGCTTGGAAAGCTTAAATTTGGTACACACACAGTCTAGGTCAGTAGATCAGGGGTTTATGGTGCAACAGCAGCCAAGCCATATTGTGTCAAATACTGGAGCAGTTTCTTTGGAATCTGGCAATAACTTTGCACTTTACTGATTTTATTATCCCTTTTGGCAGCTAATTCTGATGACGATTATTTTAAGAATATGCAGATACTGTGCTTCAACAGAAAAAAAAGTGGTTTACATAACAAAAGTATGAAAAGATGTCTCAGAGAGGCTCATAGTCTTAAAAATGAAACAAATCAACAAAATCACAGAAGAGATACTAGCGACCACCACCAGAGGGAAGCTTTGCTGGGATGAATAGGGATAGTTACTCTCTCCCTGCTAAATAAGAGGGCCATGTCTTTCAAAGGTGCATTTTTGCCTATTACGCAGGTAGGTGAAAAGGAGTATTGACAGCATAGCATCCCACTCTTTGGAGGTTGTGTATTTCAGGCAGTTATCTCTAGTTCTTCTTCAGCATCTGTCCCTGAGATACATAGATGGCATCTTCATCATCTGAAGGCATGCCCAGGAAGCTCTTGAGAAGTTTGACTAGGTTTTAACAACTTTCACACCATTCTCTATCTGAGCCTAGACCAGTCCACATAGCAGGTTTGCTCTATGGACATTGCCATGATGGGAACACAAACACCATCCCTACGTTGAAAACCAACTGACCAATATACAAATTTATATACTTTTGTGTTTCCTTTCATTGCTCTATAGCAGGCCTGCTCAACTTAGGCCCCCCCCAGCTGTTTTTGGACTACAACTCCCATGATCCCTAGCCACAGTGGCCAATAGGCAGGGATTATGGGATTGTAGGCCAACATCTGCAGAAGGGCCGAAGTTGAGCAGCCTTGCTCTATAGCCATGATACAACTGCATTTGTTGGTCAGGGACTCAGACCTTCAAGGGTTTACATCAGCCATTCCTAAATCTGCAATACCCATCCAATGAGGTGAAAAATCAGGTTGCGAAGGAAGGCCAGACTGATACTCAGGTAAACCTATAGGACAGATCCAGAAAAGAAAGTGACAGTACAGCTTTTCCTATTACCTACAGTTCCTAGCCCAAACTTTGCCAACATATCATGAATGACATACCCTACTCAGAGACTTTGGATGATAGACTGTTCATAGATGGCCTTTTAAATTGAAACACCTATTTACAAGCAGCAGCAGGTTACGTAAGAGAGATGCGATGGGGACACAAACACAGGGATCCAGCTCTGCAGCAAGACAAAATACTAACACTGCCCTCCTAGCCATTTGGGCACCACCCTTACTGCAGGGGCTCAGTCATCTGCCCATTCCCCAGTGTGCTGTCACCTGCCATCAACGTCTTTCTGTTGGCTACGTAGGACAAACAGGTCCGTTTCTATGCCAAAGAATAAATGGCACACACTTGACATGTTTAAAAACATGGCAGCATTCAGCATTCACAGAGAGAACATTCCTGTTGCTGACCTGAAAGTCACCATTCTTCAATAAAGGAATTTTAAAGAGAGACTCCAGTTGGGAAACTGCTGAATCCTAACCCCTACTAACAGCAAAGACACACCTTTTAAAGCGACAACACCCCCTGCTAAATATAAGAGGATCACCACATTGAAAGGTGACTTGCTTAGTTAGCAAGGGTAAATGATTGTACTGTCTCCATCTGTATCTTGCCTTTCTACAGCAGGAGTATTGAAGGCTGCTCTCAGAGTAATAATGGTTCTTTCTCACTACAGCTGTTAATTAAGTTAGCAAGACTAGGATGATTGAGTTATCACCAATTACTGCTATTGTGAATTGCACTGTGGTTATTTAAGGTTGCATAGAATTGTTACATAGGTTTAAGGTTGCATAGAAATGTAAGAGGGGCCACATTGCCCCTCTTACATTTCTGGGGCATTTAGCCCTTCTGCTTACATTTTCCCCCTATACCTACGTACAGTATATACGTTCCAATTGAGGATAATATGTAATGCCTCTGATGAAATGGTCTCTAGTCCAAGAAAGCTTATGCTACAATAAAGCTGTTGGTCTTTACCACAAACTGTGTTTGCTGCTACAGATGAATATGGCTACCCCACACTGGAGATCTTTATAGCTTTCATCTGAATCTTTCCCACAGCCTACTTAAACATTGACCAATCTGAACACTGTAGTCTTAAATGGGATTTTGCCAGGACTGATAACTACTTCCTGGTTATCAGAGTAGAGAAGCTGCATTGGTTGCCTATAATAAGTGCAGAAGGAAACAAGTATATGGTGGTATTAGAGAGATCCCCCCCCCGCCTTCTTTCAATTATGTAATATTTGTTTTGTAGAAATCTTGTTTCTGATACTTTGCTTAAAGTGAACTGTCGTTCTGGGCCACTTGAAAAAATATATATAGCCAACATTACATTCTTTTTAGAGATCTGCATTATTAAAGTGGGAGCAGTTCTGATAACCCTTTTGGTATGGAATTCTGGTTCAGCCTATAATAATTTCTTTCTATAATAATTTCTTTCTAAAAATCATTCACTTTTGTGCATCTGTGCTTCTAATGCATTGAAAAAGGAATTTTGTTATGTTAGGGGACATCTGTTACAGGACTGCACTAGAATTTTTGTGAGTTCTTTAACCACAGTACCAAGGTGCAAAGAAGGTGGTTAGGAGTCCTTTACCACCTTCATTTTTACCTGTACAAGAGTGAATAAGGGCTTGCTGAAATATCTTTTCACATGGCTATTAAAGATAGCAGCCCTATTTCCCTTTGCATCTGGTCATCCTAACTTGTCAAAGTCTTTCTTGCAAGTTCATACTAGTTTTGTTTTCAAAAAGGACATGACTGGAGGTGATAAGCAACTGAAGAGAATTCCTGCTTGGGAATGTTGTTAGAGCGAGGAGATGTCAAGACAAAAGCACATGCCCTTTGACAGAAAGAAACAGAGCTCAGTGTGTTTGGTCTGTGACAACTGGATAGCCATATTTATCAGTTGCAAGCAGCCCACTTCCCCACCTTCCTAGGGCTACTTAAAACTGTGTGTCCTGAGAGAGGCAGAGGAAAAAGAGAAGCCCAGGCTATGGAGCTCTAAGTTGAGTGTTAAATTATAAACTACCTTGCGTGACTTGGCAGAAAGGCGGTATATAAATTAGTATGTGAAGAGCTGCTCTTTCATACAATGAGAGGTGTTTTCAACCTCCTTCTCCTTGGTATTGGCAGAGCAATGAGACATTTAGCCCTGCTTTCTTTTGACATCCAAGGTCCACTCTTGAGTTGTTCTGGCTTGCTTGTCATTCCTGATTGTGTAAAAATGGTTGTTTAATATGAAACTGAGGACCATGGTTCTGGCTTGTGTGTGGGTGTGTTTGGGATACCACGTTTCCCACCATGTAACTCCTATATGAGTGGCATTCTGAAATCCTAAAGATGTTTGTAGTAAAATGAGGCTTTTGTATTTAGCCTTGCTGGCTACAAAACAGATGCACAATTTGGTTTTCTTTGACGTTTTCACCCAAGCCCCTTGAACTGCATAACAGATGAGCTATGTTTCATTTGAATTTTAAAGTATAAACAAAAGTGATTTGCCTCTTCATGGTGAAAACATTAATGAAATTTTTGGCTTTTAGGAATTACTGCTATTTTCATTAGGATTTTTGGATCTTCCTGAAAGTGGACTAAGGACCTGGACCACAGTTTAAGAAATATGATTATGAATTGTTACTCTACTTATTTATTTTATTTTACATTTACATTTTATATCCCATTCTTCCAATGAGCCCAGAGCAGTGTACTACATACTTAAGTTAATATAAGACTCCTGTCTGACGAGGCCAGCTGTCCTTACCTTCAAGGACAGAGTGGTGAGGGGGTCCGAGGAGGCAGGGACAGGTGGCAGCCGGGGAGAAGTGGAGGAAATACTGCCGATGGGCGGGGACTGGGCGCCAGCGATCCTCCGCAACCTGTGGCGGGCCCAGGCTTCAGCCACGGAGCCAGCGTAGGAGGGCCAGAGCCCTGAAAAGGCCAAAGGGGTGGTGCACAAGGATAACATCAGCAGCACACCTCCCAAAAGGAGGGGGTCTCAGCAGGAGGAGGGGGAGAGGCATTGGCAGCAGCTGTAAAGGGTAGACAGTTCTAGGGAATAGAGAGGGGCATTGGCCCCATAATTGGGGGCGGGCGATGCATAGCCTGTGATGAGGCATATAAGGAGCTGGCCGGGGATGAGAGGCTGGCTGGTGGCAAGTGTCAGGGTCACCCAGAGAGGGGCAGACACAAGCAGCATGGCATGCACAGGGTGACGCTCAACCCCCTCCCCATCCCTTCTCTGAGGCCAGACCCAGTAAGCCTAGCCAGGCTTGGTAAAGGGGACAGGGGCATTTACCCTTTCTTAATATACTGAGATTCTCTTGGAGTTGCCAGATGCATTGGGGCAGATCATGTTCTGCATCTTGTGTGATTATATCCATGCAAATGTCTACCTAGAGCCCTCTGACAATGCCCATCTCTGCCATAAGATTGCTTAAACAATGTGATGCCCAAACTGAAATGTAGCTTTGGACTTCTACCTTTGCCGTCTGTGTGTTTTTGTGGAGAACAGCATTTGTCAGGAGTAGGCAGTGCCTCTGAAAACTTTAATTATACACCACAGCCTACTCTCCCAGGGTCAAAATACATCTTACTGTCAATTGAGATGTTCCGAACATTCTGAACTTCTCATACCAGCTTGATTGTGGTTTGACTGGTTGGTCTCTGTCACACAGATGGCAGCAGCATTCTCATTAAAGGCTACCTTTGACGTGTTTCCACACTGTATATTTGGGCTTTAAATGTCTTGTTCGTAGACTGCTGGAAGAGCTGGATGGATCACAATCTATACAAGGAAATCGTGAATGGCCGCAGGCTGTGCATATTATGTATTCCTTTCTACTTATACTGTACTGATCTAAAAGTCTGTCATCTTTTTAGTTTGGATTTAGTTCTTTTTGGGATGATAGAATTTATAAATGCTTTTAAAAGGCAAACTCTTCTTGTTCAGCCATGGTTTTTTAAGCTCATCAAAGCAGAGGCCATGGCCTGTCATGAAGCTGATTTCCTATCCTGTTAAGAACATAAGAACAGCCCTGCTGGATCAGGCCCAAGGCCCATCTAGTCCAGCACCCTGTTTCACACAGTGGCCCACCAGATGCTGCTGGAAACCTACAGGCAGGAGTTGAGGGCATGCCCTCCTGCTATTACTCCCCTGCAACAGGTACTCAGAGGCATCCTGCCTTTGAGGCGGGAGGTGGCCTATAGCCCTCTGACTAGTAGCTGTTGATAGACCTCTCCTCCATGAAGTTATCCAAACCCTTCTTAAAGCCATCCAGTTTGTTGGCTGTCACCACGTCTTGTGGCAGAGAATTCCGCAAGTGGATTATGCGTTGTGTGAAAAAGTACTTCCATTTGTTGGTCCTAGATTTCCCGGCAATTTCATGGGATGACCTCTGGTTCTAGTGTTATGGGAGAGGGAAAAGAATTTCTCTCTATCCACTTTCTCCACACCATGCATGATATTATAGACCTCTATCATGTCTCCTCGCAGTCGTCTTTTTTCTAAATTAAAACGCCCCAGGTGTTGTAGCCTTGCCTCATAAGAAAGGTGCTCTAGGCCCCTGATCATCTTGGTTGCCCTCTTCTGCACCTTTTCCAGTTCAACAGTATCCTTTTTTAGGTATGGTGACCAGAATTGTATGCAGTACTCCAAGTGTGGTCGCACTGTTCTTCTTTGTGGTCTCTGTGCAGTTCCATAGTTACATTCTGAGCCAGTGATGAGCAGCCTTCAGATGTTTCTAGAACTTTCTTTAGGGAACCCATACTTGCTCCTCCCCTCATATAGGGAGGAGAGATCCCTCTGTGCATGCTGTGTGAGAGAGGGCAGATACATCCTGTTTTAGCTGCACACAGTCTTTATCCCACGAGTGTTTTTATAGAGATATAATTTTTGTTGTTCAGGGTGCTGTATTTTTTAATCCAGGAGGAAATGCAGTACAACTGCAAGAATGCCATTGCATTCTGTGGGTATCATTTATAATGGAGTACAACAGTACAACTCTTTCCCACGAACCAACCACACCCAATACATGGAGTCCCCTCCTTGCTTAGGGCATGCTGTGACAGTGTGTGGGTGTGTTTTGTTTTAATGGGTTTAGAGATCCAAATTGTACTGCTGCTCCGTCTTAAGTTTTATAATGAAGTTTAAATATTTTACACAAAGTTATGTGCTTGAGCATATCTGTGCTTCATTTGGATAGGTTTATATATTCTTATTCCTATTTATTTATTTATTTATTTATTTATTTATTTATTTATTTAATGTTATGTACCGCCTTTCATTAAAGCAATCCCAAGGCGGTTTACAGCAAAAATTTAAACAAAAGATGGTAAAAAAGACACAATTAAAATATTAAGTGAAAAAAATATTAAACAAATCTGATTAAAAATTTAAAACAAAAGCATAAAAGCAATACAGACTATAAAGAGCAGCAGCAGAGAATCAAATAAATGCCTGGGCAAAAAGCCAAGTTTTAACATGCTTTCTAAAAGCTGTGATGGAGACCGAGGAGCGAATAGCCACCGGGAGAGCATTCCAGAGTCTGGGGACAACTGAGAAGGCCATGTCCCACATGCATGACAACAAGCCTCCCTCATTGTCGGCACCTGGAGCAGAGCCTCCTCAGATGACCTCGTCAAGCGGGCAGCAACCCTAGGGAGCAGGCGGTCTCTCAGGTATCCTGGGCCCAAACCGTTAAGGGCTTTAAAGGTCAAAACCAGCACCTTGAATTGGACCTGGAAACAAACTGGTAGCCAGTGCAGCTCTTTCAAAATGGGTGTGATGTGCTCCCACCGGGCAACTCCAGATAAAACCCTAGCTGCCGCATTTTGCACTAGCTGCAGTTTCCGGATATTCTTCAAGGGCAGCCCAATTTCAATTTCAGTTTATTAACCCACATCCAACCCATCACGGCCCCCAGCCCCTGATTCAGGACACCCACCTATGGCCGTTAATGTGCTTTTCTTTCTGAATTCCATGTTACATGGTGTATCCAGAAGCATTTGTGGCCTTTGTGTGTGCCAGCTCGTGCACATCTCTGGTGATTTTAAACACAGAGTGAGAGGGAATGGTGAACAGTCGCACAGTTATTCCTGCATCAAAGGGTGGGGGAACCATTTATGGTTGAAATTGCAGTAGTATACCTTGGCTGTTGCAACAAGAAAAGTAACCTTAGATTGCAGAGCATAAATATAGGAAAACTTTAGACTAGCTAAAATTGCACTTGAATAATGCTTTTTGATAGTTGTAAGTCCTGAGAATCTTTCCAGTACCAGGTCCTACACATGATATGAATGGGAGCTGTATGAGATCTTAACATATATTTGTGCACTTAGCTGACGATCCTCAGATGAGGAACAGATAACGCAACTGCAGTATGGAGAGGCAAGCGGGCTCTGAGTACCTCTTGGCAGCCCTTCAAGTACCCCAGGACCCCTGTTGGGAACCCCTGCCATGGAACAAAGTAGGACTTATTTCCAAATAAACATGTAGGTTTGGCCTGGAAGTGCCCAGAACTGGCAGCAGGACAAAATAGTATTTCTCAACAAGACAAGTCAATGACCTTTGCTGTTTGCTTAATATAAATATTTCATAATGTGAGAACTGAACACATTGCAGAGCTCCAGTAACTGGAGGATATAAGATAGGTATATAGGTTCACCCATATGGCTTCAGAGAATGATCCCAAGATGGCATCTCCTGGATCCTTGCCTATGATGACTCGCTAGATCTTGTGCCCAGTAAGAAGCCTGTAGTAGTACAAGACTTGTAGTGTCTCTTATAATCTCAAAATCAGATGTTCTTTTTAATATGGAAAATTAGCCTTACTTCAGTCTGTTTTGATAGTTAGTCATGATTCATTATATGATTGTAACTTTAACTTTAACATGTTTGTGTTAAAGTAAGGTTTCAATTGAAACTATTTTTTAAAGTGAGAGATCTAATTATAATTGAAATAGAGATTTAAAATTGGAATTTAAAAACAATCATTGATTTCTCTATCCTGCAGCCTGTATATAAGTTTATTTAAAAGTATACCCATGCTTCTGTCTCCACCTCGGTCAGGTCTCTGATACATTAAGGCAGTTGACACACAATGATTAAAAGGGTAGGAGAAGTGTCCTACCCTATTTTGGGAGCTGTATGTGCTCCCATTGCCTGCTTGTGTATGAGTAAAACACAAGGCTGGAGGCTCAGGCAGTGATTGTTAAAGATCAGCTGGGCAAAAGGGCTTCAGGCTTCATCCTACCCAGCATCTGTACAGAGCTGTTGAATGAAGCAAGAGGAAAGTCCTCCTTTTCCTTATTCCCTGGCTTACTGGTTCACCCCGTAGGCCATATAGTACTGTTGTGTAGCGTGTTGCATCCACTCCCAGTAGTCAGATTAGGGAAACGTCATGGTTGGTGTACAGAATCTTTTATTATAACATTAAAACCCTGTTCAGGGTTACAGATTCCTGTGCTAGTGCAATAGAAGCCCTAACCTAACAAACTGGCATCTAATGTCCCAGTTGTGTTGGCTTGTAGAAACAAAATCGGACATGGATGCAGTTTCTCTTAAAAGTATCAGACATTCAATGCCGTGTTGGCTTGTTAATGCTTGGGTAGCCAGTGCTCTTGCCCTTCTCCTTTGGGACCATTCCTTACTAATGGTGATCCTGATTTCAATCTCCAAGGTAATGAGACTTCTAGGATATAACCAGTGTTCCCTCTAACAGGGATTCCCAGGTGTTGTTGACCTCAACTTCCAGAATCCCCAAACAAAAGCCATTGCAGCTGGGGATTCTGGGAGTTGTAGTCAACATATGGGAATCCCTGTTAGAGGGAACACTGAATAACACTCTGGTACTGTTTCTTCAGATAGAAGATCAAAGTGTGCTAATAATAGGCTAAAAATGGGAGCAGTTAATCAGATTATTCTGGAATTCAGTGGAGACTTGAATATAAATCCATGCAGGCAATCTAACAGGGAGAATTAAGGCACATGCTGGATCAGGCCAAGGGTCCATCTAGTCGAGAACTGTCTCCAAGTGACCAGCTAGATTCCCCTGTAAACTCACAAGCGGAGTATGATGGAGATAACCCCTCCCCCTGTTGTTCATCCCCAGGTTTGATGATTAGGTTTATACTGCCACTGAACATGGAAGATCTGTGCTTTGACTGTTGTTAATAGACTTATCCCTTTAAAAACAAAAACCATCTGTGTTAGTTGCTATTGCTACATCAATTAGCAATGACTTCTACATAACATAGGAAGCTGCCTTATATTAAATCAGACCATTGGTCCATGTGACTCAGTATTGCTTACTTGGACTGGGAGTGGCTCTCCAAGGTTTTAGACAGGAGTCTTTCCCACCCCTTCCTGGAGATGCCAAGGACTGAACTTGGGATCTTTTGCATGCAAAACAGGTGCTTTACCGCTGAGCTCCATCCCCAATAATTTACATAGTGGAATGGATAGGTGGCCAATCTGAAGCTCTCCAGGTGTTGTTGGACTACAACTCCTGTCAATCCCAGTCATAATAAATTGTTGGTGAGCCTCAGATTGGCCACCCCTGGAATAAAATGATGTTCTGCTAGAATGTCTTCCTAAATGAAGATGTGGTACCAGCAAGTTTGAAGGAGTTCAAGTTCATAATTCCACTCACCATATTGCTTGGGCAGAACTTAAGAAACAGTGGGAAAAATCTCCATGCAGGTGTGAGAAGACTCCACTTCTCCCTGAATCTCTGTGACAAGTGCAGAGAGCTTGGAAGAGAGATGGGTATTTCTCTCACTTCAGCTGAGGTTTGAATAAGAAAAACAGTGGAAGTATTTTGTCAAAAGTCTTATGCACATGAGTTGATGCTCAGACTCTTTCCCAAACCCTCTGTTTACTGGAGGGTTTGTGGGAGAAGTGGAGTTTCCTCTTGCTTGCTATGCAGTGTTGAGAAGGGGGAAACAGTAGATGGGATTTCTGCTTTTTCTTGCATTCTCCATCTAAGTGAAATAACTCTGTTGTTGTTGTGGGGAAGGAGGAGTTGGTAATGTGGACAAATGGAGTCAGCCAAATCAACGTATGCGGCCCTCTGGTCTCTAACAGTGCATTTTGGGGCACAGTGTTTGAGTGCATAGTTTCGATACAGCTCCAGGGGTTTCTAGATGCTGGTTACCTTCCATCTCAATCTGGACTTCAGCCCAGTTTTGAGACTGAAACCGCTTTAGTCACCCTGGTGCATTATCTACACTAGCAACTAGACAGGGAGTGATCCCCTGTTGGTTAAGCTTTCCCCAGAATTTCTGACTTCCCCCTTGGCTCTGCCACTAAGTAGGCTTTCATGGGAATCTAAGAGTAGGGTGGAAATCGAGCAGCTAGCAAACCAGCTTTCACACCATGCTGAAGTATCAGACAGCAAGGTAGGCCATGGAGCCAAGGGCAGACCACTCGCCACACAGCTTCTAAAAACAGACAAGAGAAAAGCACTCCTGGTTGCTTAGAACAGTTGGTTAGGTTTTGGAATTAAGGGCTCTGCTTGTTTTGTATGGGATTGTACTCTGCCTGAAGAACTGGGTTCACAGTCTGAGGATTCTTCTATACTCTGCTTTGCTCTTTGAGGTTGAGGCAGTAAGGTCAAGAGTGCCTTTGCCCAGCTGAAATGGCTGCACCCATTTCTGGGGACTGCACATCTTGCCATAGTTACACATGCCATAAATGTAAAGTTTTGCCGTCGAGTCGGCATAGTCACATCAAAACTGAATTACAGCAACATGCTCCACTGAGTGCCTTTGAAAAGCAGTGAGAAACTTCAGGTGATTCCAAATGCTGCTACTATGGTGTTGAACAGAGTTAGGTTTCCGGAGCATGGAATATACCAGCTTGTTCATCTCTGGGCCCAGTTCAAAGTGCTTGTCATTACTTTGTAAAACCCTAAGTAGCTAAAGGTCACCTCTTCTGTATGAGCACAACTTTCCAAGCTAAGATCAGCTGAGAAGGCCCTCTTTATGTGTGTCTTGCCATCTTCTGACATGCAGTGAGCAGGAATACAGGAGAGGGCTTTCTTTGTGGCTGCACGAAGGCTCTTCTGCAACTCCAGGGAAATCCATCTGGCATCTCCCCTGATGACTTTCCTTTTTTGTCAGAAGATCCTGTTGTTCCAGCAGGCTTTGAACAAGCCATATGTATAATTTGTGTTTTTTCCAGTCTGCTCATTGTCTTTTATACTGATGATTGCTTGCTGTCTCTGTTGTTGTTTTGAATGTTTGCTTTATTTTTAGGTATTGCTTTCATTCATATGTATGTATGTATGTATGTATGTATGTATGTATGTATGTATGTAAGCCATTCTGGCATTATTTTGAAAAGTGAAAAGGCAGGATATAAATGGTCTTAATTTAAGTGATAGATAAATCTTATTAAATATTTGGTGCATGAAGAAATGCTTCATGTTCTTTTTGAGCCTGCTGCCAATCAATCTTTTTAGATCAAGGGGCAAAATTGCCCCGCCCCCTCACCACATTTGTAGAGGTGAGCAAGGTGATCCTATGAATGCGAATAAGAGAGTAGAGCCTGTGAGCAGAAAATGTTAACACAAAAGAAGGGATTACTTCTGCTTTTTCAGTGAGCATTTGAAAGGGTCAAGTGGCGATTCTAAGGTTACTGCCTGTAAGAACACTACAAAAAATTTAATCTGGGATAAAAGAGATGGCTAGAATATAAAGAGTGCTCCTATAAATACGTACTGAATCATGTTTTAAAAAAATCCACTGGGAGGCAAGAGAGTCAGGCTTTGCCACTCTGGAAGCAAATTCTGTCCTTACACAAAGACAAATGTGTCCTTACACAAAGAGAAATATGAGAGAAAATATTGGTATTGGAGCAAGCATGTAGTGTGCAGTTTCACCCTTCATATACTGTGTGACAAGGGCAGTCAGACCTCCTATTTTAGGGTACAGCTAACCCCGAAGCTGTCAGAATAGAGCTGAATCTCAGGTTCCATGTTGTGCAGCAAGCCACTGAGATCTTCTAAGGCAGAAGGCGGGAGATGGGATACCACATTTTGATTAATTGCTTGGTCTAGTCTGGCAAATGCTCTACCATATGGGGCACCAGGATGAAGTCACCGTAGCTGTTTGCAAACGTACAGTCTTTAATGGGCAAGAATATTTGTCAGTGGGAGCTAAACTATGGAGTGAATTGCATTTGAGAGAAGAAGATCGCTATACTTTATATGAATAGTATGACCTTGTGTTATTATGTAGTTGGCCTTTAAGATATACATTTCATGCTACAAATTCATACCGATTAAATGCATCCTTCTTGGAAAGGTGCCCATAGTGTTAATGAAAGATGATGGAAACTAGCTGTTTCTCAGTACCAGGAAATTTCATTTGCCGCAGAGTGGCTTTTAATGCAAAGCTTTTTGATGCTTCTTATTGGATTTGACTTCTTTCTTTCTTTTTATTTGTTGCCCTAGCCACAACCAAAAACAATGCTTAACCCTGGTTATGACTGAAAAATTATGCTACGTCCAGTGCTGGGATCTCCTTTTTCAGTGTAGAGCTTACAGCACTATTTTTTAAGTATATTTTATAAGATTAAGGAACTTTAAAGGCAGATGTGAGTTTATGGTCCATGCATGACTCCTGAAGCATTTTTGTATGGCAATGGCATGCAATCTTTTGGTGGAGTATCCCAGACTTCAGCTAAAGTATCTCTATAGCCATTGAGATTGCACAGATAAGATATGTCATTGTGCCAAAGAATGAGAAACAATAAGAGAATTAAATAGAATATCTCATTTGTAATATTTTCCATGTGTCTTTTTAAGAATTCTTTTGATCACCTTCTTTCAATTAGTTTCCCATATTAGTGGAGAGCATTGAATGTTTGAACCTAATATACTAGGATTCTGTCTTCAGAACTGAACAGTTCCTCTCAAAACTTATCTACATGTTGAAGAAAAGCAAATGGTACAAACTTGTGAAGCCACCTAATGGCGCAGCGGGAAAATGACTTGATTAGCAAGCCAGAGGTTGCTGGTTTGAATTCCCGTTGTTTTGTTTCCCAGACTATGGGAAACACCAATATCGGGCAGCAGCGATCTAGGAAGATGCTGAAAGGCATCATCTCATACTGCTCGGGATATGGCAATGGTAAATCTTTCCTGTATTCTACCAAAGACAACCACAGGGCTCTGTGGTCACCAGGAGTCGACACCTACTCAACGGCACACTTTAACTTTACAAACTTGTGGGGATTGTACCACTTCAGAATGCAGACTGGGAATCACAAGTGTGACTGACTGATCCCTGACAACAAAAACTCCCTAGATGTAGAAATCTAGCACATCTGGCTACAGGAGAACTCATCTTTGGTCAGTTTAGATGTTTTGCATGTATGTGCATGCATGCACACCACTCTTCCAGTCCTGATTGCCCCTCTTGAAGTGACTTTAATGGTTTGTAAATCACTAAACTCCCTCCTCCTCCACCGTGTCCATCACTAAGTCTGGTAACTTGTCAATTGTCTATTGTGTGGCTCCTAAATGTTTGGGCTGGCTCCTAGATCCAAAGAAAATGGTCAAGGCCTATGTTACACCCCCTTTCTTTCTTTACTTTAGGCCCTGTTGTTAACTTTTCATAGGCAGGGATATTTCAATCTGAGTAGCCCTCAGAATGTAATTTCACCCTCAGGGCTTGAAAAGAAGAGGAATGTGCTGGAACATGACTTTGGGATTCATGTCTCAGTTTTATGGAGACAAATAATCCTGAAGTACTTGTCATGTGTATAGGGGGAAAGCACACAGAGGACCAAACTGCAAATTTTGCTAAACATGCCATTGGCCCTGACATGCTTAATTTAAATTTTCTGAATAGCAGCCATGGGGCAGACATATTTGGATCAGAACCACAGTGTGGCAGGAGGAAAGCTTTAACCCTTTGCCATCCATGGTCCTCCCCCATCCCTGTACCTGTTGTTTGCCTCAGGGAAAAAGCCATACTGGTGCAAATGGGAGCTTCTGTCTCAGGTGCAAAAGGTTAAAGTTCCCTTGCCCTATGCTATAGTCCAGATCCTACCTCAATCCCTCATCCAGCTGCTGTTTTGTGAAGAAAAGTTAAGTAAGTCAGAACTAATGGTGAGTGTTAAGGTAGTGTGTAGTTTGGTTCTGGGGTTTCCCAATAGCCAAGAACTCCCGTGGTTGAAAAGATGCATGATGCTTGCTCTCCTAATGGTATTGGTGTTCTGCTTACAGGTGTGAAGGGGACATTGTTAATTGCTGGGAAGTCTGTTCATCTAATAACCAACAGCACAGCATACCAACCAACAAAGCATAATGGACTTCAAAAGTGTTTCACTTTAGATTGGTAGATGGCGGGGATATGCTACAGGTGATGGAATCTCTCTGCAGCATTAGTGAGATGCCTGAAGCCAAGGTTGCCACTACAGTGCAAAGGTATGGTAATCTATGTGCTGCAATAGAATTGAGCCTACTTGGTTTCATTTTCGTCATCCCTTTACATCATTTCCTAGAGCGCTGGTTTGCTCTTGCTGCAGTAGCTATAGTGCCCATTTGATTACTCTTATGTGTGGGTTTTGTGGCAAATTGTAATGAACATGAACAAAAGGGGGGAAGTTCCGTTTCTAGGGAACTCTTGGAATTTGATGAATCTGGTATCCTAATCCCAGATTTTGAGTCAGAATAATCCATTCTGATCCCCTACAGTCATCTTGGAATACTGAGAATCCCTAACGTTTCTCTACCAAAGCTTTTGCTCAAAAGCAAGGATTTCATCTGCATCTCCCTCAACAGCCAGAAGTCTTAAAGCAGTGACTGTTGTGGTTATTGTTCAGTACAGCTAAACACTGCAGCTAGGATGACTCTCTACAGGGCAAGACCATGGAGAGCCGGTCTTACAGCAGCAAGCATGAATAGTCCCCTTTGCTAAGCAGGGTTTGCCTTGGGATGGGTGCCGACTTGTGAGCGCTGCCTGCTGTAAGACATTTCCCTTAGGTCAGGGGTTTCTAACAGGTGGTACTAGTACCCCTGGGGATACATGAATGACTCCCGGGGGTACTTGGAGACTTCCTGCCTTCCCATGATGCAGCAGTACTTTTCTTCTTCCTCTGAGGATCACTGGCTTGAAAGTGACTCATCCTCAGTGATGTGTCCATTGCAGAAGAGGAAGGAGGAAGGCTTTTTAGTTTAGAAAAAAGACGTCTGCGGGGAGACATGATAGAGGTCTATAAAATCATGCATGGCATGGAGAAAGTGGAGAGAGAGAGATTCTTTTCCCTCTCACACAACACTAGAACCAGGGGTCACTCCATGAAATTGATTGCCAGGCGGTCTAGGACCAACAAATGGAAGTACTTTTTCACACAACGCGTGATCCACTTGTAGAACTCTCTGCCACAGGATGTGGTGACAGCGAACAACCTGGATGGCTTTAAGAGGGGTTTGGATGACTTCATGGAGGAGAGGTCTATCAATGGCTACTAGTCAGAGGGCTGTGGGCCACCTCCAGCCTCAAGGGCAGGGTGCCTCTGAGTACCAGTTGCAGGGGAGTAATGGCAGGAGAGCGGGCATGCCCTCAACTCCTATCTGTAGGCTCCCAGCGGCATCTGGTGGGCCACTGTGTGAAACAGGATGCTGGACTAGATGGGCCATGGGCCTGATCCAGCAGGGCTGTTCTTATGTTCTTATGTTGAGGGTGAAGACCTTCCTCCTCTGCTCCTGATTAGCCAATTATGCACTGAAGCTCAGCACATTCCTCCCCTCAGCCTGACTGACAGGCTTCAGAAAATTAGCTCATGCATGGGTTGGGGTGGGGGGTGGTTCCCTTTAGGAGCCGGTAAGGAGCTCCTTATCTGCTCCTCCTCACCCCGTCGCTTTTCCAGGCGCTCCGTCTGCGATCCCCAACCAGCCATGCAGGGTTGCGGTGCTGTTCCTTGCAGGCTCCATGCGGTGGCGCATACATGGCTGGTGCGCAGAGGCCGCAGGGAACAGTGCCGCAGCCTTGCGTGGCCAGCTGGGGACAGGGTGCTGCACCCGGAAAAGCAGTAGGGTGTGGAGGAGCAGAAAGTAAGAAGCTCCTTACTTTCTCCTTAAGAAAACCGCTCCCCGCTCCGTCAGTTCGGCTCAGTGCTTCCCAGAGGAGGTGCCGGACCGGCTTGTGCACATCCCTAATGGTGGAAATGCAGGGATCCATCCATGCTCCAACTTTTAAATTAGCCTTTGGCTAATTTGCTAGCTTTTGGCCAAAGTAGGTTAATTCTGCTGTATGTGGAGTCCTTGAGTGTAATAATTAATCAGGAGCTCGTATCTACTACTACTACTACTACTACTACTACTACTACTACTACAAATATTTATATACTGCTCTTTAACCAAAGTTCACAAAGCGGTTTACATAGAAAAATAAATGATACATAAATAAGATGGCCCCCTGTCCCCAAAAGCCTCATATTCTAAAAAAACACACAAACACATCAGGCTGATACAGCCACAGCCACTGGAGGGATGCTGTGCTGGGGATGGATAGGGCCAGTTGCTCTCCCCCTGCTAAATATAAGAGAATCACCACTTTAAAAAGGTGCCTCTTTGTTCAGTTCGCAGGGGTATCTGATATCTCCTCTATAGTTTACTGAAGAATACGTAGGGACCACTTCTGAAAGGATTTTTGCTTCTTGTAAGTGGCTAGTATTTTTCTAAGTGTGTTGCCCTCCTCTTACAGGCTTTTAAATGGTTTTGCCTGCTCTGAATGTCCTAAATCTAAGGATTTACATTAATTATGTAGTTTATTCTCTAAATTTAGAGTGAACATGTTTTTAATTTACAAGTAACACATAGATGTTACCTCACACCTAGATATCTTATTCATCCAAATGTACCAGACTGGCACAAAAAATTATTCTTGTGGTCTTTGCAAATCTGAGATTCCTTGCTAAAGACTATGGAATATGCATGGGCTTATCACAGAACTGTCCAGTTTGAAGTGATGAGTGAAGAAAGATGGAGCAGTTTAATTTTTCTGATTATGAGCATTTGCCTTGAGGCACTCCAGGGTGCATGACAGCAGCATTCTTTTTACTGAGCCATCTTTTTGCTATGATTGTGAAATAACTGCAAGTATTCAGGTTCCTCCACCTAATGGCGCAGCGGGGAAATGACTTGACTAGCAAGCCAGAGGCTGTCGGTTCGAATCCCTGCTGGTATGTTTCCCAGACTATGGGAGACACCTGTATCAGGCAGCAGCAATATAGGAAGATGCTGAAAACCCTCCTGTATTCTTCTTAAGACAACCACAGGGCTCTGTGGGTGCCAGGAGTCGAGATCGACTTGATGGCACACTTGACTTTATTCAGGTCCCACAGAGTTCTTCAAGCTGAATATTATTTGGTAAGGCAAGTGTTCAGTGAATGCATGCCACCTATACTATGCATACTATACTATAGTACGTAGTGTACTACAGCTTTGATAGCTTTAAAAGAGGCTTAGACAAATTCATGGAGAGCAAGTCTATCAATGGCTGCTGGTCTTGATGTCTATAGGCTACCTCTAGGCTCAGAGGCAGGATGCCTCTAAATACCAGTTGCAGGGGAGTAACAGCAGGCGAGAGAGCATGCCCTCATCTCTTGCTTGCGAGCTACCCAGAGGCATCTGGTGGCCACTGTGTGAAACAGTTTGCTGAACTAGTTACAGTAGGCCTTGGGCCTGATCCAACAGGGCTGTTCTTAAGTTACTATGCAGAATGCATCCAGCCTATATGGTGAGCCTTGCGGTTCCACAAATTTTGCCTAGTCTGAATAGTCCAATGCAACTGCAGGGGCTATTTCTTCATTCACTTTCACTTAAAGGGGCAAAAGGCCTCTGAGATTCTCTGTATCCTGCTTTCAAAATGTCCAGCCCTAGCCTTCCTCTCCATCTTAGAGCTGGAAGGGGAGTGGGATCTTCCTCCTAGCTGTGCAGTGCTGACACTGAACAGGGAGGTGGGACTGTTCTTGTCACCCTTGCCAGAGGGTAACAGGACACTCTCCATGATAAGGGTGGTGAACAGGAGCTCTGCTGTCCGCTGCTGATATACAAGAGAGGACAGCACCCAAGAGTATTTTGGCAATTAACAGCCTTCACCTAGAATGTGTTTTGCAAGTCCAATCTCCCACCCTCCCCACTTCTCAGTGAATGCATTTCTATTGATGAGCACAGATGGAGTGAGACTGTGTCATCAAAATTCCTTTTGCACTCTGTAAGCAGCAGGATACAGCGGAGTATTCCGGAAATTTTGTTGTTAAGCACAAGGGTAGCACATCCACACAGTTGTTCTGGCATTCCAAAGTTCTTTCCAAAAAAAGACCGGGTGTTTGCATTTCAGTTGGACTATGTGGACCCCTGCGGTTGCCTCACAAAAGCTAAGGGTTACTCTTCACCGAATGATTATAAGCATATGCAACCCTTTGGAACTTCCACATGCTTGAGCACCTTGACTTCGAACAAAACATGCTTTAAATGAGAGAAAAACCACAAGCCTCCTTGGGATGTGACTGGTCAGTTTGACCACAGACTAAAACTGTGCCAACATGCTTCTGAGGAAAATGGTTTTCTTTCCCATCTTGCCTCCCCCTTTTTGAACAAATACCACTTAAGTAAGCTCGAGAAACAAATGATCCACCATGTTCACATTCCCCCCCTGCTGAAATCTGCACACCCTGCAGTGTGCCCAGAAGTGTATATGTATGTAGCAACACGAAAAGCATCTGTACTCACGCAGAGATAGTGGTGCCTCCTCCTGTGGTCCCCCCTCGGGTAGAGACAGAATATGTCGAAGTGTTCAGGAGGTCAAAATGTCCTTGTCTGTATCAAAGGCTGACTAAGGACTGTGATGAAAAAGCTCGACGGGAAAGAATATGAGCAGCTTAGGTTCTTTTTCATGCACATCCTCAAGGTGGCTTCTGTCTGGTGTCCCTCCCCTTTCCATTGTCAGGGAGGGAGCTGCGTTGCTTGTGCAACAACCCTTTAGTGTGCAAACAAAAGATAAGGGCAGAAAAATAAAACCCACTTACTTCTGATAGATGGAGGTTCAGTTCCCTCTGTTTTGGAACTTTCTCTTGCAGTATATACAAAGCATTAGAAGATGGTATTTTAAACTCATTGACCAATGAATCAATTGCTTACTCGCACCATAGTTTTTCTTTCCTTCTGAAAAGGGTTTCTCCAGGTTCTCTGACTCTTTGTTCCTTCTTTCTTTTTGTTCCTTTCCACTTGGTTTCTCCCTTTTCATATTTTCCCCCTTTTGTCACAGTCTTTGCCCTTTCAACTAAGGGCATTTGAACACTGCACTCTCCCAGCCATCTGTGAGTTTGTTAAAGGCCTATCTCCTTGCTTTCAGTACCAGGGAGGGTGGGGTGGGTGTAAGGATGGCAGTGCTGCCTCTGCATGTATGAGCAGCTGCCGAGTGTGGGATAAATCTGGCATTGGTGGTTTGTACTGCTACGCTTTGGAACACTTGTTGAATCTGTCCTAAACACATTTTTCAGCAAGAAGTGTGTGTCTGTTGCTGGCAGTTATGATACATGGGATCCTGGCAGATACGATACATGGAGTCTTCGACATACTTTCTTTTCTTCTAGTCTCTCAATTACTTGGATAAGCTACAGCTCTGTTCAGTGACAGAATGCCTGCTCTCCCATGTTTGAGGCATAGTAAATTGGGGGAAAGCATTTTCTTAATGTCCGTGCTGGAGAGGAGAGCAGGTCTTGTGGTAGCAAGCATGACTTGTCCCCTTTTGCTAAGAGCAGAGTCTTCCCTGGTTTGCGTGTGAATAGGAGACTACATGTGTGAGCACTACAGTCATCCCTTGTCAACCACGGTTTTGAGTATATGCGAATGGGAAATTGTGACGGGTCTTGCCAATTGTGGCCAGTTTAATCTGCTCATTCCTCTTGGTGACCCTTGCTGATTTAAAATGCCTTTGAGTGATATTGGGAGGTTCAAAAAATCTCCAGAGGTTCGATCTGCCCGTTCTTCTTGGTGACTCTTGGTGATATTACAGGATTTTTTTGTGAATTTTCTTTTTAGCAATTTCTTTGTATTTTCCCCTTTATTTTTAGGTCTTTTTGCAGTTGTGGTTCCCCTACCCCCCTGTTTCCCATAGATGGCAATGCCTTGCCAACTGCGAAATTACCAACGGCGAGGTTTTACCAGGAACGGAACCATAGCAGTGGGCGAGGGATGACTGTATAAGATATTCCTCTTAAGGGATGGTACCACTCCGGGAAGAGCACCTACATGCTTGCATGCAGAAGGTTCCAAGTTCCCTCCCTGGCAGCATCTCCAGGATAGGGCTGGGAAAGACTCCTGCCTGTTATCTTGGAGAAGCCACTGCCAGTCTGTGTAGACAACACTGAGCTAGATGGACCAATGGTCTGACTCTGTATAAGGCATTTTCCCGTGTTCCTATGATATTCAGTTTGTACACAAAGGGTGGCATCCAAAGTACGGCTGGAGCAATGTGTGCCAATGAAATATCCTTTTTTCCATGCAAAAAACTGTTGTTGTTGGCCAGGGGGCCTTTGGCAAGGTGACGGGATGTGATACAGGAGACTGAAGAGAGAGTGGGGAATATCTGGAAATTGACAGCAAAGCACTGCCTTCACTAAGAGTTTTCCCTGTGGTTTTTAGTTATTGCCCCACCACACACACACACTCACACCCTCAGACTAGTATCCATTGATAGACTTGTCCTCCATGAATTTATCTATGCCCTTCTTAAAGCCATCCAGGCTGGTGGCTGTCACCACATCTTGTGGCAGAGAATTCCATAGGTTGCCTATGCATTGTTTGTGACAATTACTTCCTTTTGATGATCCTACATTTCTTGGCAATCATTCTCATGGGATGACCCCTCGTTGTGTGAGAGGGAGAAAACTTTCTCTCTCTCCTCTCTCTCCACACCATATATAATTTTATAGACCTCTATCATATCTCCCTCAGTCTTTTTTCCTAAACTAACATGTTCCAGGTGAACAGCCTTACCTCATAAGGAAGGTGCACTAGTCACCTGATCATTTTGGTTGCCCTCTTCTGCACCTTCTCCAGTTTTATAATGTCCTTTTTGAGGTATGATGAACAGAACTGTACACAGTATTCCCTAAATACCTGCCTTTAGGTAGTAATAGGATAGACAAGGGATAATAGATTGAATCTGAATCCAGATAAGGCAGAGGTACTAATGGTGAGGGGTCATAATTCGAGGGATGTTATAGATTCTCCTGTTCTGGAAGGGGTTGCGCTCCCCCTAAAGGAACAGGTACGTAGCTTGGGTATGCTTCTGGACCCAGGCTTCACCCTGGTGTCTCAAGTGGAGGCTATGGCTAGGTGTGCTTTCTATCAGCTTCGGTTGATACGTCAACTGTGCATCTGTTCCTTGCAGATAATGATCTCAAAACTGTGGTGCACTCACTGGTAACTTCGCAACTTCACTACTACAACGCGCTGTACGTTGGGCTGTCTTTGTTTGACGTTTGGAAACTTCATAATGCTGCAGTCAGATTGGACTCCATGGTTTCTCGGAGATACCATATTATGCCTGTTGTAAAACAGCTGCACTGGCTGCAGATATGAGCCAGCAAGGTTGTAGTGGTTAGGGTGCTGGACTAGGCCAGGGAGACCCGAGTTCAAATCCCCATTCAGCCATGAGACTTGCTGGGTGACTCTGGGCCAGTCACTTCTCTCTCAGCCTAACCTACTTCACAGGGTTGTTGTGAAAGAGAAACTCAAGTATGTAGTACACCGCTCTGGGCTCCTTGGAGGAAGAGCGGAATATAAATGTAATAAATAAATAAATAGATAGATAGTTTCCAGGCAAGTGCTGTTAATTACTTATAACGCCCTAAACTGCTTAGGACCAGGTTATCTAGTGCCTTCTTCAATATGATCCCCATTGCACTTTAAGGTAATTGGGAGAGGTCTGTCTCCGGCTTCCACCAGCTTGTCTTGCGGTAACTCAGGATTGGGCCTTCTCTTTAGGTACTCCTGGGCTCTAGAATGCGCTTCCTATGGATATTAGTTTTAGCAGCTTTTTTAAAAAAACCTTAAAACATATCTTTTTAGCTTGCCCTTTAGTGAGTACTGGAATGATTTTAAACTGGTTTTAATTTTGTTTTAATGAGTTTTGTTTTTGTTTTTTTATATCTGTGAACTGCCTAGAGCCACCTAGGTAAGGCAGTACAAAAGTCACAAATAAATATATGTGGCTGCACCATAGATTTATATAAGGGAACATGATATTAGCAGTTTTATTATCAATCCCCTTCCTAATGATTCCAAGCATAGAATTGGCCCTTTTCACAGCTGCCGCAAATTGTTTTGACACTTTCAAAGAGATGTGCACCACAGCTCCCAGATCTCTCTCCTGGTCATTCACCAACAACTCAGACCCCATCAGCGTATATGTGGAGTTGGGCGGGGTGGGGGGGAGTGTTGCCCCAATATGCATCACTTTACACTTGCTAACATTGAATTGCATCTGCCATTTTGTTGCCTACTCCTCCAGTTTGGAGAGATCCTTTTGGAGCTCCTCACAATCTGTCTTGGATTTCACTACCCCAAATAGTGTCGTCTGCAAATTTGGCCACCTTGCTGCTTATTCCAACTTCTAGATCATTTATGAATAAATTAAAAAGCACTGGTCCCAGTACAGATCCTTGTGGGACCCCACTTCTTACTTCCCTCCATTTAGAGAACTGTCCATTTATACCTACCCTCTGTTTCCTGTCATTTAATCAGTTACCAATCCACACATGAACCTGTCCCCTTATCATATGACTGCTTTCTCAAGAGTATTTGATGAGGAATTTTGTCAAAAGCTTTTTGAAAGTCCAAGTATACTATGTCAACTGGATCACCTTTATTCACTTGCCTATTGACACGCTCAAAGAAGTCCAAAAGGTTGGTGAGGCAAGATTAACCTTTGCAGAAGCCATGCTGTTTTCCTTCAGCGGGGCCAGCTCTTCTATATATTTAATAATTTTATCTTTGCGAATGCTTTCCATCAATTTGCCCGGCACAAACATTAAGCTAACCGGCCTGTAATTTCCCGGATCTCTGTTGGATCACTTTTTGAAAATTGGTGTTACATTGGCTACTTTCCAGTCCTCTGGTACAGAGCTTGATTGCAGGGATAAGTTACCTATTTTTGCAAGGAGGCTGGCAATTTCACATTTGAGTTCTTTAAGGACTCTTGGGTGGATGCCATCTGGCCCTGCCGATTTGTTAATTTTTAATTTTTCCAGACAGTTGCTCTCTCATCACCTCTGTCTAACTCAGTTGTTTAGCCTCTCTCCCGGAGAAGCTCGGTTCAGGCACAGGTTTAGCTTCTCTGCAGTATCCATATCCTCCTTAATCCCTTTCACTCCCTCCTCATCTAACAGACCAACCGCCTCCCTGGCAGGTTTCCTGCTTCTGATTTTTTTGTTTTTTATTTTGGTTATTCCCCTTGATGCTTTTAGCTTTGTTCCTCAAACTGTCTTTTTCGCCTCTTTTATTGTCTCCTTGCATTTCTTTTGCCAGAGCTTGTGTTCCTTTCTGTTCTCTTCATTTGGGCAGGCCTTCCCGTTTCAGAAGGAAGTATTTTCCTTTATGGATTCCTTGACTTTACCTGTTAGCCATGCTGGCATCCTCCTGGACTTGGTGCTACCTTTCCTTCTTTTTGGTATACATTCTAAGTGGGCTTCTGTTATTGTGTTTTAAAACAAATTCCATACATTATGGAGTGAAGTGATACTCTTGATTTTCCCTTTCAGTTTTCTTTTCACCAAACTCCTCATTTTAGACTAGTTTCCTCTTCTGAAGTTCAAAGTGTCTGTGTTAGACTTCCTTGGCAATTCTCTCCTCACAAATTTGATCATACTATGGTCACTGGTCCCTAAAGATTCCATGACCCACATCTCACACCAGGTCCTGTGCACCCCTCAGGATTAAGTCCAAGGTCACCTTCTCTCTGGTACCATGACCAACTGTTCTAGGACACAGTCGTTCAGTGTATCTAGAAATGTGGCTTCTTTGTCATTACCGGTACTTGAATGTGAATTTTCCCAGTCTATGTATGGGTAATTGAAGTCACCCATTATTACAGCTCTGTCTCTTTTTGACGCGTTCCTGATTTCGTTCTGCAACTTCCACTGTCAGCATTTTGCTCAGATCATGGTAGTGCTGTAAACTGGCTTTAGATTATCTCAGCAGATAGGGTGGGTACACAGGTAACAGTGGCACCTGAAGTTTGTGCAGACACTTGCAGCCCTAGGAGCACACACTTCTCTTGCACCCTCATACGGGTTCCTACCTCCTTTCCAAGTTCTCATATGCCAAGCCTGGCCATGATGTCCAAACTTGCCAGTCTCAGCATATCCTGTCCTATTTCCTTCAGGGAATCCAACATCTGTATCTTACTTCAAATCTGTTTCAGATTCCCTGGCAGAGGTAGGGCATGATGTGCCGGGATTGGTGCGTTTGGATATCATGGCATGTCGGAATCTGGAAAGGAAGTAGCAGCTTATGTGGGGGGATTGGGAGGGGGAGGCATGTTCCCAGGGCTGCAGGTGCCCGTGCAAACTTCAGGTGCCCCCATTACATGTGAATCCAAAGATGGTAATTTTTATAGCCAAAACCTGTTTGGCCAATGATCCTCTATAGTAGGTAAGATACACAAGATGTCAATGTTGTTCTTCGACATGGTCTCTGTCTTTTACACAAATGGGCTATGTGCCTGTGCAAAGCCTTCATTGAAACCCAACAAGCTCAATTCTCTGCTTTGGGCAGGAACCCCGCCCCCAGCCGCTGTATGCGGCTGCGCCACTCATCATCCCCTCAGTCTTTCGCCATCTGCGCTTCAGTAAGCAATTGTGGAGTCTGCAGCTCCACAACGAGTAGGATCTATCTATATCCCCTTGTTCAGTCAATCAATCAAAGTTTATTACGGTCTATGACTAGCACAACAAGGGTGGGGGGATACAATTAAAATATAAATAACAGTTAAAAAGATAACAAATCAACAGTCTAACCCACCAACAATATTATAACTGAAAGGTTATAGAGCAGCACTAGAATTATTAATTAAAAACTGACGCTTGTTGTTTTTCTCCCTGCTTCTTTGATTTTCTTTCTTTATTCTTTATTTCTTTCACGTAGTCACATTTTTTTCTTGGGGGTTGTGTGTGTGTGGTTTTCCACTTCGTCAGAGCTCCGATCCCAGCCAGGACAGAGCGTGGTGGCCGGCTGGCCTACGGTGTTTATGCTGGTCATGAAGAACTTCAAAAAATGTGTTCGTTGCGGATCAAAGATATCTTCCCCCGATACTCATACCGAGTGTCTCCTGTGCCTGGGGGAATCCCACATTGTCAAGACCTGTCTTCATTGTCAGAAGTTTATGAAGCAGGCTCGCAAAAATAGGGCTTCTCGCCTGCGCGCAGCCCTGTGGGATCTGGCTCTCCATTCCTCGGAAGCCTTATCATTGAAGCAATCTGTTAAAATGGCTTCATCAGTGCAGTCGGACCGTTTTGTATCTGCTCCTGTGGAGGCCGAAAACCCGGCCTTGATACTGGTTTCGGCACCTCCTAGTGCTACTCCTTCGATGGCTTCAAGTGAGCCGGTGTGCTCAGGAGACCTCCTTAGCATTCTGCGCCCGTGGTACCAAAATCTCCCTTTGTTCCCTTGGTGTCGATACTAAAGAGGAAGAAGTTGAAGTTCCTTCTCGATTTGCCGGTGAGTCAACACCTTCCTCCTATATCAAAGCATTAGAAGGCCACTTCAGTTCTTGCGTTGGAGGCCCCAGCATCAAAGAAACCTAAAGTGGATTTGTATAATCCTAAACCGAAGTTGTTGGTTTCGGTTCGGCCTAGCTCACATTTGGCTGAGAATTCATTGGACTTGGCACTTGATCGGGCTTGCTCGAGTAGAGAACTCTCGGTGACGACAGATGAGCCTGAGTACGTATCATCGGAAGAGGAGGCCTATTCCCCAGCCAAGCCCGCAGAAGACGCATTGTGGCTGCCTAGGAGTCGTTCGCCCTCTCAAAAGCACCAGGAGCACATCCCTCTTAGGGACCGAAGTGCCTGTTGGGACTTGGAAGAGCGCTCCTCTGATTACAGATATGATCGGGCCTGGGACTGTCATGAGCCTGCATATTCGGATCGGTACCGGGCGTCAGAACACCGTTCTCCCTTAGGTGAGGTTGAGCCTTCTTATAGCACTTGGTGCCGGGACTTTGGGTCATGTGGTCGATATCAAATAGACTATCATTGGACTATTCAGACTACATTAGGCCCCGATATGGCCCTCATTACCCGGAAGGTCCTGCATATGGGAAACCTAGGACTGTGTGGACAAGTGGGTCCTTACAATCATATGTTTAGTCTACACCCTTGAGTTCTGCGGGACGCTGCCCGTGTCTGGGGTCGTAACTACTCTGTGCACTGAGTTGGACCAAGAGGTCGCCGCTCTCCTGTCAAATGATGCGATCAAGAGAGTTGCCAATCCAGACAGTCCAGGTTTTTATTCCCGATACTTTATCATGCCGAAACCGGACAGAGGTTAGCGTCCTATCTTTGACCTCAGGGCCCTGAACAGGCCTGGTGTACAAACATTTCCAGATGCTGTCAGTACCGACCACTATTAACATCCTAGAAAAGGACATGTGGATGGTCTCCCTAGACTTGAAGGACGTGTATTTACCATGTTTCGATATGTCCTCAACATCAACACTTCCTGTACTTCCAGATCGGGGGAATCTCCTATCAATTCAAAGCCTTGCCGTTCAGTCTCACAACAGTGCTGAGGGTTTTTACAAAATGTCTGGCCCCAGAGGTGGCTTTCCTGCAGGAACAAGGGTTGCAGGTACTGCCATATTTGGACGATTGGCTCATCTTGGCGAGCACCAGATGGGTGGTCCTGGATGCGCTTGAGATGGTCCTGGATACCCTGCAGGCTCTGGATTTCCAAATCAGTTTCAAGAAATCTCAGTTGGAATCGACCCACAGGATACAGTTAATAGGGCTGATATTCTATACAACCTTGGAAAAGGTCTTCCTTCTGGATGCCCGCATATGTACTCTCAGGAGGCTGACCGTTGCTCTCTTAGCCGGAGGCCCACAGACTTTGCGCTCGGTACAGCGCCTATTGGGGCATCTGGGGGCCACCACTTATGTGCTGCCTCAAGCACGCCTTTGAATGCGCATTATTCAAAGGTTGTTCTTGGACGTATTCAATCCCCTTCGGGATCTGGGCTGTTTGGAGCGCACACCCCCTTGCTGGGTGTGGGCGACTGCGGCATGGTGGGCCAAGTTTCGATATCTAAACGTCCCCTTCCAGGCTTCCCGATCCCAATGGGTGATTACAACCTCTTTCCCTGTTGCAATGGCCATTTTAGAGGCTGCCGCGCATGTGCAATGGGCCTCTACATGGTGTGGGTCATGCAGGGACCCATTGCGTATGTGCAGCGGCCTCTAAAAGGGCCATTGAGACATGGAAAGGGCCGAAGAATGCCTGAACTGGGCGATTTTGGACATGAGAAAAGCCAGCGGAGGGAAGGGGGACCTCTGTAGACACACACACACACCCTTGGAGAAGCCCCCCCGCAGGGGGTAAGTACTAATTTATTTATTTATATATTGAACCAAACCGTTTGATGTTCAAACTGTATATTATAGATATTGTGGACATATAAAACAATATCCCAACTCTCAATTTGTCTTTCAGATCTTAACTGTTCTTTTGCCCTTCCGGGCAGGCTCTGAAGGAGCTTTATGAGCTCATATAACTTCTGTAAAAATATAAGTCCAGTTCTTTTCCTCTGGTGGAATCCAGTATGGTGTACATGGGCTGCCGCCGCCTAGGAATCTGTCTGAGCACTGACTAGACCTAGATTTGCTTAGCTTCTGCAAGGTGGCTGCATCATACATACATATATAATGCTACCCTTTCCTAATCTCTCACTTGCTACCCTTTACTAATCTCATAGTTGTCATCTGAGGACTCTTGTTTTGGCCAGCAGCAGGCAGGGTGAGTGGGTGAAAGGAGCAAGGCACATCCTTATTTGCAGGTGAGAGAGTGTTCACTTGGAGGGAGTCTCCTGATTTGTTATGACCGGTCACTTCCGTAATTGTTTGGATCATTTACAGTGAGTGGATCATAGATATTCAACAGAAAGAGCCTGTATCCTAGGCTTTCTGGACCAGAGATGAATGATATCCTCCCAATTTGCCTAAAACAATCTCCCCCCGCCCTTTCCCCCTTTTTTTTCCCTGTAGGAGAAAGATTGCTTCTGGCAAAAGGAGAAGACTTGGCTGCAGAAAGCTTTCCGATGTCACTGCAGATTTCAGCTAAGGCAAGAGAAATCTCTCCTCGTCCTGAAATTGAACAGGTACTTCTCACAGTTTGCTGGAAGCAATCCTTCAGGAGAAAGATGATTCATGGCAAACTTGAAGAACCCCATCTTTGTCCTGTATCATTCCGGACAGAAGGAGGAAGGATTAAACTAGCCATTGCTGATGTAGACACAGCCAAGGAGAACACTAGTAAACATTCCTCACTTCCCCTTATTGGAGCATCTGAGCCCGTTTACCCTGAATGCAGGGGCATTCAACCCTCTCTCCAACAGTCCCTCATAGTGAAGGAGATAATGAAGAAAATAGGGAGATGTGGAGCTGGGGGGTCCTCAAGCTTGTGGGCCTAAGTTCTTTGAATCCATCCACTTAATTATAGCTACATCCCTGCCTGAATGTGAATTCCCACAAGAAGGTGTGCAAGAAAGAGCCAAAATCCCATATGTTGACCCTCAGTTGTCCCATAAATGTCAGTTATGTTATTTTTATGTATACAGTAGTTGCATTCATATTTACAATGCAACATGAGACTTCAGTGCTGTGTTCCACATTATTTTATTCTACACTTTCTTCTTCTCTTAAAGAAACCTCCCTTTGTAATGCTAGCCATTCACGACAGAGGAACTGGACCTAGCTAAACAGGTGCTGCTGTGGTTGCATCATCCAACATGACCAATCCCCAGTAAGTACAGATATGAGAGAGTGGCATATTCTGTTTAAATGTAATGTGGGAAGCCTTCTTGTCTCTAAAGTGTATCATTGGGCTGAACATCTTTTTTTATAGGACATTTACATTAAACAAGGATTCCTAATTTTAGTGATGCCTTGCACAAACTGAATAATTTGTTTTTTATGCATTCAAGTATTCATATTGAAATATTCATATTGCTTTTTTGACACTTGTAAAACTGGAAATCCAATTGAGATAATTCCATGAATTTCAGGCCTGCCTATCTTTTTGTTTTCTTTTGAAATGTCTATATTTTCAGTGCAATTTTGCTGTCTAGGGTGTTTAGTGTGTGTTTTTTGCTATCAGAATGCAAGAATTGTCTCATTGGTCTTGGCCAAGGATGTTCTAGTCTTAGTATTCTGTTTCCAACAGTAGGCAATCAGCCAGATATTTTTATTTATTTATTTTATTTTTATTTATCAGATTTATATACCGCCCAAACTTTCATCTCTGGGTGGTTAACATAAAACAATTAAAACACATATAAAAGGTTAAAACAATTCAACTATTTAAAAACCACAAAATTAAAACCAACAAATTTTTAAAAGCTGACAAAGCTTGGGTGAAAAGATGGGTTTTCAGATGTGTTTTAAAAGTTGCCAGAGATGGGGAGGATCATATCTTAGTAGGGAGAGCATTCCACAATCTCAGGGCAGCAACCAAGAAGGCCCGTCTCTGTGGTTGCCGGTAACTGGAGACGGACCTCCTCAGATGACCTCAATGAGCGGTGGGGCTCAGTGAAGAAAATACTGTCTTAAATACCCAGGGCCTAAGCCATTTAGGGCTTTATAAGTTATAACTAGCACTTTGTATTTTGCCCGGGAACCTATTGGCAGCCAGTGTAGCTCCATCAGCAGAGGAGTAATGTGGTTTCTCTGAGATGACCCAGTGACCGACCTGCCTGCCACATTCTGAACCAACTGAAGTTTCCGGACTACATACAAAGGCAGCCCCATGTTGAGCGCATTACAGAAGTCAAGTCTGGAGGTTACCAACAAATGTACCACTCGAGGTCATTGATCTTGAGAAACGGGCACAGCTGGCTTATCAGCCGAAGCTGATAGAAAGCACCCCTGGCCACTGCCTCAACCTGAGAAACCAGGGAGAGGTTTGGATCCAGAAGTACTCCCAGACTGCGAGCCTTTTGGGGAAGTGTGACCCCATCTAGAACAGGTAAATCAGAATTGTCTCTGGAGTTCTGATCCCACACAATAAGTACCTCCGTCTTATCTGGATTCAGCTTCAGTTTATTCTCCCTCATCCGGCCCATTACTGCTTCCAGGCAGGCATTTAGGGAGGATATGCCAGCTCCTGTTGACATGGAGAAGTAGATCTGGGTGTCAGCACTGTATTGGTAACACCCAGCTCCAAATCCCCTGATGATCTCTCCCAGCAGTTTCATGTAGATGTTAAAAAGCATTGGAGAGAGTATGGAACCTTGAGGGACACCATACTTAAGCTCAGATTTCAAAGAGCAGCAATCTCCAATCTGGAATCTGTCTGAGAGGTAGGAGCAGAACCACTGTAAAACAGTGCCTGCCACCCGCAACACCCTCAGACGTTCCAGAAGGACTATGGTCGATAGTATCAAAAGCTGCCGAGAGATCCAAAAGGACCGACAGAGTCACACTTCCTCTGTCAATTCCCAATTGGAGATCATCCATCAAGCCGACCAAGACAGTCTCCACCCCATAGCCCGCCCGAAAACCAGTTTGAAATGGGTCTAGATAATCAGTTTCCTCCAAGACCGCCTGAAGCTGAGGGGCCACCACCCTCTCAATTACCTTGCCCAGCCATGGGAGTTTGGAAACAGGCCTATAGTTGCTCAACTCTGAGGGATCTAATGCAGGCTTCTTAAGAAGAGATCTAATAATTGCCTCCTTAAGACAAGGAGGCATCCTGTCCTCCCTCAGAGAAGCACTTATTATTTCCACCAGGCCCCCTACAACAGCCTCCCTGCTAGATAGAGCAAGCCATGTTGGACAATGGTCAAGAGAACAAGTGGTAGGCCTCACTGCTCCAAGCAGCTCGTCCACATCCTTTGGAGTCACAAACTGAAACCAATCCAGTCGAATTGCATAAGAGGAATTGTTGGACATCTCCAGTTCAGATATCGAATTAATTGTGGAGTCTCCATCTAAGTCGGCCCGAATCTGAGAGATTTTATCTGCAAAAAATTCTTTAAACACATCACACCAGGTAACTGATGACTCCAAATTCTGGTTCAAGGGTGCAGAGGCAGATACTAGTCCCTCACTACCCGGAACAAATCTGCTGGACTTGAACTCACAGAGGCAACACGGGCAGAAAAGAACCGCTTTTTTGCCACATGTATCGCCTGAGCATAGATCTTTAAATGTGCTCTATGTCATAATCTGTCGGATTCGAGTTGAGTCTTTCTCCACTTGCGCTCCAGTCGCCTACTTTGCTGCTTCAGCCCCCATAGATCTTTCATATACCAAGGGGCCAATTTTGAAGCGGGTCGGAGGGGATGCTTAGGAGCAATTGTGTCTACTGCCCTGGTGAGCAAGTTATTCCAATTCTCAACCAGGGCATCAACAGGATCACCGGCAAAGCCAACACTGAATCCCTCCAAGGCTTCTTGGAATCCTACCGGATCCAATAACCTTTTTGGGCAGACCATTCTAATAGGCCCCTCGCCCCTGCGGAGGTGGGAAATCGTTGTAAGTCCAACCTTAACCAGAGGGTGGTCCATCCATGACAATGAGGAAATCACAGGAGTCCCCACCCACAGAACACCACCCTGATTAAGAGTCAAAGAGTAAAATCAAGTATGTGAGTAAAATCAAGCATGTGACCTACAATATGTGTTAGTCCAGAGACCACTTGGGATAGGCCCATAGTTGTCATGGGTGCTATGAACTCCTGAAATGAACATTGAAGTCCCCCAGTACCAAAAATCTGTGAGACTCCAATGCGGGTTTTGCGACCAAGTCCGTGAGCTCAGTAAGGGATTCCTTTGGGCAGTGGGGCAATCGGTACACCAACAGAAGTCCCAATCTATCCCTGGTCCCCAAACTTAATTACACACATTCAATATGGTCTGATACCCTGATACCCTAACAGGGACCTGGTAAAGGAGATGTTATCCTTATAGACCACAGCCACTCCACCTCCCCACCCACATCCCCTCACCTGCTCCTCTACAGAATATCCTGGAGGGAGAAGCTGGGACCAGACTGGACCACTAGCCTCCCGCAACCAAGTCTCGGTAATACATACCAGGTCGGCCCCTTCATCCATAATCAAATCATGGATGAGTTCAGGCTTATTTGGGACCAACCTGGCATTGCAGAGGAGCAAGCTATGGCTATGTGGGTTGTTGGCAGTGCTCCCCGCGGTCAAAGAGCTGGCAGGACAGCTGGAAGGGGAGACAGCTATTAAGTTTCTGACAACCCTTCCCCTGGAACAGCCTGCAGACCTGCTAACATTACTACTTCTTCTATTTCCCACCACCACTGGAATAGCTGCCCCATATTCAATTAAGGTGGCCCCTGTCTCCCCATCTCCAGATGAACCCAAATACATTGCAACAACTTCAACCCAATTCCAAAGCAGCTAAAAACTAGCTAAACAAAAGCCCCACTATTGAATACCTCCCTCTGTACAAATATCTGGACAAAAGGTCTGGCCCTCGCCATAGTTGACCCCTCAAAGTGACTCCCCCAAAGGGGTGGCCCCCGCCAGTGGCTGCCCCACCGCCACTGGCAGCATTCCTATATAGGCTGAGCAGCAAGCTCAGCAGGTGGAACCAGGAAAACTGCCCAGTCCCCCTTGCAGGGCCCAGTCCTGCAAAGCCTCTCCACAGCCAGTCCTGAGGAGGTCAGATGGCAACCAAGGGAGTCAGAAAAGAAGAGGCATCCAGGCAGGCACCCCAGCCTCTCACCCTGGGGTAGATGGTGTCCCTCTTCTTCTCCTCTCCAGTAGGCACTTTTGGCTAGAAAGCCAATGGGAAACAGAATGTTTTTCCAGGACGAATAATAATAATATTGTTCTGAGACATTTTAACAGTGTGTTGTGTGCAGTAATTCTTAGCTGCAATCTTCTAGTATCTCCAACTGTGAATTAATACCAATTGTGCATCAATGACACCCAGTTCTTTGATTTGTTTTAATAAGTTATTCCTATGTAAACTCAAGCACTATTTTCTCCTCCCTTAATAATCTCAGTGCACAAATACACTCTTGATGGGCTCTCCCTTTTCCAGTTATTCAACTGCATCTCCGTTCCAAGCTTTTAGCAAATACTTTGTTTAATCAAAAGTTTTCAAATTATTTGGCCTCTTGTGTAGAACACGAGCTATTAATATTATCTAGATGATTATCTAGGTCACTTAAATCAGTTGAGAATTTTGATCACCTGCTTTTGAGAGAAGAGAGGTGTTGGTGCACTCTGTAGCCAAATCATGAAAAGTTGGAAGCGAAGCATTTTTGCAACTGCTTCTCTAAGGAAGCAAATATACCTTCTCCGTTTTTGGAGAAAATGTGAGCAGGACAGCACAGCATTCCTTCACAATATTAACAAGTTCACCTGTCTACTGCGGGGGGTGGGGGTGGGGCGGGACTAGATGCACTGTGGGAAATTCATCATTTTGATATCCTGATGTCTTTTCCTTTTCTTAAAAGAGAGGCTGTGAATATTGAATATGGGGGTGCTAACACTTTCTCACATGCCATTTCCTGGTTTAAATCTCTCCCAAAGTTTCTGTTGAGGCATGTGTGTATGTATTTTATTTTTATCCTGGAGCTCTGAGCAGTGTACATGGTTCTTCCCCCAACTTTTGTCCTCAAACAATTCTGTGAGGTAGGTTAGACTGAGAAATGGTGACTGGCCCAAGGCCAGTCAGTCAGGCTGAATGGCCATGTTAACCTTTATCTCTCCAGTTCTAGTCCAACACACACTACACTACATTGGCTCTCATTACTCCCAATATGGGTATCTGTCTACTAGGGAATTGGCATAGGGGAAATGTTGTTGTTTGTTTTATAAACCCACAAAACCTCTTTATTGCTAAGTGCAAATTCAAATCAGAAATAAACATACTGCTTTTAAGCAAATCGATCCACTACTGTATTGGCTTCTTATCGCATCATTTCTAATTTGATTCTTAGAGATCTGTAATTACATTCCATCATGATTCAAATAGGATAAAAGACATTTGCCTGATGTAATGGGGGAATCTCTCCCATTCCTCCTGGAATGTGATATACAAGCTCTCTTCTTAGCTACTTCATCCAAAGCACTAATATGTTGAGGATATATTCTCCTATAAACAATAATGAGCTGGTTCTGACATACGGAACAGCTTCTGATCATTGCAGGAATTGTGGTTGAATGCTGGTTACTTGCATTGGTATGATCGTGTGAAACTGCGCCACACCAGGAATCTCCGTTCCATCCCAGAGTGAAAGCCAGTATCGGTCATCTAAGACTGAAGTAGGGTGTTGGAATTCAGGACACTGTACTCTCTGGCTCCCAAGATTGGATACCTTTGGCTACACTGTGCCTGACAACAAATGACATCGTGCTCACCTGCAATGTCCACCCTCACCTCTCTCACTGCCCACACTCCTGCCTTTTCAAGCTACAGCACAGCACAGCTTGTGCTCTCCTT
The DNA here is from genome assembly GCF_027244095.1 of Hemicordylus capensis. Lineage (NCBI taxonomy): Eukaryota > Metazoa > Chordata > Lepidosauria > Squamata > Cordylidae > Hemicordylus > Hemicordylus capensis. Next base: position 20,846,394 of record NC_069666.1, read on the forward strand.
TTAACCAGTGAAGTTGGGGGCCAAAGCCCCCTTTTAAAAATTGTACTCCCCATGTAGGGCACTGGGGACAGTGCCAGTCAGGTGGAGGACAGTGAATTTGAGCTGGTGCAGGGGTGCCACGTTGATGAAGAGGGGACAACTGATGGATGGAAATACACCTTGCTGCTAAGCCAGTCGGACAGCGATGTGTGTCTGGAGAAGACTCCCACTCCTTGCTTCTAGCCAACTATTCCAGTCATAGTGGCTGGCAGCTGGGGTGGTGTATCTCCATTCCTTCCCCTTCTGGGCAACACCCCTGTCCACTGTTGGTAGAGTGCCAGATGCTGTCCAGGATGCCCCAGGGTCCTTGGATTTGCTTAATCCCACCCCAGGGTTCAGAGAGGGCTTGCTGACTGCACAGCCTGCCTTGCCTATATAGTCCCGAATAGCCGCTTCCTATACAGCTGCCTCTACCTGCCCCCCACTTGGGACAATTCCCAGGTCAGATGGGTTACTGCCTGGCTGATCAGCCGGCAGCAGGGAAGGGGTTAAGGTGCCTGCTGTTCACTCAGACTCCTCTCCTGCCTCTCTGGGCAGGCTGAGCATTTCCAGAGTACTCCAGAAGGTCCTGCAGGCATCTGAGAATGCTCAGAACAGCTGTGGCTGCCCACTATGCCTGTGGTGATGTCATGTGTCCATGCCCAAGTGAGAAACGGGCAAGGTCCAGTGAGAAGGTATCCAGGCCCTTGGAGGTGGGTCGAAGCCACCACATGGCCTCAGGAAGAGAGAGAGAGAGAGAGAGAGAGAGTGTGTGTGTGTGTGTGTGTGTGTGTGTGTGTGTGTGTGTGTGTGTGTGTGTAGGGCTCCAGCCGAGGTGGTGTTCCTCCATCCCATCTCGGATGGAGCCCTCCTGCTCTCCCAATGGCCATGTGTTTCTGACATGTGATGATTGCTATGTTGATACCTCTGATAAGATTAATATGCAAGGGAGTTGCAGCTATAGGTCATACCAAGCAGTCACTCCATCACAATCTCATAGGCCACAGTAATTTGGTATCCACCATGCAGTACCTGAGACCTTTGGGATGCAACCTGAGTGTATTGATGCATACTTACAGCACTTTTTGTGAATCCAGTCCAGGAATAATTTCAGGATGAGACTTTGGCCTCTCATCTTTATTTTGCCCTCCTGCATGTGAGATGTCTTTCTTTTTTATGGTTGTGAGAGACAGGCTGTCTACATGTGGGTAGATAGCCGTGCTATGGTGTTCTATCCATACTATATTATAAAATGGCAATTGTATAATTCAGGTAGAGGAGGTGGCCAGGAGTGCTTTCTATCAGCTTTGGCTGGTTCGCCAACTGCCCCCTTTCCTGGAAGTGAGTGACCTTAAGACGAGTGGTGCACATGCTGATAACCTCCAGGCTTGACTACTGCAATGCACTCTACGTGAGGCTGCCTTTGTACATAGTCTGGAAACTGAATTGGTGCAGAATGCTGCTGCCTGATTGGTATCTGGGACCTCCTGAAGAGACCATATTTCTCTGGTTTTAAAACAATTACACTGGCTACAAATAGCTTTCTGGGCAAAATATAACGTGCTATAAAGCCCTTAACAGTTTGGGCCCAGGGTATTTAAGAGAATGCCATCTTGGTTATACAAATATGAATACGACAAATATTTATATACCGCTTTTCAACAAAAAGTTTCCAAAGCGGTTTACATAGATATAAATAGATAAATAAAGATGGCTCCCTGTCCCCAAAGGGCTTACATTCTAAAAAAAGAAAAATAAGAAGGAGGCCAGCAACAGCCACTGGAAGGATGCTGTGCTGGAGATGGATAGGGCCAGTTTTCTCCCCCTGCTAAATAAAGAGAATCATCACTTTTAAAAGGTGCCTCTTTGTTCAATTAACAGGGGATTAACCCTGCCACATATTAGGATCTTCAGGGGAGGTTCAGCTGAGAGTTCCACTGGCTTGTCTGGTGACGACTCAGAGGCGAGCCTTCTCTGTAGTTGCCCCAGAGCTGTGGAATGTACTTCCTGCTGAGATTAGAGCTGCTCTATCTCTGTTGGCTTTTAGGAAACAAAAGACACGTCTCTTCAGCCAAGCTTTTTAGCTATCTGATAGCTCTTATGGGTATTTTAATTTGATCTTTATATATGTTTTATTTGTTAAAATTTCTTTGTTTTTATTGCTGTAGACTGCCTAGAGACTTTGGTAGTGGGTGGTGTACAAATATGTTTAAATAAATAAATTAAATAATGGTATAAAGTCAATCTGAGTGCTGCTGGTGGGTGCTGGGGTCGTTTGCCATTTCTTGCTGATCATGTGTATGTTTCCCATTTTGTTGGTTGTTGTTCATTAGGCCTCCTATAGAAGCTGGAGTTTCAGAAGTTGAAATAATTTCACAACAAATAGAAGAGGAGACCAAAAGCATTGCGCCTGTACAGCTCGTTAATTTTGCTTATCGGGATTTGCCACTAGCTGCACTAGATCTATCTGTAGCAGGTTCCCAGCTCTTGTCAAATTTGGATGAGGAGTACCAAAGAGAAGGGTAAGCTCCTAGTGACTGTAAACAAACAAACAAACCCCTTTCTGTCATGCCTTTCCATAAGCCTGAGGCAACTTGCAGCACAATATTCAAAACAGCAGCGAAACATTCCCCCCCCCCCCCGGAACATCTACTTGTATATCAATGTGTCCTCACACTATGCTCATCAGTTGTGAAATAGCCATCAATTGCGTCCCATAGAGATATACAAAAGGCACTTTTTTGGGCATGCAGTCTAAAGGCTGGAACTATGCAAGTGCACTACAAAATCATTTAAGTTCCACTTGTTCAGTCTGAAAGAACGTTGCCAACCCTTTAAACCCTTGTTCAAAAGAGAAAAAAATTAAACTGCTCTATCTAAGCCATTTTTCAACGGATCTTCATCAAATCTCAGTATCTCTTGTCACCTCGTGAATGTGTGCTGATGGCAGGCAGATCAGACAACTGATTTTGATTTTATAAGCGATAGAATGCTCAGGGCTTATAATGGTGGAATGTTGAAACTGCTCTTCAGCATGACTGTGCCAGTATAATTTGGGACCTCTAACTTCTTTCTTGGGATCATATGGAAAGAAAAGAGATAGAGCTGGGTTCTGTCAGTGTACTGATGGCACTGCAACCCTACTCTCTGGGTGACCTCCCTCAGCAGTTTCATGTAGGTGTTAAGCAGCATGGGGGGAAAGATGACCCTGTGGGGACCCCATAGGCAAATAGTCAAGGGGTTAAGCAGCAGTCCCTCAGCACTATCTTCTGGGATCTATTCTGTAGGTAGGACGAGTTCCACTGGAATACAGTGCCACCTAGTCTCATTCCAGGTGAGGACCCAGCAAGATATCCCGTTCAACAGAATTGAAAACCACTGAGAGATCCAGAAGCATCAAGTCCAATAAGGACACACTATCCTATCTCTAGTTCCTAGTGTATCGTGTTCATCAGGACAATCAAGGCAGACAATCCAATGGAGACAATCAAGTCTCCATTCCAAATCAGTATGGAATCCAAATGGAAAAAGATAAAAATCCAGATCCATCAGTCTCTGAGTTAGGACATCTTAATAGGCCTCTCTCCCCTACAATGGCTAGGAGGACCATTAGGGACTGTTTAGATGGGTGACAGAAGATTCAGCTTTACATTCAGATTCTCATCATCCTGGCCAACAACAAACACCAAACATGTGACTGGGTCACATGTGGGACCCCATATTAGCTGAGACGGGCCGATCATAAACTCCTGAGCCAGCCCACATGAAGGAAGCTTGGTGTGGGGTCTGCCAATGCCACCTCCGAGGCCCGCTTGAACATTGAGATTAGGGATGTGCAGACCGGTCTGGCGGTTTGGTTCGGGAGTCTGGCAGGTCCACAAACTTTTTTTTTTAATTTAAAAGTTAATGAAGTACCTGTAGCTCATTCGGGGGGCTTGCTGAAGCCGCAGGGGGAGTCCACACGGGTTCCCTTCCTCATCACCACTGTGGCCAGGTAAGTAAAGCCTTTTCGGCCCTTTTGGGCCGCCGTAAGAGCAGACAGCCGCCATTTTGGCGGCCACCGCGCATGCTCAAATGCCCTCTGCGAGGCCGTGGCCAGACGGATCCTTGGCCAGATGGTTCCGTGCACACCCCTAATTGAGATTGCTGGGCAACAGCAGAATCCCTGTCCTGTCTTGTGGTTAACCTTCAAATGCACCTTAATAGGGATATTGAATTACAGTTGATTACTGCATAAACATTATATGCAACTGATCAAGAAAAGCCATGTGATTGGTAAAGACCGCTCTCCTGTTTTCCAAGGTTCTGCTTTAAATAATTGATGTCAAGTGCAGGTGACTACTGAGGTCGCTTCTCCTTAGTTAATCTCTGGCACTTTGCAGTCTATTAATTTCTGGCTCCCGAGTGAACCTATCCCTAGGGTAGCAAAAAAAAAAAAAAAAATGTTTAGACAGTAGAAGCACTAGACATAGTCTTCTGTCCTGACATTGTTCCCACCTTGAGCACAGAGAACAACCATTATACAGGACTTTTTCTCTGTGATAATATAATATAATCAGTACTGAGAATCCAAGGACATTGAATGGAGCTGGTGATTTTCATAACAGATCAAAACAGGTAGCTGTGTGAAGAAAGGCTATAGCTCAGTGATAGAGCGCATACTTTTAATGCAAGAGGTCCCAGGTTCAGTCTCTGACATCTCTAATGGATTTTGTGGGATGATTATTTGACCTTGACTAAGTGTTGCATTGTTGTAATTCCAGTTCTGTTGCTGCCTAAATAAATTAGGTTTGTACCTGAAACTAGATATCTGAGAACCACTGCAAAAACTTTTTGGCTTGGATTTTTGCTGGAAGGCAATGATTAAACTCCAGTTGACCTTTCTGTTTTTTTTTTTACAGTGCATGTACTGCCTTTCCAAGAAAAAGTGCCCAATACAATAAAATACATAAAACCCATACAGTAAAACATCATAAAATCTGACAAAGGACAAGTGTATAAAAGCCAACCAGCTCATAATCGGCAGTATAGATCAAGCCCAGCATGTGAAATAATTAAAACAAAACCCTGCCTTTTCTCTACTGGACAGATGGAAAACATTTTGAATTGCTTCAGTTTGAAAACTCTTGCATTATGAATATGATGAATATTTATATGACACTTTTCAACCAAATTTCCCAAAGCGGTTTACATAGATATAAATGAATAAAGTGACTCCCTGTCCCCAAAGGGCCCACAGTCTAAAAAGAAGCATAAGATAGACCCCAGCAACAGCCACTAGAAGGATGCTGTGCTGTGGGTGGATGCGGCCAGTTGCTCTCAGTTGCTCAATAAAGAGAATTATCACTTCTTTGCTCACGTAGCAGGGGCACTGTCATCTTTGACAAGCCTGGGGTGTAATCTTTTTGAAAGTGCTACATACATTTGCTGCCAGAGTGCTGTTTTACAAATTACGGTGGCAACAGCAAGGCCCCTGTCTCTTCATCTCTTTTTAAAATAAATGAGATGTAGATGCTTATGCTGTCTGTTAAGAAATGTTTTTTGATCTGAATGCAGTGTTCTTCCTGGCCAACATGTTAATAGTGTTGAACTAGCCAGAGTATGGAGCAGGAGAGGGAATGGATCACTTTTGAGATCCTTTCTTTAACCCGAAGTTTAGGACAAGAAACAGTTCTAGTCCTGGAAAACGTTCTATCCATGTTTTCTGTGCTTATATCTTATTCTGCAAGCTGATTCCTGCAATCATTTCCTCTATGCAGCAACTTCAACTGTTGTCTCCACATGGAAGATCGTGTTGTGAACAGGTCTAAATAAGATTGTGCTCTTCACCATCATACGTCTTTGAAAATCCAGTTAAAAAGGTCATTAAAGGTTTTAAGGTTCTTTGACTGCGTAGTGGATGGATAGCTGAGTATGCATTCACAGTGCTGCCATCCACATGGATGAGGAAGATTTTCTAGCTTTCTTGATATTTTAAGAAGGGTCCTTCATAGTCACTGTCATGTCCAAATCTATCCAAGATTTATTTGTTTGTTTGTTTGTTTATTTACACACACACACACACACAAGAGAGAGAGAGACTCTTGTCAAGATCTCCAAACTAGCAAGGTAATGAGTCAAAGTTCTAGTCCCACACATCCCTCAGCCCTTAACCCAACAACTAAAAATGAAAAAATATTTACTAATGCTGTTTTATGGTTTTGTATTGGGAAACTAATTTGACATTTGTCTTGCACAAAAGATGATTTTTAATACTCACAATTTTCACCCTGTAGAATAATTTAAGTAACAGCCACCAGCCATCCCTTTCTTTGCTGTAGGTGGATGAGAGTTCCAAATATAGGAATAAAATTGATGCATGCCTAGGCATGCTTTCTGTATTTAACTGTATGATTTCCTGCATACTATATAGCCCTTTTCTATACTAAGTCAGCAGTCACACATTTAAAGCACTTACAATGCTTCTTCGTGGCAAATGCTTTGGATTACATTTTTTAAAACCCACTAAGCGATGCAGGAAAAATAGGATGTAAATTCAGGCACATGGAAAGAAGTAGGAAGCATGTCTCAATTGTATATTGCATTTTTGGAGTGTTCAGAGTGCTTTGCAAACGTTACTCTGACTGTAAAGGCAAGTCCATCTTGTTCTTGTATTTGGCTTCTGGGACTAGCTAACACATAGTTCATTCTTTGGCAGTTTCTAACCCATACTTTGACTTGGCTTTAGATGACAGGCCATGGCAAAATACTTAAAGTATCAGAATCCCTAGATCTAGAATCCTGGCAAAATGCTGAGTGTGTGTTCTGTAGATAGATCTCCTTTCAGCACATGGCTTTGAGAGAAAGAAAAAAGCTGCCCCAAATTGGTGCCATTGTCTGGGAAGATGGCCATAAACAGGAACCATTTGGAGTGAGGGAAGGCAGGTTTATCCCACCCAATAGAGCAAGTATTCTTAAGCACTGCAAAAATGTGGAGGCCAGTTTTTTGTGATGTGACTAGCCTTTCAATACCCAATTGCTCTTAGGGTCACTCAGAAATTTAAAAACCAAAATATGAAATAAAAACAGTATTAAAACAAAGGAGAAGACAGCAGCTAAAAACACAGACGTTGAAGTGATCAATAGTGGTTCAAAAGGCTTGGGGAAATAAGTCTTTGCCAGGTGCGCTGGAATGACATTGTTTCCGGCCAAGCTTCCCAGGGGAGAGCACTCCATAGATGGAGTTTCCAGTACCTCCCCAGTGAGTGGAAAAGCCCTCTCTCCTGTATTTCCCATTGTTTCCCTGCCATCTTATCAGTTTATTTCCTTGTTTGTTGTTTGTGTTAAAGCAAACTTGCATTTTATGTTTGCTCATGCCATACTGGGAATGTGCCATATCTCTTTCTTCAGGGATACTCCTAGCTTCCAGAATAATTCTATCAAATTGGCTCAGGTTCTTAGAAAGTGACACTAGGTTATTTTAGGTTTGTCATTGAATTAAGGAAAGCTTGGTTGTAATACATATTAATTTTGATCAATTGATTAAGTCTGCATAGAACTATCATGTTGGAGAAAAACCGACTTCCTTTGTTTTGTGTGTGTGTGTGTGTGCGTGTGTGTGCGCGTGCATGTTACAGCAGGGACCTGCCCAGCTGAGCAAGAGTGAAGGGGGAAATGCCATTTCTAAGAGAGTGCCTGCCTTCTGTGGTTTATAATTATTAAATTTTAAAATCCAATTAAACATTACAAACAAGATTCATATATAAAAATAAATTGCTTTTTGCCCAATTAGAGGGGTATTCAGATCTGGTTCGTGATCCGTTGAATCCATTAGAATGGGTTATGTGCCTGTGCGGAAGCCACTCGGTGTCGAGTTCCACAGCTCCTTTTCGGTGCCTGCGCCCCACCCCATGTGACCACATGGCTATTTAAGGCGGGAGGCAACGCAGGCACCTCAATTCCTTTGCGACTGCCATAGAGATCACTCTCTCGATTTCTGCAGCTCCTTTGTTCTGGTTCCTTTTTCTTCTCAAGAGTTCTACTTCTTGCTGCCTATTTGGTTTTTACCTGGACTGTTTTTTGACTATTCTCTGGTTTTCTGATTTGGACGGATTGATCTTGGTTTTGACCTCGGACTGTTAACGTTTTGCCTCTTCTGGCTGATTCCATCTGACAAAAGATTGGGCTGATTTCTGGCTCTTTGACCATGGACAGGTAAAGGCATGATTACTATGGATACCCTGAAAGGAAAAAGGACTTTTAAACGCTGCACTAATTGCAAGGCAAAGTTACCCTCACAAGATGGCCATAGTTTGTGTTTGCTATGTTTGGGGGAGGCACACGTTATTTCAGCCTGCAAGATTTGTCAGTCCTTCTCTAAACAAACGAGGAGGACTAAACAGGAACTATGTTTAAGGGCGGCAATTTACGATGATGTGTTAGCTATGCCTTCTTTAACAAGGTATTCTCAGACACAAGGCATGAGGGCCCTGGGTTCGGCCCAGTCTAAAACCTCTATGCCCTCCGTGAAGACCCCTAAGTCCTTAGAGAGGCTGGGTGAGAAAATGGCGGCTGCAGATGAGCCTGCTAAAAAACACGGAGACCAGCGAAGATTGAGTCAACGCCATCTCCGAGTTCCGCTCAAGATATTGTCTTCGTCTTGGCATTGACAGCACCATCGATATCGAGAAAATCACCACCGGAACCTTAGATGCCAAAAACCCCGCTCAGCTCAACGTCAAGGACTTTGACACCGAAGATTGCTTCAACGTTGGACCAAAATACATCCCCAATATTGAAGCCGTCAATGCAGAAGCCGTCGACAATGACATCAATGGAAGCGTCGGGGCCCCTTTCCAAGGGAACAACAGCTCTCGACATCAGTCATATCCGTAATACAACCCACGCCGGCATCGTCGCACTCGATACAGACAGCTAGGGACCTAGTGCCTGCACCAACTCCTATTCGATCCCCTTCAACATCGAGGGATGGAGAGCAGGTGTCCACCTTTAACACCCCAGCTAACATCATCACTGTGACCCCAAGTTTTCAGGCCCCTATGACATTCACCCTGGAGGACGCTGACATTTCGGACACGGAGGCACCACCTTTGGATCCTCTTCACAAGATGTTGGATTCACCACCACTCCCTCTGCATTTCATGGATTTCAGCGTTCTGAGGATGAGGCGGCTCCTGTTGCCAATGCGGCATTTCAACTGTTGACTGCGGCTCAGCTTGCTACCACCACACCATGGCACACTTGCAACTTCAGACACGATGTGTCTCCATCAAGGGAAGCAGCGCTGCCAGGACCACTTCGCCTGGTGTGGTCTATAACTTTCAGGAGGACCGCATTTGGGGAAAAAGTATTTCCACAATCCAAAAACATCCAAAGACCCCTTCCGTGCTTCCCATCCACCCTCTCTCAGCAGGGGATGCTCCTCCTGCTTCTGTAAAAGTGTGCAATATGGCAGGGACTCAGACCCTCCTTCTGACCACTAGACATACTCAAACTCCGTTACAACACTTACCACGACACCGGCGCAGACAAACTCCATACCGGCATCTGTCCCCCTGCACCTGCAATTGCCACAGACAGACCCATCGCACCGCTCTGTTTCTGACCCTGATCCTGATCATAGTCACCATGGCTCTTCTGACTTCGAATTGGATACTGAAACGGTGGAAGCCGACCTATCACCAGATGTCGCCACACCAGCACATGTTTCACCAACAGAAGAGTTTAAAGCATATCACTCTCACATGAAACATGGCCGCGTCCTTGGGGCTGGATCTATCTTCACAGCTGAAGACTATCAGCGATCCACTGTACAATTTTATGCAACGTTCTCAATCCGCTCAACCAGTTGCTTTGCCACTACTTCCCATCATCTCCAATGCAGCACAGTGCGCATGGCAGGTTCCGCATACTTCTATGCCTTTATTGAGAGCAGGAGCAGGACAATACATACCTGTTTAAACATCTGGTCCTGAACTCGCTGGTTATTAATTGTGCAACCACCTCCAGGTCAGGAAGGAGACACACCACCCCTGTGGATAAAGAAGGCAGGAAGTTGGACATGATGGAAAGGAAGCTCTACTCCACCTCCTGTCTTTCTGTTAAGGTGGCTAATTACTCTGCATGCATGGCAAAATACAGTTACTGTATCTGGGAGAACTTAGAAAAGGACTTAGATGCTTTGTCACCAGAGGAACTGAAACTTAGATTCTGAAAGATGCTACAGAAGGCAGGTGGTCTTACCTGTCAACAGTTAAGCGCGGCAAAGCACTTGGCAGAATCTGAATCCTGGTCCATCACTACGGCCATTACCCTCCGTCGTCATGCTTGGTTGAAGTCAGCGGCCCTACAACAAGATATGAAAGTAGAGGGCTGCCATTTGATGGTAAAGGCCTCTTTTCAGAGGAAACTGATGCCACTATGGAGAAGATGAAAAAGTCCAAGTTTACAGCCAAGACTTTTACATCTTCAGCCTCGACTTCCACAGCCTATGGTGGAAAACAAAGGTCCTTTTATTGCCCCCCGGGCCACATATAAACAACAGGACCACAGGGACTACCACAAATCCTACAAACTGTACACTAAACGCCTGGTTCAACGTGGAAAATTTGCCTCAAATCAACATAACAAGCAATATGAGGGGAACAAGCAGCGGCTTTGAGGTACAAGCCTCAAAGCAGCGGCTTTGAGGTACATCACAACTACCTGGAATATTCCTTTGTTCTCCCTCCCAAAACATCGGGGAGGACTTAGTTCTGGCCTACACCATCTCACAGCTGGCTCCACTAGCCACCAACTCCATCAGGCTGGCGAATCATGCACAAGCATGGTGCAACATAACATCGGATTGGTGGGTTTTGAAAATTGTCACATTGGGTTACGCAATAGAATTAAAAATGTGCCCTTCATTCAGGGGCATCAGCTTCACAAAAGCAACATCAGCCCTACTTCAGGCAGTCCAGGAACTTCTACAAAAGGGAGCAATAGTTCCAGTGCGATGGGCACAGTGACGGGAGGGGTTTTACTCCCGTTATTTCCAAATCCTGAAGAAAGATGGCGGGATCCGGCCGATTATGGACTTAAGACATCTGAACAAGTTCATCTCTGTGAAAAAGTATCGGATGACAACATTACAAGATATCCTACTGCTTCTGCATCAGGAAAGGTGGCTTGTGACGTTGGATTTAAAAGATGCCTATCTTCACATAGGAATCCAGCCATCCTGCCGGAAGTATCTACGGTTCACAGTGGGCACCAACATCTACCAATACCAAGTTCTGCCCTTCGGGCTTTGCACTGCTCCGTGTGTCTTCACCAAGTGCATGGCAGTAGTTGTAGCCCACTTGAGAACAAAAGGACTGAATCTGTATCTCGACGATTGGCTCCTGTCGTCCAAAGACAGAAAAGAGTTAGGTTCACAGATACATTTCATGTTGCAACTTCTCCAGGACCTCGGGATACAGGTCAACTGGAAAAAATCCAACCTGACACCAGTAACCACCATATCATATATTGGAGCAGTGCTAGATGCTACGCTGTGGTGGGCATTTCTACCGGAGGATCGTTATAAGGCCATCGCGTTGTTGGTGTGATAGTTTCAAGCAACTCCCTTACAAGTGGCACATCAGATTCAACGTCTGTTAGGCCTGATGGCCTCTTGCAAGTCGACGGTGCATTACACCTGATTGAAAATGAGGAAACTAAAGCTGTGGTTCCTATCATCTTTCAATTTGCTCAGGGACAACCCTGCAGATGAACTCACTCTCCTGGTGGACGCAGAAGTCCAATCTCCTCAGGGGGTTGCCATTTCAGATGCAGCCTCTGTTGATGTGGGTCACGACGGATGCCTCACTCCAGGACTGGGGTGGACATTGCAATGCAACCATGACGCAGAGTCTCTGGACCCGCAATCAACGCCAACTACACATAAACTTCCTAGAGCTGCTGGCAGTTTTTCAGTCAATGAAAGCCTTTCTTCTGATGCTACAGGGACGTGTTGTCCAGCTGCAGCTGGACAACACTACATCGCCTAACAGGCAAGGAGGAACAGTCTCCAGGTCACTCTGTGCACTGAACATACAGATTTGGCATTGGTGCATCCGGAACAGTATTACCCCAGTGGCAATCCACATCAAGCGGACAGACAACGTACTAGCAGATGGCCTCAGACGCTCATTCTCGATGGAGACTCGACAAGAGTGGGAACTGAACCATGTTTACCTTCAGAAGATATTTGACCTCTGGGGTCACCCAGAGATCGACTTGTTTGCTACAGCTCGGAACACAAAATGCAAGCTGTTCTGCTCCAGAGCAGGGCATGATCCAGATTCATTGGGGGACGCTTTCCAACTGGACTGGTCACTCCATTGGACTTACATATTTCCACCCTTACCACTTGTGAGCAGGGTAGTAGCACAGCTTCTCGGCAGCCAAGTGAAGTGCATTTTGATCACACCTTGGTGGCCACGCCAAGGGTGGTTTCCACATTTACTCAGACTGACTTCGAACACCTTCCAAAGACTGCCAAACTGTCCAGATCTGCTGACTCAAGAGGAGGGACTAGTTCTGCACCCCGAGGTTCTCACACTGCAACTGACAGCATGGCAAATCGATTGTTTAAAAAGATCCTGCTAAATTAGCATAAACTTTCTACCAGAAAGAACTACGGTAGTAAGTCGAAGAGATTTACTGCCTACACGAGGGATCATGGCTTCCGTCCCAAAGGCGCTAACATCTGGGACATCTTGCTCTATCTCACATTCCTGAAGGCATCTAAACTCCCCAATGAGTCCATAAGGGTCCGCCTCACTGCCCTGTTCTCCAGGCATCCTGGCTGGGATGGCAAGACGTTGTTCTCTCATCCTTCCTGTAAGAGTTTCCTGAAAGGCCTCATGAATCTCTGTCCACTTATCCATAAGCCCCTGGAACAATGGAGCATCTCTTTGGTCCTCTCCGCTTTGATGGAACCACCATTCGAGCCCATGAGTTCTGCAACCCTAAAACATGTTTCCTTAAAAACCGCCTTCTTGGTGGCTATCACCACTGCTCGCAGGGTGAGCGAACTTACTGCACTCCAGGTGGATGTGCCTTATACCTGGTTCTACCTGGATAAGGTTCTCCTGCGCCCAGACATTACCTTTTTGCCTAAGATCATGACTAATCTCCACGTCAATCAGGACATTGTACTGCCCACCTTCTTCAGGTCACCCTCGACACCTCTGGAGAAGGCACTCCATTCATTGGATGTCCATAGGGCACTGCTTTATTATCTCTCTAGGTCAAAACCATTTCAAACATCAAAGAGACTAATTATATCTTACGAGGGTCTTCATATGAGTCAAGCATTGTCCAAACAAAGGCTTTCGCATTGGCTGGTGGAGACCATTTGCCTTGCCTACTCTATTCAAAAGGTTCTGGCGCCTCAATCCATCAAAGCACATTCCACATGAGCTTATGGGACATCTGCGGCATTTTTGTCTGGCATATCCTTTCAGGATATCTGTAAGGCTGCCACTTGGTCTTCTGAACAGCCTTTTGTAAAACATTTAACCTGTGTTCAGCTGCGGAGGCGAACTTTGGGAGAGCTGTACTTAAGAGGGTGTTACAATAATTCAATGCTCCCTCCTCCTTTTGGAGCTAACTAGACACACATTCTAATGGATTCAGTGGATCACGAACTAGATAAACAGGTTGCTCACCTGTAATTGATGATCTGGTAGAGAACTGTTGACATCCATTAGACCCTCCTGAACCTCCCCTCTGCAGTTGAACTTACTTATGTACTGTAGAACTCACCTGTTCGTCATCTCATCTGACTGCTTCGGCGGTCTCCAAGGAACTGAGGTGCCTGCGTTGCCTCCCGCCTTAAATAGCCACGTGGTCACATGGGGTGGGGCGCAGGTGCCAAAAAGGAGCTGTGGAACTCGAAACCAAGAGGCTTCAGCGTAGGCACAGAACCCATTCTAATGGATGTCAACGGATCACAACCAGATCATCAGTTACAGGTGAGCAACCTGATTTTATCTGTTCAATATTATTCTTTATTTATTATTATAATTTTACATGTATATCCCACTCTTCCTCCAAGTAGCCCAGAGCGGTGTACTACATACTTAAGTTTCTCCTCACAACAACCCTGTGAAGTAGGTTAGGCTTAAAAAGAAATGACTGGCCCAGAGTCACCCAGCAAGTATCATGGCTGAATGGGGATTTGAACTCAGGTCTCCCCAGTCCTAGTCTAGCACTCTAACCACTACACCACGCTGGCTCACAATAGACTAAAAGCTGTACCCCTAGATTATTTGTCACTTACGGCATCTTCATTGGGTCTGGCCCTACCATTCATTTAGTAGGGATGGCCTTGAGGCACATTTGGGAGAACAGCACTTCCAGTTATTGTGCAAGCCCGTATATATCTAAACGAGGAGCTCCTTGCACCACCTCTTGTACAAAGCCATATGTCCAAAAGCAAACCATGCATTTGGGTCATTCAGCTAGTGGTAATGCAGCTTTGGAGAGCTCTATAAGAGCAAAATAAGTCCTTCCACTGCGGATGCACCATGGGAGAGCCATCTGAATTTTCTGCCTCACACACCAACATGTCTTGGGCCATCTCTGATTATTAGAAGCATGCAGACAAAACCATTATCGAGTCCCCAACCAGTTGATGGAAAGCTAAGGGTGTGAGGGCCATTTTAAAACATAGACCTTTCAGCGAAGGATGTTTAAAGAGTTTCCCCTGCTAACTGGGCAAAGAGGCACCTTTTACTGTGGTGATTCTCTTTATTTAGCAGGGGGAGAGTAACTGGCCCTATCCACCCCCAGCACAGTACTTCCAGTGACTGTTGCTGGTGTGTGTCTTATGTTTCTTTTTAGAATGTGAGCCCTTTGGGGACAGGGAGCCATCTTATTTGTCATTTTTCTTTGTAAACCGCCCTGAGCCATTTTTGGAAGGGTGGTATAGAAATCGAATTAATTATTATTATTATTTATTAGAGTTATTTCCATTTTTTCTGAAAACATGTTTGTAGCCTTGCCCTTGTTTGCTTTTGTTCTGTGATTGTGGCGCACTGAAGTCCAAGCAAAGTGAGACTTTGCTTCATAGGAACGTGGAATATGTTGTGGATGCGTGACGGATTTTCATAACTTGTCCTTGTGATTGGTTGTGATCCATTTGTATTCATTTATAATAAGTATGTATTTAAAAGACAGGTGAAAATCCACGTTGATAGTAGATAGTGGAGAGGAGAGCTGGTCTTGTAGCAAGCATGACTTGTCCCCTTAGGTAAGCAGGGTCCGCCCTGGTTGAATATGAATGGGAGACTTGATGTGTGATCACTGGGGATGGAGCTGCTATGGGAAGAGCAGAAGGTTCCAGGTTCCCTCCCTGGCATCTCCAAGATAGGGCTGATTGAGATTCCTGCCTGCAACCTTGGAGAAGCCGTTGCCAGTCTGTGTAGACCAGGGATTCTCAACGTTGGGTCCCCAGATGTTATTGGACTTCAGCTCCCATAATCCCCAGCCCCAGTGACCTTTGGTTGGGGATTATGGGAGTTGAAGTCCAATAATATCTGGGGACCCAACGTTGAGAATCCCTGGTGTAGACAATACTGAGCTAGATGGACCTATGGTCTGACTCTGTATATGGCAGCTTCCTATGTTCCTGTAGTGATGCAGCCAGGTTAGAAGGTGCTAAGAAAGCCAACATCAACATCCCCTTACGATTTTCAGGTTTATCCAGGTGCTTCTGTGACAACCAACTGCCAAGTGGCTTCATCCTAACCTCTGCAAAGTTGCCCTTGTTTTATTAGCTGTGTTGATCTCTATCTGCCCCTCCCTAAATGACCCATTTCTTCTCATATTGTGTTTTGCAAATCGTACAGAGCAAAGCCATATACCTGTTAATGTGCCACAATGCTGCAAGAGAGACTCCCCACCCCCAAGTCAAGGAAGCGGAAACAGTGACAGCTGTTAGCAGCTTGAGTTGAAGTGTTTGTAGTGGCTCATTACCAAAGAAATATGGTAATCTTTTTCCACTCTTGCTCAGTGTTGAGCATTCATTTAAAAGACTTGTTATTCCAGAAAGTGTCACCTTGTAACAAATTGGCATTATACAGAGACAAATGTTGAAATGTGTGCTTTTATCCCATCTTAAAATGCTGTTCCGGACCTTTTCTTCATAGCATGTTTTTAAGAGTTCACCATTCTTATGCAGTAACGTCTACCAAATATTTAAAGTGAGGCTCCCAAACGTCAACCCCTGTTTTGTTACAGTAGTTTGGCATAGCAGTGTTAACTTCAGACAGTTAGGGCCCCGTGGTGGAGTTGCATTATTTCAGGAACTGCCTCTCAGTACTCGCTGTGTTGGCAGAACTGGGCTTACAAGAGCACTTGACAATTCACTAGGACCTGATTGAGCCTACAGCTTGAGTGGATGGGAGTTTGACATCGCATTAGTGATTATTGCCCAGAACTGAAGCCTCTTTACAACCTCTGCTTAGGTTACACCCTGAAGATGTGTGTCTGGTGCCTTAACTGCACCCAGCGTGGTGTTATGGACTTTGACCAGGGCAGCAAGGTACAAATCTCCACTAAACCACAATGCTCACCAGGTGACTTTGGGCTGAATGACCGGCCCAGCCTATGTTACAGGTTTATTGTAATGGTCTGGAGAGAAATGAGAGCCAAGTATACCACCCTGAACTGGAGGAAGTGTGGAGTTAAAATGTGGTTATTGTTGTTTAATATGACTGGACCTCTTTTTAGCAAGACTCTATTGTCCTTCAGCTGTGTTACACTCGGCCACGGTACGTGTGCCTGGTACTTCCAGGCAAGGAGGGGATGGGGCAGCAGGGACATATGCTGCTGCCCCAAAGGAGCCTTAAAAAATGGAGCGCAAGCGGGGGGGTAAGTACACCGCCCCCCGCCCTTAAAGTGTGACCCCACCACCTTCAAATCGGCCAAACAGCTGGTTGCTCGAATTGGTTCAGAGGCCCTTAAAAGGGCCTCTGAATGGGTTTCTACACATCCCTACTCACCATGTATTAATAGCAGAGTGGCCAAGTAAGCCATTTCACAACATATGGGACAAAGTGCTTCCTATATCATTTCAAATAATTCATTTGTTACAATACAGTTCCCAGAGTTGCACCTCTCATAGGAAACAAGACTTGCTGTTTTGGAATACCTCATCTATCGGCTCCGGGTTCTGATCTGTTCTGTTTTTGCCCTTCACACCAACATGAACTTTTCCATCTGGACATGTGCGCCATTGTGGAGAAAATCTCCCTTTCTGAGTTGTGAACTACTGCACCCAAATAGCTCACCCCACGGCAACAGCCAACCTGTACGGTGCAGTTTTAATGTTTCTTCCACACGACATTTGTAGCATGCAAATCAGCTTCTCCTAATTCATCATTACTTATGTTCATATTCTGACAAACACATTAAAGTAAGTACTGTGTTTTTTGTGTGCTGTGACACAGGTGTGTCAGACTGATAAAAAAAATTAGTATCGCTGAAAGTACTGTGGTTATCACTTCATACTAGGAAGTTAATAAGCATTTTTCCAGAGAATGCATTTCTGGAATTCAGCAAGCTTAGCATCTCTCTGTCATTCATAATTTCTGTTCTTTAGAATTAGTGTTGCCACACTGACAGTTTAAACCAGCTGTGGGCGGGGGCTCTTGGTTTGATTCTAGGGTTTTGATTTGGAGGAGGGAGGGCAGCCAGGAGGTTGCTTCTTGGTTCTTTGGTGATGGTTAATCTTAGACCCTGTGTCAATCATTGGGCAAAATCAACATTTTGTTTATTTAAATGAATGTTTTTTTAGTGTCTTTTTTCCTATGAGAGGTTCAACCATGTTAAGATATCACTGAACCGTGGTGTTACATCTGTAGCATCTGAAAGTATTTAGTGTGTATCTTTCTTATAAATATCTCCCCAAATAATGACCAGGTGGAAGGAGACCTTGCTCTCCATTCAACCTTCTATGATAAGAACAGAGAGGGTCTCATTGTTGCAGAACTCATCTTCTGGAACTCCCTGCCAGGGGAAATGGCTTTCATCACCAGCTGGAAACATTTTTGTTCTTGAAAGTATGTGCTAGTGTTTTCTAATTAATTGTTTTGGATCTGTGTTGCTCTTCTTTTTTACTGATGTTTTTGTTCACTAACCATTTTTAGACTGTACTAGCTTTAAAAAAAATTCATCTTGAGCATTCTTGGTGACTGGCCAATGTAGTTTTGTGTTTTTTCTCCCAGTTAACAGGGACTAATTATTTTATTTCGCATTAAAAAATCTATGTCAATTTCATAACTGCTATCAACTTTTCAACAAAAAGAAATCCAAATCAGATTGACATTAGGTACTAGAATGTGTTGTAGTAGAAAACATTTGCAGAATATCTGTAAATGTAAACATCTTTGCCCTCTGCTGTCCATTCTAGGAATGTGTCTAAGAAAATGTAGTTAGTGACAGAGCAATACTTGAATTGAAGGACTGTGAGAACAGCCCTATATAGTTCAGGTGTGAGTTTTCCCAGCATTCTATCATTGTATAGTCTGAACATTCTGTTTAAAATTAACTTGATTTGTCCTATTAGTATGTTGTTCAGCACAGATAATCTATCTAAAGAAGGGGTATAATCTAATAACCAACTCTTCTGAAAATTGACTAAGTTACAAAGATTTTAAACTATGGCTTCAATATAGATACCTCAGTCTGTTTGCAACCCAATTTTTTGCTGACCAAGAACTCACTTTCTCTTATCTGCTTAGATTAGTCAAAATTTCAAGTAAATTGCACCAGTGGTCTTGTGAAAATCTGTTTTATATGTTTGAAGTTATGAGATTTCAAAGTCCCCATTTTAAATTGCTATTTGTGGGCAAAAATGGGTGGAGCTGAAGTTTTGGCAGATACAGTAAATTGCAGGCTAGGTGAAAATTATGGAGATAATATCCGTTAGCTGCGATCAACACCTTAAAGAAGCTTACATCTATTACCTATTATAAACCTCCACTGAAGTTAATTTTTGCTCTCTCAATAATGTTGAGTAATCACTATAATTAAATGAATTTCCTTAAAAAACAACAAGCCAACTTAAATAATAATAATTTAAAAGAACATTATGGAAATTGTAAGTAAGTTGCCTTAACCTCTTCACCATATAAGAACTAAACACATTCTACAGTCTCATCTATGCGCGCGCACACACGCACCTGACTCCACCAAACACTTTTTAAAAACAACTTGGGGAAACTCAAGTTGTATAGTATAAGTTATGCAAAAAATGAGTTCATGTTTTGCTTCCATAATCCTGGTTTTCATATATTTGAGATCTTTATTGTCCCATCTGTATTGACTCTAAACATATCATTTGGGCTTGTGGGTTTCTCTTTCTTTTATTTTCTTTTTCTGAATCAAAGGAACAGCTGTGAGGGAAGGAGCAATTTAGGATTGGGACTGTGGTACATGAGGTATTTAATCCTTCCCTTCATGCTGTGGTCCTGATGAAAATACTCTCCTTCCTTCCTTCCACCCACCCATCCCGGAAGCCACTGTAATCCCAAGGCAGGAAGCTACCATTGGCACCAATTATCCAGAGGACTGAAATTGGACTTAGATGCCCAAATAGGAAAGACAGAACAGTAGACTTGGAAGAAGTGTATGGAAGTAAAGCTCTACCTCCTACCATTATTGGAAGGCCTCACCTTAAGTGGCACAGCGGGGAAATGCTTGACTAACAAGCAGAAGGTTGCTGGTTCAAATCCCTGCTGGTACTATATTGGGCAACAGTGATATAGGAAGATGCTGAAAGGCATCATCTCATACTGTGCGGGAGGAGGCAGTATTCTACCAAATATTCCCCTTCTGTATTCTACCAAAGAAAACCACAGGGCTCTGTGGCCGCCAGGAGTCGACACTGACTCGACGGCACACCTTTACCTATCTTCTCATCTGAGCTGTCAGCAGACACTGCTTTTTTCAGCAACAGTGAGCAAGAGAAGACTGAAGAAAAATTTTATATATCTGCCAACTGAGGAATCAACTTCATGCATTTGATTCAATGGGCCCTAGTCCACAGAAGCTTCTGCCAGAATAAATGTTTCTCTTCAAGGTGCCACAAGATTGTTTTTGTTGCAAGATTCCAAGATCTCTTCTAGGTAGAAAATCCCATACTTGCCAAGCAAACCTATGGGAATGTGGAATTGTTCCAGTAAAGAAACCCCTCTAGATATGGGAACGTTGCAATGTCTTTAAACTGTGATACAGAAATGAGTCCCGGTTTACACTGCTTATGGAAAACACCTATTTGAAGGAAATGGATAGAAGAGATGCAAAAAGACTATGCTCTCTCCCTTGATAATTTATCTGAGTAGGCCATAAACTACAAAAGTTTATGCCACAGTAAATCTGTTAGTCTTTAAGGTACCACAGGGTGTGTGTGTGTGTGTGTGTGTGTGTGTATGTGGTATGTTGGCTGTACAGTTACCCCTCTGAAATCTATACTTAGCAGACATGCACAAAGTTCCACGCCTGTTCAACTTTGGCCCCCCAGCTGTTTTTGGACTACAACTCCCATAATCCCCAGGCACAGTGGCCAGTAGCCAGGAAT
This sequence comes from Hemicordylus capensis, assembly GCF_027244095.1. NCBI lineage: Eukaryota > Metazoa > Chordata > Lepidosauria > Squamata > Cordylidae > Hemicordylus > Hemicordylus capensis. The sequence continues at coordinate 20,867,026 of NC_069666.1, forward strand.
TATAGGAGTTGTAGGCCAATATCTGCAAGAGGGCCAGAGTTGAGCAGCCCCGAGAAGACACATGCTTATTCTGTAGACTAAGAGGAAATTCCAACAACTCCTTTTTCCAAAGCGCCTGGGATCACTTCAGGTCACGCAGACATCCAAAATGTTCTCTTCTGTTTCTCTTGATCTGCCTTTTTTCTGTCTTTCCTTTCCCCACTTTCCTCCCCCTGTTTTATTTCTTCAGATCTAACTGGCTTAAACCGTGCTGTGGGAGGCGAGCAGCTGTGTGGCAGGTATTTTTGCTCAGTGCAAGTCTCAACAGTTTCCTGGTAGCCTGTGTAGTATTGGTCGTGATTCTTCTGACTCTGGAACTCCTAATAGATATAAAGCTTCTCCAGTGTGAGTAGCAGGCTTTTATTTTTCCTGAAACATTTGATCAAAAACTTGATATTCAGGTTTATAGACTGTGGGTTGAGGTGGGCAGGGGGGTTGTCATGGAAGTAGTTGGTAGAATGTGTGAAGACTTTAAAGTGTTCCAAATATGGTGAACTGCTAGTATGTTGGCAGTTGTTCTTGGCCACATCCAGTGTAACATAACCTGCTGTCTCCTCCATTTGCCCCATCTGAATGTTTTCCAAGCTCCACAAATTGGCAATATTTACCTGATCTCTCTTCTGGGATGGAATTCACGCATTTTGAATGGGATTTGGCCCTACAAGGTAATGCAAGCATCTGTGTCTGAAAGCCTTGGGCCACACCCATTGGATGTTGTCCTGGAGAAATAGTACTGGAAGCAAGCAGTTAAACAGTTTGATCAAGAGCATCAAAGAAATATGCCTGGCTGCGTATTAGGAACTGGAAGACCAGTTGATAATTCCCGGAACTAGCCAGCATAGGACTGGAAAGAATGTATATTCCTCAGGCTGTTTTACACATTACATAGAAGAAAATGTTGGTTTGCAACAAATATATATATCTCCAACAGGGAGCTACAGCTAATCCCATCTTTCTTTTGATGAAGCATGCATTTTCAAATACTTGTTTGCCACATTTCCATTTTCATACTGTGTTTTTACAGGTATGCTTAAAACAAAATCTTAGTTCACCTAAAAAAAAGCATAATATGTAAGCATCCCCAGGTACAATATTGGATGACTAGGTGCATGGATTTGTTTTCAGGCTTGGTCACAGCATGCGTGTGTGTGTGTGTGTGTGTGTGTGTGTGTGTGTGTGTGTGTCTCAGTCTGCTCTGCCTTCTGCTTCATAATCTTGGGAGAGCATCGCTTGTGGGTAGGGCCCTTTTTTCCTTTTTTTGCACACAAGAGATCCTAGGCTCCATCTGCAGTAACTCCTGTAGTAGGCCATGGGAAAGACCATGCCTAAGAACCCAAAGAACCACTCCCAGCACTAGGCTAGATGGATCAGTGGTCTGACTCAGTTTAAGGCAGGTTCCGGCTTTCAAGGTATTAAGAGATCCTCTGAAGTCCTTTGTTTTCAGTTTTCTTTGTGTTATATGGTACATATGGAGAGTACCCTTATGAGACTGTCTTACTGTCCTTCTGTCCCTTCACGTGTACGTGTGTGTCCCAACAACTTCGCAATGCCTGCAGCGATTTGCACCAAATTTGGTACAGATGCTATGCCACATAGAGATACCTGAACGGCGTGGTGTATGTCATGCACCCCAATCCAAGAAGGTGACCACCGTAGGTGGATTAGTTCTTACCAGAACTACTTGTTTTATTTTTCATCTTGCAGTTCTAAAAGGCACTCCTGAAGGTTACCTTAGCTTCTACAAACAGATAGGTAGTCTTCATCCGAGCAGAGATATCCTACTCTCCCATGGACTTAGAATATCCAACTACCATAATGTCGGCTAAATGCACTTCTTGCTACACTTTAAGCGTTCCAGCCCTTAGGTTCTGAGTCTTCTCCACAAAATCATAAAATTGGCTTTAAAATTAGATGACTGCACAGAAAACAATTTGGCAGGTGGTTCTTTATGAGGGCAGCTTTTAAAGCTGCAGTTTAAAGATAGGGCCTTTAAACTGTAGTCAGATGTAGTCTCTCCTGCTTACATTGCTGAAAAATCTCTTATTGGAATGATCACATACTACTAATTTCCATTTTCCCAAATTTCTTTTTATCCAAATGTGTTCAGTGTTAATCCAGGTTGTTTGGATAAGTGAGTTTGAACTGTATATAGTATATTAAAAATATCTTATGTTATGGCTGTGTTTGTTATAATAAAAGCTGTTAAAATAAAGGGGTTGGAAGGGATGAAAAATTTAAGAATCGGTTTAATTGAGTGTTGAGATTTGTGTCAAAATGAATTTTTAAAAACAGGAATAGTCCAGATTCTATAATTCAGTTTTTTCTCCTGTCCTCACTTGTCCATCAAGTAGGGTCTTAGATAACATCTGTAGACATTATACATCCAAATTATTTATATAAATGCTTAGAACTGCCATGATTCTTGCAAAAATAGCATTTTCTTTAATGGTAGATTTTTACATTTGGAGAAATAAAGGACCTGTAATGAAATCAGGATGGCACTAGACTTTAGTTCTTGCGTAGTGCTTTCTGAAGTTGTAATTCATATAAAGAGTTTGTTTTTAGCTTTGTGGTGTTGGCTGCTGTTATAGCTACTGTTGCCCATTTTGCCTGGCAGAAATCGGCAGCCTTATCCATGGCTGAAAATCACCCATGGTGCAGCAGCTCCAAACCCCAATGTTAAATTTGGAGGTGTCATCGATGTTTGTGTTACACACCGACCCCAGGAGCAACATGGTGGTTTTTTCAGCTTCTAAAGTTCTACAGCTCTCTCTGTGGGCTGGTAGTTTTGGTCCATGTCCTTTGGGGGCCTCCTGGGGGTTGAGACTAAGGGGATGGAGTCACTGGAGAGATGTGATGGTTCTGGATCCTCCATCTAAAAAGATGTGTTGGCAACCAGAGTAACTGTCTGGAAGGTCGTCTTTGGTTACTACTATTCCCTTGCTGTCTCCCTCCAGCTATTTACATTGTTTGCAAGCCCTCTTTAAAGCAGGGAATCTGGATCAATTGGAAAATGGTATAAGGAGTGGAACATGGTTTTAAAATGCCACAAACACAGAAAATGGCATGTTATTAAGGGGTTTGAGTTGTTTTCTCTAGCTCGTAGGGGGCAGAGACGTCCAGATATAGACCTTTGTTATTTGTGGTCTCTGATCAGACCCTCTGGTATTCTGTCACTGACAAAATTCCTTCCAGTTGTGATGAAGATGAATGACAAAAAACATGAAGTAGCTTCCCTGCACTAATACTGTAATTTAGATATTTTTGTATGAGACATAACCACAATATATGGATAAAGTCAGGTTTCATTGCAACACACCTGTCAAAACATTTGTTGTTTATATTTATGATATAAATATGAAGTTTCCTTCTTTATTTGTTTTTACATTTATATCCTCCCCTTCCTCCAAGGAGCCCAGAGCAGTATACATGGTTGTGTTTATCCTCACAATAATCCTGTGAGGTAAGCTAGGCTGAGAGAGAAGTGACTGGTCCCAGAGTTACCCAGTGAAACCTTGTTCAGGGAGGAACAAGGATTTCAGATGGGTCTCCCTGATCCTAGTCCAACACTCTGACCGTCGCACTATGCTTCTACTGTCAGACCATTGACCCATCTTTCTCAGTCCTACCTGGAGATATTGGGGATCAAACCTGTGGCCTGCTTGCATACAAAGCACTAGGGGATTTATTTATTTTTAAAGGATCATTTAACACTCTTAGCAAATGCATGTTTACCACCGTTTATTTGTGTGTTACCAGTCTTAGCATTTCCTAGTCCAGTTTCTCATATGTTATATGAATGCATGTGTTCATTTTTCCATGCCTGTTGAATGTCTTCTGGGAGCCAGGAATTAGGGGATGGGTTTTCTGGAGATGCTTGTTGCCACCATGGGGAAGGGAAGCTATAGCGGTTGATGTTTTACAGGCCAGGTAAGGGGGAAATGTCCTAAACAACTTTGTGCTTTCTTGCCTTCTGGTTCTTTGAGTTCTTGGTTGGCATGTAGGTAGTCTATCAGGTGTGCAGGTGCTGTTTGATAAAAATCCAGGAGAATGTACAAGGTAGCACAACCCCCACCCCAGGTCTATTTCTCAATAAAAGGTCATCTACCAGTTCCAAAACTAGACTTGAATGAAAGTGATGTATCCTTCTGAGGCCCCTGGTAGGTATTAGTTGATGGGACAGTGTTCCGCAATGGATCTGTTCCTTCTTAGACCATCGGGCCCAGAAGGTGGTACTGGGAAACTGCTGTTGGGTGTCTTGCCTCTCATCTCCGTGAAAATGCTGAGAGGTCATCGGAGTGTGGGCTGAGATGTTGTCAGTATGCAGGTGCGAACAGCTCTACCTCTCATTTTGTCCTCTATTCCCAGGGAGGCAGTAGACATGAGAAACTGAGGTTTGGCAGCACTTCAGGAGTGTATGGGGGTAAAGGTAAAGTGTGCCGTCAAGTCGATTTCGACTCCTGGCGCTCACAGAGCCCTGTGGTTTTCTTTGGTAGAATACTGGAGAGTTTACCATTGCTATCTCCCATGCAGTATGAGATGATGGCTTTCAGCATCTTCCTTTATCACTGCTGCCTGGTATAGGTGTTTCCCATAGTTTGGGAAACATACCCGCAGGGATTTGAACTGGCAACCTTCTGCATGTGAGTCAAGCATTTCCCCGCTGTGCCATTAGGTGGCAGACAATCTAAAACTTAATCCAGACAAGATAGAAATGCTGGACCTCTGGTCTCTGAGAGAGGCTGTACAACGTACCTGGATGGGATTGCACTCCCTCTCAAGGAGCAGGTATGCAGCTCATAGATTCTCCTTAATCCAGTGCTCTCCCTGCATGTCCAGGTGGCATGGGTTGCCAGGAGAACCTTTTTTCAGCTTTAGTTGATTGCCAGTTGTGGACTCTCTTAGATTTCTTTTCTCTAACATTGGTTCTCCATTAGCAGTGTTCTTAAGACTAGCAATGTTCTCTGCATAGGTCTTGCTTTAAAAACAGCTCAGAAGATAGTCCCAAATATGGCAGCAAGGCTCTTGCCTGGTTCCGGTAGGTCAGAGCATAGAACTCTAAACTTATTTCAACTGCACTGGTTAACTGTTTGTTTCTGAGCTCAATTAAAAATCCTGGTTTTTATCTTTAAAGCCCTAGATGGTCTTAGATTTGGTTACTTTAAGGAATGTCAGTTCCGTGTAGTCAATCTCGGTTTTAAGATCTGCTTTGGAGTCCTGCTCACTCTGCCTTTATCCCAGGCCTTGTGCCATGTGAACACAAGAAACAGGGCCTCCTTAGTGGTGGCACCATCAACTCTAGAATGCCCTCCTGATGGAGATCCAACTGGCTCTCTCATTTTCTTTTAGACCAATTAAAAACGTTTTTACTTCAAGTGGCTTTCATTATTTTAATGAAAAGTTTTGCATGGATGTTATTGATTGGGGTGTGTGTGTGTGTGTGTGTGTGTGTGTGTGTGTGTGTGTTTAGTATGATGACTTTATATTAAGTTATATGAATTATTGGTTAGTTGTTAGTATACAGTTCTTTTGGGATTAAAACCTGAAATGTAGATACTTGTTACACTTCTAGTGAAATATATACTAAAGAATGTAGTAAGGAACATATAGATAAAAAGAAATTTCCCTTTCTGCAGTAAGTTGGTTCCTAGATGCATATGGCTTGCAGAAATATGGAAAGTATGTAAAAATGTTTTGTTTTGAATAATCTGTGAAAATGAGGGAAATTGAAGAATCTGCAATAATTATATGACCATCTTTAAGCTCAAAAGTAATTTCGAAAATAGTTTGACTTGACGTTACTATGCACATATAAGAAAAACTATAGTTTCTAAATAACACAGAATATTTAATATATTTGACATCTTCAACCAAAGTACTGTGATGATATATCCAGATTATAATTTTAAAATAGAATAGCTATAAATTTACTACTGGTAGTTACTGGTAGTTAATTACTTCAACAAAAGCATCTGGTATGATACCTAGAATATTTGTAATATGTAAAATGTGTGTAAATTACTTAAATATTTATACATATATCAGTGTAATGATGAATGTAATACTTCTGAAAACTGTATATCTTCATTTGCACACTAGAGGGCAGCCAGTCAATTGCATATTCCAACATAAGGGCTACAGATCTACCCTTCCACTTCTGAATTATTTTATTTTTATTTATTTTTACATTTATATTGCATTCTTCTTCCAAGGAGCTTTGGAATTAAGTTTCTCCTTACGACAACCCTGTGAGGTAGGTTAGGCTGAGAGATACGTGACTGGCCCAGAGTCACCCAGCAAGTCTCATGACTGAATGGGGATTTGAACTTCAGTCTCCCTGGTCCCAGCCCAACACTAACCACTACACCACGCTGACTCCATCCATCCAAATATTGCATCCATCAGGATGTTGCAGCCAGAAGCTGTACAACTTAGCTAACTTTTCATAAGGCAGAGTTACCACTATAACTATAAGCAGCTACTTGAGTTTGGGGATTTTTGAAAAAATACATGTAAAAATGTGATTTATGTTTGCACATTCACATTAATGTTTTAATACCTGCTCTTCTGCAGCCTTACGTTTTTCAGTCTATGCACACAATCATTGGCACTTGAAGTTTTATCCTCCATTAGGAGGAAGACAAAACTCAGCCAACATCCATTTTAAAACTTTGCACGTATGTGGTTACTGTGCATTAAAGGTGTGTAATTAAACTTCTCATGGTTGACACATTAGCTGTCTTCAGATGTGTTAGAGCGCAGTAGCACTCATGGTTACAACTCGGAAAGTAGGGGAGGAAGTCCCACCCTAGAGCTGTCACTCACCCCCTCCAGCTGGCAGCTCAAGGTTACAGCGCCATTGGTCTGAAAGGGGAAGCACCATAACCATCATGGCAGATGCTTCCATGAGCAGTAGCCTGGATCACCTGAGGTTGCTGCTCATAGAAGTGCCAGCCGTCATGGTTATGGCGCTTCAGCCTTCAGACGGACTGCGCCATAACCGTGAGTGAGTGGCTAGAGGGGGTGAGTGACAGATCCGGGAATCTGTGGTTGTCTTTGGTAGAATACAGGAGGGGTTTCAACCCATTGCCTCCTCCCGCGCAGTATGCGATGATACCTTTCAGCATCTTCCTAGATCGCTGCTGCCCAATATAGAAACATACCAGTGGGGATTCAAACCAGCAACCTCTTGCTCCCTAAGAAATTTACTTCCCCGCTGCGCCATTCGGTGGCTCTGCTATGTGATAGCAGGCCCAATTTTTCAATCGTTAGTTTAACACGTCTCACAGATCAGGTCAACATCAGGCCTCTTGAAATATATTTTGCACTGTGTGAAAGCGCTAATAGGCATGCTGGGTGATAAGCATTCTGCTTTGGCTCCAGAAAAATTCAGAATTAAATACCTATCCAATTAGCCCCAGGCCCTAATATGAGCAAGATCAGTTTGCAAGGGCTGCAGTGCTCGAGACAAACAGACTGATGATGATCTTGTTCAGGTTAGGACATGGGGCTCTCAAGGGTGTAGTCCAACAACATCAAGGGATCCAACTCCCATCATCCCCTTTTTGGCGTTGTGGCAGGGGATCATGGGAGTTGTAGTCCAACAGCATCTGGGGACCCATGTTTGAGAACCTTTGGATTAGGGTAAATTTTGCATGAGGATTGTAGAATTTATAAATGGAACACCCCCACACACACATTAGCACGATTAATTTTTAAAGATCCATGTCATTTGCTGTTCTTCAGTAGTAGATGCAGTGTCACATCTGGAACAACAGACCTGAAGAACACGCAGATGAGACCTCTGTCAGAACGTTTTACCAGCAGTGTAGAATTCACTGCTGAGGTGACTCAGTTTTAAAGCAAGCCCACCCATCATCCTTGCCTCCTCTTCTGAGGCTGGCACTTAGTGTTGGTTTTAATGCAGTTGCTCAGTAACCTCAAGGAGGGAGGTAAGAGGCCACCACGTGCAAAGTATGCCTCGGCTCACTCGCTCTGAAGTGGAATGAATAATATGTACTAGCTGGGCCGGGCACAGAGCATCTGAGCCTCTAGACCCTCGCCCGCCTCCACCTCCCCCCGCCCACCACCGTCATTTTCTCCCTCCCCTACCCGAGCACCCGCCGGCTTCTTCCCTCCACTGCCCACTGGCCGCCGTCACCACCTTCTTCCCTGCCCATAAGTTGCCTTTTTGCCCGTGCGGCCACTGCCATTTTGCCTGCCCGCCTCGCCGGCTGGTCGGCACAGTTTTCTTTGCCCGCCAGCTACCTCTGCCATTTTCTTGCTGCCACCTGTCCCATGGCTATCCGGCAGCTCTCCGAACTTTCGCAAGAGCTGCCACACATGGGATTAGCCACACATGGGATTAGCCATTAGTCTAGGAAAATTATATATAAAGAAGATTGGGAACAATCTATATTCCCTGTAAGTTTGGATTCTGTCCCCCCCACCCCTGCAATGTGTTCCCTTCATTTTAATGTTTCAGGTATACTTTATTTTCCTAAATGTAAATCCCAAGGGTCATTCAATGTAGAGTTGTGTGGTGCTTTAATCTGAGCCCGTGCTGGTTCCTATAACCTGTTAGGAGCCCCTCTTGTAGCCTTTGGCTCAGTTCAGACATTTCACCAAACTACAGTTAAGGAAGTTTGGTTGTGGATTAATGCAGTGTCCAATTAGACTAAGCATGGTTTGCAATCTTCCAACAAACCAGGATCGGGAAGCTGGAGTTATGGTAGTTGCACCACTATGGAGACTACTGCACTAGAGTGCTGAACAGATGGGAAATGAAAATTAACAACTCTTAAACTATGTTTTGCCTATACTCTTGGAAATTCATACTAGAATTTCCAAGAATAGACTAACCACACTAACCGAGCCTGTGTCTCCAATGCAGAGTAGCTGTAAAAATCTCTACCTGTAGCCTATAGGAGCCTAACAATTTCTACTCCTTTCTTCCTTCGGTATCACCCTATGTGCTTCTGGGGACAGTCATTTCAAAGCTTGCTTGTGTGTGAATAGGGGAAAAGCAATTAAATACTTGGCCTGGCATACCATGCGACGCTCCATCTGTCTAGCAACACAAGAGCAGTCCTGTGCAATATGCTAGAATTGCACAAACACAGTTTCACGATAGAGGCCCATTGGAAATAATGTTCTCTCTGTCGCTCAACTACATTCCCCCAGTTCTAGCATCTTGCACAACACAAATGCTCCATTGTTAGGCAGATGGAGGGTTGCATGGTATGTCATATTTATGTAGTATGTAACTTGTTTAATCATAAGCTATAATTATGCTTCATTGTTTTATGTTAATTGCAGTTTCAAGTGCATCACAGTTTGCTGGAGTTATTCACTGGATCAGTCTAGTTATCCTCTCTGTGTTCTTTTCAGAGGTAAGTGAAGTGTCAACTGTATGACAAGGAAAGTGGTTGAACTGGTAAATTTCTTGGTAAATGTTTTGGTGGCATAACCACCTACATGCATAGTTTCAAGCTAGTTAACATTTATAACTCATTTGAAATGGGCAGAGTTGTGCTCCGCCTCAAAGCTGAGTAAAATTAGGAATATGTGTAAATCTCTAGTATGGAGTTTTTGCAAAGTTTTGAGACCCATGCAACTTCCTGGCCTTGAATAGATACATTTGATTTTTTTGAAACCAAATTAATGATCAAATGCATGTGGAGTTTCAGCCACAGCCAGCAATTTTTCAGAATTGTGACTTAAAACCTGACAATGTCTGATTCTGAAAATATTTAGGAAGGCCCATCTCTTCCACCAAGCCTTTTGAGATGCTGCCTGGTTAATTTGTAGGGATGTGGGAAATGAGCCGTTTTGAGCTCGAAACAGAATGACCCAGTTTTGATTGGAACGTTTCAGGTGTTTCGAGCACCATTTTGCAGGCCTGTTTTCCCTTACTGATTGTTTTTCTGGCACTGGCTTCTGATTGGCTTGCGATCTCCTTGCTTCTTGGTTGGCTTGTTATACAAATTGCCCCCATTTGCTGGTGGGGGGCAGGGAGACACAAAAGGAGGGAAATTCGAAATGTATTCAGAGGGGCTGGGAGGCAGAGAGAGCCCTTATAGCTCTCTTGAATTGGATACATCAGGAAAAGAGGAAGGTTTTGATTTTGTGGTTTTCTTTTCTCAGCACTGAGTATAATGTGCTGTGCTATTGCGGCTATAACTATCTGGTTTTGCTGAATCACAAAGGCAGAACTTGGGTGCTTGCCTTGCTTGAGTTGTGGTTTTTGGTTTGTTTGTAAGATAGTGTTGTTACAAGAAGTGGACAATGGCAGCTCTCTGTGTAATATTGCTTGGTGAATGCTGTGATGAGCTTCATTTCTGGCCTTGAGACTAACTTCAACTTGTGCTTCACTCCCTGCTCTGGTCTGTTCTTCAATCTGCATTGCAGGGTGTAGTGTACTCGAGTTGAAATGTGGCTGAAGTTCCTGTAGTTGAGCTTAATTATGTCTGTGTTTGCTGCTAAGGGTGCTGCTGTGGCAGCTGTTGCAATGCTGAAGGAGTCATAATTGTGTGTGTGAGCGCAACTTGTGCCAATGATGATACTGCAGCTCAGGGACTTTTGCTGGCAGTGGATTCTGGATCAGTGATTCTTTTGGCCATTTTTGAACTCTGTTTGAAATGTGTGTCATTCTCTGTCGGGAGCAACAGATTCCCTTATACTGTGTGCTTTGTTCGAATCTGCAGCATTTTTCAAGGCAGGGTTACAATGGGGAACTCAAAACACCCTATTGTTCCCCATGAGTAGCTCCTAGGGACAGCAAAGTGGGTTGTATGGTAGGGCATGATAGGTGCTACCTGTCACCCAGCCCAAAAAAGAAATGGGCAAATGGGCGATTTTAAACAATTTTTTAACCTTTCCCCCAAACCCTCATAGCAACCATCATGCCCTACGACACAACCTATTTTGGTGTCCCTAGGAGCTACCCACGGGGAACAAAAGGATGTTTCAAGTTTCCCATTATTCCTTATGGCTGGGACACTCAAGACACTTGAAATGTTTCGAGTCTGTTTAATCAAAAAATCTGTCGACTGCTGTTTTGATGAAACGGTTCGGCCATTTTGCGTTTCGTTTCAAGCTCAAAATGAAATGCAAAATCTGTTTTGTGCACATCCCTATTACTTTATTTGACTACATTGTGTATGTGACTGGATCATCTGTGATTTTAAAAAACTGATATTTTAATATTTTTTTAACTTGTAAGCTGATATGAATGTAAGATTTAGTGGGCTGGGAGTTCCCACTACCCTCCCCAGCAATCCATCTGTTTTTCATTGAGACTTAAGCTGTGTTTAATTCCCTGAGCAGAATTTCACAGCCAATCTTAATGTGCCATGGGGAGGTGGTGGAAGAAAGGAGACATAAATTGTACGTCTATGCTTCAGAATAAGATCACATAGTGTCCTGGTCATTCTCTCTGGAGTACACAGAGAGGGCCATAAATAGCAACCTGTATTGACAAATCTTTCCCCTTACTCCATTATCACTCAAAGCATCCGAAATGGGGGTCTGGTCAATGACAATCAGCACGGTAAGCCCCTCGAGCCCCCCAGAGTGCTTGCTTTGGCACCTGAGTTGCTTACCAAAATTATAGGTGTCTCATGCTTGATTACGTGCTCTCTTCTTCTACTGTTACCCTTTCTTCCCATCTTCCTCCTCTCCATCAGTTGTCTATTCCTCTCTCAGAAATTTAGATTGTATGTTCCTTGGGACAGGGACTTCTCTTTTTGCTTACATTATTCTGCAAGCTCTGTGCTCACAGATGGTGTTACAATAAATAATTGTAACTGTAATAATACAGGATGTGAAAAGCCATACTTTAAAAAAACAAACAAACCTTTGTTTTGTATCCTGTCTTATCAGATAACACGGAATACAAAACAAAGCAAATAAAAGTGACAGGTGAACATACCTTGAGTCAGCTGTCTGGCGTCCTGCCTCTGCATATTTAAGTATGTAATATGTTTGTTCTATTACGTCACACTATTAACTTTAGCTGCAGGGCTGTCAGTATAAAATATTGAGACAGTGTGACAGTGGCTTAATTTCGCAAGGATCAGTTGGAGAGGGAGCATCAGCTAACTTTTTGTAGTTCGGGAACTGATCCGTACTACTCTAAACGAAATGTACCAGGTCAGATTCATCCCTCATTAGAAACACTTTTTGTTCCAGTGCTTTAAACAGGGTGTGAAGCTGACTCATTATATCACTGAGACAGACAGACATTTATAGATTAATTGGGCAAGTGACACATAATCTTTTTTAAATGTGACCAGCTCACACAAATGGTGGGAATTTGCAAGGCTGGCCTGGAAATCTACTTGGCTAAGTTTCCCTCAAAATCTTTTATTTAAAATGATGACGATTGTCACTGTTGCTGATGCTACTACTACTATTTTGAACATCCTGCCTCATCACACAGCCAATAGCCACTGCAGGGAGCTGAAGCTAACAATAGCATTGCCCCAAACCACCCCCCAGATGACAAAATGGGACCCATAAAGTGCCCTATCATGCTCCACTACCCTTTGATGATGCCCCCCACAAATAAAAAGTACTTGCCGACAATTGATGAGCCATAAAATGGCCCCTGGACTCAAAACGGCTTCCAGAAATGACCTCCAAGATCATTTCCAGTCATCCTGACCCACGGATATGCGAATTTAACCCTTTTTTCTGCCCAATTTTTCCCACGTATACCAAGGTTGGGTGTCCATTACCTGACCACAGTTATATGAAACCATAGATGGTGAGTCCGCAGTTAACAAGGTCCTCCTGTAATGAGTAACTCCAAAACTGTGAATGAACTCCAGTGGATGTCTTGTGTAGCATTAATTGTAGAACTGAGTACATCTAGTAATTATGTGAAGGGCAGCGTTCTCGATCCTTCATCAACAAATGCTGCCATTTTCCAGTTTTTGACTGCACTGAGTTTTATCAAATGCCAATGTGAGAAATAAAGATGTAAAATAAATCCTGGTACTTTGTGTAAGTACTTCAAATGTTAATGTTTGGGGCCAAAAAATAATGGCTTGAAATTGTGTTGGAAGGGCTGGCTGATGGAAACAAAAACCTTTGTAAAACAAAACATGATTTTTAAAATTGAAATATGTTTCAGTAAAACATATATCTTTAAATAACCCTCTCCCCAAGGGGCTCATAATTAAAAGTGCTCCTTGGCCCCAAAGGGTTTTATTCTCCAGGAATTTGGCAGCCAGTCCATGGTTGTAGAACACATCCATGGTGATTTTGGAGTGCCTGTTATGTACAGATGTTTGATGGAGGAAAGAACTCGCACAGAGCCTATGGGTGACCAAGAAGTGAAAAGTTTGTTTTCAGGAGAAAGGGATTAGGGAGCAGAAGGCTTGAGAGTGAGGGAGTCACAGAGAACCAAGGCGATAATAGGGATATTTGAATAAAACACACAGGGAATAGAGAAAGGAGGAAATCTAGAACATAGGAAGCTGCCATATACTGAGTCAGACCATAGGTCCATCTTGCTCAGGATTGTCTACACAGACTGGCAGCAGCTTCTCCAAGGTTGCAGGCAGGAATCTCTCTCCTATCTTGGAGATGCTGCCAGGGAAGGAACTTGGAGCCTAGATGCTCTTCCCAGAGCTGCTCCACCCCCTGAGGGGAATCTCTTCCAGTGCTCACACTTCTAGTCTCCCTTTCATATGCAACCAGGGTGGACCCTGCTTAGCAAAGGGGACAAGCCATGCTTGCTACCACAAGACCAGCTCTCTTCGTGCAACTGGTCTTGTGGTAGTAAGCATGAATTGTCCCCTTTGCTAAGCAGGGTTTACCCTACTTTGCATTTGAATGGGAGACATGTGTGAGCACTGTAATATAGGGGATGGGGCTGCTATGGGAAGAGCATCTGCCTGCTTGCATGCAGAAGGTTCCAGATTCCCTCCTTGGCATCTCCCAGTTAGGGCTGAGAGAGACTCCTTCCTGTAGCCTTAGAGAAGCCGCTGCCAGTCTGTGAAGACAACACTGAGCTAGATGGACCAATGATCTGACTCAGTATAAGGCAGCTTCCTATGTTCCTGAAGAGACTGGGCAGTTGGTGAGACCAGTGCCTGTTGTACAGAGGGAATCTGTTTTTTTTAATTATTATTTAAAATAACAGCAGGTATCTAATTATTGGTTTGTATGGAATTCTTCACCATTAGACTACAGAACACAGAAACATTGTCATCAAGTGAACACCAAGCTCTGCCCAAAGACTGATTTAAATGGATACATTTTGCATTGCTGCGCAGCAGGGATTGAGTGACTTTCAAGGCCGATCTCCAGCTGGAGCAATTTAAATTCAGGACAGCGAGACAAGCGTCTTGTTCATTACAGGGGGGGAAATGTTGTGGAGAGATGTACTCTGACCTGCTTGTCATCACCATTATGCCAAGTGTTTTGCTCTGATCTGATAATTGCTCTCCTTTCTTTATCCTCACAACACTTGCAATACGAGTGAACTGGGCTGCCACTGCCAGTTGAGGCAGGTAACAGGAGCCGCCTTGCGTATCTGGCCCTTCTTACACCCACAATTTCTCTCTCCCCTTCCACTTTGGACATGTCCAGTGACACTAAACAAACATCCTACGGTAGCTGGCGGGCCACAAACCCCTGGGCTCTGGCCTTGTCTCAAGGCATATATCACTTTTATTCCCATTGTACTGATGAGAGAACTGATAAATCTGTCTATCACCCCCCCACACACACACACCAATAACGATTGTTCTGTGGGTGCCTGATGCCAAAGGAAGGCCTCCCAGTGTAAGCCCATGGCTAATCTGAAAATGAACACAGATACTTGAAAGGGCAGCCTAAAATTGCGTTAGCTGGGTGGTTGTTGTTTTCTGCAGCTGCATCACATTGCTTACTCATATCCAGCTTATGATCAACTGCGGGTAGTGTTGCCAAGCGAGCGATCCCTCACCCTATAGCGGTTCGTTTTATTTATTTATCTTTTGCCTAAATGCAGATCTTTGCATTTGTCCCTTTTTTGAATTTCATTTTGTGAGTTTCAGTGCAGTATTCCATTCTGACTGTATCTTGAATTTGATTCCTGTTTTCTGACGCATTAGCTGTTCCTCGCAGTTTTGTCTCATCTTCAGATTTGATGAGAATCCTCTCTACCCCTTTGCCTAAGTCACTGATAAAAAATATTAGAGAGCCAGGCCAAGGACAGAGCTGCACAGCACGCACATGAAACCTTCCTCCAGTTTGATTAGGAGTACTCAGAGTACAATTTTCCAATCAGTTGTGAAATCATGTGACAGTATTATCATTTATACTGCCTATTCATCTTTCTCCCCAGGCTATGGCTGGGAAGGCAACTTTTAAAAATTGTCACTTGCCAGAGGCAAATTACTTACCACTGATGGTCATTTCAAGTGCCTGATTTGCTTGGATGAGGGATATAAAGTAGCCAGTGTGCCTCAGGTTTATCAAATGGGCATGAAGGAACAGGACATCCCTTTTATGGGAATGGACACTACAGGCCAACAGTACCTTGATCAGCCCATCCATTGTGCCATCGAAGTCCAGTATTACTGCCTCACCTCCCAGAACAGTGATGCAGTTGCCCTCAGAAGGTCAACAGAGTAAGCTGACATCAACACGCAGGTTACACGCGAGACCATCTACATCCACATAGTTGGTCCCAGTAGCCACATCAGTACCAGGTACAGTAGACACTGTGTGGTCAGTACCAAAGGTCCAACACCAAGTTACCAAGAAGAAAAAGTGGCAGAAGGAAGCCCGAAACTATTGGATGGCTAAGAAAAAGGAGGAGATTGGTCGAATCTGACCCACCACCCCCTCGTCCAAAAAATAAATCACCTTCTTAGTCAGAACCCATTTTCAGAAACCAGACAGCAATTTTTTAAAAAACATTTATATCTCGCTTTTCCTCCGAGGAGCTCAGAGCCATTTAAAATTGGCAGGCCCAATGTTTAGCTTATCTCATTAACATTGACAGTGAGGTGGTCTACACCTCCTACCTTTCCCCCACCAATCATACACACTCACAAAACAGGAATACGCACGGCTCCCAAACTTGGGTAGGGTCCTACCCACTTTCTGATCGTGACAGCTAGCCCATAGACTTCTACCTCCGTCAGGAGATCTGTCTTCTGGTGTTCTATCCCTCTCCTCAGACTACTAATGAGAGACACTCTGGCATTGCCTCGATATTGGACAAACCCTCTCCTTTTATAGTAACAGAGCATCCTCATTCAGGAAATACATTTATTTGTACATTTGTTGCTCTGGACCAAGTAAGATAGCTTCAGCTCAACGGTTATCACCATGGATTTGCCCCACCATAAAACTCTGCTATGAGCTACAAAAAAGTCTTGACCTTGTCCAATGCACACTCATTCCACCAGATCAGTAGCCACTTCAGCACTTTTCTTCAAAGATGAGATGTGTCATTTGGGTCTGTAGTACTGGGATGTCATACTAGAACACACGGCACCCTCCACTAGGGATATGCTTGAAGTCAAGCTGGTTCGCCATCGAACTGGTCTGACTACTACTACTACTACTACTACAATATTTATATACCGCTCGTCAACCAAAGTTCTCAAAGCAGTTTACATAGGAAAATAAATACATCAAGAAGATAGATGGTCCCCTGTCCCAAAGGGCTCATCCTCAAGCCGGGCCTGGTTTGGCTCGACCTCAAGCCAACATCCCCCCCGCAGCTCGAGGACAGCGGCCTGGGGGTGGGGGTGCTGATGTGGCCAGAGGGTGTGTGTGTGTGTCTCCGCAGTCTCCCTCTCACCCCAGCCCTGAACCTTCCACTACCATCCCATTAGTGTGATGCATAGAGACCACACAGAAGAAAAACAGGTTACTTACCTGTAATGATGTTGGTTCTAGTGGTCTTCTGTGCAGTCTCACACTCTGCCCACCTACCTGCTGCAGCTTCATAGATATGGTGAAGTCTCCAGTTCTGTCGGTGATGGTGACCTGAACTGAGATTATAACTGACTAGATACAATGGGGCCTGGGTGACAGCCAAAACTCTAATTCTCTAGAAGCTCCGTCTAGAAGGTTCCAGTGTGGGTCATTATTGTATTGCACAGAAGCCCACTAGAAGGACCATCATTATGGGTAAATCACCTGTTTTTAAACTTTAGTGTGACTTATTGTATTTTGTTTTTCCTAATCAAATATTTAAGCTGAAATACTATTGGAAGGTTTTGTGTTTTGTGTTCCTGAGATATTTATACACAAAATTAACATGGTGTACTCATTTAGTTTTGTTTGCTAGATATAAATCAAATACACATGCTGAATCCAATCCTAATCTATTTAAGGCATTTTTTAAAAATCAAGTTCTATTTTTGGTACCAGGAGTTGCACAGAGAAGCATGAAGACTCTATGCATTTGCAGGAGTGAAATCCATTTCACTGTTAACACTTCTGTGTAACACAAGCATGTAAATGAGCTCAGCATGGGGGTGCGGTTTAAATGTGCATAGAAATTCACCATGAGATCTCCCTATCCTGCTTTCACAAATTATATTTTCTTCTTAGCTTGTTGGTTGAGTAGTACTGCGGAATAGTTTTAATTTCCCTAAGAGATGTTGATGTAGGAGATTAGTTTTCAAAGCAGTAGACTGTCACATTACATGATATATGTCCAATCTGCTTCTTCAAACATTAAATGAAACCTCTAAAAGGTTTCATTTAATGACCCTAGGTTGGATGGGTGTGTTGTTTATACAGTACTGCATATTTTACTGTTGATTTCTTGTATTGATTGTTATCAGACCAGCCCAGGGCTATTATCCCTAGACACCTATTTCTTATTTATAGGGGTGTCACCCAATTTAAAGAAATCTAAGTTAATTAACTGAATAAGTTTTAATTGAATTAATTAAATCTGCATACATTTACATATGCCTAAAACAATAGCGTGGAAGAAAAATCTGTTTTAGTTTTTGATTATGTATGTGCTAGGCACCATCTTAACAAGGCATTCCTGTGTGATAGTGAATCAAGAATGTCTCTTCTGTGGTAATGCCTGAAATCAGCAGTTTTTATATGAAAAATAACTTTTCAAAAAGTGTGGCCTGATTGTTTGCCTTTTTAGTAAATTGAGAAGGTTTTTAATTAACCATTTAATCAGCGTGAAGCATGGAGCCCTATATGTATTGCATTTCTATGCCATGCTTTCTCCACGAAGCTCAGAGCAACATACATACATGGCCCACTTTATTCTTTTAACAACTGTTATGAGGCAGGTTAGGCTGAAAGCGAATGACTGGCCTAAGATTACCCCCATTGAGCTATTCCATACCTACTCAGGCTGACAAAAGCAGCTACAAGGCCTTTATTTTCTCCGTTCACTCCATCCTCAGAGCAGCAGTTCTAAGCTGTTCCTCCTGAACAAGGAGCTGGCTTCAAAGTCCCCTTTGCATCTCAGAGCTTCAAGAAACAAGCAGAAGTACATGTTTTGAGCAATATATTGCTAACTTGGCAAAGAGGCACCTTTTAACGTGGTGATTCTCTTTATTTAGTAGGTGGAGAGTCACTGGCCCTCTCCACCCCCAGCACAGGACCTCCAGTGACTGTTGCTGGGGTCTATCTGATGTTACTTTTTAGCTTGTGAGCCCTTTGGGGACAGGGAGCCATTTTATTTATTTATTTCTCTGTGTAAACCGCCCTGAGCCATTTTTGGAAGGGCGGTGTCGAAATTGAATTAATAATAATCATAATTAATAATACTAGCTGACCCCCACACAGAGCATCTGTGTGCTCTTTGGGGCCGGCTACCTCTTCCCCTCCACCTTCTGCCCCAGTCACCGGCCAGGCCGAGAGCCGGGGCTGCCGCCTCACCTTCGCGGCCGGACCCTCCGCCACCTCCGCGGCCGGGCCCGCCACTACCTCGCCTCCACAGCCAGGCCCACTGCAGTGACCAATTCTCCTGGGTGTGCCAATCAGGTGCCTCTGCTGCCCAGGCAATCTGCTGGACGCCGGGATGCACATTCTAAGGCTCACCCAGGATAATTAAATATATAGAGATATATAACTGATGTGAATGTAAATACTGCAAAAGAAAACTTAAATGCCCCAATAACAACACTTTTTCTTAAAACATTCATACTGGAAAATACCATTTTTGTCACAGTGGAAAATACCACTGTGTAATTGTTCCTTAAGTGTTGCTGACACTTTCCCCCGGGGTTGTTACTTTATTCTTACAGTCATCTTTATTATTGACAAAAAGAGTTCAGGATTTAAGTTACCTTGAGAAATTCTAGGATTATCATTGTGAGTTTCCCTTCTGGAAACAAGGTCATCTCTTCTTTACGGAGAACGGTACCTGTTAATGTTAAGTTGCACTTTTTCTCTCTCTCCTCCATATATATTTTTTTCTTAGACTGTTTTGAGAATTGTGGTTCTCGGTATATGGGACTACATTGAAAACAAAATAGAGGTAAGTACCTGTATTCTACCAAAAGAAAACCACAGGACTCTGTGGGCGCCAGAAGTCGAAATCGACGTGACGGCACACTTTATTTTACTTACATGTGGTTTCAGTCTTAATAGCACCTCCATATTGTGCAGTATTCAGAACTCCATTGTGCTGGAGTTGTATATTAACCCCACAGTGTTAATAGGGATCATTCCAGCTTTTTGTGTTTCCTATTAGTTGTTATAGGTACACAGCTAGAAGCACTGGAATTGTCCTAGAGAAAACTATACTCTTTCTCCCAGTTCAATCACATTTAAACTAGGAATTCAGCTGTGTAATTGTATGGCATGTGTTGGCTGCATTCAAACAGAAATACAAAACCATGGTTTATTTAGCTAAATCATGGTTTTGTGTTGTCTGAACCCACATTTGCTCATAAGACATAGTTTGTTTAGGGTCAAAAAGCCAGGATCTGAAACTATAATTATCAAATTGATTTGCAAGCTGCAGTTCATTTGCAAGCCACATTCATTTAGTATTCAATGTCTTTGGATACAATCTCATGTTTGACAAATCTGAACATGGATCTGAATCGAATTTGATCCAAAAAATGAGGGATGATTGGACCTGTACTTGACATTTGTTTAACTGTGTGCAATTTGATATTTGGAAGAGGATATATGAATGTTCCTTGGGAAATCTTTTTCATACTAGGTATTTGATGGTGCTGTGATAATCTTATCCTTGGCTCCTATGGTGGCATCTACAGTGGCTAATGGTCCAAGCAGTCCATGGGATGCTATCAGCCTTATTATCACTCTGAGAATTTGGAGAGTTAAGAGAATTATTGATGGTAAGTCATCTTTATTACAGTATCTGTAAAAAGAAATTAATGACTTGTTTTAATTTTTAAAAGAAGCATCACCTTCCTGTATTTTCAGACATGGAGTCAGAGTTTATCAGATGACTCTGATAAGATGACAAATTATCAGGTTTCTGTTTTTATTTGGTTTGTTTGGTTTTCTGGATTGCTTTCCAGTTTATGTTCCCAAATGTCTATCACTTGCTTGAATTTTTGTCCATTTAAAAAAAAAAATCTCAGACTTTGAGCTCAGAGAAACATCCTAGGCCTGAGAAATAAGAACATGATTGATAGACTGGAATAAAGTTCCTTATTGCTAGAGAAGAGATTCCTTTCTAGAATACTACTTAAAAACCAGGTCTGAAATGAAGCAGGCTGCTTGAATCGGAACTGAGGGTTGGGAGGTTGAGAAGCTTTTGTCAGGCAGAGAGACACCCTCAGAAGCTTTGATATAGGTAAACTGATCAGATCTTGGTTTCTTTCAAGGACTATATCTCCTAAGCTAAGGGGTCTTAAACTTGGATCCCCAGGTGCTGCTGGACTACAAATCCCATTGTCCCCAATAGGCAAGGCCAGTGGGACTGGGGATGATGGGAGTTGTAGTCCAGCAACATCTGGTGACCCAAGTTTGAGAACCCCTGTCCTAAGCACTTGATCTTACATTTATCAACCTCATTTAATGGGTCTGAAACCTTTGTGGGTTTCTGTGTTTATCTGATATGACTCCTGTCCATAGCAGTTTAACCTCTAATGACTATTTCAGAAACCAAGTTGCGTCACGATAGATGCATTTGTTATATGCAAGGCCATATTTTCTGACGAGCTTGAAGGATTGCTGTGTTATGGTTTCTAGCTTATGTATTGCCAGTGAAGGTCGAGATGGAGATGGTAATTCAGCAATATGAGAAGGCAAAGGTCATTCAAGATGAGCAGCTGGAAAGACTAACCCAGATCTGTCAAGAACAAGGGGTAAGGCACAGCTGTGTGTGTGTGTGTGTGTGTGCACGCGCGCATGCATGTAAGATAGAGCAATTTAATGGTGTCTACACTTACAGCAGTGCCTTGTGCAAATATTACGATCAGGTATGACTTTTTCAGAAATGGAAATTGTATGTAGTCTGGAAACTGCAATTGATGCAAAACGAAGCAGCCAGTTGGTCTCTGGGTCATCTTAAAGAGACCACATTAAAAGAACTACACTGGCTACCAATATGTTTCTGAGCAAAATACAAAGTGCTGGTTATAACCTATAAAGAGATTAAACATCTTAGGCCCAGGGTATTCACGTCGGGGGGAAAGGGGTGTCCTAGTGCTGGGTGGGGTTGGTGATAGTGCCGGGTAGGGGCAAGGAAGCTACCTGAATTTTTTCAAAGGATTTGGGCAGAGGGCTGATTTTTGGTGAATTGTTGAAGTTCACGCGTCTTTAAGGTTTTTCCTCATAAGTTATAATGGAGCTTTCAGCAGCCCCATAAGTGCACTTGGGGGGTGCTGGGGTGGCCCAGAGAGAGTGGTGGTGTAGTGCACATAGGGTGCCAACCACTCCCATGGGTTTCTAACCCATGGGGTACAGGGTTCTGTTGTTTCTGAGGTTTTCTGAGTGTGGATTCTATGATAGCAAATTAGAGTGGATTCATGGTGTCTCATTGAAAATTTCATTTGCTATCATAGAATCCACACTCAGAATACCTCAGAAACAACAGAACCCTGTAACCCATGGGTTAGAAACCCATGGGGGTGGTTGGCACCCTATGTGCACTACACCACCACTCGCTCTGGGCCACCCCAGCACCCCCTAAGTGCACTTATGGGGCTGATGAAAGCTCCATTATAACTTATTATGAGGAAAAACCTTAAAGACGTGAAAACTTCAACAATTAACCAAAAATCAGCCCTCTGCCCAAACCCTTTGAAAAAATTCAGGTAGCTTCCTTGCCCCAACCCGGCACTACCACCAACCCCACCCCGCTCTAGGACACCCCTTTCCCCCCAACATGAAGCGATACACCCTTCACGGGGAAAACCTTAAAGACGCGTAAACTTCAGAAATTCACCAAAAATCAGCCCTCTGCCCAATCACTCTGCAATTGGGGTGGTAGCCTCCACCCATTAGTAACTACCACCCCACCCCACCCTTTTGGCACAGATCCTACGTTATGCCCCTATCTGCCCCAAAGACACTAAAACTTCAGAAATTCACCAAAAATCAGCCCTTTGCCCAATCCCTCTGCAATTGGGGTGGTAACCTCCACTGCACAACCACCCCACCCCACTATTTTGCCTCTGGCACCCGAAATTCGAGCAGATGTCACATCCAACCTTTTTGCATTGAAGTCAATGGGATGCAAAAAGGCGGGAAATTAAAATAGACGTCATAGCTCAAAACGGAGGGGGGGAAAGAAGGCAAAAAAATGGAGGTCCGAATCACTCGAATTTTCGGGCCCAAAATTCGGGTGATTCGGCTCGTGCCCGAAATTTCTCGGATCTTTTTGTGGGTGATTCGGTTCCGCCCTGAATCACTCGAAATTCACTGTTTTGGGCACAGATCATTCTGTGCCCGAAATGTTTTGCACATCCCTGCTTGTAATCACTTTTTGGTGAGAACTGAACTCTCTCTCTCACACACACACATGCATGTCTCTTTGCTGTGTTGACACACTGTTAAAGTCAAACCCATGATACAAACGGCTGCAGCACATGGCTGGTTTATTTTAGAATGGCTTCCCGTGGCGTTTGTACCGAGTGTACATAAAGCAAAAAAATGTGTGTGTGACACCATCCCTGAAATGACCAACAAGATATTTTCACGCGCTTGCCCTCTCCAGCCCACAGAAGTGCTATAGTGGTGATTTAGTCCCAGTGACGTCTTTCATTCAATCACAACTCAACCCACATTTAATTCCACCACTGGTCACCTCCACTTCTGGCATCAGATGTGTTAGCTGAGAGCTGGGGTAAGTGGGGAAACATGCCCACAGCTGCTGCACTATGACCCAGTTCTGGAGGACCACACACTTGTAGGAAAACCAGTTGGGTTATAAGCACCGGCGCTCTCTGAGTGGCCTTGTGCAAGTTTCTGCCAGCCTCGGTTGGTTGGTTATTTAGTACCATTGGTGTGCATGGCCCTTCACAAAGTTACAAGAAGATGGCAGTTCCCTGCCCCGAGGAGCTTACAGTCAATGTAACTGTGACAATAGCAGGTGGAGATAGAGGACCTTTTAAATGGCTGTGGAGAATTTGTCGAAGTACAGTATATAAATATCCTGAATAAGAGAAAAGCAGCACTGTGCTTTCAGTTCAGTACTTGTGATCCCGACCCATGTTTTATTCAAACGTAAACCACATTTATGTCTATGGGATTTACTTCTGAGTAGCCTTGATTTCAGTAAGGGTTGTGCCAAAGGCTTCACATAAATATGGGTTTTGAGAAGAGATCTGAAGGAAGAGAAAAAGTTCAACATCTGTGTAATAAAAATGCTGCTTCATACATATCTGGTGAGAATGAGTGATACAGTAATTAAACCTGAATCTCATTCCTCCTTTCAGTCAATCCATACAATCTTGGGTGCCTTTTTAATTTTGTTTCCCCTTTAATCAAAACCATGGCACTAGAAGTTAAGAAACTTTTATTCTTTCAGCTTGGTAGGTGATTTTGTCAAACAGCTTCTGGTTTTAATGCCAGTGCTATTTATGTTTATAATGTTCATTGCCCTTCTGGCAATAACTTTAATTTATTTCTAACGACTAGTCATTTTCCTAGTTGTTGGAAGGCAGCCAAGATCATCCTGCATTTTATTCTAATCCATAAATCATTCCTTTGCCACGGTTCCCCCCACCCCTTTCTCTTCCTTTGTTACCCACAATGTCCTAAACTAATGGACGTAAACATTGGATGGTCTCCCAGTGGCAACTGAGTTTTTGGATTGGACATTCTGTCTACAGAGTGCTAATAGAATGGAGCAAAATTATTGCTCTTGCATTAGAGTGGAACAAGCTTCTGGTTTAAAATGTTTGTTCTTCTCTCCAAGATTATGCCGATCATCCTCTGCTGCTGGACCATTAGAGAAGAACTATATGATTCACTGATAGAGCTTATCCTTATATGTATGCTGTAAACCATCGGACAAGATGGTGTGGTCCTTTTTTATATGTCCAGTCATAAAAGGCAGGTGTTCCCTGGAGTCCCATATTGGTCCCTGTCCTTTCATGCTATTTTAGAAATAATTACTTAATGCAATGCACTAAGAAGGATGCATTGTAGTGCATTTTTATTGTTGCCCCCTTTGCTGGCTGTGGGGGGAGGGATTTGTGCGTAAAATACAAATGTTACACATTCAGTGTTACACACACACACACACGTACGTGCGTGATGATGAAGAGAGAATCAGACCTCTACTTGCAAATATATATGAAAGGGACTAATTTTTAAAAATACACACTTTCATATCTCACATGCACCATGCATGTATGCCCAGGTTGGAAGAAGAAAGAGAGTTCATACAAAGCAGGAGTGAGTGAGATCACATGGTAGGATTTACAAGGCATTTGCAAAGAACAAGCTACTGTAGGAGCAGTGTCCATTGTATGCTTCTTTTCATTTATGCCCTTGTCACCCCTTTTGTCAGAGAGAGAGAGAGAGAGAGATCTCAATTGTGCACAAGATCCATTGAAGCATGACAGAAAGTATGTTCAGACTTCAGTAGTGTAGATATTTGATGCTGCTTAGTGCACACAAATCAACACTTTCCTACAAAGGTGGTCTTTCCTTCCATCCATGTGAGTAGATCAGCCTAGAGGTGCCACTGTACACTTGCTCACCTCCCATTCATTTCAACAGAGTATGCAGAAGAGAATTTCATGGTGAGTTGTATGTCCTTTGATAGTAAGAGATTCATCCTCCTTGAAATGTGTAGAAACGGCAGCAAAACCACAGGCCGTTCTCTCTTCTGATACCTGGTGTCTCACATGGAGAAACTGCAAAGGAGATAAACATATCTTTAGAAACTTAAAATTTCCTGCATATGCTTAAAATCTGAGAAAACACTTCCAGTTTTCTGAGTTCTGTACCAAAACAAAAAATTGCTGATGGAACCACCAGAATTGGAAGCTTGGAGCCTTAGCAAGTGCTCCCATCAGAAGGCCAGGCTGGGTGCCTGTATTTTTGTCTGTTGGTCATTAGGTGGCAGCAAAACCACTTAATTTTGTATATACCATACAATGTCTTGCTTTGGTCCCTTATTCTGTTTATTTTTGGAATACCATTTTTTTCTAGTGCCTGATAGAATTATATTCCTAGTTAATCTACTGGAGTTTTGATTCGCAAATGCAGCAGCATCTCAAATCACAAGAGCAAAGAAGTTGAAATCAGCAGAACTTCTCTCGTAGTTGAAGCCTAGCCACACATTTTGTGTGATTTTGGGGGCAGCACTCATGGTCTGTTGGCAGGGCCCTTGGTCCCTGCACATGGCTTCGTCCTCTGTATCTGCAGTCCTCCAGCATTCCATATCCACAACTCTGCTGCTTCCCCTTGCATTAGAGTCTTGTTCGGACTGCTGTCTTAGGAACAACATAGGAAGCTGCCATATACCGAGTCAGACCATTGGTCTATCTAGCTCAGTATCGTCTACACAGACTGGCAGCGGCTTCTCCAAGGTTGCAGGCAGGAATCTCTCTCAGCCCTGTCTTGGAGATGCTGCCAGGGAGGGAACTTGGGGGCTGTCTAATAATTTTCCCAATAAGGTACATACATGATGTGGAGAGCCTTACCGGACTCTGCAGGGAGAGCAGGCTTAGCCCGCTCTCCCCACAGAGGAGCAGTCGCTCTCTGTTGGGTGGCCGGATCGGCCGCCCACATGACTACTGGCTCTGTTGGGATCAGGGGGGTCATCTGGCCCCCGTAGGTCCCAGGATGCCCTGCGCAAGTGGAGACCCCCGAGACCGGAAGGCTTGTGTTAGCCTCCCAGCGGGGGTCTCCTTGTGAGTCACCGCAGTGCAAAGCTGCACCGTGGCAACTCACAATTGGGAAAAGGGGGTTAGTGAAGCGCTCGCTCCGCTAACCCCATTTAAGGGGAGGGCTTCTTTGGCGGGCTAGCTGCCAGAGAACCACCAGGCTTGCCTGCAAGCCCGGTAGTTCTCACGATGGGGGGGGGAGGGACCAGGCTGGGCTCCTTTAGCCCGGTTTTCCCCCATCGTGAGAATAGCCTCAATAATTTGGCTTGTGACCACAGGTTGTGCTTCCTAATCAATGTGAGTGTTGGAAGTGGTTAGGGAGCAATTCCAACCTGCTGAACTACATGTGTTGTGGTTACTAGGTGGCCACGCTGTACATTCTCTTCCCACCAAAGGACGGGCACAGTGATCTCCACTGTTTTCCAAGGAGGGCAACTGTGGCAAAAAAAATGTTCAATATTTGAGAGCAATCCCTCATTGTGCTGCCTTCTAGACAGTACAATGCTTGTCTCAGTTCTGGGTGGGGGAGGTTGGTTGCTTCGTTGTGCCGTAGAGTTGGTGTCGCCTCCTGGCGACCATGTGGGGGAAGCTTTGAGGGAGCTCTTGGAGGAAGATACTGGGATGGACTACGCTTCCTGGTATGATGTGCATGCCTTCCACAATGGTGCTGGGGCTCAGGAGGGCTCCATTTCCCTTAGAGGAGCCCCCTGGCATTGGACACAGCACTGCGCAGTGGGAGTGGTCATCTCTGCATGAGGACTGCAGAGTACAGGAGGCCCTTGATTATTGCGCCAATTAAGTTCCACAATACCACTGTGAATGCCAAAACTGTGATAATTGGAACCTTATGCCTATAGGCAAGATAGGGATAGGTTCCTTGGTACATAAATAAAGTACTAAAAATGACCCCCCCAAAATGGGTGGTGGTGGCCCGAAATAAGAGAGGAGTACAGCACTGTACCTTGGCCCCTCCAGCTCATATAGTAATGGCCCCGGGGAAGAAGAAGAAAATCCTTCAAATTCCATAAAAACACATCCCAACATGGCTCCACAGGGCCTCCAGAAGTGCCTCCAAACTGGAATTGCCACTGGAAGTGTGAAACACGCACACAGGAACCGTGAATGGCTGGAATTCACCTCCACGATAATTGAAATTGGAGATATATAGAACTGTGAATAGCTGAAACCATGAACACAGAACCCGCAATAATCCAGGGCTTCCTGTCGTCAGCTTTGGCTGAAGCATCACACAAACCAAATAAACCATTAGCCAGGGAGGAGCCACTCTTAAGGTGAATGTGGACCGCCACTGGCCCCCAGCAATGAAGGAAGTCTTAGTGTTTCCCAATCAATATGTTGTCATTTTTTAAATTTTCTCACACAGATACAGGATAGAAGGGCTAATGTGATTGTGGAAATCCTTGAATATATGACATCCTTGAATATCATTGATAGGACAACTTAGTGCATATTTTTCTGGCCTTTGTTCTCTGGGTCTCCAGCAGTGCCCCACAGAACTCTTGAGATTGGTCAGATTTGGGGCTAATATTCATTCTCTCTCTCTCTCTCTCTCTCTCAGAGCCACAAAATGGCCCTGCATTGTAAAATGGCAGCCGAAAGTGACATTGGAAGTCCTTTCTGGCCACTCAAAACCATGAATAGGGGGACTATGCCTATTTTTTTACACCGCAGATAAAGAAACCGGGTCTCTGAGACCCATCTGCGGTTATTGAAACTGCAGATAATGAGGGCCCCCTGCAAATAAAAATTAGCCCCCACTCCTGAGGATAATTCTTCATGTATCTGGTGGGCTCTAGTCTACACAAACATTATGTTCTGAAAGATGCAAAGTTCAGTTGGCATTTTTGCCAGAGCAAAACAATAGCACTGTGGGCTCTTCATTGGATGGCACAATCTCTGCCCCATGCAGATATGAAGGGTGCAGAAACATTTGAATCTGTATTGAGCAGGTGGTTTAATGCTGGCACATAGATGTGGGGGGTGCCGTCTGAAAACAATGTGTTGGGTGCCTTTTTCTGAACACAGCCTGCCTGAGCACTAGCTCTTCAATCAGAAGTTCCCCCGTGCAGTCTACCTCTGCATCCGCTTGAACTTTCTTTTTGTCTCTTTCGGTTCCTCCTCGGCCCTAGTTTGAAATTCGGCAACTGAGGGCGCACCTGGCTCAGCAAGATCTGGACTTGGCTGCTGAGAGAGAAGCTGCCCTACAGGTCCCACACATGCTGAACAAACAGAGCAGCAACAGATACAAAGTTGTATCTGCTGGGGGAGATTCTGACGACGAGGCTACCGAGAACATCACTGAATTGCGACCGCCTCGAGGTGAGTAGCCGAGCCACTGCCTAACGCGGTTGAATGTGGTCCTGTCACACAACCTTCCTTCATTTCAGTGCGGTTTGTGTAGGTTTTATGGTCCCAAATATGTTTTCTGCTTCCAGTTGTTGTCTCCTGCATGATTAAAGGAACTCCTGCTAACTGGGCAAGGAGACACCTTTTGACGTGGCCCCCCCTCTTACATTTAGCAGGGGCAGAGCAACTGTCCCTGTTCACCCCCAGCACAGCATCCCTCTGGCAGTTGTTGCTGGTGTCTATTTTGTTTTGTTTTGTTTGTGAGTTGGAAAATTGTTTTGTTTTGTTTGAGAGTTGGAAAATTTCTTATTTTTATTTTTCTTAGGAACCTAGGAAGCTGCCATATACTGAATCAGACCATTGGTCTATCTAGCTCAGTATTGTCTTCACAGACTGGCAGCGGCTTCTCCAAGGCTGCAGGCAGGAATCTCTCTCAGCCCTATCTTGGAGATGCTGCCAGGGAGGGAACTTGGAACCTTCCCAGAGCGGCTCCATCCCCTAAAGGGAATATCTTACAGTGCTCTCACATGTAGTCTCCCATTCTTATGCAACCAGGGTGGACCCTGCTTAGCTAAGGAGACAAGTCTTGCTTGCTTTCACAAAACCAGCTCTCCTCTCCTCTTATTTATTATTTCTCTGTGTAGACCACTTTGGAAAATTTTGTGGGAAAGTGATATATAAATATTTTTTGTTGTTATTTACATTTATATTGTGCTTTTCCTCCCAGAAGCCCAGAGTGGTGTACATGGTTATGTGTTAGGTTGGGCTGAGAGATAATAGGCGTTCCAGAGTGATAAGTTGTATTGAATGTTGGGTTTCATTTGCTCCAAAGGTTAGTGATCGATTTGTCATCATCCCATTATAAGGATGATCTAGTTAACACCAGCAGGAAGGTGAAAGTGATGGTTAGGCTGAAGTCCTTTCTTCTCCCATAAAAATGCTTTGAACAACACCGTCCATGTTCATGCGCTTCGTTGTGCTGGTACATTACTATCCCACATTTCAAACTAGGTTTGCATCTTGCCGCCTTAATCCACTTCCCCCTTCCTAATAAGATTTCATAGTGCCTTCCTCATGAGGATACTTTATAATTTATGCATATGTTCCTCGAGGGTTACATTAGGAACGGCCAAGAGTGGTGCACATTTTTAAGTAGGTTTGCTGAGATTATTGTGCTTCTGAGAGTCGGCCTTAAACTTGTATACTTTCTAGACTTTGTTTCCAGGTTGCCACAAGTGTGTATTGGTTGCATCTCTTTACAGAGGCTTGGTCATGCATAAAACATAGCAGATCTGGAAACAAAATAAATCATTTCTGAATGTCTGTACATTGCATTAGAACACTTAAGCGTGCTTAGCATCACGGGCTGCTTGGAAGTTAGTCCTCCTGAGATCAATAGGACTTAATTTTCAAGTGTATGTGTATAGGGATGGAAAAGCAGTCTGTTGTCTGGAACAATTCAGCCAAAATGGAGTTTTGCCCTTTACTTTAATGTAATAATGGATGATACCCTTTTTATTGTATCTAGTTTATGTGTACCTAGGTAAACATAGTGTACCTAAATTTATTGTATTCACGACCCACAAATTGTGGTTTTAAAAATTGTTCATATGATAGATGTTAGTTGCTGAAGACTGGGTCTATTCTGTCTTTGAGGTAAAGAATAAGTCTCATGTTGTTAGCCCTGTTATGTGTGTAGAGATGGCAGGCTGTCATTAAAGCGGTGGTGCCTTGCCTGAGTATTTAAACTGCCACCTTCTGAGTCCAGCCATTGACTCAGACTCCATCTAGCTTAGTATTGTCTGTGCAACTGGCTGTGGCTCTCCGTGGTTTCAGGCAGGAGTCTTTCCCCAGCCCTACTTAGAGATGCCAGGGAATGAACCAGGCATCTTCTGCAGGCAAGGGCTCCACCACTGAGCTCAGATCCCTCCCTGTAAGTGCATTGCAATGAAATAAGTAGAAAAGGAACAACTCGCAGAGTTTTTGCCAGCTGCACAAATGGAGAATAATGGCGTCCACATGGCTCATCCCACAAAATGAGATCCGGACCAACAGCTTTATGTAGTAGTAAAAACTTTCAGAGTACAGACCGTTTGCCAGTATGTAGCATTATTTGCAATGCCCATTGGATCCCAGCTCTCTCTCTCCTGGTGAATGGTGTATGTGTCCAGGGAACCCAGAGATCTTCATGACCATCATGCCAACTTTATCCAATGAAATTGGTTGGCAGTAGCTTCAGGCAGACAAAAGGAAGGATTTCGACACATGGTGCTTCACAAATTTACAGACTTCACTACCACAGCATGTGATGTTGAACTTTACCCTGGGTGACTTTAAAGGGGGATTAAACAGATTTATAAAGAAGTCTACTAGCTGCTTTTGGCTGTGATAGTTAAACTGAACTTCCAGGTATAGAGTGTAGGTGCCTCAGAGTACCAGTGACTGAGGGGGGAAGGCTTTTATTTTTATCTATCTATCTATCTATCTATCTATCTATCTATCTATCTATCTATCTATCTATCTATCTTATTGTTAAATTTATATACCTTTCATTAAAGCAATCCCAAGGCGGTTCACACAAAAATGAACAGGACTATAAAAATTACACAAAATATTAAGCTAAAATATAAAAATCATAGATCTGGTTAAAAATTGATGTATGTCTGCTTGTAGACTCCCTGGATGCATCTAATTGCAAAACCAGAAAACCAGTTTTTCACATTTTTTAGTTCTTATGGTTGTGGGGAGCAGGATAAAATCTTTGAGCATCTCTGTTAAAGGTTTGGGTCTGATGCATGATATTTAGTCTCAACAGCTTCTAGTTTGTGTCTTAACTGCCCCCTAAACACATGCCAATTTTACAAGGCCTGCTGTTCTTCCTAGAACTTGGATATTCTATACACACAATTTTTATTTATTTATTTATTCCATTATTTCATTTATTATTTTATTTAGTACATTTATATACCACCCCATACAAAAAAAGTCCCTGGGCAGTTCACATGTTTTTTTAAAAATGAGTTTTATATGAATATTTTAACTGCTTTTATTTTATGTTTTATGTGAGCTGTTCTGAGACAGGTGGTATATAAATGAAACAAATTGTGGGAGCTGAAGTCCAGCGACGTCTGGTGACCCAAGTTTGAGAACCCCAGCCTTCCTACATGCTGACCAGAGGACTCTTACCATCACTAAAATGCCCAGCTCATGGTTGAGATGGAGCTATAATTGGTCAGATGGGTTCAGATTCCCAGAGCCACACAATTCCTGAGAGCTGCCTAATCAACGCCCCCGCCACCCCGGCCCCATGGCCAGAGCCCCAGAAGGCCTACCTGAGTCCCCCAGAGCTCATCACCAGCCGGCATGTGCTGGCTGGGTGCGTATTCTGTTCATTTTCTCGACAAGGGAGAGAACAAACAAAACATCCACTAAGCTGGCAAATGCCAGCTGGGAATGAGCCCCGGAGGGCTTGCGCTGGCCCTCTGGATTATTAGCCACACCCCTTTGTGTGCGACATCACATACAAGGGGGTGTGGCCAGAGCTCTGGAGGGCCCGTGTGAGCCCACCAGGGCTCATTACCAGCTGGTGTTTGCTGGAGGAGTGCATGCATTTCCCCTTCCTTCCAGTGAGGGAGAGAGAGGAAAATAAATGCACCCAGCCAGAAAAACTGGCTGGGAATGAGCCCCAGAGGGCTCGCGTGGGCCCTCCGGGGCTTGGGCCATGCCCCGTGTGTGTGACATCACACACAAGAGGTATCACTGGCGTGCGCCCAGCAAGGTCACCGGGGATGGGGGATGCCCCTGTTCCCCTGGCTCCACTACAGTCTGTGATGCAGTCTGGATACCTGGACATCGGTCTTGTGTGCCGCATTGCTTGCGAGGATTTGATGTTGCAGTCCAGCCTTCCTTAAAGATTATTATGCCCTATCCCCATTCCCTCAAACCTTTGCATGTCAGAAACTGAAGCCGAGTCATCAGGTGAATTTGGACAGTTCATAGTTATATTCTGGCATCTGGGGATGCCTGGAGAAGTGGAGTGATGGTGCAGGCAGGGTAACAATTTGCTGTGCAAAATCTGTCGCCAGGATCCCTCGAGATCTTCCAGGTTTAGAGACCCAAAATTCCACCTCAAACAATCGGCTTTTAGTGATCTAAACTGCCCGATTCATGAGAAATGGGATACAGGGCAATTATATTTCCCCCGCCCATAAGGAACAATGGAAACATTCAGTATAGGCTACTTGATCATGAAGGGTTACAAAATTCCAGAAGAAATCTTAGACTTCTTTTGATTTCCAGGAACCCACCCCTCCGCCCCCACTCCATATGATATTTTGAAGTCTATAAGTTAAAACTCCATGGGGAGCAGCTGAAACTTGCACTGTGGTGTTTTCATGGACGTCTAGAAACCCACAGCATCACTTGGTATTTGCTGCTGCTTAGGGATATAAGCTTCCAAAGAGAATTGTAATATGCACTTGATGCTTGAACAGTACAGCATACACTGATAATAAACATGATTTTCAATGCATACTTACAATTGCTTTTTGTCTTTATCTACCTTGTTTTTAAAAAAGCAAATGATTTAAATAGTATTATAGGGCCTGCTCAACCATATTGGCTTCACACCCTCTTTTGCTGCTGTTGGATTCCTGAGATTTTTTAAAAAGTATATTTCTATATTTAAAAAGGGGGAGGAGAGCTGGTCTTGTGGTAGCAAGCATGACTTGTCCCCTTAGCTAAGCAGGGTCTGCCCTGGTTGCATATGAATGGGAGACTTGATGTGTGAGCACTGTAAGATATTCCCCTCAGGGGATGGAGCTGCTCTGGGAAGAGCAGAAGGTTCCAAGTACCCTCCATGGCAGCATCTCTAAGATAGGGCTGAGAGAGATTCCTGCCTGCAACCTTGGAGAAGCCGCTGACAGTCTATGAAGGCAATACTGAGCTAGATGGACCTATGGTCTGACTCAGTATATGGCAGCTTCAGTGTTCCCTCTAACAGGGATTTCCAGGTGTTGTTGACTACAGCTCCCAGAATGCCCCGCTGCAGTGGCTTTTCTTGGGGATTGTGGGAGTTGTAGTCAACAACATCTGGGAATTTCTGTTAGATTGAACACTGGGCAGCTTCCTATGTTCCTCAGGGAGTGGGGGATGACACATAAAACATATGATCCATTCCCCGTTGGTCCATCTAACCCAGTGCTGTCTACTTGGAGCAGGTCTGGGATGTATGACACCACCATTGGTCCATCTAGCTCACTGTTGTCTACTTTGACTGGCAGCAGCTCTCCGGAGTTTCAGATAAGGTTCTATCCCAGCCGTACCTGAAGATGGCAGGGACTAAACTTGCTGCAGTCAAAGTGTGTTCTCAATCACTGAGCGAATGACTAAAACAATGCTTTACCTGTTGGAGATGGAGTTCCAGTGCATTGACCTTCTGCACCCACAATCCTAATGACCACTAGGGGCATTTGGAGTAGAGGTAGTTAGTGAGGGTCTCCTTACCTGTCCTTGCTTGCCTCTCCTCTATAACTCCTCAGGTACTTCCTGTAGTGAGTCAGTCCTCTTCCTTTCCTCCTAGAGAGAAGATGGAAACATCTCCCTCTCTCCTGCCAACTTATTATGTAGCTGATGGATAGATTAAGTCTTTCCTATCCCAAATGTATTTCACCAATAAACTAGTTAAGTAACTTAGACTCTACAGTGATCTCCATGCGTGTTACTTAAATAGCTGCAGCAACTAAACTCTGCACTCTGTAACTGGAGTGGTAGCTTCTTTGGTGATTTGCTAAATAATCACAAACCCCTACATTACCAGGGTCTTGTGAGAATTAGTTTGAAAATGGTTGAGGATAAAGAGTCAAAGCTTGTAAACAGCTAGTTGCCTGGTCACCTCTAGTGAGAAAGCATTGCATGCCCTTAGAAAATAAGAACATAACAGCCCTGCTGGATCAGGCCCAAGGAAGCCCATTTAGTCCAGCATCCTGTTTCATACATTGGCCCACCAGATGCCACTGGGAGACTACAGGTAGGAGCTGAGGGCATGCCCTCCCTCCTGCTGTTACTCCCCTGTAACTAGTATCCAGAGACATCCTGCCTGAGGCTGAAGGTGGCCTATAGCCCTCAGACTAGTAGCTGTTGATAGACTCTCCTCCATGAGGTTATCCAAGCCCCTCTTAAAGCCGTCCAGATTGTTGGCTGTCACCACATCTTATGGCAGAGAATTCCACAAGTTGATTATGCGTTGGTTCCTGGAAAAGTGTCTTGTCTTTATTATGACTAGTTGTTATTATTATCAGTTATTACTTTCAGGATATTCTCTACCCAGGGGCAGAGCCACCATTGGGCGAAAGGGTTCAAAGAACCCAAGCCGCCAATGGCGAGAAGCCGCCGAGAGAGCCCCGCCCTGTGTGGCTCGGGCTCCATAGGAGCCCAGAGTGAACTCCCCCCTCCCACGCCCGGGCAAACTTTCTGCCAAGTATTTCAGGCAGCTCCGACTGCCTAATAGAACGTTTTCCCCTTCCTCTCCCTCTCTGGAGGGAGAGAGAGGGGAAAACGTCCTATTAGGCAGCCGACCCTGCCTGAAATGACTCTCCGAGAGCTCGTTCGGGCTCTCGGCAGCCCAGGCCACGCCCCCTTGTCATGTGACTTTGTCATGTGCAAGGGGGCGTGGCCTGGGCTGCCTCCAGAGAGGGAGAGGAAGGGAAAAACGTTCTATTAGGCAGTCGAAGCTGCCTGAAATACTTGGCAGAAAGTTTGTCCGAGCATGGGAGGGGGGAGTTCGCTTTGGGCTCCTATGGAGCCCGAGCCACGCCCCGTGCGCATGACATCACGCGCATGGGCATTTTGGAAGGGGCCGCCGAGCGGGGCTGAACACAGGCCGCCGCTCGGCTGGCTTCGCGCCTGTCTCTGCCTATTGTGAAACCATAAGCAGCCCAAAATACGCATTCCTCTGCCTATCCTCAAGTCCTTGACTTATACAATATGTTATGGTGAGAATAGCATCACCCTATTTGCGCCTATAAAAAATCCTTTTAAACTTGGAAATTAAAATCCCAGCCTTCAAGGAAACCCTAAATCAACGGCTCATACAGCTGTTAATATTTCCTTCCAAACTGTACAATAATTTAATCTTTCCCATAATATATTATTAGAAATTCCATATTTCCCTGTATATCATTTTTTAAGCTTTTGGAAGTAAGCAGTTCTAGCATGGTGCATGATAATAAGACACTGATATTTGCGTTAGGTATAGTGAAAGGGAATTTGGGTTACTTTAAGCATTCCTAACCAAATTCTCTTTGTGTGTGGGGGATCTTGGGAATAGGAATTTGTGCTTTACTCTAGATTATTTCTGTTGGCTACCCCCCTTTTTGGGTTAATTCCTGCAGCCAAGGAACATTGTCTTGTCTTCCATTAAAACATTTACTGCTGCTTATAGCAAGTCCCTGGAACTTTGGAGTGTGTGTTAATGTCCCCAGAGACAGCCAATTAGCTCATTAATGAAGTCGCAATACTGCAGCCAAAATGAGGAGGCAGCACAGACACTAGACCATGTTTTATCCAAAGCTGATGCATCAATGACAACTCTTTGCGTAACACAAAGGGAGACACACACTGGAAGTGTTGGGGAGGGGGATCTCTTTCAGGCTCCAAGGAGATACGTGAGAGCATTTGTTGTCTTGCTCTTACTAGGACTTGTTCCCTAATCAAATAAATCTTAGGCAATTAATTGTATGAGTCTTAGTTGGCTGAGCACTTAATTGATTACATTTGCATATGAAACAATTATTCCGATGAAAAAAGCATGCCTAAGATGGTGCTTTAGAACAGTTTCTTAACCTTTTGCACCTAGACCCCCTCCGCAGTCCCTCAAGTATTATCCATAGACACCCACCCCATGTATATACTTTTATACGGCTCCAATAAAAATTAGAGAAGTACTCAGGATGGTTATTTTCAAGAACTTTATTCTGGCTCATCAGAAAGCAAATTAAATTCAGCGCAGCAAAGATTTTCCACAGACCCCCCTGGACCTTCCCCGGGGTTTCACAGAACCCAGGTTAAGAACCCCGTCTTTAAAGTGTGGTTTTTAGATCATGCGTGACAGTATCGTAAGAGGCATTGTGAGAGAGGAGCACTGCGTGAGAGAGAGGCAAAATGAGAGGGGACTTAATCCAGATGCCTCACTGTTGCCTTTAATAGACCCAACATGTTTTGGATAAAATGCTTTAGCAAAGGTATTTTCACAACTTCATAAAACATATTGTAAGGAGGCGAAAACCAGCCTTCCAACCTCAACGTAACTCCATTACTGGAACCACGGTTCAGTCTTGCTTCCACGCAACATCTCCAAGCCTCAGGAGCACACGCTGCCTGCTCCTCTGCCTGCATGAAAGCCCCGAAATTAATCTATGGTTGTGCACCAAAGAACAGCATGTTGAGAAGACCTCAGAATATTTGAACTGCGCTTGACTTGTGGATGTGCTTAAACATTTGCAAAAAACCAAATCTCCTGGCTGTTCTGTGTTTCCAGCCATGTTTTCTTCTGCCCGATGCCTTATACTAAGTCAGACCATAGGGCCATCTAGCTCAATGCTGTCTACACAGACTGGCAGTGGCTTCTTCAAGCAGCTTCTTCTGCAGGCAGGAGTCTCTCTCAGCCCTATCTTGGAGATGCTAGGGAGGGAGATTGGAACCTTCTGCATGCAAGCATGCAGGCGCTCTTCCCAGAGCAGCCCCACCCCCAAGGCAGAATATCTTACAGTGCTCACACATGTAGTCACCCATTCTAATGCGAACCAGGGCAGACCTTGCTTAGCAAAGGGGACAGTTCATACTTGCTACCACAAGACCAGCTCTCCTCCCTATTTCTGAAAATTGCAAAAAGACCCTAAGTTGTGTGTCCAGATTAGTGTCTTCTGAGGCTCCCAAAATGTTGAAAGTGCGTTTCCTTGTATGTGTGAATGTGTATAACAACTCCCAAGAAAAATCTCCTGGCTGTTCCTCTCCCTTCTATATTTCCAGTCATGATTTTGTCTGCCAGATTTCTGAAAATTGCAAAAAAAATCCCAATACTGTGCACCAAAATCAGCATGGAAGGAGGCTCCTAATACTTTGAAAGTCCACTTCACCCATAAGTGTGGCTGTGCTTAACTCCAAGTGCCTTGTCTATTTCTGTCCCTTCCAGAGGTGAAAACAGAGGGAAAACTTGAGGAGCAACTCCTCATTTAATTCCTTTTGAGGTAGAGAAGACAATTTGGCAGGGTGCTATGGGTTATTTAGGTTTGGTCGGGGGGGAATTCAGTAAAATGAAGCTGAGAACTCTTCAGCGTTAAAGTCCATTACAAAGACGCAAAGAGCAACGTCTCTTTGCCACAAGTGACTATGTTTTAGATGGCCCTAAGAGAGGCCATATCATTGTCCTTTCCAGCGCTGGAAGAGACTTTATTCATAATTTGCTTATTCCCCTGAATGTTTCAGTATGTTTCTTGATGTGTAGAAGACCAGGCCCATAATTTACATCCCTGCATCCGAATATATTGTGCTCAGAAAACTATGTGATTTTTGCAAAGCCATGACTTGAGTGTTGATGACTGGACATACCAAAGTCAGTATTACCTGGAAAGGACAACCCAACCCTGGTTTTATTTGGGACTGTGCTACACTTCATGGAATAGCAAGATCATATTCAGTACAGGAAGGGGGGTGCTTTTCTCATACAAGGTACAAGTCATGTAGAATAATTACATTGGCTCTAAACACTGCATCCTTCCATTGAATCTCCATTCAGTTTCATTCTGTTTTTTTGCTTCCTTTGTTATGCAGTGTTTCCATGAGCTGTTATGCAGCTGCCATTTCCCTCTCTTTCATCATGTCTACACAACATAGACAAAAGTCTACACAACTTTAAAAAATAAACAAACAAACGTACTCTTCCAGCTTCCTTCCAAGCACCTTATGCTGAGGGCACATGATTCAGCCACCTTGCTGAAACTAAGCAGGTCTAGGTATGATCCGTACCTGGATGGGTGACCTCCTGGGAACCCCATGTACGCTACCTTGAGTTCTGTGATGGAGGAAAGGTGCCATATAAATGTAGTAAGGAATAAATAGTGGCTTGGATCCAGAGCAGAAAACCCTCTTCCCCTCATAAAAGGTCTGTTTCAGACTTCGTTTTTTTGTAAGCATCACATGAGATTGATGTCTTGCTCTGGGCTGCAGCTAGCCAGCCTTGTTTAAATTTTAAATTTACCAAGTTATCTGTGGCCTCCTTGAGCAGTAGGGTTCAGGAGGGTCATGTCTAACCTTTGAACATTCCTGGCCATATCTGTGGTTATGTCTACATGCCACTATACACCGTGACAGCTACATGGCATTTATGGTATCAATTATGGATGATTGAAATGAAGTGTATTTAACAGCAGATAGCTGAAAAGCCTTGCAATGTACTCCTAATCCAGTGGTATTGCCTTGAGCTACATCGAGGCTTCTTTTTAAACTCAGACATTAGCAGAAAGCACACCTCTGACTGCAGGCATTTAAAGATCAACAGAGGCCAAAAAAGCTTTTAAGAGCCAATGAAACCAGGAAGGCAGCCATGTTCCCTTTCAGTGTCAGCTTCGATTGCCATCTTCGGAGCGCCGCTATTTCAGGTACCAAGTGCTTTAGTGGTTTGGGCCATGTTGTGTGGAGAAAGGGGGCCACAGAAAAACATCTGTTTCTTTCACCTGCAAACCACAATGTGCTGTGAAAAAGGCAGGGCCCTAGCCACAGAGACCCAGGGGGACGTGGGGAATCTGGCTGAAAGAGACGAGGGAGGTTGGTTTTCCTTGGCCTTCCCACCCCCCTCCTCTCCTGAAATGCTGTATCAGAAAGAGCATTTAAAAGGAGAGGATGCTTTTAAAGCGTGTGATATGCCACAGAGTGGCAGATCAGGTTGCTTTACGGCTTGGGTGTTCCTACTATATGCTCCCGCATTTTGTATCTTTTATAACGCTGTAGTAATTTTTGTTCATATGGGCATCGTGTAGCAACTCTTGCCCTCTTCCCATTTCTCTTGCAGAAGATTGTAGAGCTATCTTAGTGTGTTTACTGGAAAATATATACAATGTTTAGTGAACACTAGGGGACTAATCCTTTTAAAATTGCATTCTTTGCTTCTTCATTTTCCACAATGATGTGCTGTATGCGGCCAATGTTCTCTCTCTCTCTCACACACACACACACACACACACACACAGTTTGTCTGTGACTATTTGCGTTCCTGTATGAGGAGCACAGTGAGAAGAAGACTAAACTAATGACAGCGGGTACAGCAGCCAGCCTCAGAATAGATAATGAAGACATTGAAGTGGTGGATAGCTTCTGCCTTTTAAGATCGACCATCAACAGTCAAGGATCCGGCAGTCAAGAAATACCCCACAGACTAGCACTTGGCAGAGTTGCAATGAAGGCCTTGGAAAGGATATTTAGATGCCGTGACGTGTCTATACCTACAAAGATTGCAGTCGTTCGGACAGTCAACTTTGGTGCTGGAAAAGACTTTTGAGGATACCATGGACAACCAGGAAAACAAACCAATAGATCATAGAACAAAATGGATCATAGGACAAATCAATCCAGAATTTTCACTAGAGGCACAAATAACCAGGCTCAGACTATCATAATTCGGACACATTATGCAAAAACCCAGCTCCCTTGAGAAGTCCATAATGCTGGGAAAAGTTGAAGGAAAAAGATGAAGAGGACAACCAGCAGAAATGTGGATGGACTCGATTACAACAACAATGAATGCACCACTGAGATACCTTAAAAGCCAAGTTGAAGACAGATCATCCTGGAGAGAATCTTATCTATGTGGTCGCTAAGACCGACGTGAGGGCACTTAATCAATCAATCAATCAATCAATCAATCAGTGAGGAACATCAGAAGAACCCTGCTGGATCAGATCAAAGATCTGTCTAGCACAACATCCTGTTTCTCCCCACAGCCAACAAGAAGGTGGGACATTTAGTTAGTGCATTTATATACCACCCTATACAAAAAGTCCCCGGGTGGTTCACAATATAAAAACCATTTCAACATTACTAAAACAATTTAAAATACAATAAAACCTCTAAAAACCAAAACTTTAACATTGTAAACTAAAATATTTAGTTAATAGGCAGAGTCCTCTCTTGCTGTTGCTTCCCACCAGCTTATGGCCGTCATGACTGACAAGATCTCTCCCCATGAGCAGTCCTAAG
Organism: Hemicordylus capensis; assembly: GCF_027244095.1. Classification (NCBI taxonomy): domain Eukaryota; kingdom Metazoa; phylum Chordata; class Lepidosauria; order Squamata; family Cordylidae; genus Hemicordylus; species Hemicordylus capensis. Next base: position 20,907,942 of record NC_069666.1, read on the forward strand.
CAGTGCCCTTTGCCATTGATGACTGTTGTCTTGTTCCTGTTTAGAGATGCCTGCAGTTCTTGCAGCCTCTACTGCTAGGTTTGCCCCTGACTGCTGCCAAGCTGAGGGCAGACAACCCTCACTCTTACTAACCAGTGACAGCATCGTGACATTTTTAGAATGGTAGATGGACTTGTGGCATTCTTGGCTTTACTGTTAAAATATTTTTAATCTTTTAAATGATTTTAATTCTTAATTGATTTAATGTTTTAGATGATTTTAATGGTAAACCTCCCAGAGACAGAAATTTTGAGCAGTATAGAAATATTTTGAATGAATGAATAATGAAATCTCACATGCCAATCCCAATTCCTCAACCTGATCCTTAAGCAAACTTTTATCCCGTTTCATTTATTTCAGTGGTATCTTTCTTCAAAACATCTTAAGGATCAGGACGGATCACTGGAATTTTGTCATTTGGGTTCAGATTGGACAGTAATGTTGGTAATTGGGTAGGGTGATTTGGTTTTTGGTCCCTGATGAAGTGCTGTGTTTTATTGAGCTGAAATGTTAGAATGTGAATTCAGAAGTCTCCCATCACAAGCTTGTTGTTTGATAAAGAAACTTCAGGGCTGTATTGAGCATCAAGCCTGTTCAGGTACTGCAGATGATGGTCAAAGGTGTTTCTCACACAACAATCATACACAGAAATGATCACTGTAGAACAACTCATGGAAAGTAGTGAACACGGTTTTCCCTAATGAGTGTTTCAAAACACCAGTTACAATGTATTATTCTCCTCCAGGGCTTTTAATGATTGATTTTATTGCTGCTTTTATGGAACTCTGCTCTGCTTTTAAGATTTTAATCTTCTTTTATTTAACTTTACTGCTGCTTGCCTGCTGTGATTTTCTGATAGATGGTTCTTTTTATTTGTTGTAAATACAGTTTAAAATACTGTCATCTGACAAGCTCATGATTTTTGTCATCTTAAAATGCTCCACACATGAATTAGGTCTCAGTCTTTCCTGCTTATAGGTCCCACATGCTGCAACAATTAATGTGTGTTGCTGGAATCTTGCTGTTGACAAATCTTGGTCAATTTTATGTCCACAGAAGCCATGGTCAAAGATGATATGAACAACTACATCAGTCAGTACTACAATGAGCCTAGCAGTGGTAAGTTTGAATTTTAAAACTTCAGTGTAATAAGCTGCCATGTTGTGCACAAGTTGGTGTTTCCATAGACTTTTGAAAAGCAGTCCCACATAGAATGCATCACAGTAATCAAGGTGGAAGGTTACTAGGGCATAGACAGTTATGGCTGGGTCATTCCTATCCAGGAAGGGGTGCCGCTGGTCTCTTAATTGGCTTAGAATAAGTCTCATTACTTAAGACATGAGTTCTCAAGCTTGGATCCCCAGATGTTTTTGGACTACAACTCCCATCACCCCCAGCTGGATGATGTCCAACAACATCTGGGGACCCATGTTTGAGAACCCCCAACTTAAAATAGCTTCAGTTTGATTTTTATGTTCTTCGATAGAGAGCTGGTCTTGTGGTAGGTCTCTCCTCTCTCCTTGGAGAAGAGAGCTGTTCTTGTGGTAGCAAGCATGACTTGTCCCCTTAGCAAAGCAGGGTCCGCCCTGGTTGTGTATGAATGGGAGGCTTTATGTGTAAGCACTGTAAGATATTCTCCTTAGGGGATGGAGCTGTTCTGGGAAGAGCAAGTTCCAAGTTCCCTCCCTGGCAGCATATCCAAGATAGGGCTGAGAGAGAGCCCTGCCTGCAACCTTGGAGAAATCACTGCCAGTCTCGGTAGACAATACTGGGCTGGATGGACCAGTGATATGACTCAGTATATGGCAGCTTCCTATGTTCCTATAATACCATGGTTGCCACCAATAGTTTTACCATTCATGTCTGATAAATATTTGTGGGACAGTGGGGATGTTCATAGGAGCTCACCCAGGCAAACCATCCACCAAGAGGTTCAGTGAAATCTCTGTTGAAGTGAATAGGACCCATTCATTTCAATGGGGCTTGCAGAAGGAAACTTCCAGATGGATTTGGACCCGTTGCTGGCCAAGGGGCTTATTTCTGCTGCACACTTCCCCCTAAAGTCAGCCATAATTATCTTAATATTTGGTTTCATATTGAGGTCTCAACAGTTTATCTTAGGAATCCAGCATCTCTGATGGAAACAGAAGGGGCGGGGGACCTCTCCATCGGGGAAACAATGAGAAGTCAGTTTAAAAGAGCCTCATGCTGAGGACCTTTTAAAAGGGTTAGGCTGAATGAGTGAAGGATAAAATAACTCAGCACCAAGGAAGACCAGGGTTAGAGCAGCTGTTAGTGGGTCAAACTCCAAATGGATTTATTTTTTTCATTTCATTTTCCAAAACTGGCATACCTTGTTTCATACATGAGTACCCACTCATCTTTCTCTTTTCTTTTTTCTTAATAAATAGGAAGGCATGCATTTACAGTATAAATAAATAGGAAGGCATGCTTGACCTGATTTTCAGCTGGGACTCCACTAAGACCGTGGTATTTTTCATTTCCAAAAGCACATCCTAAATATGATTTATATTCTAAAATGCACCTTCATGTATCTCTCACTAGTGTAGAATCAGAAAGTAAAGTACCGCGTGTTTTTCACCAGGCGGCAGCAGAGCAAGAAGCAGAACATTTTCCTGGCTGGGACCAACTACTTATTTGACACCTCCTCTCCCAAAACTACTCCACCGGGCTGCAGCATTCTGTAGCTTGATCACAGTCATTTCTGTGCTGGTGGTATCCCATTTGCAAATACAGGGAGCTACTCTTAAAAGATGGTTCAGACATTACATTTAATACAAAATATGGCAGCCAGCTTACTAATTGGGACTGGCATAAGGGCTGTATCTCACCAGTCTCACTTAGATTGCACTGGCAGAATTTGTTCCCAGGCACAGATCAAGATACTTAACCATTAAAGCCTTTGGGACTCAGGCACCTCAGGGTCTACCTTGTGAAGGTACCCAGCTATTAGGATCTGCCTCCAGGACCTTCTTGATACTTCCTGGATGTCTGAGGTGAGGTGAGGGAAAGGGTCTTTTTGTTGTGGCTCCCAGGATCCCTCGGAAGTGCTCTTGCAAGAAAGGGTTGCCTAGCACCAGGTAAAAGCCTTTTTATTCACCCAGGAGGCCTTTGAGGACATTCAGTCCAGTTTTTACTGAGTGTTTTGTCTGCCTCTTAGTTTTTCTGCTGTCCTGTGTGCTGTTTTTATTGTATGTTTATACATTGCTTTGAGAGATCTGGCTCGAAAAGTGTTAGGAAAGCCATCTAAACAAATAACTAGCCCTCCACAAACTTGCCCAAGAGTAAACATCGCTGGGCTGTATGAGATTGATGCCCAAGCAAAGGCGTGGAAGTTGGCAGTTTCTGGCTTATAACCATGTTTAAGGATTTAAGACAGAAGTGTGCAACTTGTAGGGAGTAAGAAGGATCACATTGGTACATTTGCAATCGTAAATTCAAGCCTCTGTCAGCAAGTTGTGAGTTTTTTCACACCCACAACTTAAAAGGAGTCAATCTTGGATATGTGACTGTCGCCAAGGAAAGGTTATCCTGATTGCTAAAGTGGTGCCTCCCTTGCCTTCAGGGACAGGGATGTTGTAAAATGTTGTGACTGTTCTTGTTTGCCTGCAGACAGCGGTGTCCCTGAAGCTGCCATTTGCGTCATCACAACAGCAGCCATTGATGTGCACCAGCCCAACATCTCCTCGGACCTCTTCACGGTGGAGGTGCCGATGAAGATCATGGGAAGCAGCGGGACGTCCACCAGTGTCGCATCCGGCAGTGCCTCCAGATCTACAGACAGCTCCGTCACCAGAGCCCAGAGTGACAGCAGCCAGACATTTGGCTCTTCCACAGACTGCAGTACGACCCGGGAGGAGTCCTCTGAGTATTGCCCCTTGGAGAGGGCCCACAATGTAGCCAAATGCGATCAGGTAGATTCTTCTGCCCACAGGGTCAACAACGCTGTGGTTCAAGAGCTCCTGTCATCTTTGTCAGATGATTCTTGTTTGACGCAAAAAGGACTGGATCCCGTCAATCTTAAACTGCCAAGTCCAGCAGGGTCCACCAACGCCAGCCCTGAACTAGAGCACCGAGTGAATATTTACAACAAAAAGAATCAAGAAAGCTTTGGTGTGTTTCAGATAAAGCCAGTGATCCACTTCCAGCAAAATGCACCAGTGATTGACAAGTACAAGTCTTTGGAATCCAAAGAGCAAAAGTTAAACAAGGTCCCAGATTCATAGTCTATTTGCTGCCATGGGGGTAAACTCAAGGAAATACTTCACAAGGGAAACATTCTAAAGCTTTAATGGGGCCCTGAGAACCATCCCTGGGTGGGTATTTTGCGTGAATTGGAATGAGTTGAATATTCATTTTTTAAAAAATGCATGAGTTGTGAGAGCCAGCACGAAAACTTGACATTTCTATCATCAGAAGTCCTCAGGCTTCACCACCCCCCAAATGAAGGGGGGGACCACTCTGTTAAAACAATGACCTCAAAGATGTATAGATTCTTAATGTGTGTGTTTTTTTAAAAAAAGAAAAAAGGCATACAGAAAATCCTAAAATTTTTACGGAACTCATGAACAATCTTCTATCAGGTCAGGTTTCAGCAGGGTATGGTTCAAGCAGATGTAAACTTCTCTCCTTCTACGATTTCTTACAGTTTTTCTTTGTACATGACAGCTGTGAACCCCTTTGTATAAATATGGCAATTATTTTTGTTCTTCCTGGGGAGAAAAACAAAACAAAACATTTTTCAAGGAGCACTTTGAATGATGCAGATCAAAGAAATAAAAAGTGTTATCTCTTTTTATTTTTAGCATGAACTTTGGAAAAAAAATATTTTGACAAAAATAAAAGTTGTCGCCTCTAAGACAACAGAGTGCAAATGGACATTTTACAAATGTGGTTTTAATTTAAAAAGAAAAAAAGAAAATCTGAAATGCATTAAATTGTTTGGTTCCCCCCCCCCCCCGCCCTCACCCAGGTTTGCTTTAAAAGAAAAAATATTTTGACAATTATGTGCAATTTGATTGTTAATTTTTTTCATCATTTCTGTGGTGAATCTTCCTCTGGCGTAAGTGGGTTGGTTTGTTTTTACATCATCCCTCTGCATGAAGTGTACAACATATCTTTCTTTGTTCCTAGACCATGTTTGACAAGCCAGGTTTGGGATTTTTAAATTTATTTTTAGGTCTTTTGTGTATATATTTTTCTACCCATATCATTGAACAATGATAGATAGCCTAGTGGAGGAGAAAATGTGTCCATGTTTATGAGTCCATATAGACTTGTTCAGATCAACCTTTCAGTGGGCAATAGCCATGACAGCTACCTGGAAACCTCCAAGCTCAGAGGTATTTCTCCTCTGAATACTAGTTGCTGGGAGGGCAGTCAGTACTGGCGTGCTATAGCCTCCGTGCTTTGCTGTGAGCTTCCTAGAGGAGACTGGATGCTAGGCTAGATTGCCCTTTCCTCTGATCCAGCAGGGCTCTTAGGTTCTTAAGACAGGGGTTCTCCAACATGGGTCCCCAGATGTTATTGGACTACGACTCTGAACATCCCCAGCCACAATGGCCTTAAGGTGAGAATGTAAATTATTTTTCAAAATTTCAGTAGCCCTTAAGCTGAGGGATTACACCACAACTCTGTGCTTGCCCTTCTTAATTGTTTATTAGAGTAATTTATACATACTTTGGATAGCTAGCAGGGAGCTGTGCAGACCTTTCCCTGCCTTTCTCAAAATAATATATAGGGATTGGTGTCTTTATCAAACTTTGTTTCTGAAACAGAACTGGTTTTGCCGCCTTTCAGGAAGCTCTGCTCCCCTTCTACCTTCCTTTTCCAGCCCGCTATAGGTGTTCTGTATTGAAGTCCTCATTGACTCACTCATTAGCCCTGCAGGAATCTGCCAACTCAAAGAGCTCCCTTCTGTGGAGTGTCTGCTTGTGGTATAGCTTTTATTTCACAAGTTGATTTGGAGTGAGCTAATCTGTGATGGCCCAAATTTTCCAGCACTGGGGTTTTGTTTGGTTTTGTTTGTTTTTTAATGCCTTCCCATGTTTAATTTACTTTCAGCTACTCTGTGGCTCTTTCCCTTCAGAATTTGAGTTTGCTTTGATTTAAACCACTAGGCCCAACATCTTGTCTTCCTTCTAAATTTTAGCAGAGCTCTGGTCTGATAACTACTTGACTATAAATTTCACACCACTGTGAACAATCCCTTACCGCTTTGTAACAGATTTCCAGACACAGGGAACAGCATGAATGAACTGGATGAAGATTAAGGGATGCTTTCACAGTTGATCTGCCCATTCAGGAAAAACTGGGACTATACCACTTCAGAATACGGGTTGGTGAGATGTTCGAATACTCATCCAGTTCTAGTTCTCAGTTCAAGCTGTAGTTAAAAAAAACTACAAAAAGCTTTCTTATAACAAAGTTGTGGTCTGCTGGGCTTGCCCCTTGACCATTGAGGTAACCCCCTTTTACTGATTACTGAAGCACTTCTGGTAGATTGTTTCTAATAAGTTATATCCAATTTTATAGCAACATATATATATAAACCATTATTTGTGGAAAGTCTGCCTGTGGCAGACAGCATTCTGGAAACATTTAGAGTGGAGAATCTCCTACCTGAGTGTTAATTACCTGTGTTAATTGCATGCCTCAAAGGTTAGGCCAAGACATTCTCCTCAGTTCCATCTTAACAGCACAAGATGTAACCCTCTTTAAAGCTTGGGAAAGTATGTGCGTGTTCCTCACTCCCCAATAGCTATTTTTCAATGGGCCAGTTCAGATGATACTTTTAATGCGTGATTAGATTCCTCTACATGTGTACAAAAGATCATCCGATTTGAAAAACATAAAATCTGTACCCATGATCTAAATACCCAACATTTAAATGATAGAATATAGGGTTTAAAATTTGGGATAGTCATCTTCATGTGATTAGAAGATCATCTGTATTGCTAAGTGGCGTATCATCCGCAAGCATTGTGTTCAAATTGTAAAAACAGAGCCCAGAATAGGATCATTCACTCTACCCACATTGGTCTGTTCATCTGCATTTGTTTTTGATGTCCCAAAAAGACCACAGATATACTAATTGTGCATTTAAATTATCACCTGAACTGGCCCAATGAGTATTCCCCCTCTGTTCTCATATGTTAAATACATTCCCATTATGTTCTCTTTCATCATCTGCAACTATCACAGTCTATTTTCAACATAGTCCTATACTGCAGTGGGAAATCTTGACTAGCAAGCCAGAGGTTGCCGGTTCGAATCCCCACTGATACGTTTCCCAGACTATAGGAAACACCTATATTGGGCAGCAGTGATATAGGAAGATGCTGAAAGGCATCATCTCATACTGCATGGGAGGAGGCAATGGTCAACCCCTCCTGTATTCTACCAAAGACAACCACAGGGCTCTGTGGTTGCCAGGAGTCGACACTGACTTGATGGTACTCTTTACCTATACTGTACCGTCTTCAGATCATGATTGCTGACTCCTATATAGAAGAATCATTAACATCATGTTACAAGGACACTCTGTTATAAGGCAATTATAACAGACTATTATAAGGCTGGGACAAATGATTGAGTTAAACTTCCTTATGCTGTTGGAAAATTTTCTGTGCTACTCAAGAATGTGCACTACTGTACATGTTAAATGGCTATCAGACCTTTTGGCATTTCGTGGTTCTGAAGAGACAAGAGAACATCACCTTTCTCTTCATCTCCATTCAGGCACTATGGTGGACTCCAAATGATATGTCTAGATTACAACAAACACCATTTACTAAACCATGTGCATTTGTGTGTCTTCTCTGGAAGCAGATGCCAAATATGGTATATAACATATGCCAAAATATGGTTATTCATGTTGGGATATAGTGACAGTTCCGGCAGATTCTCTCAACAGCGTGATGATAGTGGAAGTGAAGACAATGAATTGTGAAATGTCCTCTTGCATTTTTGACAAACCTTCCACAAGAAACTTTAAGTGGGGTAAATAGAAAAGGTTCTTTGATGGTACCATTTTTAAAAATAGCTTACCTAGACATCGTCAGAAGCCTCTGCTTTAGATAATTTGTTTTTAATATGTTTGTCTGCAGTTTCTACTTACTGCATACTATAGACCAGGGCTGCTCAACTTTGGCCCTCCTGCAACTCCCATGATCCCTGGCTATTGGCCACTGTGACTGGGGGTTATGGGAATTGTAGTCCAAAAACAGCTGGGTGGGTCAAAGTTGAGCAGGACTGCTATAGACAAACTTGTATTTATTGTTGGTCTGAGTACCAGCATCCATTGTATTGCTAGTATTCAGCCACCTCCTTGGGGTGTCAATGTTGAATTTTGGGTGCTTTAAACATGCACACACTTCACTATATAAATCAGTAGTTAGCTGTATGCATTATCCTTTGATTTCATTATGACAATGTGGCCTGCTGTGGTCATTATTTCAAGATGGCTTCAGATGATCATGTCTCTCTGAACCTGATTTATTTAAATATTTCAGTGTGGTGAACAATCTGTTTAATGCAGCAGGTATAATTTTTCTCTGTCTCACATAAGGTAAATTATACGTTTGATTTTGTATTGATCTTTAGATCACGCATGCCCCTGGTGATGGGCACTATGCACCAAATGGCAACAGCAGATGCCTCTGTTGGTTTTACAGAACTGCATAGTAACCTCTAGGGCAAGCAAGGTCAGCTTGCTGATCTGCCACATGTGTGCTTGTACTGAGACCACAAAGGAAACATAGGTTGCTAATCTGTGACCATCGTTCTTATAGTGATCTTCTGTGCAGTCAGACGGCCTACCCTCTCCCCACCAGGCTTAATTTTGATTGGTTTGTTCAGTCTCCAAAGAAGTTTGCCCCACTCCCAAGGCATGCACTGTCTCAGGGTTTTCCCACTGGAGGGCAGGAACTAGAAGGCTTTTCTAAACTCAGCGTTTCTGAAATGTTCTCTGCACAGCAGAGATTGCACCTGCACAGACCACTGCTTGAATATCAGTTACAGGAAAGGAACCTGTCTTTCCATACAAGCAGACCTCATTATCTTCTGTTCCGATATTCATGTATCCATGGTTCAAAAACAATTCCTTGCAATTCGCAGTTGTGTGTCTCACGTATCCATGGTTTTCGTTGCGAGCCTACAGTGCCCGTATGTGGTCGTGCTCGTCCTGCACGTGCTCTGTGGGATGAGAGAGGATTCTGGAGGAGGTTGGAGGATTGTTTTGGTGGTGTGTGTTGTGTGTGTTTTCCTTGAAGAAAAACAACAACATTTTTAGCTTTGGGCAGCATAGTGGAGGCTTGGTCTCCTCTGGGAGCCTTTTGGGGCCATCTCTCTTAGCTTTTGCTGTCTTAGTGCTTTGAGTCTCTGTGGAGGCCTACCAGGCCAGTGTGAGCCTTTCTGCTTCCATTCGTATTGAACATCTTGGAGGATGCTCCTGGTGCACCGTTCAGCCCCGGAAAGATGCTGCCATACAGCACTAGCATACATCAGTGTACAGGACGTTGCAGTAATTTTATAAATGTAAATAAAATTACATTGCAGCAATTTAATTTTATTTATATTGTTTAAGGGAACAATTTAAAGTACATGTATTTTTATGTTCGTTAATTACTGAACCCTTACCGTACAATGCACCACAGTTTAATTTTTAAGTGTGTATACACACACACACACTTACTTGCTGAACCCTTGCCATTCTGTACATTTATCGGGGTTGGGGGGGTTGTGTGGCACAGTTGTGCTGCACATGTGCTGTAACGTACATGGTGCTGTACTGTTCCAATATTTCCTTCCTCCACAGTCAAGACAAGCAAGCATGCAGTGGAGAGCTCTGCTGAGGTGGCAAAAGGTCACACAAGGTGTTGCCCTTGAGTGAGAAGATCAAGCTGCTGGACATGCCTTATGGCATCAACGAGTCAACACTCTGCTCCATTAAAAAGTGTGAAGCCAACATCCGCGCCAGTGTGGTCTCTGAAGCATCACAGAGTCTGAAGGTGGTCTTCCATCCCTGTGAGCCCCACTTGGAACAGATGGAGAAAGCACTCAGTCTCTGGATCGAGTCTCAGACCCAGAAGAATGTTCTACTCTGGGCTTCAAGGCAGCGTTGGACTGCCTGACTACTGGGGTGTGGCAATGCTATGTGTGGACAATGCTGTGTCATCAAGTCCATGCTACTGAGCCCAGAACCCTTGCACCCTCAAAGGAAAACATAAGTGCCAGCTTCCCATCTTCTGGAGAGCGTGGATGACTGCAGCAATGTTCACAGACTGGGTAAACAACTGCTTTCTTCATGAGGTGTGGAGGTAACTTGCCGCTAAGAACTTGGCCTTCAGAGTCCTCCTGGTGTCTCCCCGGCCATCCCGAGGCAGTGCAGTTTGCGCACCCAGACTTACAGATTGCCTTCTTGACACCTAACTTGACCTTGCGAATCCAGCCCATGGACCAAGGTCTCATAGCAACCTTTAAGTCGTAATACACATGACATACCGGCTGCTAGATATAATGGAAGCCAATTCCTCACTGGTGGGCAGTGATTTTCTGGAAAGCACTGAGAACACTGCAGCATACCTGTCTGAGATAAAGCCCCACACATGGGATGCAGTGTGGAGGACGTTGTGGCCCAAGGCGGTCACCTCTTCGCCCACTGCAGCCATTCCCTCTGTGGCAGATGAGGTGCAGCCCATCACCAGCGGTGAGGGCCTGGGAGTCACTGAGGCACATGAGGTGCAAGAGCTCCTCGAATCACACCAGGAGGAGCTAATGGCAGAAGAACTTGAGGAGGTGCTGCAAGCAGTACCTGAGAGCGAGGGGGAGCAGGAGGAAGAGATGCTCCCCAAGCCTTTCACCGTGCAGGGGCTCTCAGAGATCCTCCCACGGGGATCTGCATTGTGGGATAAGGTATTTGAGCTTGACCCACTAATGGACCACAGCATAAACTTCAAGTGTCAGCTGGAGGCAGCTTTGCAACCATTCAAAGACACGGGGCAATGCAAAGCAAGGCAAAGCAGCCTAGTATTACAACGTGTTTTTCAAAGGCCACAAGTACATCCACTGCTGCAGCTGAGCAGGGGCACTGCTCATCATCGCTGGAAAGCAACACCAGCCCATTTGCTGGCTTTGAGGAGGTAGACGATGATTATAGTGATGGCAGGTCTGCACCTGCAGGACCTGTTTCAGCAGTGTGAAAAACAGGTTGCTCACCTGTAACTGATGATCTGGTAGTGATCCGTTGATATCCATTAGAATTGGTTCCGCGTCTGCACGGAAGCCTCTTGGTGTCGAGTTCTACAGCTCCTTTACAGCACCTGCACCCCGCCCCACGTGACCACTATTTAAGGTGAGAGGCAACGCAGGCACCTCAGTTCCTTGGAGACCACCAAAGCAGTCTGGGGAGTTGAAAATAAGCAGGTAAGTTCTACTGTACAAAGGAGAGTTTTACTGTGGAGGGGAGGTCAGGGAGGGTCTAGTGGATGTCAACAGATCACTACCAGATCATCAGTTACAGGTGAGCAACCTGTTTATCTGGTTTGTGATCCGTTGAACCCATTAGAATGGGTGTTTAGATAGCTCCACAAAGAGGAGGGAGCAGTAGACCTATTTTAACACCCTTTTTAGCACTGCTTTCCCAAAGTTTGCCTCCGCAGCAGAACGCAAGTCAATTGCATAATGTTTTACAAACGGAATCTCAGAGGACCAAGTGGCCGCTTTGCAAACATCCTGAAAAGAGATCCCTGAGAAGAAGGCTGCGGAAGTACTATAAGCCCTAGTGGAGTGGGTCTTTATGGACCGTGGCGGCTGAACCCCTTGGGAAGTGTAGGACTGGTGAATGGCCACCACCAACCAGTGAGAAAGATGCTGTCTGGACAGGGCCCGGCCCATTGTGGCGCTCTTGTAGGAGACAAACAGTCATTTTGATTTTCTGAATGATCTGGTCCTTGAAAGGTATAAAAGCAGTGACCTGTGGACATCTAAGGAATGGAGCGCCTTCTCTAATGGAGTGGAGGGTGATCTAAAAAAGGTAGGTAGTACAATGTCTTGATTGATATGGAAGGAGGTTACAATTTTTGGTGTAAAGGTAATGTCCGGTCATAGGAGGACTTTATCCAGGTAGAACCGAGTATAAGGTATATCCATTCTAAGTGCAGTTAGTTCACTCACTCTGCGGGCAGTGGTGATTGCCACCAAGAATGAAGTCTTTAATGACACTTGTTTCAGTGTGGCAGAACTCATTGGCTCAAAAGGCGGCTCAGTTAGAGCAGAGAGGACTAGAGAGATGCTCCACTGTTCCAGAGGCTTGCGAACTGGCGGATACAGGTTAGTGACGCCTCTCAAAAAATTCTTGCATGGGAAAAGTGTCTTTCCCTCTGTGCCTGGATGTCTGGAAGACAGGGCGGCAAGGTGGACCCTTATTGACATGTTGGAGAGTCCTGAAGTCTTCAGAGTTGTAAGATATAGTAAAACTTCCCAAATTGTAGTCTTTTGGGGATGTAAACCTCGTTCTTTAGTGTAGGCCATAAAATGTTTCCATTTACTGGCATAGTTTTTACGGGTAGATGACTTACATTTATTCAGCAGGATCGTTTTTAACAGTCTATCCTCCACGCTGTTAGCTGGAGGGTGAACACTTCCGGGTGAAGTGATGTAGAAGTGGTAGGATATCTTGTAACGTTGTCATGCGATACTTCTTCACATGGATGTATTTGTTCAGATGTCTTAAGTCCATGATCAGACGAATTCCCCCGTCCTTCTTTGGAATCTGAAAATAATGAGAGTAAAACCCCTCCCGTCTCTTTGCCCATCACACCGGAACTATTGCTTTCTTGCTCAGAAGTTCTTGTACCTCTTGACATAAGGGTGGTGTTGCCGAAATTTGGGATGAGACTTGAACTCTGTCGTGTAACCAAACATGATAATCTTTAGGACCCAGTGATCTGATGTTATGTGGCACCATGCTTGTGCATGACTCGCCAACCTGATGGCGAGTTAGTGGCTAGTGGGGTCAGTTGATCGATGTTGTGGTAGTCCTGCCCTATGTGTCCCCTGATGACCTGGGGAAAGGAGCAATGGTGTGTTTCTAGGTGTTGCAATGGGCTGTCCTGGATCTCAAAGACGCTGTTTTGTTTCCCTCTGTCTGCTTTCGTTGGTTCGTATATGATTTGCCCTTTTGTTGAGTGTTGCGTTTGTTGTAGGGCTGGTATGTCTTGTGATAGTCACGATGGTCCTGTTGTTTATATGCTGGACGTGGACAGTAATAGGACCTTTGTCTTCCTACATAGAAGGTTGAGGCAGATGTAGTAGATGTAAAAGTTTTGGCAGTAAACTTTGATTTCTTCATCTTTTCCATTGTTGCATCAGTTTCCTCTGAGAAAAGTCCTTTACCATCAAATGGTAAACCCTCAATTTTGTCCTTCATGTCTTGTTGTAGGGCAGCAGATCTCAGCCGATCTCAGATCTCAGACATGTTGCCTAAGAGTTATTGCAGTTGTGATGGAACAGGACTTGGATTCAGCCAGATGTTTTGCTGTACTCAGCTGTTGGCAGGTGAGGTCAGCTGCTTTCTGTAAGGTCTTGCGGGATCTAATCTTAAGCTCCTCTGGAGACAGTGCCTCCAGATCCTTTCCAACTGCTCCCAAATGCAATAGCTGTACTTAGCCATGCATGCAGAGTAATTTGCAACCTTTACAGAGAGACACGAAGTAGAGTATAACTTCATCCCCATGACGTCGAGTTTTCTTCCCTCATCAGCTGGAGTGGTATGTCTCCTTCCCGATTGAGAAGTAGTCGCAGTATCAATAACCGAGTTCGGGACTGGATGCTTGAACAAATACATATTATCTTGTTTTTGGACTTGATATAAACCTTCCAAATGCTTTAATGTAGGAGTTGATGTATGGAGAAACTGCCATGTGCATTGAGCTGCATTGGAGATTATTGGTAGCAGAGGTAGTGCTACCAGTTGGGCAGACTGGGACCAGTGCATAAAATTATATACTGGATCGTCTATGGTTTTCAATTGAGATGAGAGATCCAAACCCAGCGCAGATGCCATCTGCTTTACATGAGAGTGGTATGCTTTCAGTTCTTCCATAGGTGAAACATGGGCAGGAGCAGCCACATCTGGGGATGGATCTGCCTCAGTAATCTCTGTATCTGATTCGAAATCAGAGGAGCCATGGTGACTGTCTCCAGTACCATCATCATAAGGAGAGTGGTGCGATGGTGCACACTCAGGTGATGCAGGTGGTGATGGAACAGGTGACGGCAACGGGTCTATTTGCACTGCTGTAGTGGTCAGCTGTCTCACTTTTGTTTGAGAAGATCTGGAGGTTGTAAGACAAAGAGGCATTTGTGTAGAAGCCGCTTTCCCTTCCTTAAGTGGTATGAATGGAACATCACCCAATTATAGGGGATGAATGGGATCGTCTGGAACTTGGGACTGCAGCGTCTGCTGGCCTCTGTGCACAGTCCTCTTGAAAGTCTTAACCTTCACCAGGAGAGGTGGTACCTGGTATAGCTGTCTCCTTGGATGGAGTCTCTGCATGGCTAAAACCACAGGTGTGCCACGGTGTTGTAGTGGCAAGTTGGGCAGCCATCAATAGTCCAGGAACCAAGGTAGACACAGGTACAGGGTCGTCCTCCGAGTGTGAAAAGCCATGAAAAGTCAATCGTGTGTTTGCTGTCGAATCCAGCATCTTTAGCAGAGGGTCCAATGGTGGTGCTTCAGTATCTGAGAGATCACCCTCTTCCAAAGAGAATGTCATGGGAGCCCAGAATCGAGGGGTCACAGTGGTGATGTTGGCTGGAGTATTCAACATGGAAGGCTGTTGCTCATGCCTCAATGTTGAAGGAGACCTTATCGGTGTTGGAGCGGGCACCAGTTCTTGAGAGTCGGTATCGAGTACATTGACGTTGGTGAAACCTGTTGGGCTGATTCCCTAATATCTGCTGTCCTCGATGTTGAGGCCACTGTCAACACCGGTAGCACAGGACGTCCCGACTCGTGTTCGGTTCAGTTGTTGACTCAATGGCGAAGTGTCTCTCAGTATCGGCGTCAATGTTGTACAGAGTGGCGTTTTCGGTCTCCCCTCCGGTATCTATGGTATTTTCAATGCTGAAACGAAAACCACATCTTGTGCGGATGTCGGCGATGGCGTCGAATCTGAAGTAATCAACTTTCGCGCCTGCTTGGTTTCTTAACGGACGCCATCTTGTCACCCTGCCTTTTCAAGGACTTAGGAGCTTTTTCGGAGGGCATAGAGGTTTTAGACTGGGCCGAACCAAGGGCCCTCAAGCCTCAAAGTGCAGCAATCAAGCAAAGCTCTCGATTCTGCCTTGTCTACTTCAAAAACAAGTGACGAATTTTGCAAGTCAAAGTTATGTGAATCTCCCCCAAACACAACAGGCATAAGCTATGGCCATCTTGAGAGGGTAATTTCGCTTTGCACTTAGTGCAGCGTTTGAAGGTTTTCTGTCCTTTAGGGGTATCCATAGTACTCACTCCATGAACAGTCCGTGGTCAGATAGCCAGAAATCAGTCCAATCTTTCAACAATTAAAAATGGGAAGCAAAGGCAGAAACAGAAAACGGTCCGAGGTCAAGTTTCCAAAACAGTCAGTATGCACAGTAGAATCGCTGAAAATCAACAAGGAACCTAAACAAAGGAGCCACAGAAATCGCAAGCGATCCCCACAGCAGTCGTAAAGGAACTGAGGTCCTTGCACTCCCTCCCGCTTTAAATAGTCATGTGGGGCGGGGCGCAGGCGCTGTAAAGGAGCTGTAGAACTCGACACTGAGAGGCTTCTACACAGGCGCAGAACCCATTCTAATGGGTTCAACGGATCACGAACCAGATCTGTTTGTGCTTCAAACTCCAGCAAGTGGAGTGAGGGAACCCCACTGCGGTGTTTATTTTTGTTTTGTCACCTAAGGAAACTGGATGGAGTGAGGGAACACCACTGCTTCTTTGATCTCAGTTTTGCTGCCAAAGGACACAGAATGGGGTGCTGCTAACTCCTGCAGTGGAGTGAGGGAACTCCTCTGTGTGTTCTTGCTTGAAATGTCTCTGATGCTGTGACGCCTCTGAAATAGCATCTAAATGGAGGGAAGTAAGAGGTGGGGGGGGGTGTCCCCCAGGGAGGATGATCAGCTAGCCAGGATGATCAGGGGTCTGGAGCACTTTCCTTACGAGGCAAAGCTACAACATCTGGGGCTTTTTCGTTTAGAGTTGACTGAGAGGAGACACGATAGAATTCTATAAAATCATGCAGGGTGTGGAGAAAGTTGATAGAGAGAATTTTGTTCTCCCTCTCTCATAACACTAGAACCAGGGGTCATCCCATGAAACTGAAGGTTGGGAAACTTAGGACTGACAAAAGGAAGTACTCTTTCGCCCAACACATAATTAACCTATGGAATTCTGTGGCACAAGAAGTGACATCCAACAGCCTGGGTGGCTTTAAGAGGGGCTTAGACAAATTCATAGAGGACAGGTCTATCAATGGCTAGTAGCCTGAGGGCCATAGGCCACCTCCAGACTAAGAAGCAAGATGCCTCTCAATACCAGTTGCAGGGGAGTAGCAGTAGGGCAGTACTGCATATCAGGCAGTACAGCAGTGGGCTTCCCAGAAGCATCTGGTGGGCCACTGTGTGAAACAGGATGCTCTACTAGATAGGCCTTGCACCTGATCCAAGGGGCTTTTCTTATGTTCTTAAGTGCTGAACTTGAATTTAACCTGTCTCTGATGCCTCCAAAGTACTGAACTTGACCGGCTGAACTTGAACTTTCTCTGATGCTGTGATGCCTCTAAAGTACTGAACAGTTGCCAACCTGACAACCGATGAGGCCCATGATTCATGCTTCCTGTTGCTGGATGACAACAGCAGGGTGAGGATTCTTTGATCTTACATTATGGCACTATATTCTACTTTATTTATCATATTTTTATACTGCCTGATATGTAAAACTATGCATTCCTGGAGAGGCTGGGGGGCAGCTAGATAGTGGGATTGCATAATATCAGAGGTGGCCAAGGCACACTGAGATGCACTACCCTTTTTTAAAGCTCCCCCTCCCCAAGGGGGTTTGGGGGAATTTTCAGGCCATTTTCTGAGACTCCGGAACCTAACCCCCAAATTCCCATTGGCATAATGCTTCATTATTCACTGTTGTAGGCATGGAACCTAAGCCCCGTAAATAATGAGGTCTGCTTGTACCTTGGTAAAAGAGAGAGAGAGAGAGAGAGAGTGCACTGTAGGCTACCAGGAACTCCAGATCATAGAATTTCAGCACTGGATGTGCAGGAGTGACCATGCCTTGTGAAAACAAGCTGATTTTGTTGTTTTCTCAAGATGATGGGGGTCCTGCTACTCCACCCAAGACTAGTTGAGAATGATGTCTTTTTGGCTTATATTGCCTTTGCCAAACGAGTACTATATAAGAAGCTGTAGACATTGACTCTGCTTTTCAAGGCGCTCTCAAGCTAAATGCAGTCTCTCAAACACATACAGACCCTCTTAGAACCAAGTCCTAGAGCTGAAGTTTTACTTTTCGGCCTCATGTTCAACACCTTGTGCAAGACAGAGCACCTTGCAGAAGTAAGAGCCCGTTTCCACTTAATTCTCAGCCAGCATCTTATGAAGCACTGTGGAGGCATCATTTGAATAAATTGGCTGTGAACACAGAAGGCACATTGTATGACTTGTCAGGCAGTAGTAACTCCTTGCACAATATCAACTCCTCCTTTCATAGCTCACCTACATTGATGTAACTAAATGCTTCCAATAAGCCTACAAGGGAATATTGCTCTCTAGGTCCCAGTGGCTTGAATCATTTATCAGAGCCAGCTATGACTTTCTTGGATATGCACCATTTATTGTGGACCCTTCACAAGCTTACTTTCTGCTGGCAATTGTTTTGTGTCTCCCCTTTCCCTCCTGTCTCTCAAGTTTGCGGTTTCTTTATCCTTATAAGCCTAACCACCATAGACAGGCTGTCTCTGAGGGCTCTGTTCTCGTTAGAGCAGCTATTCTCTCCCAGTTGTGGAGGCTGTCTAATCACGTCACAATCAGATTAGGTCTGCTAATAGGGTGGTGGAATTCACAAGCCCTACGATAGATACCAGCTTTGCCTGACTGTCATCTATGTATTAAACACACAGATAGTGATGGGGGGAATATAGGAATACAAGGTAAACTTAAAACCTAGTGGCCATTCAGAGAGCCACATTTGGGGCAAAAGAGTATGTAACTACATTTAAGTTGTTTTCCCAGGGACCCAACGGAGACCTCCATGGGCCTATTAGCCACAGCCTGTTGCTAGAACAGCGGCTTTCTTTGCTGGAGGCTGATAAGGCAGCTACTAGTGCTAGGCATGTCTTCTTAAAAAGGAATAGGGAAATCAATTTTAAATTATAGAAGACTAAATGATACAGTAGACTTGTAAATGTTCAGCTTTGATTCCAGCAAGAGGAGTGCTACCTATGCGAACGGCCTCTGAAGGTGGTTGGCAGCCAAGCTTAGAAGTTATTATTCAGAATTTCTTACATCAGGTATGCCCAACCTGTAGTCCCTGTTAATATTTTGATGCCAACACAGGTCAATTCAAGTCATAGCCACCAGTGCAGCACATGCAAGCACAGTGTTGTGACTGGTGACAAGAGCAAAACATAAACAGGAATATTTAACACAGAGCATCTGTGCACTCTTTGGGGCTGGCTGTCCTCCCCTCCCTCTTGCCCTCCCTCCTTCACACCCGGTTGCACTGCCCCAGTCATGCCACTGCTCCGGTTGCACCGCCCCAGTCTCTTGTCCTCCTTCCTCCGTGCCCAGTCACGCCACCCCACTCTCTTGCCCTCCCTCCTCCGTGCCCAGTCACGCTGCTGCCACCTGGCCACCATGCCCAGTCCCGCCGCCCCACTCTCTTGCCCTCCCGCCGCTGCCTGTCGCCGCAGTGTGCCTCAGCCAATCAGGCACCTCCACCGCCCAGCTGGGCGCCAGGACGCACATTCCAAGGCACACCCAGGAGAATTAAATATATAGATTATAGTGCAGCAGAGCTCATGGTTACAGCTCAGAAAGCTGGAAATTCTGCCCCAGAGCAAAAGCCATTGCAGCTGCGGATTCTGGGAGCTGTAGTCAACTTCTGGGAATCCTTGTTACTTTGCATGTGTTTATACAGAATACAACTCCTCAGCCGCAAAATGGTCACCACAGTGATTCTTCACTGGGCCCACCTTAGGGCAAACATCTTCAGGGTCTCTGCTGCTCACAAAAACCACCAACAGGTTAGGTTAGGTTGTTCCAAGTTTGATCATATATATGAATTACATCAAAAGTGTCTGTGATCTTACCAACAGAGGACTTATCTACAGTAAACTGTTACTTAAGCATACTACCTACCCCCAGTAAGAACATATGGTATAGATGGAAGTTCCTGTATCTTCTTTCTGAGCACAGATCAGTATAGATAAGTGTCACAGTAGGGAGACGCCTTCATAACAATACAAAAATCTCAGGTCTGGTGCTACTTTTATTACAGAATTAGAAAAGTATTCAAGATATATTGTGGCCACATGGAAACTGGAAAGGCAAAAAGAGGTATATTCCAGCACATTCAAAGGCCATCTAACACCAAATTTTGGCAATAATTATTTTTAGTTTGATAAAAATCAGTCAACATTCTCTCAAAGCTGAATTCACGTTCATATCAGTCCAAGCATTTGGATGTTTTCATTTCTTCAAGGCTGCTGTCAACTCAGGAACAACCTGAAAACAAAATCAGGTAAATTAAAATCTGCAATGAACTCGAGCTTATAAAAGGATACAAACAAGATAACAATGAGTGTCTAAACACTGGTGCTTTAAATATCTGAACGTAACCATTGGATGAGTTTGCTTAAAAAAAAAAAAAAAAAGGGGGTACATCTTGACCATATTCTAAAAGTAAAAAGTTTACTTTTCCTCCTCCACACTGCCCTTTAGGAAGACTGACTACATCGGTGTGCACTTGCTATTGCATGGCAACATTACATTTCTCTCCCTGGCACCCCCAAAGATTTAAACCCAGTAATGCCACTGAAGTTCATTTGGGATATCTGAGCCCATGGAAGTCAGCATGCTTGAAGAGATTCTTAAATTGGACTGCCTATTTTTGTGGCATGCATCTGAAATAAAGTGATATATGCTACAGGACAGAGGCTGCTGGCATTAGCTACCAGCTTTAAAAAGCCTATACAGCAGTAGCCACCTACAACTCACCAAGCTAGTGTTAGCTGCAAGCCCGAAGCCAAGACTTTCATGTGAGTACATAAGCTAGCTGGGGTGGTAGGTACTATCGGTGGGGAGGGGGGATGAATGCTCATTGTGATTTGACAAGGTTTACACTCCTAAAGATAGGAAAATAAAACACTGCAATTCTTTGAGTGTGCTATCATGCTTTTGTCATCTTGAGCATCAGGCCTGCAGCGTCCAGATTTGCAGTGGCGTTCTAAAAGCATCTAAACACACAAGAACTACAAAACTGTATCAATGTTGTCGAAGAAATGCAAATGAAAATAGGCAGGACTGTCCCCTAATGATTACTCCATGGAGAGCAACAATTTGTTCATTGTTACCTTAACCCTTCCTCTGTGCAAAAAGTGACTGCTATTTTACCCTAGTTGGGGGTAGGGATAAAGACCATACAGAAAGCTTTTAAGTGCAACGATGCCCTCACCTATCTATACAAATATGATGGATATTTATATACTGCTTTTCAATCAAAGTTCCCAAAACAGTTTACACAGATAGATGGATCGAAACGAACAACTACTATTTATATACTGCTTTTCGACAAAAGTTTCCAAAGCGGTTTACGTAGAGAAATAAGAAGATGGCTCCTTGTCCAGCAACAGTCTCTTAACGTACTGTGCTGGGGGTGGAGAGGGCCAATTACTCTCCCCCTGCTAAATAAAGAGAATCACCACATTTAAAAGGTGGCCTAGCATGGGTGGCCCATCACGCTGGAGGGAAAGACCTGAATGGGCTGGTTTTGGAAGGAAGGGAGCCTGGGGGGATGGGAGGGGAAACCTCCACAGACACCACCACCCACCCACCCACAGACACTCTCTAGGTGGATAGACGTTGACAAAAATCACTGTAAGCCTGGCTCATGGTCTATGTTCGCTGCAATTCTCTCTCATATTTAGCATTATACATTTTCACAGCCAACCCATTATGGCAAACTTTTATTCAACCCATTTACAAGATTTGAAGGTGCTGCTATTCTGTATTAGCTTTATTTGGAGGAAAGACCAGGTGTAACACCTCACGTTTTGAGAAGCAAGCGAACGAAAATGCAGCCCGAGGCAAGCTGTCTGGCCCATCTTAACAAGGAATTCCTAGATGGGATGAGCTAGGAAAACAAAGACACACGCCAAGTAGCGGTTTTGAAGGCAATGGTGCCAGGACTTTGGCACCTGTGGTGGATCTGCTACTTAACTGAACGCTAGCGATGCTGCACAGTGAGTCTTACTAGTCCTCAGAAAAGCAGCGATGCATGAAAACACTGGGTACATTAGGCTACCGCATCCATCTGAAACCCTACACTGGCCACTTGCATAAATATCAGTTACCTTGTCTTTCCAGGGGCTGTAGGTTGCCTTCGCTCAGAGAGATCCCAGCTGAACTCACGACTGATGAATATAGCCTCTCAATTATTTAAGAGATCTACATTTCCATTAGGTGGAAATAATGCGGTCGTACAAAATTTATTAAGGAAATTGTCTACATGTTGTTTCTTCCGAATGTCACTTTGTCTCCAGCTTATTAAAAGGCCTGTGTTTACTGCCAAGCCAGCAGGCATGAGTTCAGGAATGGCATTAAGTGCTGGCAGGGTTTCTGCCTTCTCTCCTCCGTGGATATACCAGGCGTTCATGCCAGTCACACGGATTACATGCTAATAGAAGCCCAAGGGTGCAGGGGGAGAGAGAAGAGGAAGACAGACATCTTCAGCGGCACCAGTGAGCATTTCCAAATGCAGAAATTTTCTATGATTGGAAATTAGACTTTCATCTCAATGTTCTTATGGAAACTGGCATTACCTGTTTGCACAGCAAACCTACTACAAAAACCAATCCTGCATTCCATGTGAGCTGTCTTAATGCTTCCTAAGCAGGGTTTAGGCACCTAACATTATAAAGGGTTTATCCACTGAGTCATATCTCTTTTCTATTAAAAACCAATCAAAACATCTATCAAATGGAAGCACAATTACCAAAGTCACCTCAGGTTTGCTTGGAGGGGATTCCAGCAGACCCCTTTGCTTAGTCACAATCCAGACCCTATTCAATAATGTTAAAAGAATTGGCTCCAGCCAGTTCCCGCCCAACAAGACTGAGAACCCCATACAGACTGCTCAAAGATGTGCCCTAGAATGGCATAGAGTCAAAATTCCTTTTTTATAGGGATTGCCCAACCGGAGAGAAGAACAGAGAGACTTTATGCAACAGTAAACATGGCCCCAGAAACATCCATTCCCAGCATAATTTATTGTTACTTAAATCCTATGCATGGAGGAAAGTGATTCATACCTGTACTTATACTGGGCAAATGGATCCCCATTGAAATATCCAAATCAAGACATGGTGTGGATCATACCAAAGATTAATAGGAGTTACTGCTGTTGCTTACAAATCATTCTCAACTTAATCAAACTGCTTTCCTCAATTGTTGTGACCCTAAGCACATCCATTTGGACATAAGAAACCAAGGGACCCCAATTTGAGTAAATAGTTTGGGCTAATCCTGAAATCTGGAAGAATTATTTAATATAAAGAAACAGCCACCACAAAAGAAAAGGAATTTGCCTTTTACCAAAAAAAAAGAGGGGGTCTTCTGTTTCCTTAGGAAAGACACAGCACAGTGCTTCACTGTATTTTGACACTTCTTTGAAACAGTTGCATGGGAAACCAATTGGAAAGAGCACATACAGAACTGGGTAAGGCAGCTGTCAACAGAATCTGTCAGATCACAGTGACCGTGCTGGAAAGAGCATGCGCGTCCATTTCAGCCTGGAGAGACAATGACCAGCCTCTACCACGTCTTAGTTCACACTGATCATACTTGTGCTGGAGTGTTGATTATGAATAAGATCTAGGCCACACTGAAGGGGAGGGAAGAGTTAGCCATCATTTGCATGAATCCCTCCCTTTGGGGAACCAGGAATCACCCCGGAGGCCTCTCAAAGACTTCCAGGGCAGCCGCACATTCTGCAAACAGAAGGCTGACTGCCAGGTTGAAAGAAGCATGCCTCATGCTTTCTATAAGCAAGTCCAAGTGCCCATGGCCAGGGCTGACCCAGGGAGGCTCCATGCTTGGACTCTTCCATGTCAACTTCTTGAGTCTGGGGGAGGGGGAGGAGAAGGCGGGTAGACTGGACTTTCCCTGCCTAAGCTGCTCAAAACACGGCCCATCCTTATGCTTGTAACAAGGCCAAAATGATCATGTCCCTTTAATCTATTAAAATACATTTGTACAACATTTTATAATCCATGAAGTCTAACCAGTCAATGCCAATTATAAATTGCATTTTTGACTGAAGAACTGATTTATAGTCTTCTATTAAATTAGAAGCAAATCTTGGTAACACGTAACAGTGCTTTTCATGGCAAAGGATCATCTGGCTAGATGCTGACGGAAGCAATGGATAAAATCCTTGCCAAAACTGGTGGACTTCTGCCTCTCAGCAGAAGCCAGATATACAAACATAATCACGACACCCTTGGACTGAGATGGTCAGTTCAACAGAAGTGTCCATGATATGATCAGCATTACATTAACCCGCCTTTTACTTCCATATCTCCAGCTACATCTAGGCCCACTGATAGGAGTTACCTAGTCTCTGTCCAAGGACAACTTGAATCCAAAAGCTTCGGAAACATGGTCAGGTACTTCCCTCTGCGGTGAAACTCACCTTGAACAAGTCTGCCACCAAACCATAGTCTGCAACTTGGAATATTGGCGCTTCTGGATCCTTGTTGATAGCTACTATTGTCTGAAGTGAAAAGGAAAGAGAAGGGGATTGAAAATCAGATGTTATGTAGGGCTTTCTCTGTATTCACAAGTGCAGTCCTTTTGCTAGTGACATAGGATGTTACTGCTACTCCTAAAGGAAACATTCTCAAATCAGTGTTTATAAATATAACAAAGAATATATAAAGGCTACACCCAGTGTGTCAACAGATACATAAAACATTAAGCAAACTAATCAGATACGTCAATATTTTACAATCCAACTAAACCTCAATAAAAAGCTGAAACCATGTCATATTCCAAAACCCTAAAAGGCAAGCAAAAAGGAGTTCTATTACGTCAGAAAGGAGCTCTTGTATTTATTTATTTATTCCTAGATTATATTTAAGTGTTCATGAAATTAACAAAAATTACCATTTTTCTAGAAACATTCCACTCTGCCTCCCTTGGGGAGTTCCATCAATGTAGTCATTTCTGCTACCTTCCAAAGTTTTATCAACTATTCTTTAAGTGAAAGACCAGAACTCTCTCTATTTCTTTGTTACCAAGATCTTTGTAGCTGTCAGCCAATTCCAAACTATTTCCCTTTTTCCCCAACTCAACCAAGCTCAGCCAAATAGCTCAGCAGTAGCACCATTTGATCCATTATAATTTCTGATCCCTCGAACTATAGACCTATTAGCCTCATAAATGTCATCAGTAATTTGTAGCTCAGTTATGGGACAATTCTGCCAAATATACATGAAACCCACACCTCTTAACATCATTACTTCCTGAGATTTGTGTCAGCTGGCATGGGGTTAAATACCACTGTCACAATATTTCGCCATGACTTTTCTTTATGTTGGTACAGAGAGGCTGGCTGGCATTTCCATTCTACACTTCATTCTGCCTAAAATTAATCTCCAGTTCTTTCAGTGGCCCAATAACACTTGATGAAACTTGAAATCTGTTTTGACCCTGCACAGTTAATCTAATCAAGTCTGCATAACACTTCTGCACTCCCTCTGTTAAAGAGTGTTACAAAAGGAAGACTCGGAACATTTCCATCATGCTCCTACTACCCCCACCCCACCTTTTAAATTTGAAAGCTTGCTCACTATTTCATGATTATCTGTCCTAATAAAAAGTTACCACCCTACGGTTGCCTTTGGATTTTTTTCTAGTGGATCAGCATAGCTACCAATACTTCTTGTAAAAAATAAATAAATAATACACACCCCCACTGCCGCCAAAAAAAGGAAACACACACACAACCTAACAATTAAAAAAAAGAGAATGGCTTGGTTTGATTTGGAATTAGTACAACAGTCCAAAACCTCAGGTCACTCAATGTATCATGTGTTCTGAAGTGGAAGGAAGAATTCTGCTGTAACAGTTTGCAAGAAATTAACATTTGTAACAGACATTATTGTCTTTATAGCTGAAAATTAGAGCTAGAATCTAAAGATCAACTTTCAAATATCAAAAAATACCAGGGGTTCCAAAACCTGGATCGTCCAGATGCTGGGGGACTACGCTACTACTATTACAGGCCTACTCAACTTAGGTGCCCCATAATCCTCAGCCACAGTGGCCAATAGCCAGGGATTATGGGAATTGTAGGCCAACATCTGCAGGAGGGCCGAAGTTGAGCAGCCCTGTACAACTACAAATATGTATATACCGCTTTTCAACAAACATTACACAGAGAAATAATAAGTTAAAAAAATGGCTCCCTGTCCCCAAAGGGCTCACAATCTAAAAAAGAAACATAGACACCAGCATCAGCCACTGGAGGGATGCTGTGCTGGGGGTGAATAGGGCCAGTTGCTCTCCCCCTGCACAATGTAAGAGAATCATCACTTTAATAAGGTGCCTCTTTGCCCAATTAGCAGGGGATCAGTTGCCCAGTTGGCAACTATCTACAATGACCTTTGGGCATGAAGGGAGTTCTAATCCAACACCTGGGACCATGCCTTACGTTTGAGAACCCTGCCTTAAGATATTGAAAGTAAGACTCATCTCACTAGATCAGATCAAGAACCTATCTAGCCCAGCATCCGACTCCTCACATTGGCCAACCAGATGCTTCTAGGAGGCCCTTCTCTGTGACTGCCCTCCACTCTAGCAACTGCTGTATCAATATAAAATGCTCCTGAACCTGGAAGTTCTATTTTGCCATTGTGGCTACTAGTTACCAACAGACACATCTTCCATGAACATGTGTATAAGAATACATAGCTTAGGGGCACCTAGGGTTTTTTTCTTTTACTTCTTACAAACTCTTTGAACAGCAAACTCCACTGACATATTACAAACTTCCTTGGAAACTTTACAGTTTCCACCAAGAGAGCTTAAAGGCTTGCTTACTCCTGCATCAAATAAGTATTGGTCTAATTAAAGCTAAAGCCTCATGTATTTTCATTCTTCTATTCCCTGGAATCAACATAGTGATCTATAACAAACTAAAAAATAATCATTATGCTGCTGGCTTCATCATTGGTAATTTAAGAATTTTACAAAAACTAGTATACCTTGAAAAGGATTTTTTTCCACTCCACAAGAGAAAAAAGCACACAAAGATACTCTATTCTCTCTTTTTTTTTTTTTAAACTGGTTTTCTACCTTGTCATAAGTACAAATAAATTATAGATTTTGCTTGCCGAAAGCTTCATGGACTACTTCTGAAAACATCCTGAAGTGTTCAAGTTCACAATGCCAGATAATTCACAGCACAGGGAAAAATCCACTCAAGAGACTGTTGCCATAGTTACAGAAGGCCTTTTTAAAGAACATTTTATATAAAATGTAAAAAAGAAAACACTACCATCCAATCTGTCTGAGTAAATACAGAACTGTTCTAATGCTGATAAATACAGAAGTAGGGCACAGTTCAAATAAAAGTAAAATAGTTTAATTTCTTGCAAATTATGAATGTGTGTTTAAATATACAGCAATACTCAGAAAAAAGCTTTAACAAAACATGTAACTTTTTTTTTTTTTTAAAGGTCAAGATTGAAGGCAATGGACTAAAATACTACAAACTACGGTGCAATCCATGTTATTTTAAACTACAAATCCTAAAAATATTTGTACACTAAAGCAGGTCCCCCCCCCCAAAAAAAACCCTACTAGCATCATCATCTTGGTCCAATCTAGTTGGAACCAAATTACTTGCATTCTTGATTTCTGCCACTCCACTTTGACTTCCAATACCCCCCACCATCACCACCCACAATATTTCATACAAGGAGTATGAAGTGACACAAGTCAGGGTTACTTCCAAAGCTGTTTTCGACTCATCCAGAGATGTTTGCAAAACCTTAAAAAATATAATGTCCATTTACTTTTTCCAAAATAAGTGAATATTGTATGTTAAACTTAATTTTCTAATGATGTGCTTAGAAAATGTGGATCTGTTTACAATGAGAGGGGGAAGTAAAGCCTTAACTCTTGCTATATGTCAAGGAATGCAAGTCCAGTTAGAGAAGCCAGCATAACAGACTACCTAAAGCCTTTACTGCTGACAAGGCACTGAAGTTAAAGTGAGCACCCTAACTTGCAATTTCCATGCTTTTTAGAGCAGAAGTGAAAATTATAAACCCCTTTAATTTCATCTTAAATTTGATATTTTAGTAAGGCGGGATCTAAGCCAAGTTCCACTGAAATTAACAGGACTCAAGTTAGTCATGACTGACTTGTCTCATTGATTTCAACAATACCTAGTTATGACTTATCCTGGATCCTGCCCATTATTCTTATGAACATAAACACTGCAGCCTCCACAGGGGAGCTGCTGAAAGTACTTGCCCGTAGTGATGCACAACACTGCAATCATAATTCCAAAATGCCCCTTACCTGTGATTCAGCCAAATGCACACAGCTGAACAACAAGGTAAGATGCCTTTAAGTGGTGTACCTGCTACATGGAGCACCAGCAAGAGCAAGTACTTCTCAGCAGCTTCTGCATTGGGGTGGTTGTCTTAGGTGAAATCCAAGACCAGTGAGGTTCTCAAGGTGTACCTTTTGAAGGCACCTTACACCGGGAATCAGTAAGAGGTATGACCGCATTATGAATGGTGAATTGTGTGGCACCACGGACAGGTAGTTTGTAACTACCACCACAAGGGGGGATGCAATGATTAAATCTGCCCTGCATTTGCCCAATCCAGCTGCTGAAACCAGGTTCTAAAAAATAGGAGAGCCGTGTAGGCTTCCTTGGCTGAGTGGCTCAAGAGAGAGATTCCTAATAGTGCTAATTAAATGACAAAAGGAAATAATCTGACTAGAAATTCACGGCGGGGAGCGGGGGATATTAAGGAAGACAGAAAGCAACTGTAGGGCATCTGGGTAGCAGCAAAACTGCTTTACCGTTTTCATGCTTCAGCAGGAACCTACAGCAAGGAGGAATCAGACCTCAAACTTAAATTGCTTTAACCCAGCTTCCTGAAAAAGCAGAGAAAGGTCTGCTTTTTAAAAAATACCATAAATATCTTCCATTGGTGGTACCGATATATACTCCTGGACTGAATCATTCTTGTGTTAGCTGAAACACTTCAGCTACTAACGAGTTAAGCCTTTTAAATTTTTATCATCATTTTATAATAGGTTTCCATTTGAATGGATAAATGCCAGAACGTCAAAGGCGTCTTTTACTTTATGGAGTAGTGAGTCCATAATTCAAATTGCACATTCTTATGCATGAATTCATGTGTCAGATTCTGAAATATATGAACGTGGGACTACTGTATAGAGTTCTAATATGGACTGTTTTGTTTAAGCTATAAATTCAGTCCGTTTCTAACAAATGGTTTCAGGCTCTGCAACTGATGTATTTCAGATGCTGTGCGCTATTAATGCACTGTTGTACATATTTACTAGGGTCTGATTTACTTTTTAGAGCAGGATTGAGCCCTGCTCTTTGTACATTTTACAAACAACTGGAAAACATCAAAAAGAAAGGCATGTCACTCTGGCCTCCTATACCAGTTAAGACCTCCACACTAAAATAACTCTCTCCTGGTCAATCCTTCTACATACTTAAGTACTATACCTTGCTGTCTTTCATTCCAGCTAGATGTTGGATTGCTCCAGATATTCCAACAGCAATATACAGTTCCTGAAATGAAAGTGAACAAACCTTTTAGAAAAAAACAACCACCCAAACTGAAATATGGATATTGTAAGCAAGCAAGTGGGCAGTGCCGACTCTAGGTTTTGGAGCAGTCCTGGACAAAGAGCCCTCAGTGGGCCTCCCTCCCCCCACTTTCGTGGGGGGGGGCCTTCATCCTCCTCACTGCCACGGCTGTCAGCTGCTCACTTGCCAGGAAAGGAGCTGGCGAAGAAGCAGATGGCAGCCGTTGCCAAGGCCGTCCTCTTGCCCAGAACCTGGGAGAGCAACTGGCCAACAGGAGTGGAGCAGAGGAGAAGGAGCAGCAGCGCCTGGGCTCTCAGCAGTGGGCCCCCTGCCAGTGTGGGCCTCGGCAGCGTCCAGCCATGCCAAGCCCTCTCTCTGCACCATCCTCCTCAACACTGTTTCCGAGACAAGGAATGTCAGCATTGCAGAAGGTCAACATGGGAAGAAACCATGTTAGCCACCCCACCCGCTCCATCCCCACCTCTCCAGTGCTACCAGCAACAGAGCAGCCCTGCCCTCAACGCTGCCACAGTCCCATCGTGGGGGGATGCAGGTACACTCTCTGAAGTTCAGTTTGAGCAAAAAAGGCCCTGGGAGGTGGGAGGGCACATGCATAGGGACAGCCTTCATCAACAACAAGGCCGCTTTCCCTGGTCACTCAAGTTCAGATCTTCACCTCTTCTTACCAGATGCAGCCCTGGCCAATAATCACCAACGACTTTGTTGCTTCAAGGCTAGTAACGCACTCAGAGGGCAGCTGCTTTTGAAAAGAGTGCTCAGGAGTTTCCACTCATGCAGGACGTGGTAGCATGCCGCTTAGCAGAGTGGGTTACTGGGAACACGGTGCACCAGAGCTGTAGCATCTGCACTAGCTTTCTGCAACCCACCGCAGTGTTGGCCTCTAAGGTATGCTGAGACAGATACCTTAGAGACCTCTTTCCATATCTTTTGTTTACCACCCTAGCCTAAGAGCATCTTCTTCATTACCATCTATGTGGCAAGTCCAGATAATAAAGGCATCTAAAAAGGCATTTATTGGCAGCTGTCCAGTTACAGATGTGTTCTGGAAGTTTCCAGGGCGGGGGAGAGAGGCAAGGATTAAAACGAAAGAGAGTTGGAGAAAGTGCTCAAGCATCATTTTTCTGAGCCCAGTACAAATGTCGAATATTCCCATCCAGTGTTCCCTGTAACAAGGATTCGGAGATGTTGTTGACTGGAACTCCCAGCATCCGCAGATGCAATGGCCTTTGGCCATGGATTACGGGAGTTATAGTTAACATCTGGAAATCCCTGTTACGTATAACCCTGTTACAGGCAACACTGCTCCAACCCCAAAAAGCCATGCCTGGTTGTTGTTTTTAAAAAAATGAAAGATTCAATCCAGACAAAAACCAAACCTTTCACTACTTTAAATCCCTTTATTTATGCTCTTACGTTTATTGTGTCAATTTGTTTCTAAGGGTTAAATTTACAAGAATATTCTCAGTTCTTCCCTAAATCCCACAGTCCTAATGCATTCTTGTTTCTTCTGTGCTGTATCTATGTATCTGAGATGGAAATATGGCATGTATGTATATTACCTACCTAATACAGGGTTGACATTTAGACAGGGTTCCATATATACCCCTTTGCCACTAGAAATGGGCCACTGCTCTCTGGTGAGCCCCAGCTCTCTTTCCCATCTTGAAACTGCAGAGAAGGGCCAAGAGAGTCTCACAGTTGCGCAGTGATCCCCATCGGCTTCCCCAGCTCCAAGGCTGGGGCTTGTTTAGCCACCCCCATTGCCAAGGTGCTTAGAGCACTCAGGGAGCAGCAAGGCCACAGTGATTGGCGTCCACCACACTCACCAGGTCCGCAGTTAAAGGGGGCAACAACCACGTCCTTGGCACCTGGGCAGCACAGGGCCAAGCGGACAGATCTCTGCCACCTTTACCAGTATAGAGCTGGAGAGGGCAGCAGTGGCAGCTTCCTTTTGCTGCTCTATTGTTGAGGCAATGGGCCTCAGGGCCAAGCCAACAACCCCACACGCACCCCTCTCCAGCCCCAAACGTGGAGCTGGGGAGGAGAATTAAGGATTTCATACAGGCATGCACTGAGATCAGGAAGAAGAGAAAGGGTGGGATCCTGGCAACCACAATTTTCTGCTTGGCTTCAAGGACTAGTTGAAAATTGTGGATCCTTGACTTTTGACACTATTCGTTCAGGTCTCATGCAATTTTTCTAAATGCACCCTGAAGACGAGAGGCCCTACTCAGTCGTGTCCCATCAACAGCACTATCCCTGCGATTTCCGTGTCCCTGCTGAAATCTCTCCCTCCTGCTGCCATACCCTGATGCCATCCCATACCTGCAAAAAGGAAATGCGAGTGGGAGCCAAGGAACTCTGGGACTTGCCATTCATGGAGAGTGGGCCACAGAGAAATGCTGGCATCCCTGTCTCCCAAACAAGTCCTGGAGTTTACTTGTAGAGGAGATACTCTCTCTGTTCTAGAGGGGTGTCTGGGCCAACAGCTTGCTGTTCCAAAGGTTGCTTGTTCTGTTCTCACTACTT
This sequence comes from Hemicordylus capensis, assembly GCF_027244095.1. Taxonomy (NCBI): domain Eukaryota; kingdom Metazoa; phylum Chordata; class Lepidosauria; order Squamata; family Cordylidae; genus Hemicordylus; species Hemicordylus capensis. The sequence continues at coordinate 20,939,695 of NC_069666.1, forward strand.
TCGGCTCAAAAAAAATGTTATGAGGTCTGGGACACCACAAATAGATACAAGGAAATCTGCAAAAGCCTCCTCAAAAATGACCTACAGTTCAGACTTCATTTTCCCCTCTCAAGGTGGTGATGAGCTTTCAGTCCAGGCTAGTGCACTTCCAAGCCCAGGTAAAGCATCCCCCTTCCTGGAGATGGGGGCGGTTAACCAAACTTGAACTAGACTCAATTTTGTTCTTTTATGGGATTGTATACACTCCTGCCACAAGTGTATGGGATGAGGCAGGCTGTACATACATACACACAAACACACACACACACACACACACACACACCCCACTCATAACCCTAATCTGCAAAGTTTGCAATCCATTTCCATCATAAATGGCCATAGTTGAAGCCAAGTACATAGCATAGTTTGGTGGAAAGCAACTGCTTTATAGGGTGAATTGTTTAAAAGATTTTTCCGCAATAGCTTGCTAATACACTTCTCTCTTCAACCCAAAACTTCTGAAGACATGAATAAAACACAAAACTGAACACCACCTCCTTATTCTATCGACTACATCAACAAATAGCTAACTGTGCTGTTAAATGAACATTTTTGTCAGTATTAAGAACATTTTCGTGAAAGCAAACAGAACAGAAAAAGATGATCTTCAGAAGAACAAACATATTGTTCTAGTAAGAACTAGTCAGCCTACTTTCCTTTCACTGTCTCTACAACTTGACTAAATCTGGTTCAGGGTAGATGACATTACAAACTATACCATTGAGGTGTCCCTGTGTGTCACTCACTCCAACTGTACCAAATTTAGTTCAAATCAGTTAGACAGTCCTCAAGTTAGTGCACCTGCACCTCAAAGGCTCACACGTCGACCATTTTGGATCAATGTAGATGACATCGTCACAATCTACACCACTGATGTGTCTCTACGTGTCCCCACAGCTGTAGCATATTCAGTTCAAATTGGTTAAGTGGTTCACAAGTTAGCCCACTTGCACCTGCAACATTACGCATCCACCATCTTGAATCGTATGGATGACATCACAAACTACGTCGTTGAGGTGTCCCTGTGTGTCACTCACTGCAACTGTACCCAATTTGGTTCAAATGCATTAGACAGTCCACAAATTAGCCAGTTTGCACCTCAGATGTTCACGCAACCACCATCTTGGATTGGGGTGGGTGACATCATCACAAACTACACCATTTGGGCATCCCCATGTGTCCTTACACCTGTAGCAAATTTGGTTCAAATGGGTTAGGCAGTTCACAAGTTAGCTCACTTGTGCTCACCATCTTGGATCGAGGTGGATGACATCATCACAAACTATGCCATTGCGGTGTCCCTACAACCATACCCGATTTGGTTCATATTGGTCCAGGTGTTGCGAAGCTGATACTTCGCACAATGCCGAGTGATCTCATAAGCCTACTGGAAAGTAGGCTAAAAAGATCGTAAGAAAAGCAGGCACATGTTAAAGAAACCTAACTACTGTAAATACTGATGTAATCACCTGTAACAAACAGCTTATCAACGACCTTTTTGACCTGATTTGGGGGGTCAGATGCCAACATCAGTGGCTTTGATAGTATGACCATCAGTTCTTTTGAAGTCACATAGATTATTTATTTACTTCCGACATTTTTATTCCACCTTTCTGCCTTGACAAAGGCACCCAAAGCGGTTTACAATATTAGAAGGAGCAAATAACAGATTAATAAAACGTTGCCTCAGGCTGTCGGTCTTTTCAAGAGCTCCCGGGCCTGGGCGCCTCCTTCCTGGCCTTCCTCTCAGGGCACACGGGTCTTTCTGTACGCCTGGGAAGGTGGTGGGAGGAGGAGCTGCCCCAACAGACCTCACAGGCCAGAGCTGGTCTCTATGGGGGCCGACGTTATGCTCCCCTCTGGCCTGGGCGCCTCCTTTCATGCCTCCCTCTCAGGGAGCTCCACGTCGCTATCTGCAGCCAGGGGGAGAAGCAGCAGTCACCTGCTGCCTCAAAACTCCGGTCTTGAAGACCCAGGGCAGACAGCCCTACTCCTCCACGGTATGATTTAAGGTCACGTGTCTTGCCTTTAAAGCCTGGTCGCTGCAAGGCAGTCCTGGTTATTGCCTCATTTCAAAGAGCAGCACAGACCTATTCCACTGCCTCAGAGGCCTCCAGTGCTTAAAAAAGCAGGACAGACAACCACCACCTAGCCACAGGTGGAGAAGAAGCAACAGGTCTCTAGGAGTCAGGTACATTCACACATGTGAAACTGCAACCTGTTTCATAGCCTTGGCCAAGACTAGAGGGATGAGACTGTTAGGTGGGGGGGTGGGGTGGGGGGTTTCCGCACTGGCCAATCTGTTAAAGCCTAAAACAAGATGCATCGCTGTTACGGAGTCTACCAAGTTCCTGGCCAGACCGGAGACCACCTTCTGGGCGTGTGCTGAAGACAGTCTTGCAATCTCTATCACCCACCCTGAAAGCAGCTCGGCCAGATATTGCTAATACATGCAGCTCAGTAATGGACGGCTCATGTTTTATTCACCTCTAACTTTACATTCAACAAGAGAAATGAGAGACCGAGAAGGAGGAGTGGAGATGCTCTCTCCCATGAAGAGCTGGCATGGGACAGCACTGCTTGCTTCTGATTGTTCTTTTGCCCTGACCACATTTTTATCCCTATCAGTGGTCCACGTACCTTTTTAGATTAGATTGTGCCATCAAATCAGTGTCGACTCCTGGCAACCACAGAGCTCTGTGGTTTTTGTTTGGTAGAATACAGGAGGGCTTTCCCTTTGCCATCTCCTGCGCAGTATGAGATGATGCCTTTCAGCACCTACCTATATCACTGCTGCCTGATATAGGAGTTTCCCATATTCTGGGGAACACACCAGCGGGGATTCAAACCAACAGCCTCCTGCTCTCCAGGCAGGTTGCTTCCCCGCTGTGCCATTAGGTGGGGCATATGTCCACATAGCTACTCTCCCGGAAAATAAGGGACCCAGGCCTGGTGGGAAGCAGAATGGCCAGCAGGATACAGATCCCTTCTGCCGAGCTCTCGTTTGTGCTGCAATCTGAAGGTAGCAAGAAACAGCAGGAGTTTGTCCTGCTGCTCAGAAGAGCTTACTGGTTTCTCACCTTCCCCAGATCACTGTGCAAATGAAATGCAACCCCTCCCCTCCCCAAGACCATCTTTGGGCACCAGAGCAGGGTTTCTCAACCGGTGGTACTCCGGATGTTGCTAAACCACCACTCCCATTATCCTCAATTACAATGGTAGCTGGGGATGATGGGAGCTGTAGTTCATCAACATTTGGAGTATCGCTGGTTGAGAAACTCTGCACCAGAGGACTTAAGGGGGGGTGTTAGTAGCAACCCAAAGTAATAGCCTGCTGGTGCATCAAACCAACATTCATGGTTCCCCACCCACTGCCATGCATTTGCTTATACTGCCCCTTCGTAAAATGGCTCAGGGAGGTTTACATTAAAATCAACACACACATAATAAACCAATTAAAATAAAATAAAAAATTTAACCAGATTAAAATTCAAACTAGATATTAAAAGCCAGATTAAAAAGGTGGGTCTCTAAGGTTCTCCTGAAGGCCTCCAAGGAAGGTGCTGCACTTATATCCACGGGGAGCGTGTAACCCAGGGACAACAACTCAACTGAGAAGGCCCAATCGATTCCTGGTTGCCAACAGATGAACTGGTGGCATCCAAAGACAGAACCCTCCTGATGATCTTAATGAGCGGTGCGGAGGGAAAGGCGTTCTCCCAGGTAACCCGAACGCAAGCCATTCAGGGCTTTAAAAGGTAGTAACCAGTACTTTGCACTTTGCCCGGAAACATATCGGCAGCCAGTGCAACTGTTTAAGAACAGGCATCATGTGGTCTCTCTGGAATATCCCAGAGACCAATCTGGCTGCTGCATTTGGAACTAACAGAAGTTTCCAAACTACGCACAAAGGCAGCCCTACACAGAGCACATTGCAGTAGTCCAACCTGGAGGTTACCAACCAGTTACCACTGCTTTCAGGTCATTCTCCTCAAGGAATGGGCAGAGTTGTCGAATCAATCGCAGCTAGTAAAAAGCACACCTGTCCACAGCCTCAACATGAGGCACCCAGGTCCAAGCACATTCCCAAGCTTCAAATCTATTCTTTTTGGAGGAGCGCAACCTCATCCAGAACAGCAAGTTCTATCCCGGCTTGCAGATTATGACCCAAGAATGAGCACCTCCATCTTTCTTGAATTCAGCTTCCATTTATTATCCCTCAATCCAGCTCATTACTGCCTGTGGACAGGCATTTAAGGGGCTAATGCTATTTCCCAACGTTGATGACAAGGAGAAATCAATATCAGCATATCGATAACACCCAGCACCAAATCCCCTGATGACTTCACCCAGCAGTTTCATGTGGATGTTAAAAAGCATTGGTGACAGAATGGAGCCCTGAGGGACTCCATATAGTAGCCCCCATTTTGAAGAGCAACTGTCACCAAGTGCTACTATGTGAAATCTACACGAGACATAGGAGTGGAACCACTGTAAAACCGTACCTCCTATCCCCAAATCCCTCGGGTGATCCAGAAGGATATCATTCTTGATGGTACTGAAAGCAGCTAAGAGATCCAAAATAAAGTCACACTCTCTCTGTCAATTCCCTGGCAAAGGACATCTATCAGGCTGACCAAGGCCATCTCAACCCCGTAGCGTGCCCTAAAGCCAAGAAATGGCCAAGAAAATCAGTTTCCTCCAAGACTGCTTGGAGATGGTCAGCCGCCACCCTCTCAATCATCTTATCCAACCATGGGAGGTTGGAGACTGGCCTAGAATTATTCATCACCAGGGAACCAGAGTGGGCTTCTTAAGGGGTCTAACCACTTTCAAACAAGGTGGCATCCTGCCCTCCCTCAGTGAGGTATTAATGATATCAACTAGGCCAGCTCCAACAACCTCCCTCCAAGATGAAATCAGCCATGTTGGGCAAGGATCCAAAGAACAGGTGGTAGGCCGTATCACTCCAAGGAGCTTGTCCACACATTCTCATTAGTTTCAAACTTAAATTGATCCAATCTAATCTCGCAAGAGGGATTGCTAGACATTTCCCTAACTGGCCCTGCAAAAATATTGGAGTCCAGATCAGCTCAAATGCAAGAGATTTTATCTGCAAATAACTCACTGAATGTGTCACAGTGAAACATTGTTTCTGGAAACAGATTTGAAAATGAAGGGGCTCGAGTTAAACCCTTAATCTGAAACAGTGCTGCTGGACGAGAACATGCAGATGCAATAAGGACAGAATAAAATCGCTTCCTTACTGCACTATTGCCACAGCAAAGGGCTTCAAATGGGGTCTATCCTGTGTCGTACTGAATTCAAGATAAGTCCTCCTCCATTTGTGCTCCAGTTACCTTGCCGCTTCAGCTCTCGTAGCTCCCTTATTTACCATGGAGCTGATTTTGAAGAAGCTCAGAAAGAACGCTTAGGAGCTATCATGTCTACTGCCCTGGCAAGTTCCCTGTTCCAGGTATCCACCAGGGCATCGACAGAATCACCAGCAGAACCAACTCCAAAACCCTCCAAAGCCCTTTGAAATCCTACTGGATCCAACAGCCTTCTTGGGCAGAACATTCTAATAGGTCCACCACCCCTGCAGGGATCAGACATGACTGCAAGACCAACCTTAACCAGGAAGTGGTCCATCCATGACACTGGGGAAACTACAGGAGACCCCACCCACCCACAGAACACCCTCCCCCTTGATCCGAGCAAAAGATCAAATCCAGAGTGTGACCAGAAACATGGCCACAGGGACTACAACTAATTGGGATAGGCCCATGGTTGTCATGGCTGCTGTGAACTACTGAGCAGAACCAGACAAGCTAGTCCCAGAGCGGATATTAAAATCACCCAGCACCAAAAGCCTGGGTGACTCCAACACCCAACTCAGCAACCAGCTCCATCATTTCAGTTAGGGAGTCTGTTAGGCAGCGGGATAAACAGCATACCAACATAATTCCCAATCAATCCCGAGTCCCCAACCTAAGGTACACACACTATCTTTTTTTTCTTTTTCCGAAGATGTTTAGTGCACCCATGTTGTGTAAGGAGAAACGGCTCAAACCCTTATCGTTCCAGTAGTTCACGATACTAAGTAGTCCGCCAGGTCAAACAGTTTCATCCCTTTCTAATCCTTTTCACTTTAAGAACTTATGAGGGGCTTTGATCAGTCAGGACACGTGATTACTCTTAAGAAGCGTGCTTAGGGTATCTGCTTGAGTGCAGGGCCATACAGCATTTTTTTCTGCTCTCCTGGGAGAAGCACATCAATTGCTTTCAGCTAAATGCACTCTCATATGAATATTTTAGTACAATTTAATGTTTCTGCACCAACCCCCGAGGAGCAGAGCATCAATTTGAGAACACAGTTCTCTTGGAGTTAAAAGCCACAGTGGATAATGCAGGATGAAAGGGGCCGCCCGTCTTCAGCTTTTTAGCAAGTTAAAGAGAATCTGAAAATTCAGTTCTGGCTGCCTACAAACAGCTCTTTGAAGTCTGTGGCTCATGAGCGACTTTTTAACACTGCTGAGTGTTCAGAGAAAACATGAGGGCAGTTTCTCAATCATGACCAGTTTTCTCCCAAACTGATAGTTCCCTCACATCATCAGCATAACCATTTCTGTCTCACCAACACATCTGCTGGCCTGTTAACAGGATACCCACGTGTGTGTCCCTCACTCACTCAGTCACACGACATGTCTTCAAAAGCAGTAGACCGGAGGGGTGAGAAAGTAATTACCCCAGGTATGTGTTTGCAGAAGTTTTAGTACATGATGCTCCAGAACGTATCCTCCTGAAGCCCTGGATCGCGAAGCCAAAGAGGTGTGCCAGGGTTGCATGATCGAGGTGACAAAAATAGAGAAAAAAGTCCTCTACAATACGTATTACCAATGTATAACTTGGTAAATGTTCAAACTCCTCCTCACAAGCATGGATGCAACATACCGATGTCAACAAGGGAAACACATAGGAACATAGGAAGCTGCCATATACTTGACTCATGGTCAAGTATATGGTCTCATAGGTCCATGGTCTCATAGGTCCATCTAGCTCAGTATTGTCTACACAGACTGGTAATGGCTTCTCCAAGGTAGCCGGCAGGAGTCTCTCTTAGCCCTATTGTGGAGATGCTGCCAGGGAGGGAACTTGGAGCCTAGATGCTCTTCCCAGAGCAGCTTCATCCCCTAAGGGGAATATCTTACAGTGCAAACACTTCTAGTCTCCCTTTCATATGCAACCAGGGTGGACCCTGCTTAGCTTAAGGGGAGAAGTCATGCTTGCTACCACAAGACCAGCTCTCCTCTCCATTAGCAGAAAAATAAGCTGCAATTTCACATATTTTGAAAAGAAAAATGAGATTCACTACAATTCACCTTGAACTCTGCATCCTACACTGACAGGTGAGTCCTCCCAGATGGTGACGAAGTAGTACATGCATGTCCCCACGCCCCCCAACACACACACACACAACGTGACTCAAGCACTGTGCGCATAGGCTCCTTTTGGGAGGCAAAGAGAATACAAAGCAGGCCTAGAAGCCAAGCACCCAATGATGCATTTCCATCTACATGGGAAAGGAGATGTGCATGCGCCAGGCAGGAAGAATCCTCCACTGGGCAAGTATGTGCATCATCCCTGAGAGTAAGGGTGTGCCTCAAAGCACAGCTCTTGTCGAGTGACAGAGGCAGCACCAGGCCCCATGCAAATGGAGCCAACACATCCAGCTACGCTGTGTGGCATCAATTCCACTCCAACCACTGAGGCGCCTACGTGCACCTTGATGCAACCAGGTTGGTGTTGACTGGAAAACCTTCAACCCTGCATGAATATCAGTGAGTCCATTCCTAGCTGGGTGGTGGAGCCAGGCTCAATCCTTGGCATCTCCAGGTAGGTCTACGAAAGTCTTCTGCCTGAAACTCTGGAGAAGGCCCTGCCAGTCAGTGGAGAGAACACTGAATACGTTGTGGCAGGGGAAGATGGGAGCTGTAGTCCAGCAACAGCTGGGGGGCCACAGCTGCCCACGCCTGCAGTACGCCAGCATGGTGTAGTGAAACATTTCAAACAACATTCCTATTGAACTAGATTCCTCTCCCCCTTCCTCTAGACAATGAAGAACAAATGTTTTTAGTTCTACTTCTAAGAACATTCCCAAAGGACGAAGTCTCAAACCGAGTGCACTTTTAACGTATCTGAACAAACTGGCCATTTGTTCATGGAGCAAAATAAGTGCATTTCAAGAACTGCCCTTGAAATGGGGTTTCCCAGCTTGTGGGGTTTCCCAGAGCGGGCTGCAGTCAACTAGCTTATAAGTCTGTAGTTCATAAAGGATGGGGGGTTTTTTGGTTTTGTTTAAAGGGCCAAAAGCACAGATCTGAAAATCAAAAGGGAAAATGAAAAGGGGAACAGTGAGAAAGAGGTCTGCCTTCCTTCTAGACCATTAAGCTTTGCCACCTCACAGCCATTAGCAGAGAATAAGGAGCCATCAATCAAAGCCCCTTTCACCCTGCCTCAAATACAAACCCTACTCAAGACCTAGCCTTGTCCCCCACTGGGCCTAGTCAGAAGTCTATAAATAGACTAATAAAAGCATCCATGCCAAATCCTCTCCCCCACCACCAGAAACAGAGGCACAGAAGAGCATCCCACACACTTGGCTTCCATTTGTATTGCTTCTTTCTTCTCTGAGCATGCACAGTTATAAAGAGACAAGCCTAAATACGAATCAGAATTCAGTTCCGATTATTTGGGGGAAGTGACATTTACTCCAGGACCCTGGTTCACTTGCAGTACCTCCACACCTGCCAAGGTAAAATGCGCAGTCAAGGACAACAGATGCTTGCGACAAAATCAGAACTCAAGGCATCAAAATTAGCTGTCAAATTTTGTAATTAAGAAGTTTCTGTATTGTTCTAAAGGTAGCCTCCAATCACATGGCAGACCCTTAGGGGATGGAGCCACTCTAGGAAAAGCAGAAGGTTCCAAGTTCCCTTCCTGGCTTCTCCAAAATAGGCCAGAGAGATTCCTGCCTGCAACCTTGGAGAAGCTGCTGCCAGTTTGTGTAGACAATCCTGAGCTAGAGGGACCTATGGTCTGACTCAGTATATGGCAGCTGCCTATGTTCCAACTAGCTTAGTTTTCTGTCAGGAAATACAGCCATGCAGCCACCAGAAGAAAGGGGGCGGAGAAAGCTAAAAAGCCTCATGCAGACTATGAACTGGTTATGTTTGTGCTAAGAAAATGTAGTGATATTTATTTAGATGCTTCCGGAATTTCTACCAGTTTCTACTGTAGGGGTCATCTGAATACTTACCGGTGCTACAATTTTACCCGTCTGTCCAACCTGCATATCGTTGGGTACGAAGCCTGCATCAACAGCCGCACGCGAAGCACCAACTAGAAGTTAAAAAAAAAAAGCACTCTCAAGAATACTGTCACTTATTACATTTTTATTCTGCCCCTCCTCCAAGGAGCACAGGGCAACAGACACGAGCCTTTCTCCCTGCACGGGATCCCAACAACTTTGTGAGATAATAAGGCAGTTCACATAACCAAGAACCGGGCCGGACAAGCATCCGACCCAAGTTCAAGAGCTGCGTACACTCTCGTTTTCTGATTGTGGGCGAGTAAAAAACAAGGTAGGAGGAGTCGGTAGCTACCACCCAACCTAGGTGGCCAGATTTGGCTTTTAAAAAGCCAAATTCTGGCTTATGGCCCATCTGACCCATGAGTATACCCCTTAGGTTCTGACAACCCTGCCCCAACTGCCGCTTGCCACACAATGCCTCCGACCTTCTTGTTGCTTTTTAACAGCTGGAGGACAGCTGGTCTTGTGGTAAAGTAAAGGGTGCTGTCAAGTCAATTCCGACTCCTGGCGCCCAAAGACCCCTGTGGTTTTCTTTGGTGGAATACAGGAGGGGTTTCCCATTGCCTCCTCCCGCACAGTATGAGATGATGCCTTTCAGCATCTTCCTATATTGCTGCTGTCCGATATAGTACCAGCGGGGATTCGAACTGGCAACCTTCTGCTTGTTAGTCAAGCATTTCCCTGCTGTGCCTCTTAAGGTGGTCTTGTAGCAAACATGAATTGTGCCCTTTGGTCCATCCTGGTTATATTTGAATGGAAGTCTACATGTGTGAGCACCGTAAGTAATGCCCCTTAAGAGATGGGAGGAGCACCTGCCTGCTTGCTTGTAGAACGTTCCCAGTTCCCTCCCTGGCAGCAACTTCAAGTAGGGCTGAGATTCCTGCCTGCAACCTTGGAGAAGCCGCTGCCAGTCTGTGTAGACAAGACTGAGCTAGGTGGACCAAGGGTCTCACTCGGCATATGGCAGCTTCCTATGTGCCTATGATAATGTGAACTGCCTTAATATCGAGCCAGTGATCACCTATGGCCGAGCAGGGACATGAACCTGGATGCACCCCATTACACCACGCTGGAAACCTTGGTTTTCCCAGTTGTGGTTTGCAGAGCATGCAAACCGGCTAACCGGCTTCCTGATTTGGAAGAAATGGCAAACTTGGTTCACCATAAACCAGAAGGCGAGCAGAGGAGGGCATACCAATGAAAGTAGGAGCGTGTAAGCCACGCTTATTCTCTTAGCACCAAACCAGTTTCAAGTTCTGTCTGAGCAAAGCCATGGTCTAGCATTAGTCACGACAAGTATGTGAGAATTATGATTGATTGAGTGCGTGCGTGCGTGCCGTCAAGTCGGTGTTGACTCTTAGTGACCACATAGATAGATTCTCTCCAGGATGATCTGTCTTCAACTTGGCCTTGAAGGACTCTCAGTAGTGCACATAGTAGTACCAAAAAATTATAGTTCAGATCAAGAAATTATGTCTTGGGGCTACTTCTCTTTTTGTACATGAGTACAAACACAGGATACACATCTGATATCAGCACACACACATATAAACTGCCAATATTCTCCATAAGAAATATGGAAGCAGTGACCAGGAATGGATCAAACCTTTCTGCAATGCATCTCACAGAGAAAAGCTGCCATAGCTGTAATTTAAATGTATGCATGTTTAAAAGAAAACAGAAGAGAGATGTCAAAGATTTTATTGGACTAATGCAAGCCCCTGACAGTGATTCTCTGAATCTGATCTCAGCAAAACATTTCAAACTAATCCGCTTTAGAACTACCCTATGCACCCGAATAGAAGATGAGTCTGAATGTAAGATGATTCCCTTAAAAACAAAGGTTAAATATAGGTTATACTTGTATTGAAAAGGAACAGGACTCTGAATAAAAGCCAGGCCACCCCCACCCCTGATTTCTAATCTCAAAGAACATTGGGGGGGGGTGTAGACTAGCCGTGGATTCGGGTAAATATGGTAGATACCAATTGACACATCACTACTTGTATAGTAGTATTAACATACCGAGTCATTTTCATCAGAAGCTCCATTTGAAAAATCACTACAGCATGGTCAATTTGTTAGATTTATATACCGCCTTTCATGAAATATACCCAAGGCAGTTTACAAAAATTAACATAATTAAATACCATAAAACCACATTAAAACATCAAAATCAATTAAAACCATAAAACCATAAAACATCAAAAACAGCCATAAGAGATCTAGATGTTTTACTTGTTATTCATAAAAGCCATCAGCTACCAGCATGGTATCATACGAAGTACAATGACATTTAGGCCTGGTTGATAATAGTTTGAATCTAGCTTTAATGTGGGTTACCGATATTAGTGTGATTGTATTAACTCATGCCAAGGCAGGAATCCGAGATTCATCTCGGGCCATAAACCACCTTGGCATAGGTTCACACAATAACCCACATAAAGCTTAGACACAGAGACAACTGTGTGAACTAGACGGTAGTCAGGATAAAGACAAGCCCAGCTCAGTTCCTCTACCACATGGGAAAAGCAGCAACCCCAAGAGGTAGATCAAGACTTTTCCATCATAAATGGTATAGGAACAAATGATTAAAGCACTTCTTACCTGCCGCATGCAACTGATCAGCAAGGTCATACAACAGTTTGAAGTTTTCTCCACTCTTCAAGCCTCGCCCTTTAAAAATAAAATAAAGAGATCAAGTTTCTTGAAATCTCTAGGACAAAACTACCAAGACATTTCCAGACAAAATACAAGGTGCTTCTTATAACCTATACAGCTCTAAACAGCTTAGGCCCCGGGCATTTAAGAAATGTCTTCGCCATAAGCTTCATTGCTCGTTGAGATCATCTGGAGAGGTTCGTCTGCGGTTGCCACCAGCTCATCTGTGGCTATGCAGGGATAGGCCTTCACTGTTGGTGCCCCAAGACTCTGGAATAGGGATGTGCATGGACTGGTCCAGAGGCCATTCTAGAGGCCTCCGAACCAGTTCGAACTTGGGCCGGGCCGGCAGTCTGACGCCGGGGTCCTCCCGTTAAGGGCGGGGGGGGTCTGCACTTACCCCTCCCGCCACTTTCCCCCTGCCGGCACTCCATTTTTGTGAAAGGTTCTTGGGGCGGCAGCGTTCCTCCCTGCCGCCCCTGCCCTCATTATTGACCGGAACTACCAGAAGTAGTGATACCATCACACGCTGCGTGCACATGCAATGTGCGGCGGGCGCATGGCGGTCACACACGCAATCGCTACTTCCGGTATTTCTGGACAATAACGGAGGCAGGTGCAGCAGGGAGGAATGCTGCCACCCCAAAAACCTTTCGCAAAAATGGAGCGCCGGTGGGGGAAAAGCGGTGGGAGGGATACGTGCAAACACTGCCCCCCCCCGTTAAAGGGAGACCCCCGCCGGCGCCGAACTGCGCCTCCATGGTTTTGTGCACATCTCCATTCTGGAATGCACTCGCTGCTGAAATAAGAGCCTCCCCATCTCTGACAACTTTTTAAGAGTCTCTAAATACTTATTTTTCCACCCAAGCTTTTTTCAGTAATATGCATCCTCTCTGTCTCTCAAGGCCCTACTGCTCCAAGGACCTGAAGTTTATGTGGCTATGGTGGGCTCCAGGCTATGGACCCTCAATGGACATTAGCATGAGAATCCCCTACCCAATTTTAATATTGAAGGGCCTCTTAACTAATAATCAGCTTTTTGATGGTGGTCAAAAGGTAGGCTCCAAGAGCCTAAGGAAAGGCTCAGCTATGATTGACTTGCGCCACCTAATGGCACAGCGGGGAAGTAACTTGCCTAGGGAGCAAGAGGTTGCTAGTTCGAATCCCCGCTGGTATGTTTTCCAGCCTATGGGAAACACCTATATCGGGCAGCAGTCATATAGGAAAGATGCTGAAAGGCATCATCTCATATTGTGCAGGAGATGGCAATGGTTAACCCCTCCTGTATTCTACCAAAGACAACCACAGGGCTCAGTGGTCGCCAGGAGTCGACACTGAATCAATGGGACAATTTTACAACTTTCCTTTATGATTGATTTACCTAACCACCAATCAGCAGTGCCTGGAGGCAGGCACAGTTTTTGAATGGGGCTGGAAGGAAACCGGAAGCCCTATTTTTATTAGCGAGACCATGGTGTGCTGGTGTTCCCTCTTGTTCTGTGCTGTGTAAAAACATGGTTGAGGAGAGCTTTGAGATCTAGATCCATCCATCCAGTTTTTCAAACAATGCTTATTTGATTTTGATCAAATGCTTATTTTATTTGATCAAAAGTAGGGGGAGGGATTCAAGACAGAGGTTTTCCAAGTGCTCTGGTCTGGAAGAGTTTCTGTTTGTTTTTTAGTGGGGGGAGGAGTTGTTTGTTTGTTTGAGATGGCTGCCCTTTATTAAAACTTTAAAACATGAATTTCACCCATCTTACAGAACGGTATACAGCAGGAAGCTGCCATATACCAAGCCAGACCATTGGTCCATCTAGCTCAGCATGGTCTGCACCGGGGATTCTCAACACTGGGTCCCCAGATGTTCTTGGAGTTCAGCTCCCACAATCCCCAACCAGAGGCCACTGGGGCTGGGGATTATGGGAACTGAAATCCAATAACTTTGGGGGACCCAATGTTGAGAATCCCTGGTCTACACTGACTGGCAGTGGCTTCTCCAAAGTTGTAGGCAGAAGTGTCTCTCGGTCCTATCTTGGAGATGCTGCTAGGGAGGAAACTTGGAACCTAGATGCTCTTCCCAGAGCGGCCCCATCCCTTAAGGGGAATATCCTACAGTGCTCACACGTAGTCTCCCATTCCAATGCAACCAGGGCGAACCCTTAGGACAATGCTGCCTGGCAGCCGTGGTCTGTGCAGGCAGCAGGTGCTGAAGCAGAGCAAGCGCAATGCAGCGGCCTCTCTCGGCCTGTGAAAATCTCACATGGCATGACGGGCTCAGGTCCCTGCCATGAGGAGAGTACGGAGGTGGAGGCCTGGCGCTTAGGAAGGGGCGGGTGTTGAGAGAGATTGTCCCTTGTCCCCATGTGGTGGGCTCAGCAGGCCCCCAGCCAGCAGGAGGGAGTACATCCCAGGCAGGCTTGGGCCCTGCTGGCACCGCAGGATGGAGGCTGGCCCGCAGCAGGCCAAGGCGCAGGCCGTTTGCCAAGAGGGCAGAGCACTCGCTCGGTGGGCCTGTCGCCTGGGTGCGGGAGGTGGAGGTGCAGGAGGGCAGGCCGGACACTCACTCTGGCCTTGCATGCTGCTCTGACTTGCCTCCGTCTGGTGGGTTCGGTGGGCCCCCAGCCAGCAGGAGGAAGAATCCGCCATGGGCTGGCTTGGGCCGGTGCCACAGGACAGGGTGGCCGGGTGGGATGGAGGCTGGCAGGCCAGGACAAGGCAGTTGGCAAGGAGAAAAAATGGTGGTGCTGCTGGGCTTGCTCTCTCCTTCCTTTCACTGGTCTGTCTCTCCCCCTCCCCTTTTCACTTCTCTTTTTCTCCTTGATTCCTTTCTCCTTCCTTCACTCCCTCCTCCATCTTTCTCTTCCCCTCCCTCCCTTTTATTTTCTTCTCTCTCTCTCCTGGCCTTTCTTTCACTTGCACCCCCCCCCCCACTTCCTTCCTTCCATAGACGCAGGGAATACTTACAGACAACCTAGAATAGTTCTGTGGATGCCCTAGGGTCATTTAGTTGCTTTCCTAAAACCAACGTCGCTGCTTCTTCCTCTTTAAAGCAAAACTTGCAAACTGGGGGCCGGAGACCCTGCAAGGACCGAGCTGCACCCCTGGGGCCGGCCGGGGGTGAGTGGCTGGGGAGAGGCAGGTGCCCAAGGCAGGCAGGGAGTGGTGCTCAAAGGCTCTGCGTAAGAAGAGGAGTGAGGAGGACCCCCAGCCTTTGCGTGTGCTCCCCCTTTCCCCTTGGGGTGCTGAGTCTCCTTTTGCTCCTTTAACAGTAGGAGATGGGGCACATGCTGGATAAACCTGCCTCTCTGGGGCCTTTTTCTCATGATAAAAGCTTGATATGAAACCTCCATAATCAGACAAGCAGAGCCTGTGGATGAGCTACTTTTTTATTACACTTGTATCCCACTCTCCATCCAAGGAGGTCTGAGCGATGTGCTTTTTTAAAAAAAACAACAAACAAACATTGTCCTCACAAGAGCCCTGTGAGGTAGGACTGGGAGAAAAGTCACTGCCATCTCTCCAGTGGCAGCGGCTGGTGACTCTCTTATGTTCCCCTTTTAGATTGTGAGCCCTTTGGGGACAGGGAGCCATCTTTTTTATTTATGTGTAAACCACCTAGAGACTTCGTTAGTGGGCAGTAGCAATAGCACTTACACTTACATTTATATACCGCTTTATAGCTGGAAGCTCTCTAAGCGGTTTACAATGATTTAGCATATTGCCCCCCAACATTCTGGGTACTCATTTTACCGACCTCGGAAGGATGGAAGGCTGAGTCAACCTTGAGCCCCTGGTCAGGATCGAACTTGCAACCTTCTGGTTACAGGGCAGCAGTTTTACCACTGCGTATACAAATATTTTTGAAAAACAAACTGCTTTGGGAACTTTTGTTGAAAAGCGGTATATAAATTTATTTAGATATTAATTTATTTGTTTGTTTGTTTGTTTGTTTGTTTGTTTATTTATGTTTTCATTTTGTTCCTCATATCACAGGGAAGGAAAGGTTGTGCTGTCAAAGTCAGTGTCGACGCCTGACGACCACAGAGTCATGTGGCTTTCTTGGTCAAAAAGAAAGTGTGAGAAGATGCCTTCCAGCACCTTCCTATCTCGCTGCGGCCCAATATAGGTGTTCCCCATATTCTGGGAAAGACACCAGCGGGGATTGGGACCAACAGCCCCTGCTCTCTAGGCAGGTTGCTTCTCTGCCATCTGCTGTCATGGAGGGAAGATTTAAAGGCAGCCCTCTCTCTGCTCGACTTTGCCCCTGCGGGTCTGGTCAAGTGGAGAAAAGTGTCCACGCTATCCTATATTGCAACTTTTGTAGGGACGCCAGCCTAAAATTAGTGTCCCATCTGCTGCAACGTTTTCCTGGGCACATGGATGACTTCTATCTGAAGTATTTACTGTCCAGTCTGGATGATGAGCTAATTAACAAAATGGCTAGGTACTGTTATATCATTTGTAACATCCGTTTAGGTTTTCAGTAATGTTTTGCTTTCTTTTTTCTGCGACTCTTGTGCTACGATTGTAATGGAGGGTGCTCTGTTCCTTTTGGTTACCAGAAAGATCTGTCTGGAGCTTCCCATAACCGTCTCAGGTTTAATCTATTAGTATTTTGTGTGATTTACTTCGTTGAGTTTCTGCAAGTATGTATGTTGATGTATGTATGTTTTATTATGCATTGGTCTATGACCGCAATAAAGTATCTGTTCTGTTCTGTTCCGGTGGCTCCTCATATCATACATTGCACTAACATCTAGTGTTTGCAGGCTTCTTTTTGCTTATGGCAGTGGTTCGCAAACTTGGGTCCCCAGATGTTGTTGGACTACACCTCCCATCATCCCTAGCTACCATGTTTTGTTTTGTTTTTCAGGAGAAAGAAGGGGAGAAAGCCAAAATTAGTAGGCTTTTCTTGTTATTACTAAGGTACCTGCCTAATTCTGGCTCTGCCTACAACGCCACCCACAACTGGCTCCACCTCTTACTACCTCTGGCCCCACCCTTCACCTGCCCTGCCTAGCACCCACCCAAGTCCCAAGAGCCTGGACACCATGGCACAGTTAAACAGCATTTCCATTATCCTTGAATGTCATTTGCTTTAGTTACAGTTTGTTGAGATTGCTTCTTCAACTTTACAAACAATGACTCTTCTTTATCAGCAATATTTTCATCGCAGAACAGAAGAATTAAAGTTTTGCAAAGTTACACTCCCCCTGCTGGCTTGAGAGCTAAGGTTCTCAAGCTGGAAAGCAGATTAGGGTTGCTTTAAGGTAAAGTGTGCTGTCGAGTCGATGTCAACCACAGAGCCCTGTGGTTGTCTTTGTTAGAATACAGGAGGGGTTCACCATTGCCATCTCCTGGCGTGCAGTATGAGATGATGCCTTTCAGCATCTTCCTATATCGCTGCTGCCTGATAGAGGCGTTTCCCATAGTCTGGGAAACATACCAGCGGGGATTCGAACCAGCAACCTCTGGCTTGATAATCAAGTCATTTTCCTGCTGAGCCATTAGGTAGCATCAGGGTTGCTTACTGCTATTTTATTTTCTTGCCAATGTCAAGGTAACTAATTAGATACAGTATTGCAGTACTGCGAACGACCTGCAGTCGTTTTTAAAGCTCTTGAAACCACAACTGTGTATCATTCATTCAACCACGCTAATTGAGAAGACAAATGCCGATATTTGTAGCTATTTATCAAATATCTCACTGCATGCTTGAAAAATAAATCCCTAATTTCAAGTCTCCAGCGACAAATTCCAAACAAAGCTTTGCAGAGCGCGGCAGGTACACAAAAAAGTTTGTGTTTTCTATTTCACTGAAATGTTGCTATTCCAGTCCATTAGCCATAACTTACCACCCGATACAACTACTTTTGCACTCGTCAGTTCTGGCCGGTCGCTTTTCGTTAGCTTCTGTTCGATCCATTCAGACTGTCCAACTACTGAAGGAGCCGATACTGTTTCATCAAAAGCCATAAAGAAGAGACTCTTTAAGTACAAATCAGTCACCACAAATCTATACATGAAGCGAAATCAAAACGGTCCATCTTCTAGATTTTTCTTTTTTTAATGGGGGGGAGGGCCAGCAAAAGCCAAAATTATAAAGAGCACACAATGACTCAAGAAAGAGATAACTAATAGTGCAAGATGCAAATATGTATCCATCCATCCTGCAAGATTTAAAGAGGAATTATCAGAAAAACCAAAGGACATTTACAGTGAACACTTTGCAGAGTACTAATACAGCATATCTCCCTGCCCTCCGATTTGTAAACAACCCTAGTTTACAAATGCCTGAAAATATATCCTTTTTTATATATTCAGATGTTTTTAGTTAAATCAATGCAGTCCATAGCCTGTGTAATTTTTCCTGCAATATATAATCTATAAATCTTAGGGCTTTAATACCCCATTAACACCCCAGATATGTTTACTCAAAAGCAAGGGCCCATGATTTCTATCAGACTTTCTCCCAAGAGTGTACCCCCAAAAGGTCTTTATTAGGTCTCTTTTTAAAAAAAAATTAGGTCTTTATTCTTTATTCTTTTCTTTATTAGGTCTTGTACCAGTTCTGCCAGTTCAAGAGAGGTTTACACCTCGATTCCTGTAGCTTTATATAAAACTCCACCTAGGACTGCTACAAGAATAGGAAAGGCACAGGAATATAGGAAGCTGCCATTTACTGAGTCAGACCATTGGTCCATCTAGCTCATATTGTCTTCACAGACTGGCAGCAGCTTCTCCAAGGTTGCAGGCAGAAATCTCTCTCGGCCCTATCTTGGAGATGCTGCCAGGGAGGGAACTTGGAACCTTCTGCTCTTCCCAGAGCGGCTCCATCCCTTAAGGGGAATCTCTTACAGTGCTCACACATCAAGTCTCCCATTCATATGCAACCAGGGCAGACCCTGCTTAGCTAAGGGGACAAGTCATGCTTGCTACCACCAGACCAGCTCTCCTACCAAGGAGCAAGGTTGGCGTGGGCCCTGGGGGAAAAAAGCAGAGATCCCTCTCCTGCGGGAAGTGGGGGTCCTCCCTCAGGGGCCCAGGGTCTTTGTTTCCTTCCCTCTTTCCCCAGACCCCCCATTCAGTTGTAACTATGCCCCTGGGTAGAAGTCAAGCTAGGCTATTACAGAAATTTGCAAAAGACACGGCTGAGTAACAGGAAATACAGACTCTAACAGCCTAACATGTAGGTTACTTTTGTTTTGTAATCTGATTATAGGCACTCTCGTCAAACTTGATCAAAAGAGACAAGCAGTAACGGAACACTCACCTTTTTCTAAACTAGCACTGCCACCACTTAGAGCTGCTGCCTCAAAGGAAGTCCCGCGCACAGAGAACACCTTGACTTTCTCGTCACACTTCACAGTGCACAGGGCATTCCCTGCAAAGAGATCACACTGCCTGTGAAAACAGCGCCGCAAACCCCAATCAACCCCAATGTACAGATCTGAACAAAACAATGGCAGCTTTACAAACTTGTGCTTCCTCCTAGAGGAAGCACAAATATAGAAAACGAAAAGAGGATGAAAATATGTTTAAAAAAATAGCAATTCTAGCCTTTAGTGAGTACTGAAATGATTTTAAACTGGTTTTAATTTTGTTTTAACGAGTAATCTGTTTTTATATTTGTGACCCGCCTAGACTCTAGAACAGGCCTGCAACTGAGGCCCCCCCCCCCCAGCTGTTTTTGGACTACAACTCCCATAATCCCCAGCCATAGTGGCCAATAGCCATACACCTCTTTTCAACAAAGAAAGTTCTCAAGGCAGTCTACACATCAAGAGAGATAAAATAATGGTTCTCTGCCCAAAAGGGGCTCACAATCTAAAAATGAAAAAGGACAAGGGAGACACCAGCAAATAGCCATGAAGTTGGAGGAACAAGATGCTTGGATAAATAGCGACAGCTGCTCTCCCGCTAAGAGAACCACCACTTAAAAGGTGCCTCTTTGCCTAGTTTACAGGGGATAAATTCTGGCTCAGAAAAATGGAAAGAGCAACCAGTTCTGAAGGTTCTCCTCTACTAGGAAATGGAAAGTTACATTTTTTTGTAATTTACAAGGATTTCCACAATTGTTTCTGAAGACTACCTGCTATGATAAGCAAATATAATATGACAACTGAAGAAAGCACAATGCACTCAGAAGGCTACAAGCATTACGAATACAACTAAGGAAAATCTGGCCTGCACTTCTAGAATACTAGAAGTGGTCACACTTGAGATTACTTGAATAAGGAAACTATTAAAGAGTTATTTCGGATTTTTTGCAAAAGCACATGGAGGTCAAAATTATGTATTTAACGTGACCTGCAGCTTGGCCCTAAATGACCTTTTTCAGATGTTAATACTAAACTATGGTTTAGTCTTTCACAGTTCATTCATTCATTCATTCATTCATTCATTCACTCATTCAATTTCTATATCGCCCTTCCAAAAATGGAAATTATCTCCCTGGTTTAGCAACAAACCATGGCTTGACACAAACCAAGTTCAGAAGTTTATAAAAACACAGAGCAGAAAGCAGCACAAACCCAAGGCTGCTTGTACATGCAACATGAAGCCATTGTTTAGCACTACGTTTGAATGCAGCCCAGCCAAGGTAGTTTCCCCCTCAGTTGTGTATTTACAACACAAATGATGAAAGACATGGTGGGGGAGAGAGAAATATACTGAAAGAAGCAAAACGCATTGCTGGTAATAGAAAAACACAAATGATTCCAAAATGAGAATAATTAGAAAGTAAGTGAAAACCCAATACAACCCATCAATCTCTGAAAGGCAGGAGAACACTGAGAAAGGAAAGAAAATCCTGCCATAACAAATTTAAAAGAAACAAAAGCGAATGCTCTCATGTCCAAATCAAATTAGAGAATCAGCCAAGCATGATGAGGCTAGACAAATAAGGGCTGCAAAATAATTAGGGAAAGTCAATTAAATATCACAAATAATCATATCAATGTCTCCCTAACTAAGAAAAATAATCCTATAGATTGCTGAAATCAGAACTAATGTAACCCATATTAAATAAAGAGAATTATCGGAATGACTTACGTTTTGCAAAATCTTATCAGAAGTGCATTAACAGAAATATAATACATTTGAAAAGCATCAGCAGATTCTGTTAATTAAGAAGCTATATCTGGTTTCCCAGGACTTTGAACTACAATCCTATAGTACTAGGGATGATCCTATTAGTTGCGTCAGAAAGGCCATTCTTTTTCTGGTTCTTGATTTTGGATTCACTCAGGCAAACCTCCTGCACAGGTCCAAGCCAGAGTGCAACACAGACTCACCTGCATAGATCGTCCGCACAAAAGTGTCAGGTGACTTAATTTCAATGATGTCTGAAACAGGAGCAACATCCAGCTTAGCTGCCACTCTGGGGAGAAGACTCTATACATTGGAGGGAGGGAGGGAGGGAGATGAAAAAAAGGAGTCGTTTTGTCTGTCTGGAAGCAAAATGTAGCCAACCCAAAATAAAGTTCTGTTTTCCACATGGGAGGGGGCACACAGTATGCAAGAAGTGTATTTGTTTGTACATTGAAAGAAACAAAGTTTTAAAGTCCCAGAACACAGTACTGCAAGCTTCCAAGACCGAACGAATGTTGAGGGCAAAGGCCGGGGGGGGGGCACCCTAGAGTAACTAATTGTCTAGAGGGAAAACTTCCAAGTTCACACAGAACATTCAAGGATTGGAATTCCTGCCTCTGCTGCTACCTTTTGTCTTTCAGGGATGCATGCCGCCAGCTAAGAAAGCTACATTAAAATCCTGGATTTCGCCATTGCCTTCTATGAGCAGTTTTCTCTTCTGGCCCAGAGGAGGAAAACAGAACCTGATGGAACCACGTCAGGTCAACTGTGCAAGTCTTATGGCTGAGGGGAGTTGAGCAATGGGATGTTAAGAAATGAGGTGGGAGATGGGGGCAGAGAGAGGGTGGGAGGGAACGGGACTGCTTGGCCTTCTAGCTTGTGCATGCTTAGGGGCCACAATTGAAGGATGCACCAACACCACACTGGGATGTCCTTCAGTGACGTCAGGGAGGGTGCACTCTCAGTTTGGGCTGTGTTCATGTGAACTGGCCCCACAGTGACCTATCTGTGTCACTCCTGAACACTCCTCTTGCACAAGCTCCATTAGAACGATGAAAATTGCACTGAAGTGGTGCACTTACACTTTGGGAATATGCACAGAATCCAAGTTTTCACAATTACACAATCACATTGTGTAAGCACTCAAGTTCTTCTGAGCAACAGATTTTTTAGGCGTCCTGTATGCTCACCTTTCCGAAGGCAGATGCTCCAGCACAGATGTGTGTGTAACTAAACTGCTTCTGAGTTGCCAAGATCAATGGTGTCAGCTCCTCTGGGGACGAGACATACTGGTTAGAGTGCCTTGTATTTTCGACCACAACAGTGACGGCAGAGAAACTTAATGGCAAACCGTATTTACAAATACACCTCACCAGGCAGAAGTCCTTTGAATGCATCATGCTGGACAAGGAGAACTTTGGCAACCCCTTGTACTTTGGTGAGCAATTGAGCCACCTGTCAGGAAGAAGGAGAGGATGCGATGGATTTGTCCGTGCAGAGTATGACTACTGTGACAGCTAAGAAATGTGCCCTATTAAAGATGCAGTAAAAGGATTCCATACCCCACAAAAAGCTAAAAGCTAAAGCTAAAAGTGCTTAGCAGGAGGGGAGAATTCTGGCGGGGGGAAACCTAACATGTACACAGAATTCAGTTTTCGCTCACTCTCCTCAACCCTCTTTCAGAATTTGATAGCAGGACTTGAAGCACAGTTCTCTTTTGGCTGAACCAGCACCCAAACTGATAGACTTAACACAACACTTAAAGAACTTTTTCTTTATTCTGCATGCGAGTTTGAGAGTCTCTTGCTAACATTACCTAGTCACTTTTACTAGACAACAACTTACCGATAAATACAAGTTCTCTTGATTTTTCACCTTAAAAATCAGGGGTTTTTTTGTAGATATGGGAAGCTGTTCTTAGAAATCTCAAGCCCTGTATGTCTTCTTGTGTGTGTTAGCATACACCAGCATATAAGCACAGCAGTGCATGACTGGATAATGAAGTTATTTGCCTTGGGATTTTCTTGATAAAAGGCAGGGTATAAATTTAACAATAAATAAATATTCCCACGAGCAGTGAAAACCAGGCTTGGGAAGCCCAGCTCGGTTTTCACTGCACATGAGAGCCACTGGGAGCAATGAAGCAGCAGCAAGCCTCAAGTAAGTAGCCAGTGTGGTGTAGTGGTTAGAGTGCTGGACTAGGATCAGGGAGACCCGAGTTCAAATCCCCATTCAGCCATGATGCCAGCTGGGTGACTCTGGGCCAGTTGCTTCTCTCTCAGCCTAACCTACTTCACAGGGTTGTTGTGAAAGAGAAACTCAAGTATGTAGTGCACCGCTCTGGGCTCCTTGGATGTAAATAATAATAATAATAAATGTAAATAATAATAATAATAATAATAATAATAAGAAGAAGAAGAAGAAGAAGAAGAAGAAGAAGAAGAAGAAGAAGTAGTAGTAGTAGTAGTAGTAGTAGTAGTAGTAGTAGTAGCCCAGCGCTTAACCCAGGTTTAGGGCGCGAGTGCACCACAAAATGGGGCTATGTGATCATGTGTCTGCTGCGGCTGCTGCTTGCAGGCGCCGCCAGGCAATCTACCGCTCGTCTGGGTGGGCGATCCACCCGCCCAGGGAAAGGTAAGAGATCGTCTGCAGGGAGGGTTGGGAAAACCCACTCTCCCCGCAGACCTCCTTTAGGCGCTTCACACTGCTCGTGTGAAGCGCTTCTATGTGCTCATTTGTCTGTACTGATTTAGTATGTGATCAGAACAATACAAGTAAATAAAGAACCTTTTGACACATGCTTGGTCTCACGTGGCAATATTCACAATGAAGCTGTTCTAGAGTGAAGGCAGCCTTTTAGATAAACGATTGAAGGCGATTGTCTAGCCCTGCTCCACAATCTTAAGTGCCGCCCCTCCAACCCTCCATTTCAGAACACAGACATCTAAAATCTCTCTCTCTCTCTCTCTCTCTCTCTCTCTCTCCTGCCTTTCAGGACCAAATCCTCCCTGAAAGGATCCTGCAGTTTTATTATTACCTTTTCACAACTGGTGCCAGCTACTAAACATGATACTTCGCCTCCGAGACGGTTTGCTGCAGTTATAGCATTCAGCGTAATAGGCGTGAGAGTCTCATTTGTGTGTTCAGCTACTACCAGCGTACTCTGAAACCGGTGAAGCAGCGACACCTAAAAAGCAAGAGATGAAGGAAGAAGGTGGTCACCCCTGAATGCCAACGCTTAAGATTTTACACTGGAACCTCATATTAAGGTACTCAGGCCAGCAATGTTATCTCAACCAGGCTTCAAGAAACCAAGAGTCCCTCCGGTCTCTTGCCCGGGGAGCATCCCCCTCAAAACTGCTGGGTGGGAGTTGGAAAAACCAGGTCTAGATTTGGGGGGAGAGGAAGGAGCCTCAATCTTCTAGTTATGTTAGGTACTCAATCCAGAGGGGAAAATAAATCCCCTCTCCTTTTCTTCAGGGACAACTTGGGGATAGGAAGGAGGAGGCGTTTCTCTACTTCAGGCTGGGGGGGAAGTAGAAGCAACAACAGGACTGAGTGCTTTTGCTGTGTGCGCGCATGCATGTGGCTAGCCTCTCTAGTCCTCCTGGTGAGAAAGATTCTCGCTGGACTGGGCTGGGGCACAAATGAAGCCCTACACCAGGCAACCTGCAAAAAATGAAGAGCCAAAAAAATGTGACGGGGAGGCTGAGGAGAGTGAGGGAGCCAGATCTGAATTGTCAAGCTGGGTGAGAGTTGAGGAAAACCAGGATTGGGTTGGGTGGCGGGGAGAAAGAGTGTTTTCTAGTTATGTTTGGTACAGTTCCTAGCGAGATGAGGGCAGTGTTTGATTTCTAGGAAGACACTCAGGAACTCAGGCTTCCGAACGAGCAATGCCATCCATCCCACCAGCCCTTCTCCTTAATTCCATTTGGGGAGAAGCAGGAGTGCTGGTCTTGTGGTAGCAAGCATGACTTGTCCCCTTAGCTAAGCAAGGTCCACCCTGGTTGCATATGAAAGGGAGACCAGAAGTGTGAGCACTGGAAGAGATTCCCCTTAGGGGTTGGAGCCGCTCTGGGAAGAGCAGAAGCCTTCAAGTTCCCTCCCTGGCTTCTCCAGATAGTGCTGAGAGAGATTCCTGCCTGCAACCTTGGAGAAGCTGCTGCCAGTCTGTGAAGACAATACTGGGCTAGATAGACCAATTGTCTGATGCAGTATATGGCAGCATCCTATGTTCCTCTTGCTCCATGAAAAGAAGAGCACCCTGCACATTTTCAGAGGCATTTTTAATAAATTCCCGCTAGCTAACAGAAATTAATCATTGGCTATCAAGCCTGGGAGAATCCACCTAATGGTGCAGTGGGGAAATGACTTGACTAGCAAGCCAGAGGTGGTTGGTTGGAATCCTGGCTCGTTTGTTTCCCAGACTATGGGAAACACCTATATCGGGCAGCAGCAATCTAGGAAGATGCTGAAAGGCATCATCTCATACTGCGCAGGAGATGGCAATGGTCAACCCCTCCCGTATTCTACCAAAGACAACCACAGGGCTCTGTGGGCGCCAGGAGACGACACCAACTCAATGGAACACTTTACACTTTATCAAGCCTGGGCCTAAGTTACAGTTCTGCTGAAAGGCTGTTGGGAATAAGCTTGGGGAACAGTTTTGAGTGTGCATATGTGTGGGGACAGAGCAGTGCTTGGCTGGAAAGCCACAGTGATATTTATGGACTCTTGGTTGTAACCAATAAAATTTATTTAGTAGCCCAATACTTATATAGCACTTTCAACCACAGAGCAGGATCTGACATTCCTGTCCAACATGATCCATCTACGAAGGATCCTATACATCCCAAGGTCCCTATAAGGATAGAAAAGAGAGCAACACCAGAGACAGTGGGAGCAAAACACACTCCGATGGCATGATGAGCATGAATTCCTTGCTTTTATTATTACCAACTCTTCACCAGTCATTAAAAACTACCCCCTAGCTCAGCGCAGCACTAAGACATCTACCCCACAACTACCACCTGAGCCAACACAGCCTATCTCTAACTTGCTGGATCTCCCTAAAAATTATTCTATATCTAGTAAACCCCACTTGCAACTCAACTGGCATTTTCAAAGGGTGTATCACACACTTCACTTTAAACAACATGGAGGTCTCACTGAAGACAGTTCAACATAATACGTGATATGCAACCATGATTTAGGGCTATGTGCAACTATGTTCAGAACAATACAAATGCTAAGAAGCTGTTCTTTGTTCCACTAGACTCTTTTATGATTTAGGAATTTGTGTGTGTGTGTGTACACACTCCTAAATTCCTGGCAGCATTTACACCTGAATCAAACACCCACCGTGAACAATCTCTATGCTACAAATGAGCAAGGGTGATCTTTAAACATTCCTGTTTGCCTGCCTTCTCCCTCCCTGGCTACAGCGAAAGGCCCCTGAGCAAATTAGACCAAAAAACGGAGGCTGCAGCAGGTCTACAAAAAGGGCCTGCAGAAATACACAAGCAGCTAGAATTGATTAACAACTCTGCAGTTGATAAGCTTCAAAAGCTCATGAGTCTCATAAATAAGCAACTAGATCAAATCACAAAGAAACTAACTGATGTGGCTGAAACAGAAAGTGAGGCCATGGACCTAGACCTGCACCTAGGAATGGCAAGCACTAGGAGAAAGGAACAAGAGATGCAAATCAAGTTCGAATACACTGATGACAAACGGAGGAGAAATTCACTATGTTTCAGGGGGGTTGTAGAGCAATGCAGAGGAGCAGATTTGCCGGGTTTCTTGCCAGGATGGCCGGCAGGTGCCATGCAATTAGAAGATGGAGTTGCTCCAATGTTGGAGCATGCTTACAGGATGGGTCCCCCTCCCAAATCAAGGACTATGAATGGGAAGCTAAGGTATGGTTTAGCTAAATTTTGGACACAAGAACCAGGGACAAGATCCTAAAGGAAGCCCAAAGCCAGGGCTCCTTTGCTTATCATGGAAGCAACATCACTGTGTTTCAGGATCTGTCCCAGGAGACACTGGCACACAGAAGAGCCCTCGGAGATATCCCAGAGGCCCTGGCCAAAGCAAAGTATAAATACAGATGGGGCTTCCCATTTAGATTAATGATACAAAGGAGAATAGTTAGCCCAACTATACTGTTATATACAATGATGAACACAATGAAAGCAGTGATCAAATGCAAACTGATCAGTGTGGGTTCCTTCTGGAAAGCGAGAGCCCAAAGAGAACTCAAGGAAGTCGCTTCAAAAGTGCAAAAATTGGAAAGATGACAGAATACATGGTGGCTATCGGATATACCGAAGAATAAAAAGAAGAGAAAATTAGAACCGCTAGAAACACAAAAGAAAAGCAATATTCAAAACAGTCATGACGCATAAACCAGAGCGAGCCTCATCAGCTTTCCACCAAATTTCATCTAACACAGTGGTTACACTGATCTCCAATTCAGATCCTATAGTGGAAGCCAAAGATATTTCAGCAGAATTTGCCACCCATTAGACCCAAAGAGCTATATACGTCTGAGAATCTGGTGGGCCACTGTGCGAAATAGGATGCTGGACTAGATGGGCCTTGGGCCTGATCCAGCAGGGCTGTTCTTATGTTCTTATGTTCTAGAAACTGTCAACAGATAAAATTCAAAAATTCTTAGAGATTAGTAGTTTACAGACTCTATCAGACAACACATGAATCTCCTCAACAGACCTGTTACTGTTCAGAAAATAGATGCAGACATAAACAGACTAAGAAAACTGCAGGCAGAGATGGGATTTGGAGAGAATTTTATAAGACATTTAAGACTTGCTAGCCCCACATTTGATGCATCTAAACAACCTGATTTTGCAGAAGGAAGAAATCCCTAAATTCTGGACAGAGGCACAAATCATTTTTGCCTAAACCAGGCAGAGACCTCACTTCACCTGCGTTCTTTCACCCAATATCACTTCTAAACCAGGATGTAAAACAATTTGCTGCTCTACTCACATCCGTACTAAACATATTCATTGAACATTACGTCCATAATGACCAAACAGGATTTATCCCACACAGAGAGATAGCTGACAACATTCACAGGACATGGAATATGATAAATTACTGTGACAAGCAAAAGAGACCATTGGCAGAGTCTCTCTTGATGAGAAGAAGGCTTTTAACCGCCTTGAGGGAAGCTTTCTACTGGAACTACTTGAAAAGATGCAATTTGGGGAGAGGTTCCTGAGAGTGATTAAGGCTTTATATGCAAACCCAGTGGGACACACAAAAATGAATAGACATTGCTCTGCTGATTTTGCTAGAGAGAGAGAGATAAACACCAGAGGTCTCCCCTCTCTCCTATCCTCTTTGCTACTTCATTGAAACTACTGACAATGTCCTCAGAAATCAAGTCGATCTAATGGGAATAAAACCGGGTGAAGTGAAGACTTATTGAATGCATTTGCTGATATGACACTGTATCTCTCAAATCCAAAAGTGGAATATATATTATATTTTCTCTCTCTCTCTCTCTCTCTCTCTCTCTCTCTCTCTCTCTCTCTCTCTCTCTCTCAGATGTACCCGTCACTAATCCCATGTGTGGCAGCTCATAGGTGGATAGCGACAGGGACCAGGGAAGAAAACAGCTGAGGTGGGCCAGCCAGCAGAGGCGGGCAGCAGGAGGGCGGGTGGCTGGCTGGCGGGGAAAGTAAGTACTGGTGGGCGGGCGGGAAACAGCCATGGCAGCAAAGGAGAGAAAACGGCTGCGGCAAACTAGAGGCGCAGATGCTCTGCACCCAGCCCAGCTCTTTGCCTATTATTTTGTGTATATTCCAGCAATATGGGCTGGTGTCAGGGCTGAAAATCAATTATAACAAATCAGAGGTAAACACTTTACTTAAAGAACGGATAGCATTGCTCTCTTGGTAGCAATCAAACGTGTTATAGCGAAGCACTGGAGAGATAAAAGAGGCCCCCAGCCTTGTGTTATGGTTGGATAGGGACCATTTTTGTTCAAGACAAAATCTCCTCTCAAATTAAATTGGTATTACACAAGTCATACAAAAATTATTTCTTAGAAAGGAACATTGGACTTGCCGTGAAGGGTTCTTTTCCCCTGTGACTGGAGCTCATTAGAATGGGTTGTAGACTGAGCATGCTCAAGACAGGGCAGGATCACGCGATACTAGTTTCCTGTTGCCCGGAGGCGCCACGGCCCCAAATCCAGAGCTGTAGTGTATGCCACATATGTAGAAAGAGAGAGAAAGCCCACGGCAGCCACATATTAACCAGAACAATACAGACAAGAGAACACAGAGGTATATACTAACACTGTAGTACCCTGAGACACGTTTCCACCTAAAAACTGGAAGACGTCCCAAACCAGAAAAACCATATATACATTCGTGGGTGGGCCTGATGAGCTCTAGTCACAGGGAAAAAGAACCCTTCACGGCAAGTCCAATGTTCCCTATTCCCCTGTGCTGGAGCTCATCAGAATGGGACATGCCCAAGCGGTTTAAGAAAGTAGGGATGTGCACGGTCCGGAGCAGTCCGGACCGGCACCGAAGGGGGGCCTTTCTTTAAGGGCGGGGAGGGCTTGCTTAGCCCCCCGCCTCTTTGCCCCCTCCAGCGCCCGTATTTAACAGACTAACGGGGCGCTGGAAACCAGCCGCCCCCGCCGCCACCCCCCCCCACCACAAGCAGATTTACCCCCAAAACTACCAATACCCCTGCCGCCGCCGTTGCCCGCCAGCCTCCCTCCCTCCCAGCTGCCCGCCCGCCCGCCCGAGTCCTCACCCGATGCTTTAGTAAAAAACGAGAGGAGCTACCGGACAGAGCTCCTCTCGCTAGGAAGGCCTGCTGCATACTGAAGGCGCTTTGCACGTGCCGCAAAGGACGCCGATCGCCGGAGGCCCGGTCTACCTGCCGGGCCGGGTAGACCGGGCCTCCGGCGATCGGAGGCCCAGTCTACCCGGCCTTTTCCCGGCGGGTAGACCGGGCCTCCGGTGATCGGCGTCCTTTGCGGCGCGTGCAAAGCGCCTTCAGTATGCAGCAGGCCTTCCTAGCGAGAGGAGCTCTGTCCAGTAGCTCCTCTCGTTTTTTACTAAAGCATCGGGTGAGGACTCGGGCGGGCGGGCGGGCAACTGGGAGGGAGGGAGGGCTGGCGGGCAACGGCAGTGGCAGGGGTATTGGTAGTTTTTGGGGTAAATCTGCTCGCGGCGGGGGGGGCGGGGGCAGCTGGTTTCCAGCGCCCCGTTAGTCTGTTAAATACGGGCGCTGGAGGGGGCAAAGAGGCGGGAGGGGTAAGCAAGCCCTCCCGCCCTTAAAGCAATGCCCCCCACCCAGACCCGAACCAGCAAGGGCCGAACCAGTCCGGCAGTTCGGCCATTCTTTAGAATGGCCGCCGGACCGGTTCGGACTCACCGCTATAAGAAAGGGGGTGGGGAGGGTGTATACTCTAGACTACCTGTTGTAAGACCCGATGGCCAAAGGCCGCTTGAGGTGAGAGAAGAAAACTATTCTGTAATGCCAAATGAAGGGATTAACAGGAGAGCATGTAGCTGCTTTACAGGTATCTATCAGAGGGGTGTGTGCCAAAAAGGCCACCAAGGTAGCTATGCTCTGAGTGGAATGTGCCGCAATTCCAGTAGGGACTGGTAAATTAAGGGTTTCATAAGTCAAGAGGATGCAAGGCCTGATCCATCTAGAGTACCCTTGGAGACCGTGGAGCCTAATGAAGAAGAATGAAATGAAATGAAGAGAGAGCCGGATTTGCATAATTCTCTGGTGCAACAGATACAGATGTGCAGAGCCCTGCCGATGTCAAGGGTGTGCCACACCATTTCCCTAAAATAGGATAGTGACAGGCAGAAGGAGGGTAGTACTACGTCCTGAGAGCAGTGAAAGGAAGGGTTAACCTTAGGTGGAGTCAAGCTTCAGGACGACAGAAGATGCTGAACTCTTTCCTAACCAAGAGGGCTCCCCAGTTTGGATACTCTATGAGCTGACGTGATGGCTACCAGCAGGAAACAGGA
The DNA here is from genome assembly GCF_027244095.1 of Hemicordylus capensis. Taxonomy (NCBI): domain Eukaryota; kingdom Metazoa; phylum Chordata; class Lepidosauria; order Squamata; family Cordylidae; genus Hemicordylus; species Hemicordylus capensis. Next base: position 20,970,898 of record NC_069666.1, read on the forward strand.
CCTTGTAGGATAGGTCCTTGAGGGAGGCAAAGGGTTCAAAGGGCGGTTGGGTGAGTGTGTTAGTTTTCTGCCCACTGTAAGAGGAAATCGGACCTTGCTCAGGCTCCACAATAGGAACCTGTGAACGGGGTGGGGGGATGGGGACTGGATGTCCCCTTGAAAAATCTTGTAATGTGTGAGTGAAGTGTGGACCACCCAGGAGAGAACAGGTCCAGAACTGATGCCAGAGTGGAGGTCTGGCGTTTCAGGGTGCCAGGGCAGAGCTGCAACTCAAGCCCAGACTGGAGGAAAGCCAGAACCTCGGGAACTCCCACCAAGATAGAGTCAGTGTGTTTTCTATGTACCCATCGAGACAAGGCTGCCCATGTGGCCTGGTAAATGCGATTGGTGGCTGGGTGCCTGGAGGCCAGAATAGTATCTTGGACTGGGGGGTGGGTGGAGGGCGTGGAGATAGCCCTAAGCATTTAGCTTTGTGCACTCAACCTCCAGGCGGAGAGTTCTGGGGACAGGTGAGGGAAGGGACCTTATGAGACGAGGTCCCTTTGGAGAGGGGGTTGCCAGAGCAGGTGAACTGACAGAGATACTAGTTCAAAGAACCAGGGTCTCCGAGGCCAGTGAGGAGCTATGAGGATCACCTCTGCTTGTTCCATTATGAGCTTTCTGAGAACTCCTGGGAGGATGGCTGTTGGAGGAAAGGCATAGAGTAGAGCCTGTGGCCAGAGAGCCGGGAGGATGTCAGTTGCTTCTGCCAAGGGAGACTGAAACTTGAAGAAGCAGCATGAGAGAATATGGTTTGTTGGGGATGCAGAGAGGTCCACCTCTGGCTGGCTCAGGTATGACATCAGTTGGCGGAGGATGTCCAGGTGGAGGCTCCACTCTGCTGGGTCCACCGTGCGCTGGCTGAGCCAGTCTGCTTGAAGGTTGTTGGCCTCACTGAGGTGTTCTGCTGTGACCAACTGCCCACTGTAAGAGGAGATTGGATTCTGCTGTCAAAGACCAGGATTTGGTGCCTCTATGATGACTGACATGGGACTTGGTCCATGCAGATTAGGACGTGGTGTTCCTGCAGAAGATGGTGAAACTGTAGGAGGGTGAGTCTGGCACCCCAGAGCTCTAGCCAGTTGATGTTTCAGTGTGACTCCTCGGGGGACCAGCGTTCCTGGGCATATAGGTTCAAGCAGTGGGCACCACAACCAGTGAGGCTGGCGTCTGTGGTCATTACTATTCTCTGAAGTTCCATCAGAGGGAGGCCTTTGTGGATTGCTGGAGAGATCCACCAATGGAATGACTGGAGCACACTGAGAGGGATGTTTACCTGTTTGTACGCCTGCCGTGATCAATTCCTGATAAGGAAGGAACAGCCACTGGAGGGGGTGTGAGTTCCACCTGGACCATGGAGTGCACTCCATGCAGGCCACCATGGATTCCAGTACAGTGGCCAAGGGCATCAGGTCCATCAGGAGAGGTGTGATGAGAGTTGATGTCTTTTCATTCCTGGGGAAGGGAGACCAATGTTTGGACGGTGTTGAATAATGCTCCCAGGTTTGAAAGGACTGTGTCGGGTGGAGGTAGCTCTTTTTATGATTGACGATAAAGCTGTGGTCGTCTAGGCCAGGCTTCCCCAAACTGCGGCCCTCCAGATGTTGCTGAACTACAACTTCCAGCATACCCAGCCACAAAAAAATTGTGTCTAAGGTTGCTGGGAGTTGTAGTTCAGCAGCATCTGGAGGGCCGCAGTTTGGGGAAGCCTGGTCTAGGCGATGGAGAGTCCTGTATATGTCTCTTTCAGCTTGATGGAAGGAGGCTGATCTGATCAAAAGATCATGGGTGTATGTGAGTACCCTGGAGGCGGAGGTGTGCAATTAATGTCACCATGACCTTTGTAAAGACCCGAGGGGCTGCCACAGGCCAAACGGGAGTGCTCACTATTAGTAGTGTTTCTGGTCATATGAGAAACCTCCTGTGGGCCGGGAGAATGGGGATATGGAAGCAGGCCTCTAAGAGATCCTCTGATGTCATTGCCTCCTTGATGGTGTAAAGAGACTCCATCTTGAACTTCTTCGTGTATATGTGTGTGTGCGTGCACACGTGCATAAAATTTATTTATATTTTGTTCTTGGAGCTTCTAGAGGTCGGGTACCACTCTCCAGGAGCCATCTTTCTTGGGCACAAGAAAGAAGATAGATGCCTAGACATGTTTCTGTCGATATTAGTGGTCTGATGGCCCAAATTTAGGTTTCTGGATGTAGTGGTCTCATGGGGCATGTATGAGGTCAAGAGAATAGTCCCTGGAGATGATGTCTGGCACCCATTCGTCTTGGTGGTGGACATCCATGTGGTGGTGAACTCTAAGAGCCTGCCTCCCACAGAGTGTGAGTCATTGTTTTTCGTTGTAGGATGAACTGGAGGTGAAGGAGCAGAGTGTCTACAATCTGGAGGGGCATCTGTAGTGTTGTCTCCATTGGGAACATCTGAACCTCCTGAAGAAGTAGTAGTAGTTATTATCCCTATACTCTCTAGGGGTCTAGGGAGGGTCTGAATATGTTGGCTCTTGAAAAAGGAAAAGATGTAAATGCTAGTTTGGATTTAGCACCCACGTTCCAGTTCTTCAGCCAGAGAGATCTGAAGACCATGACTCCAGACCCTATTTTACTAGAAGCATGTTGTATGCAATCCAGGCTGGAGTCAGCCATAAGAGGAACTATTTTTGCCATCTTATTGAGGCCTTGGCGGAGTTTGGTGTTTTCAGGCGGAGTAAGCGATGCCAGTTCTTTCACCCAAAGGATTGATGCTCTAGCCAAGATCATGTTCATGGTTGCCGCGTTGATGACTGTGGCAGATGCCTCATGAGCTTTTCTGAGGAGTAGATCGCATTCTCTATCCTCAGGTATTCGGAGTTGTTCCGACCCCTCAGGATTCAGAATAGACCCAGATATGAGTTGCGCCACAAGGGCGTCAATGTAAGGAACCGCCAGAAGCAATGTAATGTCTTGTGGAAGAGACTAATGCTCCTTGGGGCAGACCCCTACTGGCTTAGAGGAGATGGGTCTTTCCCACTCTGCTAGCATGATGTCATGAAACATTGGGGGGGGGGACAGAAGGGGTGGAGGAGAAAGGGAAGATACTTTGGTCCAATTCTGTTGAGGGCTGCAATTCTTCAATCATGAATAATCCTCTTAGCCTTAGAGCAACGACTTCAAAATCTATTGATGAGAATAGACAGGAGGAGATGGGTACTTGCCATGTGACCTCTTCCTCAGATAACATTACTTCCTCCCTATCAGACATCCGTGGGTTAAGAGGATGAGAGTGAGAGTATTCAGTAGAATTGGCAGTGGTGGAGGCAATACAAGTACAGGCGGGGGCAGCACTAGGGGTTGTTGGTATCGCAGAGGGGACAGGAAATGTTGGTTGCATATGTAGGCAATTAGGTGGAGGTGGTTGGACCTCAGAGGAGGATGTGTGGTGCATCCTCCTTTTGCATCTAGTGTCCCTTCTCTTGAATAGTACAAAAAGGCCCCGTTCTGAAAGTCAAATGGCCTCCTTCCTGGGGCTAGAGTCAGGAGAGGCGGAAGACATTCACCCAGCAGTACATCTGGGTCCAATAGGAGGCCCTAGAGCAGGGGCAACTGGCTGTGGTACCACAGGGCCATGGAGGGAGCGGTTGCATAAGACCTTGCATTCCCTTGCAATGAAATCCCTCAACCAGTCACCAACGTCTGGGGTAGTCAGTCCCCAAAGAGGGACATTAGTACCTACATCAGCAGCCGCTGTGGAGGCAGATCTCGAGGCACTGGAAGGGTGCCCTCTGGTTTCTCCACCACTTCCTCACGAGATAGGGCCCCGCATGGCGCAAATCGTCCCAGTCGGGATAGGGCGCCATTGGCATGGGGGGAATGCGCAGGCCAGCCGGTTCCTGCTCCGTCACAACAATCACCGGACTAGCCTGGTCTCAGCCTCCAGATGCATCCAATGGGCGACAGTTGGTATCCTGCATTGTTTTGCAGTTGGCAGGAACAGCAGGGAAGCGTTGTGGTTTTTTCTGTTGACAAACTGCCTGAATCAAAATGTGCTTGCTGAGCCTAATGGCTGAGGCTGGCTTTGTGCGCTTTTTCTGTTTTGGAGGCTTTGCCTGGCTCAGAGCAATGTTTTATTTTCTTCTCTGCCTTTTGGGGGGTCGCAAAGGAGGTTTCCGCCACTGTGGAAGGGGTGGGAAGGCGTTGCAGGGGGGGAGACTGACCTAGCCCATTTTAGGGAGGTGGGGGGTTCCCACGCCAGGCTTCTGCCACTAGAGTTTGGCTGCGTGCCCTCTGAGAGGGAGCCAAGCAGAAAATTGCCAGCCTGAGATTGCGCCATGTGGAGCAAATCAAAAGTGAAACTAAACACCAATTAGCCAAATTAGAAATAAAAAAGTCAATTTGGGAATGTAAGCAATAACTATAAACAGTTCCTTTCCCACCTTTGCACAATGGCAGGAAAATGCCAAGTCAAGAAATAGAAACTAGCCTACAAAAATCTCAAACACCGAAGAGCTCTTTCCAAGACGTGTGAAGTGAACTCCAGCAAGACAGGACCAGAACTGGGGCTATGGAGCCTCCTGGCAACAGGAAATTAGTATCACATGATCTGGCCCTGTCTCAAGCATGCTCAGTCCACAACCCATTCTGATGAGCTCCAGCACAGGGGGGAAAGATGGTTGCTCTATCTGAATTATGCAGATCAGAAGAAAAAACATTTTGACAAGCCAGAAAGATTGAAATGCATGTTTATTTTGTAATGAACACTCTGTAAAGTGCATATACATAAATTCGGAAACAGTTGTTTGACAGTTCTTGGGCAGGAGGGAGGGAGCGGGGTTTGTGGGTTTTATTTTGTAAAAGGTTATCAGATATGTGCATCTATTACTTATATAAGTGAGAAAATATAAATAAAGAGTTTACAAAAAATAAAGTCACAAGACTGTAGTCTCCATTTGATAAATAAAGCCACACCTTCATAGCAAAAAGCCCACCATTCCAAGTTTATAGTCCTGACACATAGCAAAATGCACATCAAAGGAATGGGACAGTGGCTCAGTGGCATAGCATCTGCTTTGCATGCAGAACATCTCCGGTTCAATCCCTGACATCTCCAGGAGAAGCTGGGAAAGACTCTTGCGGTGGAACCTTGGAGAAGCTGCTCCCAGTCACTGTAGACCAGGCCTGCTCAACTTAGGCCCCCCAGCTGTTTTTGGACTACAACTCCCATAATTCCCAGCCACAGTGGCCAATAGCCAAAGATTATGGGAGCTGTAGGCCAACATCTGCAGGAGGGCCGAAGTTGAGCAGGCCTGCTGTAGACAATCCTAAGCTAGATGGAGCAATGATCCGACTCAGTATAAAGCAGCTTCCTATGGTGGGTTTTCCACCCCCCTGATGAGGCAGATGTGGCTGTATCTCAGTGGAAGAGTATCTGCTCTGCATGCAGGAAGTCCCAGGTTCAACCCCTGGCACCTCCAAGTAAAGCTGGGAAAGACTCCTGCCTGAAACCTTGGAGAGCTGCTGCCAGTCAGTGTAGACAAAACTGAGCTAGATGGACCAATGGCCTGACTCAATATAAGGCAGTTACCCAAGTTCCTATGTTCCTAAGATTAAAACTTGAGCTTTTAGAGAGCCAATGACATTTTGGAAGTCACTGGTGGTTGTGTGATAAGTTACAACCATTCTGGAACAACAGGTTTCCTATCACAGAAAATATCACTTGGAAGTACTGAAAACCATGTATCTTAATTTTTTGTTTATAACACTGCAATGTAAGGAGAGGGTTTGGTTTCATTTTAATTGTTCAGATTATTTTTATATTAAATTTCCTCTATTCTTTCACACAGAGGAATTATTTTATATCTGTTTATATGAAGATAATCACTCTTATCTTCATATCCGAAATACTTTTTTTATTATGTCCAGAGAGAACTTTACCTTAACTAGTGCACATTTTGGACACACACTTAAATCTGATGACATAGTGGCCAATGAGATGAAGAGGAGCCCCCAGTGCCAACTCCTGAACCCTATTCTCCAGAAAAGCCCAGAAGCGTGCCTCCTCCAGAGGGATCCCATGGGCAGAGGTACTGAGAGCCACAGAAAGATCCAGCAGAACCAACAGTGCCACACGACCCACCGGGATAGCTGAGGCAGTCACAGTTCAACCCTATGCTGGAAAAAAGACTTGTCCAGATAATCTACATTAAGAAAACCTGCAGAAAAATCTGAATTCTTGGGGATTGGGGTGGGTGGTTGGGACAACTTTCAAGTAAGTGTGTACACTGTGTGCATTTTCAAAACAAGCAAAAAAATGTATATCAAGCTGGGTAAATTCTATTCTGCACCGCCTACCAAATGAATTTGGATAACATACATTCCAAGCTACATCTTATGTCCCAGGGTAAAAATTTTAATTGTAGTAGCATGGAGGTTGTTACACTGCACACTAAATACTTATTTAGAATGAAATGTTAGAACTCCGTATTATATCATGTACTGCATGCGTGCAGTACAGTGGATTACCATCCAACCAGAAACTGACAAAAATAGTAGCATGATAGCAATGTAGGAAGGTGCCTTATACCAAGTCAGACCGTTGGCCCATCTAGCTCAATATTGTCTACAGTGACAGATGGCAGTTTTCCAAGGTTTCAGGCAGGAGTTTCTCCCAGCCCTGAATTTGGGGTCTCCTGCATACAAGCATGCAGATGCTCTTCCACTGAGCTATGGCTCCAGTATCTTACCGCACTCACATGTAGTCACCCATCCAATTGCAAACCAAGGCAGACCCTGCTTAGTAAAGGGGACGATTCACACTTATTACCACAAAACCAGCACTCCTCCCAGATGGGACAGTCTAGGGCAGGGATTCTCAATGTTGGGTCCCCAGATGTTATTGGACTTCGACTCCCATAATCCCCAACCAAAGGCCACTGGGGCTGGGGATTATGGGAGTTGAAGTCCAATAACATCTGGGGACCCAACGTTGAGAATTGCCCCTAGACACAATTTTTTGTGGCTGGGTATGCTGGAAGTTGTAGTTCAGCAACATCTGGAGGGCCACAATTTGGGGATGCCTGGTCTAGGGAAACCAGAGTATTTCAGCTATCAAAAAAAGTTATGCTGGTGTAAACATAGAGTTAATATTTTCAATAATGCTGTCAAAATGGAATTAAAAGATGACATGCAGCACAACCTACCCCTTATCCTTCAGACCTTGCTAGTGCATCAACTACTACATAGTAAACCTTTGCAGTCATGCATAGAAGTGGGATGCCATATCAGTGTATTCATATTTGCTTGCATAATTAATCTGACCCTCTACAGCCAATTAGTCTCAGCTGAACTGACAGACGACACCATAACACCTTGGTAAGGCAACTGTCCTATGAGCGGGAATTTTAAGTGTCACTTTCTAAAATTAGTTCATAAAGCTCAATGCTAAAGAAACATTCCATCAATATACTGCCTCTTTTCCATATATACACAGAACACAGTCCACAACAACTTTACTTTGTCTACAACTTTGCTGAAGCTAAACAAGTCTGGTCAGTATGTGTATGGGAGACCATCAAACTCCATGTATACCACTTTGAATTCCATGATAGAAGGTAGGATATAAGTGAAACTAAAGTAAATTTAAAAGAAATAATTTTGAAAGTTACTAGCCTCACCATCCCCCAGCTTACAGGCATTCAAAAGATGCTAAAGCACCAACCATAACTGTAAAAGAGTGTATGTATTAATCAGCACTTAGGATTGTCACCAGCAATATATGCTGACAGCAGTTTTGTGACTGTGAATCAGCCCAAGTGGATGTATTCTGCTGGAAATGTATATATGACAATAGGAGGGCAAGGGGAGTGGTATAGAACCACATATATAGTGTGTAGGGGTGCCTTTCTTTCACTCTTAAAAATATTAAGTGAAATATATGCATTAACTAGTTTTGTTTACTGCACTTAAGCAGCAAAGTGGATTGACTCGATTACAACAGCAATGAATGCACCCCTGAGAGACCTTAAAGGTCAAGTTGAAGACAGATCATCTAACCCTTGGTTATCTGTGGTTACCAAAAAGGTGCAGAGTTTGGGGCTTTCTCCCTCCAGTTTATTGTCTCTGTGTTTTACCAGCGCTAAGGCTATTATGATCCAACGTCTTAGAGACACTGAGTGCCAACGCCTTGTCTCCTTAGCGAATAGATGCTGCTCTCCCATATATCTTGGTATTTCCCTCCCTGCTCAAAATCATCCTGCTAAATATCTCTCCACGCTCCATCTGGTTAAACTGAGGTCAGCCTTTGCAAGAGCCAAGCTGAATATTTTACCCTTTGCCTTGCGCCTTAGAAGGTTTTGCAATTTCAGGGCTATGTTCTTGCGGAGAGGGCTGCTTAGAAACAGTTGCTCATGTGCTTTTGTACTGCCCTCAGTTTTGTGACTCAAGGAAAGAATTATTGACCCCCCTATTTGATCAGTTCCCAGGCAGGCCTGACTCATTTTACTTAATTTATGTTTTGCTGATGTTAATGTGGGTATTACTAAACTGGTTGCTAATTTTTTATATGGGGGTTATGAAACAGACCTCTCATCATGGGGTTTTATGAGGCTGATTGTGTATCTTTGAGTTATTTTATGCTATATATTTATCTATGGTAACTGTCTAAAGCTTTAATTTTGTTTGGCTTACGTCCGTAAATAAAATGATTGATTGACTGACAGATCATCCTGGAGAGAATCTATCTATGTGGTCGCTAAGAGTCAACACTGACTTGATGGCACTTAATCAATCAAAATACTCATACTGGCCCCATAGTGACATACTCCCCTTTCCCATTAACAGCAGCTTGGCACTTTTTTCCCCTCAGACTCTGGCTACTGGCTACATTGCCATCACAGAAAAGGCAGGATGTAAGGCACTAACTGAGGAGTAAAAGTCAACACCTGACAGAAAACAGGAATGATGGCAAAGAAAACAGGGGTGGTGGCTGGCAAAGTTAATTACATGATAATAGAGTGTTACTAGAGGGTAACAGAACATATCATGCCAATAAAGTAACACAGGGTTGAACTGAATATTTCACAGGGGTTAACACTAAAACCAAACAGTGGGTAGCGCTTAGGAGGAGGAAAAGGAAGTTGTACAACTTGAGTTGGGGGTCTGAAATTCCAAATCTGGGAGCAAGTACTAAACAGGTCATGATTCCCAAATGTCTTTTAAAAAATTCATTGCAGGTGAATCCAGATTAAGAAATCATTTGTGCCCGTACATGAATTCTGCAAGGCATACATTAAAGACATACATTCATTGCATGAATGCAGCGGCACGCCTACTCATGGGTGCCAGAAAATATGACAGGGTAACACCTCTCCTGCAGTCACTGAACTGGTTGCCTATTCGCTACGGAGTTCAATTTACGGTCCTGTTTTTTACCTTCAAAGCCTTGCAGGGTTTGGCGCCTGTCTACCTACAGGCCCGCCTCTCCCATCCAGTTACATCCCATCCGGTCAGATCTTCTCAAATGGCCCTTCTGTTGGTCCCTGATTTCCGAGAGGCTCGAGGCGCTAGGACCCATGAAAGGACCTTTTCAGTTGCTGCCCCACTTCTCTGGAACTCCCTTCCCCTTCAGATTCGTTTAGCTCCTTCATAATTAATTTTTAAATCTCTATTGAAGACTTTTCTTTTTCACCAGGCTTTTACCCTGTAATTTACCGATTTGGTTTTTTCTTTTTGTTAGTTACTTTAGTTTTTAATTTAGAATGTAATTTTAATGCTGTCTTGCTCTGTATGTTTTTGTACACCGCCCAGAGTCTTCAGAGTGGGCGTTATATTAAATGTTTCTAACAAATAAATAAATAAATAAATAAATAAAGGACTGCTAGTTTTTAAAACTTTTAACATTCTGGCCAAAATATGTTGGGAAAGATCCCAGGTATATCCCAGCCCATTTTTCTACCCATGTCAAACATCCCCCCGCTTGCATTTCACACAATGAATTCAGAATAAAAACAAACCACTTAAATCTTTAATTCCAACCACAGAACAGAATCCCAACATTAAGCCTAATTCTGCAATGAAGGGAGGGGGGATTCTCTGTTTACCAACTCTAAGATGATGACAAAAGGAACTTTTTACATGGAAATTGTTATTATTTATTTATTATTTAACACATTTGTATACCACCCAAAATGCAAGTCTCTGGGCAGTTTACAACAAAACAATAAAAACAACAAAAATAAAAAGGCTAAAGCATTTCAACAATTTAAAATCCAAAACATTAAAACTTTAAAAACAATTAAAACAGTATCTAGTTAAAAGCCTGGGTGAATAAATGTGTCTTGACTGCCTTTTAAAAAGTTGTAAGAGATAGGGAGGCTCTTATTTCAGCAGGAATTGTGTTCCAATTGGGGCAGCAATGGAGAAGGCCCGTCCCTGACTGTAGCTACCAGAGACGTCAGTGGCAAATGCAGACAGACCTCTCCTGATGATCTCAATGGGCAGTGTGGTTCATAGCAAAGAAGATGTTCTCTTAACATACTGGCGTATGTTACATGATTCTACATATGATGTTTTACTCAATGGTTAACCAAAGGCAACTGAAGGACCACAGACCAATTTCTAGGTCTGACCCAGCCAACACAGCACTTCTTGCATTCTTAAGCAATAGTGCATACTTGAGAACTTGTTTTGCATGCAGAAGGCTCAGGTTCAATCTCCAAGGAGTCCAGCTGAAGGACCTTGAGTAGCAGGACTGAGGAAAAACTTTGGAGGGACGCTACTAGTGAAAGCAGATAACGGGTTAGCTGAGCCCAAAGCCTCAGTATGTATGTTGAAGGATCTCTGAATCTTTACCTTTAAAGGTAAAGTGTGCCATCAAGTTAATTTAGAGTCCTGGTGACCACAGAGCCCTGTGGTTGTCTTTGGTAGAATACAGGAGGGGTTGACCATTGCCTCCTCCCACGCAATCTGAGATGATGCCTTTCCACTTCTTCCTATATTGCTGCTGCCCGACATCAGTGTTTCCACCAGTGGGGATTCAAACTGGCAAACTTCTCCTTGTTAGTCAAGCATTTCCCCACTGTGACATTAGATGGCTTGAATACAGATTAGTTATGCTATAACCAAGAGAGCCAGTGCAGGGTAATGGAGAGTATCCTGGACTTTGACCAGGGAGATTAGAACACAATACATAAGTAACTGCCACAAGATGAATTGGCTGCTGGCTTAGATGGCTTTAAAAATTCACAGTGACCATTAGCAACATTGGCTATACTTATAGCTCTTTCATTACTACACTGTCGTACTGCCTTTCTGCAAAAGCACTCAGGGTGACTTGCATTTTAGATCTTTCCCTCACTTTATCCACAGAACTTTCAGGTTCAGAGGCAATATACCACTACAAATCACTTGCTGGAAGATTACCCTTCAGCCTGATTTAATTCTTTTATATTCTTAGAATTCATATTCCCACTCATCCATGGGTGGCCTTGGGCCAGTCTTTGCCTAAACTATCTCACAGGGGAGTTGTGCAGATAAAGAGAAGGTAAAATCTAGAATGAAAGCCACCTTGAGTGCTTTTTCAGAAAAGCAGTCCAGTAAGCGTAGTAAATAAATAAGCCCCTTTATTCCAGACGTGCTGGCATCGACTACAACTCCCATCATGCCCAGCCACAGTATCCAATAGTCAGGGATGATGAGAGCTGTAGTCAGCAGCAGCAGGAAGGCCAAAGTTGTGCAGCCCTCCTGAGAAAGAGCAGCATGCATGCTGCTGTTAACATTTTGAAGCAAAATAAAAGGGCAGAGGTATAAATGCAAACAACACAGAAACCTCTCAGATACAGAGTCAGACCATTGGTCCATCTAGCTCAGTATCGTCTACTGCACAGACTGGCAGCAGCCAGCGGCTTCTCCACGGTTGTAGGCAGGAGTCTTTCCCAGCCCTATCTTGCCAGGGAGGCAAAGTGGAACCTTCTGCATGCAAAGCAGATGCTCTAGTTAAGTCCCTGAGTTATGTCCTCATTCCATCAAGATTGCTTTTTACCACTGAAGCTGTCAAGGATTGAACCTGAGACCATCTGTATGCAAAGCATGTGATCTAGTATTGAGCTATGGCCTCATCCCACAGGTCCTCCTGTGCTCCTGAAATAGTTTTTGATCATGGTCATTTCTACTAGCTGGGGTAGTGAAGGCCACTTGTTCTGTGTATTTTACCTTTCTAGGAACATCTTAAGAACAGAGGAAGCTGCCTTATGCCGAGTCAGACCCTTGGTCCACCCAGAAGTCTACTCAGACTTCTCCAAGGTTGCAGGCAGGAATCTCTCCCAACCCTATCTTGGAGATACTGCCAGGGAGAACACAAGAAACCTTCAGCATGCAAGCAGGTGGATGCAGGCATCCCCATGCAAGATGGGCATGTTCTCCCCATCCCCTATGGGGAATATCTCACAGTGCTCGCACATGCAGTCTCCCATCCAAATGCAAACCAGGGCAGGCCCTGCTTACCAAAAGGGTCAATTCATGCTCGCTACCACAAGGCCAGCTTTCCTCTCATTGAAAAGGAGACTCTAGGTACCCACTTTTGCTTGGCCAATTTTATATTAAAGTGGGCCATGCAGGTTCTAATTAAAAAAAAGAAAGAAAGAAAGAAAAGAACAGGCATAGACTGGGGAGGGGGAACCGAGGCTGTCCAGGTGGTGTTGAACTACAAGTCCCATCACCCCCAGGCGCAATCAGCTGCGGCTGGGGCATGCTGGGAGCTGTAGTCCAACCAGACCTGGAAAGCCTCAGTGAAGAGGACTGAAGCCAACCCGCCCCTACTGCGCACACACACGCTCAAATCTCCCTTCAAGGCGCCCTCCCCGCCCAACCAGGCCTCTCTCCTGGCTCGGGGCGACCCTTGCCCCAGTGGGCCCGCGGCCAGCCCCGGCTCTCTGCAGGGAGGCTTCTTTGCCCCGCTGCTACGGTCGGCTGGGCCCTCCTCCCAGGGAGGGGAGAGCGGGAGGCGAGGCGAGGCCCTCCTGGCGTCCAGGAGCCCCCGCCGCCGGCACTCACCGCTCGCCGCCCGAGGCGCGGGACCCGCAGATGAAGCCCCCGCAACATGATGGCCGCTTCCTCCGCCCCAGCAGCCGGACGCCAGGCGCCACCTCGCGCGCAGGCGTGCTCTCACGCCCCGCATATCTCGCGAGAGGCCCTTGGGCCGAGAAAGCCGCCCACACACGCCCAGGGAAAAGCCGGAAGCGGAGCGGCGACTCTCATTGGCTGGCTATCGGGCCCAATCAGGAAAGAGGCTGCGGGAAATAAAACCAGCCCATTGGTCTCGCTCGAGTCGCAGTGACCACCCCCAGTCAGTCGGTCAGTTTCCGCTAGAGCAGGGGCGGCTAAAGGGAGTTCGTGGACCCCCAAAAGCTGCATGCCCCAGTGCAGGGTAGAGTAGGTCTGTTGTGCGCTGCTCTCCGCTGGCTTGGCAACAACGACCCAGTTCCTTCTGCCGGCCCCCCTCTCAGGGTTTGCAGTTAGGGTTGCAGTCTCTAATCAACGCACATAGCTGGGCTAGGAAGACTTGCCTGCCCTACACAGAGGGGCTGTAAACCTTTTATTTTTTATTTATATTCGCTATATACCACCCTTCGTCCTAAGACCCCCCCGGGGGTGTGTGTTAACAACAAGATTTTAAAAATTCAATTAAAAAAAGAACAAATGCAGCTTCGATTCTAAAAAGCAAGGAACAACAGCTCATTGGCCAAAAGCCTGTATATATATACACACACACACCACTCATTGCCCAAAATAGGGTTGCCAGCCCCCCAGAAATGGCCTGGTGTCTCCAAGAATCAGCATCAAGCCCCAGGTCACTGCTGAAAGCCATTCTGGAGATTGTAATGGCTTGATGTGATGGCAAATAAAGGGGAGGGCAATCTCCAGGGGGTTATTCACACATGGCTTTATGCTGAGGAGGGTATCCAAGGCGTGAATCTACTTCGCAGCAGATTCGAGGCAGTTTAATTCGGTGGATTAAATGGATTGCCCACATAACTGGTCAGATCCTCCCTGCATTCCCTGTGGTCTTTATTTATGTGATCTTTACCCCTGCTAACTGGGCAAAGAGGCACCTTTTAACGTGGTGATTCTCTTTATTGAGCAGGGGGAGAGTAACTGGCCCAATCCACCCCCAGCACAGCATCCCTCCAGTGACTGTTGCTGGTTTCTTTTTAGATTGTGAGCCCTTTGGGGACAGGGTTCCATTTTGTTTATCTTATTTATTTGTTATTTCTCTGTGTGAACCGCCCTGAGCCATTTTTGGAAGGGCGGTATAGAAATCAAATCAAAATCAATCAATTCATTCATCCATTCAATTTCTATACCGCCCTTCCAAAAACGGCTCAGGGCAGTTCACACAGAGAAATAACAAATAAATACATAGAGAAATAACAAATATAAGATGGCTCCCTGTCCCCAAAGGGCTCACAATCTAAAAAGAAACATAGTATAGACATCAGCAACAGTCACTGGGGGTGGATAGGGCCAGTTACTCTCCCCCTGCTAAATAAAGAGAATCACCACTTTTAAAAGGTGCCTCTTTGTAGGGATGTACACGAACCTGTTTGGAGGCCCTTTTACAGGCCTCTGAACAGGTTCGAACACGGGGCCAGTTTGACGAGGGGGGTGCCGCTTTAAGAGCGGGGGAGGGTGCACTTACCTCTCCCGACACTTCCCCCCCCCCACCGGCACTCATTGCTGCTAAAGCCTTCGGGGCGGCAGCGTACCTCCCTGCCGCCCCGTTGCCCTCCTCGGCCAGAAGTGGCCAAAAGTACCGGGCGTGCATGTGCCTGTCACACGCACGCGTGCACAGCAGGGGATAACTCCTGTGTGCATTCTCCTGTGTGCATTCCCACTGTTGGCTCTGGGTTTTCTCTCCAACCAATCACATCCCAGGAGGAGGTGACAGACACCTCCCTTCATTGTTACATTATTACTTAGCATGGGGTGGGGTGTGGACTTCACACTGCAGGGATGGAGAGCAACAAGCCCCCCGCAAAAGCAACTGATCCTCTGCAAAGGGGCCTTCCTTGGATGCATTTAGGAAGCACCTCCCCATCCAGCCTGGGAAACCAACTCCAAATGTCAAGTCCCCTCTGTCCCCAGCCGAGTCAGTTACAAAACAATGCTCCCTCCTCCCCGGTGTTGACTTTCTCTGCGCAAGAGAAGTTGGGAATGGAAATGGGCAGAAGTCTGACTCTTGTTGTGATTTTTTTTTACTCCGGACATAATTCGAACTAAGCCATAATGCGCGGCCATAATGAAAGAGTTGTGTCTGATAGTCCGAAGCGACTTCGGGATTAATCAAGCTGATATGTGGGACCCTTCATTCCAGAGGAGATTTAAACTAACAGTCATGTGTATAAAAACTCCAGGGATGGTTTCAGTCAGAGTTGGCAACCCAAGCAGTAAGGTCACAATAGCCCTATGAAATAGGTCAGTATTCTTAGCCCAGTAGCCTGAGTAAGTCTACATATGAATGTGTAGGAGCAGCACTTCGAACACCCCTAAGTAAAGTTCTTGAGAGAGAGGACTATTACTTAGGATTAGCACTCAGTTCCGAGGAAGCATGCACTGAATCATGCTTGCATGGCTGCAAAATATATCTTATTGAAATCAGTTGAGGATTTACAACCCAGAAGAAGGTCTCACTGTGTTGTACATGGAGGTGGAGAGCCAGCAGTAGTCAGCATGAATGTCATGCAGGGTTTGCCTTGGTCTGCATTTGGATGGGTGACTCACTACATGTGAGCATTGATAGATATTGAGGAGGGTCTCACAGTCAAGGAGACCCGCCTCCATAGGGTTTGCGGGGAGAGTGGGCTAAGCCCGCTCTCTCCGCAGATGAGCAGGGCGGTAGCCCTGGGTGGTAGGATCGGCTGCCCACACAACTGCTGGCTCCGTTACCGAGCCAGCAGGGGCTGGGAGGATCGGGGGCCGCAAGGGCGCAGGGCATACTGGAGAGACCTCCAAGCCAGGAGGCTGCTTTTAAGCCTCCCAGTTGGGGGTCTACTCGTGAGTTGCTGCGGCACGGAGCCACGGCAACTCACGATTAGAAAAACCGGCTTTGTGGAGCACTCGCTCTGCAAACCCGGTTTAAGGGGTGGGCTACTTTAGCGGGCTAGCCATGTGTAAGCCACTGGGCTCGCCTGCAAGCCCAGTAGTTTACATGAGCAGCAAAAATTGGGCTAGGCTCTCCTAGGCTCTCTTTGGGGGATGGGGATGTAGCTCAGTGGTAGAGGACTAATGCTTTGATTTTGTATGGGCCAGATTCCTATGTTGGGGCCTTCCCCGCAAACGCATAGAATTTCAGCCTTGACTTCTGTCATATAAGAGAATGTAAATTTTCCTTCCACAAGCTCTACATACCAAATTATTGTTAGCTAGACTTCTTTGTTTATCCAGACTTTCACACACATAAAGATTTCCTCATTGGAAAGAGGACAGACGAAACCATGGGCAGAAGATGTTGGTGAATAAGAAGAGGGACAGCAGATTGAAACACAAGAGATTAACCACTCTTAAACTCTCCATTGACCCATCTCTGGTTGCCTAAAAGGCCCTCCAATATTTTCCCCATTTTTATCCTATCCTTCCAGAGATCCCAAGGCAGCATGCATGATTCTCCCCCACACAACCTTGTGAGGTAGGTTAGGCTGAGAAATAATGAACAGCCCCAAGTCACCCAGTGAACTTTATAGCTGAGCAGGGATTTGAATCATGATACTGCACTAATCTGCAACATTGTGTTCTCTCTACACACTGGCTTGCCACATCATACTGTTGCTACCACAGTCCCCTGCATTGTTCCCTCTAAGGTGTGTGCATGTGCACACACTCATATGTTCCTGATGTCCACTCAGTTAATTTTAGGAATATAGGAACATAGGGAGTTGCCATATACTGAATCAGGCCATTAGTCTATCTAGCTCAGTATTGTCTTCACAGACTGGCAGCAGCTTCTCCAAAGTAGCAGGCAGGAATCTCTCTCAGTCCTATCTTGGAGAAGTCAGGGAAGGAACTTGGAACCTTCTGCTCTTCCCAGAGCAGCTCCATCACCTGAGGGGAATATCTTCCAGTGCTCACACATCAAGTCTCCCATTCAAATGCAACCAGGGTACAACCTGCTTAGCTAAGGGGACAAGTCATGCTTGCTACCACAAGACCAGCTCTCCTCTCCAAGATCTTTTAGATCCCACTCAGATTGAATCAGGAAGGGTCCCACTCCGGATGCACATGCACACTCTGCCTTGATACTGCTGCCCAGAACAAAACTCACTCTGCACACAGATGAAAAGAATTATGTATGCCTATCAGCAAGTCTTCTGCTTTGCTAGCACTGCCAGCAACAGAGTAGTTTTGAGATGGCAATTGTAAAGTACTTTGTACACTGAAAAAATGCTATAGAAATTAGTTATGATTTATAGACTGCTTTGGAACAACCACAAAAACCCATTCTCAAAGCCGATTACAAAGCAAAATAAGAAGGTTCCCCATCCTAAGAGAGGCTCACAGTCTAAAAAGAAACAGCCATTAGAGAGATGCTGTGCTGGGTATTGGATATGGACAATTGTTCTTCCCCTGCTAAATATAAGGGAGCCACCACTTGAAAAGAGGTCTCTTTGCCCAGTTAGCAGGAATGGATGGGACTGACAAAAGAAAGTCATTTCTCCACACAGCACATCATTCATCTATGGAATTCTCTGCCATAGGATGTGGTGGTGGTGGTGGTGGTGGTGGTGGCGGCGGCCACCAGCATGGAGGGCTTTAAGCAGGGCTTAGACAAATTCACGGAGGACAAGTCTATCCTGATGGCTGTAAGCTGCTTCCATGCTCAGAGGCAGGATGCCTCCAAATACCAGTTGCTGGGGAGCAACAGCAGGAGAGAGGGCATGCTTTCATCTCCTGGTTGTGTGGCTTCCCAAGACATTGGGGGGCCACTCTGTGAAACATAGGCCTGATCCAGCAAGGCTGTTTTTCTAAGTGGCAGTTGTAGTAGCAGCCGCAGGCCCTGGTGGCTGGGGATGGTGGGAATTGTGGTCCTACAACGTATGGGGACCCGAGGTTGAGAATCCCTGCTGTAGTGTAAGGAACACATTAAAAACCTCTGAAATCTGATGCAGCTTGAAGGTGGTGTGCAGAGGGTGACACAGAGCGCAGTTGCGGATTTGACAGCCAAGGTCAACACAGCTCTGTCAGCCCAGTGGGTGGGGAAACAGGGGGGTGCTCCTTCTTGCACCTGGCTACAATCCATGGGGTTTGCTTCTTGGCTCCACATACATTCACGGTCCCTTAAGGCTATTTGGTGGCTTCAAAGCCTAGTCAGAAGTATCTCATATCCCCAAGCATGGATCTGGGAGAAACACAAGACCTTTTGTATTCCACTTTCTGCATATCTACACAGAAGCAAAATGCACAAGCCTTCTTTTCCTTTTCCTTTTTTTTTCTTTTTTATTGAACTGAAATAAGGTCTTTTTTCTTTCAACCAACCAACCTCTAGAAGTTCCACTTGGTATATCCTGCCAAACCAAAAAACCAAACATTTATATCGAAGTGGAACATATAGTAAATCTTTTCTTTTCTTTTCGCTTCTTGCATCTGTTTTCAAGTTGGAAGGTAGAAAATGGAGCCCTTCTCTTAATCTGTCCATAGGTGCTGGAAGGAACAGGGTCTGAAAGACCAGACATTAAGCCTTTTTTTCCGAAACTGCAAGACCTGCCAATTGTCTGAGTGACCTGGCAGCTTCAAAGATCAGTCATGCAACACCAGCCTAGTATGGTATCCCCATTCCAGAGGACAGATTTACTGCTTCTTCAGCTGACGCCCCTTCCTCAGACGCAGCGCAAGCCCCATTAAATCTGCAGAGCCCATTTTAGATTTGGAGGCGCATTCATTTGCTTTAGGTAATTTACGAGCTTTCATGAGTTTTTAAGGAATCAAGCGTCTTTTACCCGGGATTTAAATTTCATTGGACAATACGAAAATGATTAAAGGATAGCTCCGAGGAATGTGGTTTACATTCTGGCACATGGAGAAAGCAGATGATACAGATCAATTCCAAAACCAATGACAGGCCTAAATCCTTCTCGAGACAAAGGCCCAAAGAGACACAGACTGGGCACAATTGCAGCCACATGGACAAAGTTGTGTGCTGCCACAGGGCTAAGACTGGAGCCGCTGTCGGGACTCCACAGCAAAATCTTGTTCATAACACAACAGATCTAATAGCCTTGTGGCCACCTAATGACACAACGGGGAAGTAACTTGCCTAGGGAGCAAGAGGTTGCTGGTTTGAATCCCCGCTGGTATGCTCCCCAGACTGTGGGGAACACCTACAGTATATCGGGCAGCAGCGATATAGGAAGATGCTGAAAGGCATCATCATCATCTCAGACTGCGCAGGAGATGGCAATGGTCAACCCCTCTTGTATTCTACCAAAGAAAACCACAGGGCTCTCTGGTCGCCTGGAGTCGACATGACTCAACGGCACAACAACTTTAATAGCCTTACCATCCTGCCTGAGCTATTCTGATCTGTTCTCCTTTAAGGGGTGGCTCAAGTCACTGCAACATCTGAGGCCAGGGATGACTCCATGGGGTAGTGGACGCTTCCCCCGAAATATTTCCTACTCCCTGACCCACCAGACTGGAACTTTTAGCCCTGATTTGACCCTGTAATTGCTCACGCCTCCCTTTTTATTCCTTTTGTATCGTTTTTAACACTCAATATAATTTTTATTCTTGTTTTTATAGCTCTATTATGGGTTTTTTAAAAACTCTGTTATTTTATGTCCCCCTTTTAATGTCTTTTATGCTCTTTATGACTTTGAAACATAATAGTAATAGTATTATTATTTTATTCATTTTCATTTTTAGTATTTTAGTACTTTTAGCTTTTTTAGTACTCATATTTTTTAACATGTAATCACCCTCATACATTCTTAGTATTATTAGTTCTTTTAATGTTAATATGCATCATCATATATGTAACCACCTTCTATTTCCACTTTATTTGCTCGTATTCTTTAACATGTATTTTTATGCTGGTCTATGACTGTAATAAAGGATGATGATGATGATGATGATGATGATGACTGGAATTTTACAGACAATACAGTCAGACAATACAGTCATAGTTTGTTATGGTCCTCTAGTTTGAATTACTTCTCTTTTTTTAAGCCTCTGTTGTTTAAAGAAGTCTCATTCGCTCACTTTTCTTCTCCAGACCAGGCACCAGAAGCCAATGCAGCCCGGTAGGTAGAAGACTCCTCCAGCCTCCCAGTTTCCTTCCTGGCCAGATAGGGACTGGGCTGGGTGAGACCATGTGTGCATGGGGGTGCAGGATAATCTCCCCTGCAGATATCACTTGGCCTGGTACTGACCTTGCTCCCCACCCCAGTCTTTCCTCCCACATGAACTTGGACTGGGGCAGAGCCACCACTGTGCAGTAGGGTTCAAAGAACCCGGGCCGCCCATGAAAAAGGCCATGTCATATGCAAAGGGAGAATGGCCCGATAGCTGGATGGCCACCAAATGCTGGCTGGAAATGCAAAGGGCTGGGGTGGGCCCTCCGGCTATTGGACCATGCCCCATTTGCACGTGACACCACACTCAAGGAGGGCACCAATGGCCTTTCTCATTTAAAGGGGGCTGGGGCAGGCCCTCTGGCTATCGGGCCACGCCCCTTTTGCACATGATATCACGCACACAGACATCATGCGCAGAGGCTGCCAGCGGGAGGGACCCGGGCCGCCCTTCTGCTGGCTACACCACTGTCTTGGACTAAATGGATTAATAATAAATGTTGTGCTTATAGGCATAAACAAATATGTGGCTGGTGTGAGTATTCCTGCATCAGTTGCTGCACAGGAAAGAATATTCTCCCAACAAACGAACCATTCCAGGCACTCCAGGGAAATCTTGTATTTGTAACTACTGTGCTGCAGTAATACAGGGTTGTTTTCTGCCACTGCAGTCTGGCAAGATAGAAAAAGCCGAATTTCTCCAGGTAAATAGCCAGTAGAGAGTCAGGAATCCACTCCAGGCTAGGTGGCAATTCAACTCCTTGTAGCCGGAGTTGAATTAAAACAGCAGGGGCTTGTTTTAACAAATCGGGGGACCAAGTGAGGCGCAGCTGCCTCTGGTTGCACCTGTTTCTTCCACCCCATCCTGCCCCCACATTATCAAGGGCCGTGTTGCCTGCAGACTGGCCATTCATCAGGTAGAGCTGTGTGAGCTAAGCTACCTGATGAATGGCCCATCTGCAGGCAGTGTGACTCTTGCTAATGTGGGAGTGGTATGGGAGAAACAAGTGCAATCAGGATGCCAGGAACAAGAGTCAGCGGCACTTTCTTCTCCCTGCCTGGCTCAAGGCACAAGCCATGGCTGGCCTACCATTTAAGTGACTGTCTGACAGTGACACCTAATGGCACAGTGGGGAAATGACTTGACTACTAAGCCAGAGGCTGCCGGTTCAAATCCCCACTGGTACATCTCTATCGCGCAGCAGCGATATAGGAAGATGTTGAAAGGCATCATCTCATACTGCACAGGAGGAGGCAATGGGAAACCCCCCCTGTATTCTACCAAAGACAACCACAGGGCTCTGTGGCCGCCAGGAGGCGACCCCGACTTGACAGCACACTTTGCCTTTGCCTTTACCAGTCAGTAATCTAGGCTCCAGTTTGAACTGGGGAGTTAGCTTGTATTTGGCAAAGAAGGATCTCTTTTGACAAAAGCAGCGTGAGATCATTAGGGGCAAGCCATGGAAGTGTGGCGGCTGAGGGACATTTTAGTGACTAATGTAGCGGGGTTCATCCAGAGACAAGTGCTGGCAAGTGAAAAGCAGGACAACATGGGACAAAGGCACACAGGAAGCTGCCTTATTCAACTCATAGGATCACAGGAAGCTGCCATATTCTGAGTCAGACCCTTGGTCCATCGAGCTCAGTATTGTCTACACAGCCTGGCAGAGGCTTCTCCAAGTTTGCAGGCAGGAGTCTCTCTCAGCCCTATCTTGGAGATGCTGCCAGGGAGGGAACTTGGAACCTTCTGCGCGCAATCATGAAGATGCTCTTCCCAGAACAGACCCATCCCCTGAGGGAAATATCTTAAAATGCTCACACATGTAGTCTCCCATTCAAATGCAAGCAGGATTGGCCCTGCTTAGCAAAGGGGGCAATTCATGCTTGCTACCACAAGACCAGCTCTCCTCCCAGCTTTCTCTACAAATTCACAGTCGTAGTTGTACGCAGTCTTTCAGCGTTTAGTCTTAGGAACATAGGAGGCTACCTTATATCAAATCAGGCTAGTATTGTCTACACTGGCAGTGACTCTCCAAGGTTTCAGGCAGGGGTCTCTCCCAGCCCCGGAGATGCAATCAAGGACAGAACCTTCTGCATGCAAAGCAGATGCTCTTCCACGGAGCTATGACCCCATTGCCTAAGGGGAATATCTTCCACCAGACCTCACCCACACGTGGTCACCCATCCAAATGCAAACCAGGATAGATCCTCCTTAGCAAAGGGGACAATTCATGCTTTCTACCACAAGACCAGCTTTCCTCCCACAAAGACACAGTAGTAGTAGTAGTAGTGACAAAGGCTGTTTCTACATGGCTTTTTGCTGTTTCCGTCTTCCATGTATGCCCATATTGAACCACACGCTGAATGGCAGCCAATATAGCGCTTTTGTCCGGATATATATTCCACAACCCAGAGCAAATTGCTCCTATCATTGCCTGCACAAATCTTCAAAAACTTTTGAGAGGCAGAGAACAGCACGCACATCTGTCCTTTTGTTACAAATCGATCAGATCAATACGGCTAGCAGTGTGAGGCCATATGGATTTGTGATGCGCGCGCACACACACACACACACACACACAAACCCCATATGCTTTGTGAACAAGAAATCAATTAATGGCACTCTCCTGTCCATAAAGTTTCCTTCTTTCGAGACAGAACATAGTGCAGATGTGCTCCACTGGCATCCTGTCACAGAGCAGAGCACAAAATGCAGGGTGCAAGGGGAGGTGGGAAGAGAGGGAGGACATGCTAGGCTCATCTGCAGTGCACAACCCCAAACAGGGTCAGAGGAGCTCCCAGTCCAGGTCGCAGAGTTGTGCATGTGCCTGATTTGCGGTTGTGTGGACTCAAAAATCATAGGAACATAGGAATAAGGTGCCTTATTCATCTCATAGGAACATAGGAAGCTGCCATAGACTGAGTCAGACCATTGGTCTGTCTAGCTCAGTGTTGTCTTCACAGGCTGGCAGCAGCTTCTCCAAGGTTGCAGGCAGGAATCTCTCTCAGTCCTATCTTGGAGATGCTGCCAGGGAGGGAACTTGGAACCGAGATGCTCTTCCCAGAGCAGCTCCATCCCCTGAGGGGGAACTATCTTACAGAGCTCACACTACTAGTCTCCCATTCATATACAACCAGGGCGGACCCTGCTTAGCGAAGGGGACGAGTCATGCTTGCTACCACAAGACCAGCTCTTCTCTCCTCAATATCCTTAATGTGTTGCAAGGCAATTTTGTTGCAGTCCAATAAAGAAATAGGGATTGATTGACTAGTTATAATCCTACCTGGCAGCATCCTTGTAACAGATGCGCTCTCTGTGTCCAACACCAGATCTGGCACTGATTTTTTAAATTGACAGGAGTAATGATTCTGTTATCGAAATGCCGACACTGCCTTTTTAACATGCCGTCCGTCCTCATTTGTTCTTTCTCCAGCCTTTCCGAATGTAGCTGACACACTCCTATCCCAGAGCTCCACAATGAGTTGAAAGGATTCACCTGCTTAATCTGTCAAAATCCAATAATAGTATAAGAATCCAACCCTGCTTACCACACTAGTGCAGAATTTTTAAAATTGCTCGGGCATCTGTTATTGTTACTTTGCAAGGAGGTTGAGCAAAAAAAAATTTTTTTTAATGAATTGCCAACTCTAGGAAGGATGCGAGGAATTCCCCAAGGCATGAACAGTGCAAACTTCACAAACATTGTGAAAAGCATGGCAAAGATGACCGGGAACACCAGCACAATCATGATTACAAAGATCCCATTAGAGTGGTTCAGCCTGGCTGTAAAGTCCTGAGCTTGCTTTGAAAATGTGTAACCAGATCACACTTTATACTTCTTCTAAGGCCCTCACAAGCGGGGGCAGCGCTTTTATGAGGCGAGGGGAGGCTGTTGCCTCAAGCGGTGGATTATTGGAGCACCAATAGGGGAGCAAGATGCCATCGGAGCAGCTCTTGGGGACTGATCTGCCCCGTGTAAGGTTCACAAGGCTTGCAAAGCTTGCAAGAAGCACGAGGGGAGAAGTGGAGGCTGCTGCTGAAAACCTCCCCTCCTTCCTGCCCCCCCATGAACTTTCAAAGCTTGCAAGGCTGGTTTCAAAAGGGGTTAGCCAGAATTTGGCACCTCGACTCAGCAGCTACAGTACCTCGGGCTGCCCCTGAAGCTATCGTCTCTCTCGTTCTCTCTCGGACCCCTCTTCTGGGTTCAGCTTAGTCAGCAGAAAAACTGGTCCCTCTTTTTTAGTAGATAACTCTCCAGGGAGGTATTCGCACCTGGCTTCATGCTGCGGGGTAAATGTTGTGCAAAGCCACTTCGAATTACACTCGCAGCATTGAGGGAAGCAGCTCCTCCCCTCTGGTCTTGGGTTTTGTTTTGATGCAAGTTCACATGGCATGCTTCCGTGTTTTCCTTTTAGCCAATGGGGCGGGGGGGGGGGGAGTACTAAAGAGCTGCATTGATTGATTGATTGATTTTATATACCACCTAGTATAAAAATCTCTAGGCGGTTTACAGAATTAAAACATACAATATAACACATTTAAAATTCATAAAGAGATAAAAATTATAGATAAAAACACGTTAAAAACACATTAAAATTTTAAAATACAATCTCAGTTGAAGGGTCTTCAGGGTCCTCCTAAAAGCAAACAGAGAAGGAGATGCTCTTATTTCAGCAGGGAGCACGTTCCAAAGCCCTGGGGAAGCCACAGAAAAGGCCTATCTGCATTTCTAAAGAGAATGTCCTTCTTATTATGCTATGTTAGTGCCTCTCCCTATTTGCTCTGGCGTTTTTCAGAAAAAGTAGCTTAAAACCAGCATTTTTTAAACCCAGAAATACGACGAGATAACCTAGAATTCGCAAGACAAAGCCTGATTTGTGTGAGGAGTGGGTCCAAGGATCTCGAAGGGACTTCAGGGTAAGTTTGACCGGTGTGTGAATGCACACACTCTCTTCCGAAGGAGGTTCTGGCTGGGTAACAACCCTGTCTGTAAAGCCTCCAGCTGATGCAAAGAGCTGACATGTTTAAGGAACAGCACCTGGATACCTTCTATTCAGTAAAGAGAAGGAGACAGATGATACAGGAGTGGAAGAAGAAAAGGGTGGAGAGACCAGAGAAGAGAGAGACAGCTGAGTCCAGGTAACTGAATATCAGAAATAGCTTTGGGCCTTTTCACCCTACCCTTTGCGGAGGATGGAGGAGAAAGTGCACAACAGCTTGGCAAGAAATAACACATATACCTATCACATATAGGTAGGAGGCGAGGCCCACTGAGGAGGAAAGCCCACCACATCCAGTGGATCCTGAGCAGCCTGAGCTCATTGTCCCTTCTACAGCCATTCCCTTGGAGGAGCCCTGGAACACAAAGGCTCCCACAGCATCCTGGGACCTCCTCCATCACCTCCAGGACCCCAGGAGCAAAGTGGAAACCAAACATAGGAATACAGGAAGCTGCCTTATACTGAGTCAGACCATTGGTCCATCTAGTTCAGTACTGACTACACTGACCAGCAGCAGCACTCCAAAGTTTCAGACAGGGATTAAACCTGGGGCCTTCCACCTGGAGATGTCAGGGATTGAAGCTGGGACCTTCTGCATGCAAATGGGTGCTCTGCCACTGAACTCTGGATCCGTCCCCTAAAGGGAATACCTTACAGTGAGTGCTCACATCTAAATGCAAACCAAGGTGTAGTACCCTGCTTAGTCAATGCTTTCTGCCACAAGACCGGCTATCCACCCCATCAGTGTGAGGCTCCAGCGCGGAAGGTGAAATGCTTGCCTGGCTATTTAAGGCCCCCTTCCCAGTGGGCTTACTTGGGAGGAAGAGGGCAGCTGGAGTGCCTTCCTTGGATTGGGGCCCACCTGAGCTCCAGGAAGGGGCCGGGTTCCTGGATCACCATATCAACTCTTTATTCAGAGCCTGGCATTTGCTGGTACATCAGTTCCCTTTAGGACTCCTGCTTGCTTGTGCCCAATTCCTGTTCCTCTCCATACCTGACCCCATCCTCTCCTTTTCCCTGGATGTGGCTCTGTCCCTAGATCTTCATCCAGCCTTGCTGCCTAGTGCCTGCCACGGGCTGTCCTTGCCTTGCCAGACCCAGGCACAGACAGGTATCCAGATCCAAGATTACATCAGTTTTAAAACTAAAACAGTTGAAACACAATTTAGTGCAATGATCACTTTGTTACTGTTGAAAGCTTTTGATGAACTAATGCTTCCTTATTCATGTGCTAGAATTTTTTTTTTAATCTTCTTTATTCCTCTCTTGAATAAATGCTGGTATTTTGCCTGGGGGGGCGAGGGAGACAACAGACAACACATAATTTTAAACAAAACAACAAGGAAGCAGCCCCAGATCTAAGGACATTCATTCATTCATTTTTTGAATGAATGGAAGCCCAGTCAGGTCAATTCCCACTCACTGTGAAATTAACATGCTGGGGAGTAATTCTATGAATGGGGCTCTAAAAAATGTTTGTTGTAGGAAGTTAAAGGAAAACATCCTACTTTTACCTTAAAAAAAATAAATCCCAGTCCCTCAAAGAGGGATTCCCTCCCCTCAACGTTATTAGAATAAAATTTACAGTGCAGAACAAAATTAATCCAAACACAAACAGCAAAACATCATACGACAAACATCCACATTCTAATATTATCTGGGGTTAGAAGACAAACATAATTCTCCCAATTGGTATAAAGAATGAAATCTGACCATATTACATAGAAAGAGTTATTTGTGGTCTGGTTTGCATGGGACCGAATAATATGGGTTAACTTTTCTGAGATTGCGATATGCCATAGATGCTTATACCAGGTATCTATCGACAAGGTTTGATTTTTCCAGTGCTTGGCTATAGCTAACCTGGCAGCAGTTACCATAAACACCACTAATTTTTTTGATGACACATCTTTATGGACCTCCGAAAAAATACTAACGCCAGCGGGGGACATAATCCTATTTTCTGATTTGTGATCTTGCTCATCTCCGTGAATACTTCGGACCAAAAGTGTAAGACCCTGGGGCAGGTCCACCAAAGATGGACCCACCATTTTAACCATCAGGTTTAACTCCACATTTGCCAGCTCTACTGTGCCGCTACCTGTGGTGGTGGGCACCACAACAAGCCAGTACTGAGAGCCTGTGGTGCCTGGGCAAGCGCTAGGCCAAGCTCATGCGCAAACTGATGGTGTCTGACGCCATCCGGTGGTCCTGAGACATCTACATAGAACACATCTCGGGACACCGCCAGTACCAGGAGCCAGATCGTCCCCCCTAACATCCCGGGGGGGGGAGCCGGACCAGCCCACTCCCCTAATCCAAGAGGGGAGGGGCCACTGAGCGCTCAAAGGAACGGCTTGCCCTCCTAAACCCAGAGGAGGGGAGCCACCCACGGCTTGCCCTGCTACGCCCACGGGGGGCAAGCCACCACACACTCCACCCTACCCTGGTAGGGAGGAGCTCCACCAGAGTGAGGTTTCCTTTTTTGCGGACAAGCCCAGTGAGGTTTCTTTTTTCCCTGCAGGAGGATGCCAGACCACCTGGAAACCCCCAGAGGACACCCCGGACGATGTGCCACCCCCAACCCACAAGTTGAGACTTGGTTCCCCTGCTCTCCTGGCTTGGACTCTACCCTGGACTCTGTCTAGATTCACATACACATGGAACCGAAGGAGGACTTACATACATTGGCGATGCTTTGCAGCTCGCAGCTAACTCAGATGGACACTTAATTTTTTATGGCTGTCTTGACCTGCATGTATGTATGTATGTATGTATGTATGTATGTATGTATGTATGTATCCTCCCACCTCGGGAACGTGATCTATAACATATCTGCATGCTAAACGAACCATGCCAGCACAGAGGCTGACCACGCCAGGAACTCCTGCTGACAACACCCCTGGAGGACCCCCTGGGCCTGGAGAAGACCCTCTGCCGTCAAGGACCCACTCCCAGAGCTGCAATTTGCAGAAGAGGCCTGGCACGGCCCTGCCAGCCACATGCAAGGTGAGGCTGGGATATGTCTCTTCCTTGGACCTTTTGGACATTCCTCTTACTGAACTCTTTTAACCAGACTCTACCCAAAACCATAGGAACTTGCATACAGTGCTATATTCTCTCTACCATTGCAACCACACATTTGTTACTACGCAGCTGTGTTTTATCGGGAAATTCTATTCACTGTTGCTTTTGTAAACCATATGTTAAACATTCTCTAATAAAAGTCAATCCATTCTTCTCCAGTGTCACCTGGAGGCTTTACAGACAGGGCTTCTACCCCGAATCTCCTTCAGAAGAGAGTCTGTGTGTTCACACACCAGCCAAACTTACCCCGAAGTCCCTTCGAGATCCTTGGACTCCACACTCCACACAAAAATTAGGCTTTGTCTTGAGAATTCTAGGTTATCTTGGTGTATTTCTGGGTTTTAAAAATGCTGGTTTTAAGCCACTTTTTCTGAAAATGCTGGAGCAAATAGGGAGAGGCACTGACCTAGAACCATTAGCATAATAAGAATGATACTCTCTTTAGAAATGCAGATGTAGCTCTTTAGTACTCTCTCTCCCCCACCCCTATTGGCTAGAAGGAAAATATAGGTGCATGCTGTGTGAACTTGCATCAAAACAAAACCCAAGAGCAGAGAGGAGGGGCTGCTTCCCTCAATGCCACGAGTGTGATTCGAATTGGCTTCACTCAACATTTACCCCGCAGCATGAAGCCAGGTGCAAATCACTCCCCAGGAGTTCTGTGGGTAAAAGAAGGCTGCCACCAAATAGGAATTCAAGATGGTACCCAGTAGAAGGTTGACTGTGCCATTAAACCTCTTCCATCATTGACACAGATAGTGACAACTGTTTGTAAGGTTAAAAATAAAAAGATTTATTTTTTAAAAACCACGAATGAAATTGTGAAAACAATTCTGGACCCATTTGAAAGGTACTAAAAGAAAGGGTCAACCTTAAAATGAAAAAGGAAGACTCAAAACTGATGAGAGTTCGCAACTAACATTTTTGGTCACCCAAAATGTACATCTTATGCAGAAGGTTAAATTTAGATTCATGCTTTACAGAAAGGGCTTGTCTAAAAAGAGGTTTGACTTTTTAAATTTTTGTTTTCCAGTACAAAACAGTTACCTTGTATTAAGGGACAATGTGTGATCTTCAAAATAGATAATTAATGGGATAATGGGAAGCTGCCCATCACCTCCTGTCCAATGGGATAATCTCATGGCTAATTATGGACAGATTGTGATTAATGTGATTATGGGTTTGGATATTAATCTGATTCTGGATTGATCTAGTTATGTTTTAGTCTGCTCCAAATGGTTAATTGGATCGGAGATAATAGAAACACAGCTTGAAGCAGATTTTGCCACATCAGTTGATGAAGAATCTTCTGAACTGTTCGGGCCTGAACAATTTATTTATTTCTATTGAGGAATCTGTTCACCAAGATAAAATAGTCATTCTTTTGGTTCTGAAGAACCTCTGAAATTAAAATCAATACTTTTTGTAAAAGCCTACTTGTGTGAAGTATATAATTAACAGACAAGTAGGCAGAGATTAAAAAGTAGTCTATTTCCTGGCCCGATGTCTGGTTTTACTCTGCTGCAGACCTGAAAGTGACAATTCTTCAACAGAAGAACTTCAAAGGGAGACAAGAGTGTAAAACAGATGAATTAGAATGTATAGAATGTTTGAATATATTGTCTCTCTGGTCTGGTCTGAATAAGGACTAACAATTTCTGTCACATTACAGAGTTCATTAACATAGCACTGCGAAGAGGATGGTGCTATCGCCACTTACTGCTGCCATGAAACATCACCATGCTTAACTCATACACTTTTAACGTTGCCACAAGCCTTGAGTCTTATTCAGACATTATATAGTACATGCATACAGATGTCTGTGCATGTCTTTGTGTGAATGTGTTCATTTAAAAACTGGGTACAGACGTCCTCAAATACAGGTTTTAAGTGCATTAAGAGTCTTGTCATCAACCACAAAATACTCGGTCAGTCTACTACACAGTTATCAAAAGGTTGCAAAAACCCTACATGAAAAAGTGTTATTGGGGCTAAAATAGAAATCTCTGTTTAGAGAAAGAAAAATCTCGCATTGCTGTTTTTGCCACTGACTATTGGGAAGAAAATTTCCCCTTGTCCTTTGTCTATAACCCGAAGCTTTCCACAGGATGTCAGATACAGCAAGGCGCGGCAAAAGAGGTTTGCCGTCAATGGCATTCCCAAAGTGCACGTTGCAAACCCTTAGTTTGTGTGGGTAGCCAAAAGGAACCTTTCCAACACAATCCACATGGAAAAAAACACGGTGCAATGTTGCCAGCGTTTCAAACTGTATCCAGTATCAAACTACTGATTTTTTTGGTCTGTTTTATTTTCAGTCCTCTGTGGTCTGGAGAGGAAGAGGCATGGCTTGGCAGAGACCCAGAAAGCCAGAGCTATGGAGCAAGGGGCTCGTGGGGAAAGGAGGAGAAAATAAATGGAGACTATGGCCATTTCTCTTTGAATGAATCGCTTTTCTCTATTAGCAAATTGCAAGCCATTTTCAAATCTTAAGTGCCAGTGAAAAAGTAAAACATCAGATAATTATACCTCTAATTGTCCAGCAGAACAAAGAGGCACCTTTAAAGTGGCGACTCTCTCTCATCTTTAGCAGGGGGAGAGCAACCGGCCCTATCCAACCCCAGGGCAATGTTTTCACAGGGTCTGTTGCTGGTGACTGCCTTGTGTTTCTTTTTAGATTGTGAGCCTTTTGGGGACAGGATACAGCTATTTTAAACAGATAACTAAAATAAATATATTAAAATTGGTTTTAATCACATATTTTTATTTTTATTATAAACCTGCATTAAAAAAAAAAGCACATACAAATCATATTTTTTTCTAGACAGCTGCTTATTCCCAAGAGCCAGTGCAGATGGAAAGCAGGCTGAACTCCTGAATAACCTTGGGCTCTGTTACAATCTTTAAATGGAAACAAACAGAGGCAGAGAGGAGACAGCAAGCAAGGCCCCCTTCAACAACCTTGCGCAGACTAAAAGCAGTATATAAATATAGTAAACAAAAACAGTAAATGTATGTAGTACTATTTCCCTCAACAGCGTTCTTGGGGAGGTGCAAACCTCATCCTAATCCAGCAATCCCTTGGAGGTGAAGACCAAAGCCACATAGAAACCTTCCCCCCACCATCCATAGAATCGCAGGTGGCCACATTTGAATCTGTAGTTGAACGTTTACATGATTAATAACACCAACGACACAAATTGGACCCCTAATTATCTGTTCTCAATACCATGACCAGTACCTAGGAATTTCAAAAGGCACCTTTTCAGAGGGATTTCTGTTTGTAAGCAATGACCTGAAAAGTCATCCCACATTCAGCAAACTTTGGTGCACAACCCCTAATACATCTGAGGAAGTTTCCAAAAGGATTTGACCGTCGGGGCAGTGCTGGGAGCAGTGATGGTTCCAGGTGGTAGCAAGGGGTAGCAGGCACTCCCCACAAAAATATTTCACACTCTCCCATCCACCAGACTGGCACTTTACTGCACAGTATCAGACAATACAATCCTATCATATTAAGGTCCTTGAATTAATTCTTTTTAAGGGCCTCTGTTGTGTAAAGATGCCTCTCACTCACTCACTCCTCTACCCCAGAACCAACAGCCGAAGACAGGGCAGTCAGCTAGACAGGAGACTCCTCCAGCCTCCCAGGAGCCAGGCCAACCCCTCCTAGCTCAGCATCCTAGCTCAGCATCATTGCTAGCCAGCATCTGGGCTGGGTGGGATGAAGTGTGCTGCACAAGGACATCATCTTCAGCTCTTCCCACCCCAGTCTTACCTCCCATATGGTCTCGGGCCAGAATAGAAAACTAGAAGGTTTTCTAGACTAGAAGGTTCGGCCTAATCAAAAAAGTCCGAATTTGCTAAGGGGGATCTGGCCGATTTCTGGAATGTTGGGAAATGTCAAGCAAGCTTCAGAAATGAGGGAAATAAACGAACGACATGAATTACCTTATAAGTATGCTTTAATGTCTAGCAATAGTATTTAACATATTTAAAATATTAAATTATTTAATATTTAATATCTATGAGTATTTAATGTCTAGCAAAAGTATTTAATCTATTCAATGTATTTAATATTTTATATCTATATGTATTTAATGTATAGCACAATCCTAGCTCCCCAAATGTTTTTTGCCACCCCTTTGCTCCCCCAAACTAGTTGTTCTAGAGTCTCCCCTGGCGAGGAGGAAGCCCTCTGAAGGGATAAGAGGATGTACAGCCGCCCTAATAGCTCCCCAACTTACATTCAAGTGGACTTTCCATTTACATTGCAGCAAATAAGATGGAGAGTTAGTGGTTTCATGAAGCTTGATCTGTGTTATCTGTCCATTTTTATGTCAGCTTCAGTTAAATTAGAATAATAAACTGCGGGCGTCATTGTAAGATCTTTCAGCAGCGTAGTTTGCAACCGATATTACTTTAAATTATCGTAGCAGTAGAAATAGCAGTCTTTTATCAAGCCAAACAAGAAGCAGGACAAACTCTTATATACCTCTGGGCATATTCATTTATTTATTAATCCCAGTTGGTTGGACTCTAGCAATGTTCATTTCCTTAATAGGCTCAAGCTAATGAGCTCTAATGGGTCACTTCTGAGATAATAATATCCCATGAGGTCTTTTCTCTTATTTGTGGCTATTAAAGCCTGGTCCTCTTTCATTGTCTCCCATTCCACATCCTCAATTCTTATTAGATGTACTTTGTTCATTGTTGTTGTTTTTTGAAACTTCACATTCAGAAACTTCATATTCATCAACATGATTCCTGCAATACATTGTGTGCAGACTGGCCTATGAAGGGTGTCCAGAAACCACAGATGGTTCATAATTTGGACCTAAGAATATCAGAGCAGCCCTGCTGGATGAGGCCCAAGGCCCATCTAGTCCAGCATCCTGTTTCACACAGTGGCCCACCACTGAACTGGAACTAGGCAAACTCATCATGTTTTCTCAGTACTTCTTCCATTTTGTTTCTCTGCTCAGTTGAAAATGCAGTTGTTGACCTTTCAAGCCCTCAAAGATGTGCAAAAACTGACTCTTTGAAGAAGCCTGAAAAGGTATGCAGAATCAGCATCTTTGAAGAGTCACCTGCTTCCATAATAACCTGCTTATTTACTGCACATTTTGACAGAAGTCACAACCTGAGTGTCTCTCCATCTTTGTAGTGATGGTCCTAGATTTCGGAATACCCTCCCCAAGCACACACACCTACATTGTTAGCGTCTAGGCATCAGCTGTTCACTTTCCTATGTGGATTTTGGGGCATCTGCTTTAATCCATTGGATTTGATTGTTCTATGCTGATGGGTTCCTTGTATATTGTCATTCTCTTCCTATATAGGATTGGATCCAGCCTAGAGTTTGCACAAGTGTTTTAGTACCACAATGCTCATGCTGCAGGAGGTATTTGTTTGTTTTCTATGCTGCCCAACCGGCACCACCCTCAGGGTTGCTGACCACCAAAGGAGGTTTCCCAGTCTTTCACTTTTTATTGATAACTTTAAATTTCAAACGTTTAAAAAAATCTCATTTTAATTGACATATTGTATTGCTGGAATGATGTTGATTCATCATAAGGATTCCCCTGCAAACTGCCCAGAGATGTAAGTTTGGGGCAGCATACAAATATAATAAAATAATTGTGGCTTTAGCCTGGTCTTTAAACTTTTTAAATTCTATTAATTTTTATTGCTCTATATTTTATCCATTTTATTAATGTGGTAAGCCACCCTGAGCAGTAGTGGACAGGAGGGGCAATCTATAAATATTTTAAAAATAATAATAATAATTCAGTAGCTATATAGCAATGGAATTTGGACTAGACAGGTGTGCTGCATTAATAATGAACACAGGAAAAATAACAAAAACAGAAGGAATAGAACTGCCCAATGGAAGCAAGATCAAGAACCTGGAAGAGAAAGAACATGACAAATATTTGGGCATTCTCCAGGCAGATAACATTGCACACACTGAAGTTAAAAGAAAAATTGGAAGTGAATACATCAGGAGAGTTAGAAAAATCCTAAAGTCCAAACTAAGTGGCGGGAACACCATACAAGCCATAAACACCTGGGCTATACCTGTTGTCAGATACACTGCAGGAATAATAGACTGGACCCAGGCAGAGCTAGAGACGCTAGATCATAAGACCTGGAAAATCATGACCATCAATCATGCTCTGCACCCCCGCAGTGATGTCGATAGGTTATACCTCCCTTGCAGCTCAGGTGGAAGAGGAATGCTGCAAGTCCATCAAACAGCAGAGGAGGAGAAAAGAGTCTTTGAAGAATATACCAAGGACAGTGAAGAAGATGCACTTCAAAGGGTCAAGAACGAGAAACTATTCAACACCAATGAAACAAAGCAGGCCTACAAGAAAGAACAAGTCAAGAACCGAGCAGAAAAATGGAAAAATAAGCCACTGCATGGTCAATATTTGCACAATATAACTGGAAAATCAAACATCACCAAGACCTGGCAGTGGCTTAAGAATGGCAACTTGAAGAAAGAAACAGAGGGTCTAATACTGACTGCACAAGAACAGGCACTAAAAACAAATGCAATAAGAGCAAAAGTAGAAAAGTCAACAACAAACAGCAAGTGCCGCCTTTGTAAAGAAGCAGATGAAACCGTGGACCACCTGATCAGCTGTTGTAAGAAGATCGCACAGACTGACTACAAACAAAGGCATGACAAGGTAGCAGGGATGATACACTGGAACATCTGCAAAAAATACAAGCTACCTGTAGCCAAAAATTGGTGGGACCATACGATTGAAAAAGTTGTAGAAAACGAAGATGCAAAAATATTATGGGACTTCTGACTACAAACAGACAAACATCTGCCACACAATACACCAGATATAACTGTAGTCGAGAAGAAAGGAAAACAAGTTAAAATAATCGACATAGCAATACCAGGGGATAGTGGAATAGAAGAAAAAGAAATAGAAAAAATCACAAAATACAAAGAACTACAAATTGAAAGGCTGTGGCAGAAAAAGACCAAAATAATCCCAGTGGTCATTGGCGCCCTGGGTGCAGTTCCAAAAGACCTTGAAGAGCACCTCTACACCATAGGGGCCACAGAAATCACCATCAGCCAATTACAAAAAGCAACTTTACTGGGAACAGCCTATATTTTGCAACAAAATCTATAATACTAACAATATTGATAATAAAATCCCTCCATCCCGGGTCCTTGGGAAGGACTCGATGTCTGGATAAAACAAACCAGTCAATAACACCTGCCTGACTGGGTAAACAAGAAATAATAATAATACAGCATTGAAATCAACTCTAAAACAATAATATGTATAAAAACAAACAAGTAACAAACTAAAGCAGTTAATGAAGCCAATAAAACCGAGGAGGAGAACTAACAAAGAAGGTTGGGTTGTGCTGTCATGTCGGTGCTATATCACTGCTGCTCAATATAGGAGTTCCCCATGTTCTGAGAAACACACCAGCGGGAATTCGAACCAACAGCCTCCTGCTCTCTAGGCAGGTTGCTTCCCTGCTGCACCATCAGGTGGCTTGGGAGAAGCCACAAAGTAGAGCCAGAATAAACAACAGATTACATGTTAAATGCTTGGCAGAACAAGAAGACTTTCACCGATACATTTTCAAAATGTATCTGAAGATGCCACCAGATGGATCTCCCTAAGAATAGCCACTACCACAAAGGCTATCTCCCCAGTAGCCACATGTTGCAGCACTGTGGGCTGCAGTACCAGAGAACAGCTTTCAAAGGAGACCTCAACAGATGGGTGGGAAACATATTGGAGAAGACTGAGATTTCTGTCCATTTCCCCCACCAGCCCCCCCACGAGACTCCCAAGGATTTTAGGGAGTCAGAAGCACCTTTCTGGGGGTGCTTCCGAGGGCTGCAGAACAGAAGAGGGCATAAGAAAGCCACAAGCTCTGACTGTCACTAGAGAACTGCTCATATTTCTCTGAACCCAACCAACCCTTCACATTACTTTTCATATATATATTTTGTTTTAAGGCACTTGGGAACAGTACCATTCGAAGGGTGGGGAAATAATAGTAAGCTGTCATTTCAACAGGAATACAGGATGATCTTCAACTCTCCCCTAAAGCCAGATAGAAGAAAAAGAGAACAAAGGAATAGCTCATCCTGAACCATCTTCTTCTAACCTACAAAGTGTTGAGTGATGGAGCAGTAAGGACACAGTGAGTGAATCGCCTCTGCAAATTTATTTATGTTTATTTATTTGTTGCATTTATATACTGCCCACTACAGAGGCGCTCTTACCCCTGGACTTCGAAGCCAAAGTCCAGGGCCTCCACAGCCCCTGGGGCCCCCCAAATCCTCTTTAGTCTGTCCTGGGTGGTGTGGTCACCTGGTGGAGCATGATTATGCTTAATTTGCAGGGGAGAGGGGGCTTCCAAAGGCCTTTGGGTCCAGGCTCCAAAATTACCTAGGTGCACCTCTGGCCCTATATAAAATCTCAGAGTAGTTCACAATCCAGTCAAACAACAACCAAAACCGAAAAATCATATAAACAAGAGTAAAATTACCATAAATAAATCTTTACAACTTTAAAACATCATCAGCTAAAAAGCCTTCTAAAACAGGTGTGTTTTCAAAAGTTGTTTAGGAACAACCAGAGATTCTGATTTCATTTGGGAATGGGCCCTAGGACAAGAAGCTAAGATGGACCCCCGGGCCCCCACCTTGTCCTTCTTTCCCACTCCCTGCATCTTTCCTGCAGAAGAATTGTAAGGACATGATGAAAAAGAAAACATTCTCAACATGCCGTTCCTCTTGCTCCTATGCAAATAATCTCTCTCTCTCTCTCTCTCACACACACACACACACACACACAAACACACTTGCATGTGTGCATTTGCCCAGCTCAGACACCATTAAAAGACATTTATGCCTACTACCATCCTCAAAAGTAAAGAGCAAGCTGTCACACAGCCTTCTCCCTCAGGGGCCCAGGGATTTGTCCTCCACGCCTCCCACTTTCAATTCTAGTTCCACCCCTGGAACTCACAGTATCCCCCACATCTTAACTACTGCCTTGGGGCCTTGCAGTCCAGCAAGAGAGCATGCCATTATTTCTGTAACCCTTTAGTGCATTCTTTCCAAAAATTATGACCAGATCAATACAACAAACCTTATTGGAACTTGTGGCACAAAACTGATTTCCCTAATGCAAAATATATGCCTTTCACCAAAGAGATGCAAATCATAAGCCAACATCACTGTCCGAGCAGAATCATGACCAACAGTAACTAACATTTGTGTTATACTTAGAGCCCACTCTTGATTTAGAAAGCTCAGAGCACCTTACTGGGTCTACCAGGGGTGGCCCTTCCATAAGTCAAGGTGAGTCGGTTGCCTCAGGCAGCATATTATTAGGGTACCCGTTAGATGGCAAGATGCCCTCCTTTCTTGCCCACTGGCTCCCAGTCAGTTTCTGGGCCCAGTTCAAGGTGCTGGTTTTAACCTTTACAGCCCTGGCTTGGGAGACTTGAGAGAGCGTCTTGCCCCATATGTCCCAACCCAGACCTTAAGATCTTCTTCGAAGGCTCTTCTCCAGATGCCCCTGCCAAAAGAAGTAAGGCAGGTGGCTACTAGGGAGAGGTCCTTTTGGGTGGTTGCATTCCATTCATGGAATCGCCTCCCCAGTGAGGTTTACCTGGTTTCATCACTTGGTTCTTTTAGATTTCTTCTTGTTCACCCAGGCCTTTTAAATTCTGATTTTCAGATCTGATTTTATTTGATTTTTATCAAATTTTAAGATGAGTTTGTAAACTGCTTTGTATTGTATGTAGTATTTTCTCTTCTTCCTTTTTGTCTGTTATGATTTAACATGTTATATGTTTTGTAATGTGTTATATGTTGTACGTTTTAATCCTGTATTGTGAGCCACCCAGAGATTGCCCAAACACCAGAGGCACAAAAGACCAGCTGCTGATTGACAAAATGATTTTAGAATATTTATTATTATTATTATTATTATTATTATTATTATTATTATTATTATCATTATCATTATCATTATCATTATCATTATCATTATCATTATTATTAATGTTTCTCTAAGGTGTACCCGTCACTAATCCCATGTGTGGCAGCTCTCACAAGAGTTCACGAGCGAGCTGCCGGCAGGGGGAGAGGAAAGTGAAGGTGCTGGCGAACAGGTTTGCGGGTGAGGCAGTAAAGATGGCGGGGGGGGCAGAAAACGGCGGTGGAGGGAAAGAAAGGGCAGTGGGTGGGGGGAGGACTAGAGGCACAGATGCTTTGCGCCTGGCCTAGCTAGTTGTTGTTGTTGTTGTTGTTATCTTCTTTATATATATTTCTCTAAGGTGTCTCTGTTGCTAATCCCATGTATGGCAGCTCTCGCAAGAGTTTGCAAGCAGCTGCTGATTATCGACAGGGACAGGCGGAAAGCTAAGCAGGCAGGGAGAAGAAGCAGCAGCAAGGCCAGCCAGCCGCAGGGCAGGGAGGAGAACAACAACAACAAATATTTATATACCGCTTTTCAACAAAAGTTTCCAAAGCAGTTTACATAGAGAAATAATAAATAAATAAGATGGCTCCCTGTCCCCAAAGGCCTCACACTCTAAAAAGAAACATGATAGTCATCAGCAACAGTCACTGGGGGGGATGCTGTGCTGGGGATGGATGGGGCAGTTGCTCTCCCCCTGCTAAATACAAGAGAATCACCACTTTAAAAAGGTGCCTCTTTGCCCAGTTAGCAGGGGTCTGCCCAGAGAACTGGGGGCCAGGCTGGTCATCTGTAGAGGGAGAACGAACTGGGGCAGGAAGTGGAGGGAATGAAATGGGGCTAAATGGGTGGAGAGAAAGAAATGACGATGAGGTGGTGGGGAGAGACTGGGAGAACTAGGGTCGCAGATGCTCTGCCCAGGTCAGCTAGTTGTTATTATTTCCCCTGCTTTAAAAAAAGGGGAAATGAACATATGGGGATTGGCATTTGCCAGTCTGCCTCCAGTGCACAAAGGTCTTGGACTACAAATGGGCATTCCTCCCACTGCAAGAGTCCAGCAGGGTTCAGACCCCAAGCCGTCTGGTTTCAGAGTCTCAGAGTGAGACACAGGTAAGGCAGACAGTAGAGGAGGGTCAAGTCCAAAGAGCAGCTGCCACTGAGAAGGGAGTGGACAACTAGTCATGCCGAATCCACTCCAGTCAGACAAGCTACTCACAGATACAAGCTCAGGGGGGTTGGGGCTTTATAGAGTCCGGCGTGCAAGGATAGGTCCTTCAGGTCAGCTGACTGACTGCTCAGTCAGGTGGCAAGTTTGGTGCTGCCGCTTAGGTGGCGCTTTTGAGCTGAACTTAATTTGGAAGGCTGGTGGTGGAAACACAGCACTAGTGATGCACAAGATAAGGTGGCAACGTCACCTAGCTAGTGAGTGGCTTATCCTGACACAGGCACAGCTTTGCATTTATTCAAGCCCTAACCAAGGCTACACACCATTGCTATAGGATTAGGCGCGCCCATCTCTGCATCCAGATTATGGTTGTCATCTCTTTTCTGGCTAGATTTTGCACCTTTATCACCATTTTGTGGCAAAATGACATTTGACAGGTGCAGCTTTTCCTGACCTTAATGGGAACCCGCCTCATCTGTTGAATGTTTCTGCTCTCTTGTCATTGCGAAAGGCATGGAAAAGGTTGGTAAATATTGGTGTATCTACTAAGGCTGCAGTTTTGAATTGATTCATTGGTTAATCAATTGCGGGGGGTGGGGGAGTTTGATCAAATTTTAAAAGTTCCCTCACTTAAACAGGCAGCAATTTCAAATCTATGTATATGAAGTTGCTTGGGCCTCGCTCACTCACTCACTCACTGACATGAAATTCTCAGACCAAACGAAAAAAGATAGAAACATGCTATTTGGCAGGTAGGTTCCATACCACCGGGGGGGGGGATTAAAAATCTGGGGAAATTGATTAATTTGCCAGAAAATGCAGAAAAATTCTCCCATTGGGAAAGTGTGAGGAAGAATACCTTCTGACAAACTTTGTCAGTTTTCTTGGTTACTTTTGGATTCAGAACATCCAGATTTTTTACTGAATTATGAAGCAATTAACAAGCTATCTTTTTCCAGTTCACTGCATTTCAGTCTGTTTTGGATTTGTATGAAAATTGCTTAAGCAATCAAAAAACACAAGCAAGCTTAAGTGCTGGAGATTAAATACACATTTTTCTAAAAACATAAACTCTCCTTCATATTCACTACCACCAATGAGTGAAGGTACAGAAGAGTGCATGGTAATTTTGTGATGCAGGATGTATGCTTGCAAACTGCAAGCAGTAAATCCACTTTACTTGTGAGTGAGTGTGTGTGTGTGTGTGTGTGTGTGTGTGTGTGTGTGTATTAACTGGGCAAGAGATCTAGTATTTACATGTTCAGTTCCTTACTTAAGAGTGGGATATTTGGTTGGCCAATTGGCACCAAGAGTGTATCAAACTGATGGGCAGGATACATTATAACTAAGCAAAATTTATATCAATGAGACAAAGTAGCCATTACTGATTTGATTGATTGATTGATTGATTAGGTGCCATCAAGCTGGTGTCGACTCTTAGCAACCACACAGAGAGATTCTCTCCAGGATGATCTGTCTTCAACTTGGCCTTTAAGGTCTCTTAGTGGTGCATTCATTGCTGTCGTCATCGAGTCCATCCACCTTACTGCTAGTTGTCCTCTTCTCTTTTCTTCAACTTTCCCCAGCATTATGGACTTCTCAAGGGATCGGGGTCTTCATATAATGTGTCCAAGGTTTGAGCCTGGTCATTTGTGTCTTGAGTTAAAATTCTGGATTGATTTGCAATATGTTCCATTTGTTTGTTTTCCTGGCTGTCCATGGTATCCTCAAAAGTCAGTCCCATTAATTTCAGTGAGAAATAATCATGGCTGATTTAATCTGGATCCTGCCCAACATTTCCAATTTATCTGTTTGTGGGAGCTGGGGTTCAGAGGAGGGAGAAAGAACATCAAACCTCAGAGCAGCCAATTCTAACACACTTCAGTTAAAAAGGGCAGAAAATCCCGTTCCAAAATCTTCAATGAGCAGGCATCCACAAACCCACTTGCCCACTCACCAGTGGAGAGTGCCTCCAGCCCTCAGGCAAGCAGGACATCCAGCACCACACAGACCTCTTCCACAGAGATCTTGTTTCCATGGCCATTTTTGAGACGGTAAGAAACAGCAGGAATCCCTTCCCTTTTGAGCAGGAGGAGAAGACTGCCATCTCTGGATTCTACCACTGGTCCCAGTGCAAATGAGAGAAGACTCACTTCGCACACTTGTGTGCCAGAAAGGATTTGCAGGAAGAGGAGGGATTGGTGGCAAGCCTAAACAATGGCTGGCTAGTGAGCTAATCCTAAATTTGTTGACCCCTGACAATGAGCCAAACCCAGCCACTCAACTTGGGGATGGATCTGCTTGGCATGCAGAAGGTCCCAGCTTCAATCCCTGGCAGCATTTCCAGGTAGGGCTGAGAAAGACTGCTGCCGGAAACCTTGGAGAGCTGCTGTCAGTCAGTGCAGACCAGGAATTCTCAACGTTGGGTCCCCAGATGTTATTGGACTTCAACTCCCATAATCCCCAACCAAAGGCCACTGGTCCAATAACATCTGGGGACCCAACATTGAGAATCCCTGGTGTAGACAATACTGAGCTAGATGGACCAAAATGCCCTGACTCAGAATAAGGCTGTTTCCTATGTTCTTCCACTGTGAAATTTACATTTTCTTCATTATATTAAATTAGCCTAAAGATCCTTTTCCCAAGGTGCCTGTGAGCTTACCAGGTGACAACTGGATCACAGATTAGATCCGGGCTACACAACTTCGGCCGTCCAGCTGTTGTAGGACTACAACTCCCATCATTCCAGACTATTTGTCACTGTGCTGAGGAAGATGGGAGTTGTGGGGCTGGAGACCTAAAGTTGTGCAGCCCGGATTAGATGGACATCCAAGCCTTCTTGTGCAAGTCTATACACTTGCATGTGTGTTTATGTGAATAACTGGAGTGGACATGCATTCATTAAAAAGTGAACCTGGGTACAGACCCTCTCAAATGCATGCTGGAGTCAGGAAGTGCACTGCTACCTGTATTCAACATGAGGTGTGAATTACTGTACCTGTGTACACCGTACATTCATATGAGTGCTGAACATAAAGTGTGGAAAAGAGCTAGGCTATTTTTGCTGTTATGCTCATTTGTATTTGAATTCTGACTGGGATTTTTTAATGTTAGGCTGGGTAGAACAAAGTTGAGGGGAGAGAGAGCTGGTTTGGGGAGAAGAGCTGGTCTTGTGTTAGCAAGCATTTTGCTAAGCATGGTCCACCTTGGTTTGCATTTGTATGTGAGCCCTGTAAAACATTCCTTTTAAGGAATGAGGCCATAGTTCAGTGGCAACGCATTTGTGTGGATGCAGAAGGTCCCACGTTCAGTCCCTGGCACCTCCAGGTTAGGGCTGGGAAACACTCCTACCTGAAACCTTGGAGAGATGCTACCAGTCAGAGTAGACAATACTGAGCCAGACCAACCAATGGTCTGACTCTGAATGGCAGCTTCCTATGTTCCTATATAATAAAGGAGTCCTCACCTAGGGTGGCCATATGGAAAAGAGGACAGGAATCCTATAGCTTTAAAAGATGCCCCAAAGAGGAAATTCAACAGGTGCAGCTTGTTATGCAGAAGAAAGAAAAGTTGCCCCTGCTGAAATCCCCTCTTCTGTGCATCTCTTAAAGTCCTCTTTTCCATGTTCCTGTCCTCAACACAAAATAGGAATTTCCTCAGCGCCCGAAGGGGGTGGAAGGATTCAGACAGGAATATTAGCCCCGCGCTTCGCTCTTACCGTTTCTAGCCAAGCATCCGGGATCTGCCCGAGCAGGCCGGACCCCGCGGAGGAGCTGCTCCAGTTCACGTCATGGATGCATCTCCTGGAAGAGCGGAGGAGATTCGTGCTGCTGCTTAACGCTTTAAGCCGTCCTCCCAGCAGAGGTCCCTCGATCCGAGTGAGAAACCAAGAGTGAAGAGAGGTCGCTGTGAAACGTGCAAAGGGGACATGCAGACGACCCGGGACGTCAAGTCTGGTGGCTCATCTACCCAAAGGAGGAGGGCGAGTCGATTGCCGTTGACGAGCGAATCAGCCCTGGCTTCCCTTCCTCGCATTGAAATGGCTTACACGTGCCGACTTTTGACAGGATCG
Organism: Hemicordylus capensis; assembly: GCF_027244095.1. Lineage (NCBI taxonomy): Eukaryota > Metazoa > Chordata > Lepidosauria > Squamata > Cordylidae > Hemicordylus > Hemicordylus capensis. The sequence goes on from NC_069666.1 coordinate 21,014,568, forward strand.
TGGCCAGAGACTACCCAATCTCTTGGGGAAATGGCAGAAATTACCTATTTCATCGCTCCTTTTTTAAAACACATTTCCACACACATTAGAAGGGGCGTGTGTGTGTGTGTGTGTGTGTCTGCGCGGATACCTTCTGTTCTCGCCTTAATGATAATACTAGATCATAAATTAAGATATATATTAGCAAATTGTATACTGAAATAATGTATTATTAAATGATTATTATGTTGTAGCTGTTATCAACGAAACACACACACACCATATATATTATACATGCATTGTATATATATATAACGCTACAACACTGAAGTTAAATTTTTGTTCGTTTGTTTAAAATATTTACACCCCGCCCCTCCAATACATTACTGCTCGGGGCGGCTCACATTTAGCGTCATTCACTACGTTTAGTACATTATTCCAGTACATTATTCCAACATTTAGTACATTATTCCAGTATATAATTTGTTAATGAAAATATTGAAGAGAGAGAGAGAGAGAAATCGACGAGATCGCACCCTGTTCTTGTACGTAAACAAGCATGTACAAGATTCTGGTTTCTGGGCCATACTGCTAGAATTCTCAGTTTGCAAATAAGTCATCATATCAAGCAGCTAGTCCCTAAGGTTATGATAGTCCCTAACAGTCCACCTGTACGTTTTCCTCATTGAACAGCTAGGATGCATTTCAATGAAGCTTACCCCAAGAGAATCTCCTGTTGTTCCTGATTTCCCTGGGATCTGTTGCTATAACTGCAGCACGCATTTTGCAAATCTGTGATCGCTTAGTTGCTTAAATCTCTCTTTTGGTACCAGAGAAGATAGAATACCTTACCGGCAAGAATAGAACATCTTCTGCTAAACTCAGCTTGGTGAGGTCATATGCACGTTTTTGAGTTACATAAAACAACTCAGCTGCCAGAATTTGAAAATCTATCTATCTATCTACCTATTATAATTACCTCTGCGGCTCTCCCCCACCACCCCCGCCAGTGCTTCTAACTTTTAAGAGCACTATCCCTTTGATGAAGCGCAAGTAACTAGCCGCAGGTCTCACGGCTGAGCATGGATCAACTTGGACCTCTCACATCCAAACCCAACGTTTTAGCCACTGGACAATACTGCCCCCCTATTTACTTAACTACATATTAATAGTTTAGCTAATCTTAAAGTAGGAATTGAGATGATATGGATTTTTATGGCAGCAACAGTGTAGGTAGCAATACGGCTAGCAAGCCCATCGGCAAACATGATAGCTGCAAGCTGGAGACTTGTGTGTATCTGTAAAGCTTGCACACGTTGTACCGACTGACTGAAGACGACTCAGTAGCCTATGTGGCAGTTTTGACCACATTTCCCTGCAAGTAAGTCGCACTGATTTCGTCAGACTTATCCAGAACAGACAAGGCTTGCCCGGATGCTATCCTACGCACATACATATCCGGGAGTAGCTCCTAATGAGATACTGAACATAGTGGAGCTTACTCCTGAGTAAATATGCATAGTCTGGTGCCACAAGCTTCTTTTGTATAGGATCCTCAAAATTGCTGAAAGTCGCAACCATGCTAGATTTTGTTTGAAGAGAAAAGCGAAAAGAGGATGAGATTTTTCAAAGAGTTGTAATTCTTTTTTCTTTTCTTTTGAAAAGTGGAGCATAAATGCATTGGAATAAAATGAAGGCAGCCCAGAGATGGACCCTATTCGTCACATCTTCCGGTTGCTACTAGTCTCTGGCGCGCTGGAAACCACCAAACAATCCGAAGAGTGAAATAAAACGTTTCGTCTGAGTGAGCCAAGGGTGAGTTGCGAAGCGTTTACGGTGTGAAAGGCATCCAAAAGGAGATGCTCTCTCTAAGACCATAGTACCAACACGTGTTCTTGCAAACGGGATTGTAATGTAAACAAACACATGCACACGTGCAACAAGTCCAAGTGAAGGGACTCTTCTTTCTGAAAAGGCGCTTCTCTTTCTGTGGGGAATGAAATTGACTAATGCCCTTGGCAAGTTTTCAAGAACCTTGACTGAGATATTTCAGGGTGACATCAGAGACAAGCTGTTTAACCATGTTCATGGATGAAGAAGTGGTTACTCTCCCAAACTGACGCATGTTTTCAGTACATGAACAGGGTATAGAAAGAAAGGGGAAAGGGGAAGCGGAATACACACACCACCACCCTTAAACTGCTGTTGAGGCAGTTTAAGGTTGCAATCCTAAACAGTTATTTAGGAATAAATCCCATGCTGTCCCCAATACACGTGCATACGATCAAACTGCACGGCTGCACACGTACTAAGGAGCAAATCTTCTTGAATTCAGTAGAACGTGCCAATGGAGGATGTGGTGCAGGATTGGTGCTAATCTAATGCACGATCGGTTAGATTGGTGCTAATCTAATGCACGATCATTAGATTAGCACCATTAAACTAAGCTGCCCCAAACTGGACTGATTTAAAATAAAAGTCAGTTGCAGGCATTGCAGGATTGCAAACTGGGAACAATCTTTTCCTCAAAGAAAAAAGAGAGAGAGAGAGACTTCAACGCCCAAATGACCCTTCAAATGAAGGAGATGCAAGGAGCAGATCTGCAAAACAGCCATTCCTAACGGAAGTCAAGTGGCTGCTGCGGAACCCCGGCGCAGACTGGGAAGCCGACGCCGGTGGGAGAATTTGTAGAAAAAGAGAAGGGGAGCGAGGAGCCCCCCCAGCACCCTCCTGTCACTCTGTTCCACTACGCTCTGCGTTCCATTGTTCACTCGTGTCCAATCAGCGTTGGCCGTCTCCCGGGCCGCCAATCGCCTCTGGGGACTGCTGGAGCAGCCCGGTGAAGTCACCGCTCTGCCTCCTCCTTTTTCCCAGGGTTAGTGGGTGGTCCGCGGCGTGCTGACGTCATGCTGCGTATGGGACAGGACAGGCTCCCCTCCCAAGTGCTCCAGGCTGGAGTAGTTAGTTAGGAAAGAGCAGGCAGTGCGTGGGGCTGAGAACCCTTATCTTTCTACACCATAGGACTTTTGCACATCTCCTTCTGCATGGTGGATATTATTTTTCCTTATCCTTTCCTGGGTGCTATGGGGGATCATTCCAAAAGTAAGTGGCTGTATTTTTATTTTTGGTCTGAATATTTTTGCAAAGGGTTGAGTGCATTGGAATGTGGATACGGGCTTAACAGAAGGAGTTTATTTTAGTCAAACCTAAGGCGGGGGACTAAAAAAAATTTTTTTTAATGACGAAAATAGTATCATCATCATTATTATGAATAATAATAATAAACAGAATAATAATAGTATAAATGTTGTAAGCGGTATGTTTTGGATTTTTCTCACACCATCGCTTGATTTGGGCTTGATTCTTACTAAAGCCTCGGGGTTCATGCTGTTGCAAAATTTGCTGGTGCTTTGTTTTTTTAAAGTATATTATGATGGGCTCCTTATGCAGGGACCTTTCTCTAGCAATTCAGCCCTCAACTAGAAAATTATAGAGAAGGGAGAAAGGAGAATATTTATTATTTCGCCGATGCAACCTGATTATCTCACTTGGTAATTCTGAGACTATCAGATTCTCTCTCTCCATTTTCCTCTGTATTTATGAAAGATCTGTAACCGGCGCCTGTGGCAATCTCCTTCGTTTCCACAGGATCGGTGGGGAAAAGTGCGTGTGATTCCCAAAGATCAGGATTGCCAAGTGGATTTTTTTAACGGCTTTTGATTGGGGAGGTTGCTTGTTTGGAGGGCAAAAAGCAAAAGTCTGTAGCAAAAACCCGAGGCTGGTTTGGGGTTGATTTTCAAGTTGTTCTTATTTCCCACATCTTTTTGAGAAAGCCCTGATGAGAGATTCTGTCCGTTCTTAGTGTCCTTTGCTCATTTCCACTGGTAGAAAAACCTGGGATTGCCATGTGTGTGGGCTGCGGGAGCGAAATCCACGACCAGTACATCCTGAAGGTTTCCCCGGACCTGGAGTGGCACGCGGCGTGTCTGAAATGTGCGGATTGTAGCCAATATTTGGACGAGACCTGCACTTGCTTTGTGAGAGATGGCAAAACGTATTGTAAAAGGGATTATATCAGGTGATTCCCTCCCTCCCTCTCTAGCCGGGACATCCAAAAGCAGTAAGAAACACACAGTCCTTTTTTCCCTTTCCTCCTGGCCAGGGCCTTAGCCACCTAAATCTTGCAAAATTCAGATTGAAGTGTGTGGCCGTCGGCATTAAAATTCTGTCCTCCTCCTTTCTTGAATTCTCGCTGGGGGAAATTTAAGGCGGGTCAGAGGATGGACTTATGTCTTTACTCTTTGAACTCCTGACGACCGGAAGTTCAGAAAGAGATCACCACTGGATCCTAATGAATCACAACAACCCTGTTGCTGCTTCAGTGTATGGAGGCGGATAAGAGTGATTTTCCTGTACAAGTTGGGAAATCGAAATTGATTTGGGGACAGCTTATCTAAATAAGTAAGCTCATCGGCCATATGAATCGAGTCAGGAGGATATTTCCTAATCGCAAGACTCTTTTAATGCAGATTTCCTATTGGGTTTGTATCTAGGCCTAGAAATGATTTGACTGGCCTGCATGCCAGCCAAATTCCTGTGCATACTGAAAACAGACTCAGCAACTGTAGTATTAGGAAGACCGGATACTAATTATGCTAATCGAATATCAACCAAAAAAATACTAAAAAGTACCCGAGAGGCGCAAAAATTATTGTTTTAAACGGCGCCTCTCTTGTATATGGCGCTTTCCCGATTAGGTCCCTGCCTGCAGGAACATACACGGTACACATTGTTATTAACCACAGAATAATTACTTAAAAGGTAGCGAAACGTTATCCATATATGCGATGCAACTCCCGTACAGGATGGTTTATAGCACCTGCACCTCCAGGAGTTTCTTTGTTGTTGATCATATCGGCATAGTTATTATTAAGAGTATCGGAGAGGTAGTAATATTATTTCTCTATATGGCGCCGCTGAAATACATGGCTTTAGAACTTAGGTCCCTGCCTCCAGGAGCATACACTTTCTGGTTGTTAGAGCCTAGCGACGAATACGATTTCCCGAGAGGCAGCAAAATGTTGTGATGTCTGATTACGATTTGCTGCAGAGGGGGCTCCACGTTATGTAGACAGAGCCGGACCAGCCTGCTCGAAAGAGACGCTAGGTCCCTGCCGCGAGGGGCCTGCTATCAAAACGGATGATAAACCCTATGGTGCTGGGGAGCGCTCTGTCTGCTGGGACAACAACGCCCGGCCCCCGCTGACGCTTCTCCTCCTCCCCCCCTGCAGGCTCTTCGGCATCAAGTGCGCCAAGTGCGCGGCCGGCTTCAGCAGCAGCGACCTGGTGATGCGGGCCCGGGACAACGTCTACCACCTGGAGTGCTTCCGCTGCTCGGTGTGCAGCCGGCAGCTCCTGCCGGGCGACGAGTTCTCGCTGCGGGACCACGAACTGCTCTGCCGCGCCGATCACAGCCTCCTGCTGGACAGGGCGGGCTCGGCCGACAGTCCCCCGCGCAGCCCGGGACACCTCCAGAGCTCCCGGCAGGGCCTCCAGCTGACAGGTAGGGCCGGCCGTACCCGCATCCTTCTTTCCTATATATCTCGCATTGTACTGCATGGCATGATAGATAGATTATATATAGATTGTTGTATATAATCTCTATGATGTAGATCATTATTGCATTTATAACCTATATTATATTATATTATAATTATATGTTATAGTATCTATAGACTATACACTTGTGTGTATAGACTATACACTTATTGCATGTTTTGTGCAAGTCTGTACACATTGTCTGTACACATTGTCTGTACACATTGACACGTTTCTGTGCCAATGACACTCATTTACAAATTATATGTTATAATATCTATAGACTGTAGATATGTATACATAGACTAAGCAAGTGTCTTGAGGAGGTTTACACCGGTTAAAGTTCAAACATAGGAATGTTCGGTCAGTGTCTCTCTCGGCCTCCCTCCGTTCCCACCCTCCCTTCGTGGCCTTCTCTCTCCAGCCAGCCCTACAGCTGCCTGGATTCTTTCTGCCACGATCCTCGGAAGGCCTGCGCCTGTACAGCCTTCCTCTGCTGTATGAGTGCATAGAAGCCTGTACACTGGCCCATGTGTTTGTGCCAATGACTGTACGCCGATTCGTTTAAAAAGCGAACCTGGGAACAGGCCCCTCCAATGCACCGATACAAATAGAAAGTGTACAGTTCTACATAAAGCGTGAATAAGACGCGCAAGTTTATTTAGGCTTTAAGACTGCACGATTTGGGGAGGGGGGTTGACGCGAAGTGAAACTCCATGCAAATTTATATGGAAGCAAATCCCATTAAAATTAGTACTATTTCCTCTTGGGCAAACATCGGGAGGCACCTCTCCTATTTGTTTGTTTGTTTGTTTGTTTTCTGTACCGCCAAATAGAGAAATCTCTAGCCAACAGAGTACTTTTAGAATCTCCCCTGTGAACGGTGATTTCAGGAGTTATTTAAGCCATCAATTTTAGCAAGTGACTTTCGAAGGATCTCTGCTCCGAGGAGCTTACACTCCTCCCAGTGTCGACAGCATGGGAGAGGAAGGGAGTTAAAAGAAAGGCGAGGATCCTTTTTCTTTCTTTCTGCGACGTTCAGTCCCCTTTGCTGAAAGAACGAGCCGTCCGACGGTTTCGGATGTCTTTGGCTGCTGAAGGCTGCCCTTTCGGAGTGGTCTTTCCAGGGAGGGGAAATGATCACCAAAGAAAGTCCCTCTGAAAGGGGAGAGCCGTGAGCTGCGTGGCTTTCATGGATCCAGGGCAGAGTTGCAGAGGGCGGGCGGGGGGGGGGGGGAGCGCTCCGCTCCCAACTTTTGAAGTTTTCCAGATCTGCTCCTGTGGAAGCCACCCCTCCCTCCTGTGACCAGTACCTTCTCTGCTTCCTATATATGCTTTTTTGCTTTGCTACATATCCTTTTTTGAAGTCATCATGTCAAAGCCCTGCCAGCGAAAGAGAGAGCCAGAAGAAAGCTGCCTTTCAACTCTGCAGGATTCCGCTGTCCCTTCAGCAATATATATACATATACTAAAGGCGGATGCGTGAGATTGGATCCAGCCTCATTCCTCCTCCCCACTTTCTCCCAGTGCCACGCTTTTGTGCAAGAGCCTCCTCGCTCTGCTGCTTAGTTGGGGTGTCAAAACCACAGACTTGTGGAGTTCTCCACCTCGCTGGTCTCTGGGCACCTCCATGTTTAGCGGAGAGGCCCGGGATTTGAAGGGAGTCTTTGCTAGGCCTCGGGTGACTTTCTGGAGTCGCTCCTTTGAGGCTAGAAAGAGATCAAGGCTCCTAAACTGGTGTCACAATCCCGGTGCTGGAGGCTCGACTGCGGCGGAACTCAGGCCTAGGAGCGCTGCTGAAGTGCAGTGACGTCTCTGAGCGCGTACAGAGTGCCCTCTCACTCTTGCATTCTGTCTCCTTCCGGGCTGTGATTTCCAGACAGTCTTGAGCTCCAATAACTGTCTTGAGAAATTTAAGTTTTGGAAACTCTTTCCGGATCGATAGGGAAGAAAATATGACAAACCAAGGCAGAAGTTCTGCTCCTAATTTCCTTGAGGTGGAGAGCAGGGAGGGTGGGATCCTGACAACGGCTGTGCCGTGTAGCCGCCTATCCCTTTATGTAAATAGCATTGGCAGGTTACGATGCTGGTCCATTAGAGGGGAGGGAATACCAAACGTCACTTTGCATCATATCTTTATTAGGACACTTGTTTGTGATCCTTTAGTTAATCCTAATAAAGATATCAATCAATCTGTTCTTACTTTTGCATCATCTATATAACTTTTTTTATCGTCTTCAAACGAATCCTCGATCATCAATTTCATACTCAAACATCCCAGGCAGAGGTGTCAGTTCTTTGGAAAATTTTATCTGCGCAAAATCCTCACGTGCATTTGATGCAAACATACTTTGCATCATTTTGCGTTGATGCAAACTTACGTGGCTGATAGATTTTTGTTCATCTAAAAAGGGAAATATTTTTCATTTGGGCTCTTTGGTACATCTTCACTGCCAGATCCTCATAGTTACTCAGAAGTAAATCAATGGACTAGCTTCCTAGTAAGTGGGTTTCGCTCTGTAGCCTTAGTTTTCTCTTTAATAATCTCTGGCACTTTTCTTTCTTTCTTTTTCTTTCTCTCTCTCTCTCTTTCTTTCTCATTTCCCATATTAGATTTATTTTCTTAAATTCTCTCTCACACATGATATTGACATGATAAATTGTTGTGTAACGAGCCCAACATTTGATTTTAAAATAATTGCAGTGGATTTTTTAAATTTATTTTAAGTCTGACGTGCATAGGCTCTTCCAATATAAAATAGCCTGTATGTCGGAACTGGTTGCTAGCCCGCGCCGATATAAAACTCAGCCCAAGATCGGACCTTCAAAGAGCCATTTCGTGGGTGTGTTGTATTGGGGGGGGGTGTGGTGGTCCCCACCTCCGACATTTGATTCAGCTTTAACATCCGCCTGTCAATGTAGCCAGAAACCTATTTGCTTTTGACCAGGAGCAACAAACCTGAAGACCAGAACGTTCTTTTAATGCAGCATTTTGGTGATTTTAAAAATTGCCTTTATTCTTCTGAACCCGCTAGAAGGCGGACCTAGCTTTTGCGCAGTCTGATCGATATCTTATATTTATTATTATTATTAACCCCCCCCCACCTCCTTCTGACAATGATTCCCTTGCGGAGGGCAGAGCCAGTCTGTTTCCCCCCATTACGTGCCTGTGCGGCGGTTTCTAAGGAAATCTTGCAATTAAATGAGAATGGGCAGAGAGGAGCGAAAGGATTTCAATGCCCGTTTAAATGCTACCATGCACGTACACACACACCCCGTTCCTATACGGTTAGCGATTATTTACTAGAAGTCCACAAGATAGAATTGGGAAAGGACAGCTCCCGCATCATCTTTCTTCTTTTTCAAAGATGGGTTTTTAAGCCAAGCCCCCATCTGGGATGGAGCCAGGCGCTGAAGGGCCTGCTCCTCCTCCTCCTCCTCCTCGGAGACGTGGCTGGCGGAGGATCGGCCTCCTTAGGTCTTGCCTTCAGCAGCCTTCTGCGAGGCGCTGCTTTCAGCGGCAGTTGGGGCGGCTCTATATAAACGGAGCTCGTCTCTCAGGGGCCGCTGAATGTGCAGTCCAAGGCAATGTAAGAAGTTAGCCAAAGGAAACCGCGACTCGCCAAATACGGTGGTCTATCTTTCAAGCTCTCTCTCTCTCTCTCTCTCTGCGGGCGGGGGGAGAAACAGACCCTTCCAGTCATAGCGTATACACATTTTACAACTAAACAAAAGTAATGTTTTAGTTATGTGCAGATTGTAGCTAGTGAATCCTTAACGTTTTGTTTAATTTCAAAATATCACTTTTCTTACAAGACTTTCTGCACCATGTTGCCTCCTCGCTGGACTTACTTAGACGCCTCTTTGCACCCGACGTTTTGGGAAGGGAGGGCTTTCCTCCTAAGGGGTAGCCGCCTGGGTCAGGGAGGCTCAGGGCTCCTAAGGGAGCCCCCCAGGACCTCCCCCCGCGCCCGTGGGAGGGCGCTCCTCCGCCCCTTGGAATACCTGTCCGATGTGTATGGCGTTTTATTTTAGGGGATAGGTCCCTGCCCCGAGAGGCTTACAACTATCTAAAAACCCCCACAAAAGGTGAAGCCACAGAAATGACTGCACTGGCCACCCCCTTCAATTGCACGGCCCCCCTTCAGAAAGGGGCGCCTCTCGCCTCCAGGCCGGCCGCCCCCCTGCTGATCAGCCTGCCTTTTCCCCGCCCCCGCAGATTCGGTGCCCGGGCGGCAGTCCTCGCTGCGTCCCCACGTGCACAAGCAGGCGGAGAAGACGACGCGGGTGCGGACGGTGCTGAACGAGAAGCAACTGCACACGCTGCGCACCTGCTACGCGGCCAACCCGCGGCCGGACGCGCTCATGAAGGAGCAGCTGGTGGAGATGACCGGCCTGAGCCCCCGCGTCATCCGCGTCTGGTTCCAGAACAAGCGCTGCAAGGACAAGAAAAAGTCCATCCTGATGAAGCAGCTCCAGCAGCAGCAGCACAGCGACAAGGCCGTGAGTGCGAACCCGGGGGCGCGTGCGCGTGCGCACGGTTGCTTTTTTGTGGTGGGGGGCTTCTTCCTTTCCCCGGGCCTCTCTGCACGTAAAGATCCCTCCTTCGCCCCTCCCCAAAAGGACCCTCTGGGTCGCTGATCCTAGGAAAGGACACACGTTTCCGCCTGGCCTAGGCACCTCCAGGCGAGGAGGCGCTGCACTCCGCCGCCCAGAGGCGGGAGTTGGGGGCGGTAGAGAAACAGGAGGACCAGCGGCCAGGTGGGTGGCCTCGATTGCGACAGCAATGAGAGACCTCCAAGGCCAAGTGCAAGGCGGATGATCATCCTAGCCATGTGGTCGCCACGAGCCGGCACCGACTTAACGGCACTCAGTCAGTCAATAGGGGAAATAATATGCACGGAATCCAGGCAGCTATGGATGGATCTTGCCTTCCTTCTCCATGCCCCCCCCCCGGCCCCACCGCTCTTGGGCAATGGCACTACTGCCTTTCTTTCCAAGGGCTAAGCAGGGGCGTAGCTAGGGGAGAACATAAGAACAGCCCTGCTGGATCGGGCCCAAGGAAGCCCATCTAGGTCAGCATCCTGTTTCACTGGTGGGCCACTGTCAGCATGCACGCCCTCTCTCCAGCTGTTACTTCCCTGCAAGCTGCATCCCCGGGCTAAAGTCCTCTCTTAAGGAGACGCCGATCTTGGCCCGTGCGTGTTGAAATCAAACGCCTTGCTTCGCCGATTGGCCCATTAGCGCCAGTGGGCAGCTTTCCGGACCCCATAAGTCCCCGTCCTCCTCCAGCCAGGAGGGGCTTGCTCGCCCTTTGCCTCAGGGCGCTTCTTCAGCCCCCTGATCCCGAAGATCGAGGAGGACAGATGCAGGGTCCCTGCAGTCCGGGCCTCCCTTCCCTGAAAGTCTTCATTCAGGATCTGCAATCGTTCCCCCGCATTTTAAGACGCCTTCGTCTCCCGCTCCAAGAGGCAGACGGGCTGGATTGCCTCGCCCAAGGTGCCTCGGTTTCCCCGCTCTTGCTTGTCGTTTGACTGGAGTTTATTTAAAATCGTGGTGGGCAAATTGTCGGAAGGTTACTCTACAAGTATGTCTAGGAATATATGTCCAAGAATGCTCGAGAGGTGTGGCGCCATGCAATGCTGTGCACGCTTACCTGGGAGTAAGCCCACTGAATGCCGTGGGGCTTGCTTCAGAGTAAACCTGAGCAGATGATGCGCTGCATCCGCGTGAGCCGAAAAAAACTCCCAGTCACAAATCCATTAGGTAGCCTTTAGGCAAATCGCAAAGCTCGCCGGAGGATCGTGTCCAGGCACTAGACACCTTCCCCCATCTCTAGTCTGGGGGTCTAATAATGCTGACATATTTTCCAGTGGCCCCCTTTTCCTGGGACACTGTATACTGGACTTCAATCCTCATCATCCCCAACGGTGGGGTGTGTGTGTGTGATGGGAGTTGTAGTTCAGCATCTGGGGACCCAAGATTGAGAACTGCTGCCTTAATAGGGATGTTGTATGGATGGCTGACAGCGTTTGTGAACTCTCTAAACATTCTTACGATCGCACACTTCCTAGAAGTCAATCCTATTTAAACACACTGAGACTGACTGACTTCTGAGTATATGTGCAAAAGGATTGGGTTGCACAGCACTATATAAATGCTAAGGGCACGATCCTCTGAAAGTCCTCCTTTGTAAGTCAGCCTCATTGAAACAAATCGGAAAGACGCAAGAGAGTGGATTTTGCCATGGACATTAGTATTGGGTGGAGACCAAATAAAATCCAAAGGGTAATTTTAAAATGAATTTTTAAAAAACAAACAAACACGGATTTCCACTTTGCTTTCTTACACAGCCGAAACATTTCAAATATAGTGAAATTTATTAGGAAAGAGTGGGGCAGAAAATAATAAATATTAACCTCTGTGAAATTGATGCGCTCGCTTATAGAATGCAGAACCAAATGAAAGCGAGCAGAAGGAAAAGCGATTTATGAGCCTGAACACAGTTTTATGTGCAGTGTCTGGTCCGCGCCACCCTTTGCACATTTGCCCAGAAGTAAGCTGCCTCGTATGCCGTGGAAATTACGCTTCTAACGGGGACCATTGGGTTGCATGACAACCCGACAGGGAACCTTGAGGTTAGAATCTGTATTATTATTAGGAGCTGGTTACATTTCAGGGGGGCAGACAGAGGGAAAGCCTGATGAGCGAGCAAGCCCTTCCTTTAAATGTAGGAGTGCAGAAGAGAGACACCTGGAGGGGGAGAAAACCTGAAGACACAGGCTATGAGATGGAACGTTCCGTCAAATGAAGGGGGGGGTTCGCCTCAGATGCTCGTGTGGAATCTGCAATCTGCAGTTCTTATTCAGTTAAATGGGCTTTGCATAGAACTTCCTGGATAACTTCCTTTGCATAGAACTACCTGCATGATCATGGCACCCAAATGAAAAACAGCTCCTTCGCTGACCAACAGTGGAGGTACCAGGAAAAAAAACTTGAGGGTGGAGGGTACAGAAGGGGCAAAATGCATGTATGGATGGGTGAGCTAGGTCCCACATATTAGATTTCTGAAACAGTGGGGTGGGGAGCTGCTTGGGGGTGTGTGCTTGTCCACTCATGCCCCCCCCATGGACTCACCCTTGTCTTGTGACTACATTACTCAATGGAAGACCCACTGACATGTAATAGTCCTTTAGAGTAATGCTTGAGAAGTTCTGTTGAATAACTTCGTCTGGCAGTCAGCTAATAACCGCCTGTAAACAAGAGCCCCAGTTTTTAGTAGTAGTATTTATCTTAATACAATAAGATTTAAAATATAAGGTTTTAAAATGTATTGATTTAAACACCCACTTAAAAAAACCCCACCAACAACTCCTCTTAAGAAGACCCCTAAATATCCCCAGTTTGCTTTTAGTACCCTTCTTGGGAATAAATTGTGTTAACTTTGATCTGGGGAGGAACCATCGTCTTGGAGGGGTGAAAGCTTTGAGGAGAAGCAGAAGGCGAGACTGGAGAAAAGCGGAAACAAATTCTATGGGAAAGACTGCCTTTTTGCGGGGCAGTGGTAGTTTATCTCTGCATATCAGAGGCAGAGGTATCTCGTTTCTCCATTAATTAAATGATTTAATTTCCATTTAGTTACTACTCTCTACCAACTGAATGGGGTGGAGAAATGGGGTCACTGCATTATTGATAGCAGTTCCTGTTGGGGGAACAGGAGGGTGTGTGTGTGTGTGTGTGTGTGTGTGTGTGTGAAGTCAGCAAGAGTCCAATTTACTTTGGACCAAGGGTTGTATACACCCATGGCCAGATTTTGTAGACTAACACCAGAATGCCAACTAGAAATGATTGAAGAGAGTTTTACACACACTCTGTAACTGCAGATTACCACTTCCCCATTCTGGATCTCCCCCCTCCACAAATTTCTGCGGAAGCTGTTTCTTTCTCTCCCTAATCTAGGACACTTTGAAACAGATAGTTTCCCACATACATACACCTGTTCCCAAATATCAGCAGGCCTTTGCCATTGGGGACTTGTAAAAATAGCATCCTTTCATCTGAGGGGGGTGTGTGGGTAGGGGGCAGGTTTGAGCTCCAGGACCTGTTGATTATCCTGGAGCTCAGCTCTGCAAAACTGTAAGCAATACTGAGGAGTGTGCTTTTGAACATGTGCAGAGTTAGTTCTCATTGCTGAGCCTCTGGGACTCAGCAATGACTCGGCCCCATGTCTCTGGCATGCATAAGCAGTAGGGGATTTAGGCACAAGTTAAGTAAGTTATAGTTTAGGGCCTTGCATTATGAGGGGCCTCTGAATTAAAAGACTACATATATTTCCATTTAGAGGTATTTCTGATGCAAATAGGCTTATTGCATGATTACTGTTTTTGTTAGATTATTACTTTTTCATTGAATCTTTGTCAGGTAAAAATAAAGATGTCTTATTTCTATTTCCATTGTCCTTTTGGTTAGAACAAAACATTGTTTGTAATGCTATGGGATCTTTTAAGCCTGATATAGTTTAGGGCCTGAGCATGTCATCATCCGGCCCTATTCATAAGGGTGCAGTTCCCAGGTATCAGTTAGACCTGCTGCAGCAGATTTTGTGTCCAAAATACAAGTGGGAGGGTGTGTGTGGAGTCCAGGAATGTCCTAGTCTTCTCAGATGAGTGGAGGGCTGGTTTTGATGTAGTGACAATAGATGGATCTGGGCCTTTAACGCAACACTACATCCACTAAACTTTCATGGCTGGGCATGATGGAAGTTCTAGTCCAACAATATCAGGAGACCCACACGATGGGAGCCCCTGAGCTAAGAGACTGAGCTGTGAATCTGAATCTTGCTTTGGCTATGAACCCATGAGGTCACCTTAAGCAAGCCTGTGCTCTCTTAAGCCTCAGCACACTGCTGCAATATGGATGATAATATCTTTCATAAGGAATCTGCATGAATTGTCTTGTAATCCTCACAACAATTCCATAAGGGTTGTAAGGATTACAAGACAATTCATGGGAAGTTGTTGCCAAGTATTCTTACTACCTCCACAACCTACCAAGGTCTTTTTTGGGGTGGTGATGATGGAGAAGGACATCCCATAACTCTCCATACTATTCCTGCACAGGGCCAGACTGAGGGCACTGAGAGGGCGGTGGAATGTATGTAGGGAGGGAGATGGGTTTTGGGCAGAATGGGTACTTAAGGGTGGGAGTATTCACTGCTACCAAGTGTGGTGGGGCGCACCGGGAATATGCCCTGTTGCCCTGTGGGATAATCCAAGCCTGCTCCTGCACTCTTTGACCGTGGATGCTTTCCCCAGCGATTCACCGGTAAAAGGCCGATTTGCTTTGCGTGGGTCTTTGCTGACCATTTGTCTTTCACTCCTCCCCCCACCCAGAGCCTGCAGGGCCTGACCGGGACCCCACTGGTAGCTGGCAGTCCCATCCGCCATGACAGTGCCGTGCAGGGCAACGCAGTGGAGGTGCAGACGTACCAGCCCCCTTGGAAAGCTCTCAGCGACTTCGCCTTGCAGAGTGACTTGGACCAACCTGCCTTTCAGCAACTGGTAAGAGGCAGGGCCGGGTGGGAGGGATCTCCCTTAGTTTAAGCCTTCATCCCTAACCAAGCCAAGGGGGTCACGTCCTTTCATTCAGGAGTCAGGAGACAGGTTGGGAGGCTCCTTTCTCTCCCACCTGAGAGCTGGGCTGTCTGAAGCCTGCCCATTCAACAGCTTAACCATGCAGCCCTACTGGGCAGTTAGATGCACAGTTAAATGCACGGCTAATTGTGCAGCTCTACCTGATGAATAGCAGGCAGCCCGGCTCTCGGGCGGGGGAGGAAAGAGCCACCTGAGCTGCTGCCTCTAGCTCCCCTCTGGCTTCTTAGGATGAGTTGCTACTCAAATATATCTTCCACCAGCTCCATGGCTGGCTTATCTCCTAAACCTCGCTCAGTCAAGGGTATTGGGAATATTTATTATTTTACATTTATATTCCATGCTCCAAGGATCCCAGAGCAGTGTACGTGTGGGCAGGTTAGGTTGAGAGAGATAAGTGACTGGCCCAGAGTTACCTAGGATTTGAACTCGGGTCTCCCTGGTCCTAGTCCAACACTCTAACCTCTACACCATACTGGCTCTCAGTTGCTGCATGGGAAGCATGGCAGAAAATCATGCACTTTTTACTCTGGATTAATAATTCTAGAACAATTAATAACTCCAGTCCACAATTGCTAACACAGATTAGAACCATCATTAAATGTACTGGAAGACTGTTAAGGGATTGGAGTGGGTAGCAAGGAGTCCATCCACTTTATTTTATTTATTTATTTATTTATTTATTTATTTATTTATTTATTTATTTTTACATTTTATATCCCGCTCTTCCTCCAAGGAGCCCAGAGCAGTGTACTACATACTTGAGTTTCTTTCACAACAACCCTGTGAAGTAGGTTAGGCTGAGAGAGAAGTGACTGGCCCAGAGTCACCCAGCTAGTCTCATGGCTGAATGGGGATTTGAACTCGGGTCTCCCCGGTCCAAGTCCAGCACTCTAGCCACTACACTTTCACCACCCTGTTTATGAGGGCAAAAGAGCATTTAAACTGCTAAGTGGTGTTTTGTGTGTGGTGGTGGGGAGAAGCAGGCAATGCTCAGGTGGAAAGATACTGTTGTCCAGGAAGGCCTAAAATATGGTGGGGAGGAACGGCTCCACAATCTATGCTTGGATATATATATTACTGTCCAGTAAACACAGATTCATTCGTTGCTGAGCACATAGTTCTTAAACATAGGAACATAGGAAGCTGCCATATAGTGAGTCAGACCATAGGTCCATCTAGCTCAGTATTGTCTTCACAGACTGGCAGCGGCTTCTCCAAGGCTTCAGGCAGGAATCTCTCTCAGCCCTCTCTGGGCGATGATGCCAGGGGGGGGGACTTGAAACCTTCTTCTCTTCCCAGAGCAGCTCCATCCCCTAAGGGGGGGATATCTTATCTTAAAGTGCTCACACAGTTAGTCTCCCATTCAAAGGCAAACCAGGGTGGACCCTACTTAGCAAAGGGGATTCATGCTTGCTACCACCTTCTCAACTTCTTTTCTGCCTTTCTGCCCTTTATGCCCGGAACTGCCTCCTAGAATACCTGTATGATGCCACCTCTCTCACTTCCTTCAGAGTCCTTCTCACCACCCACCTCTTCCATTAAGCTTTCTAGTATTAACCTGCATTAGTCCTCATTCCTTACTGCAATGTAGCTCTTGTACATGCAACTGCATTTCTTAGCAGTGACATTATAGTAGCATTCTTCCCACTCTGCTTCCATCTCCTTCCCTTTCCTCTTCCTTTCAGGGGATGAGGCCATAGCTCAGAGCACCTGCTTGCATGCAGAAGGTCGCAGGTTCAATCCCTGGCAGCATCTTCAAGATAGGGCTGGGAGAGACTCCAGCCTGTAACCTTGGAGAAGCTGCTGCCAGTCAGTGAAGACAATACCAAACTAGATGTGCCAACGGTCTGACCGAACTCAGTAGAAGGCAGCTCCCTATGTTCCTCTGGTGTTTCTTCGGCATCAGATTTAAGATTGTAAATTCCTGGAATAGGGACTTGTCTTTTGTAAAGTGCCATACATATTGAGAGTGATAAATCATCATACAAGAATTCTGTATCCAATGGTGTACTTAAGAAAATAAGTCACCTAATGGTGCAGCGGGGAAATGACTTGACTAGCAAGCCAGAGGTTGCCGCTTCAACTCTCCGCTGGTATGTTTCCCAGACAGCAGCGATATAGGAAGATACTGAAAGATATAATCTCATACTGTGCAGGAGGAGGCAATGGTAACCCCTTCCTGTAGTCTACCAAAGACAACCACATGGGCGCCACGAGTCAACAATGACTTGACGCACACTTCTACTTCTACTGTTTACTTTACCTTACTTTACTTAAGAGAATGGTCATAGGGAAGATTATTCCCACTTTTCCAATGCATCATTGCTTATGGACTGATTAGAATATCCAAGCGGTATAGCCCTATTCAGACATTATGCTGTATGTGCATACAGACGTCTGTATACATGTGTGAATGTGCACACATTCATTTTAAAAGTGAATCTGGGTATAGGTCCCCTCAAATGCAGGGTACAGATAGGAAGTATACTACTATGCATGTGTTGAACATCATGTGTGAATAATGTACAGACTTGTATATGTATATACTGCACAGACTTTGTGAGATGAACTTAATGGCCTTTAGTATAATTGCAACAATGGAACTGAAGGTGGTGCCTCCAGCCCCATGAATCAAATGTATTCAAAGAGTAAGGGGGACCTTGGGTATGGCACACCAGCTATTTGCTACAACTCTCATTGGAATGTTAAATGACTTTGTCTGAATAGAGTTCAGTACAGGAGATGGGGCTGTGTTTGTACTTCCGAGGAAAAAGTATTTTGAACGGAAATAATAGCTGGAATGGTTTATTGGAGTTAAAAATCCTGGTTTGTAAATGTGGAGCACTTTGACTTGACTTGCTTGAACTCAGCTGAGTTTTATTCCAGGAACTCTTTGACCCCAGAAACTCTCTTCATCTGGGGGAGAGTTGTCTATCTCACCAGTTACAGCTGTTAGTTTTATTTTGCAGAGGGGGAAGTGATGAAGTCTATTTAATAAACAAGGAGGCTCTTCACACAATCAGTGTGAAGAGCCATAAGCAGGTTTGTGGGGAGAGCGGGCTTAGCCTGCAGATGATCAAACGGCAGACCCCAGAGCCCGGGGGTCTACTCATGTGTTGCAGCATGCCGTGGCAACATAGTCTGGGAAATATACCAGCAGGGATTAGAACCAGCAACCTCTGACTTTCTAATCAAGTCATTTCCCCGCTGTGCCATTAGGTGATGAAAGAGTCTGTAAGGACATTAAGAATAAAAAAAAAATCCCTATGTACAATTAGTTATTTGGTACAGGTTTGTGTGGAAACACCTTATGGAATGAACCTAGATTGGAGGTATTTTTGCCCTTCCCATCCAATATAGCTTCATGTACAGATTTTTTTTTTTTTTTAAAAATCTAGATTATTACTTTTTAGGCTTTGGTGGTGAGGAAGCTGTATTAATATAGTTAAGCCTGACCCAGATAAAAGATTGTGACGTTGTGGAATTGTTCCTTTTAGCAAGCGGAGAGGTTCAGTGCTGCGTTGATTTTTAGTTTTTCTATAGCAGCTTGCTATAGTTAGTGATGAAACCATCTTTCTGCAACCTCAAGGAAGGCTTCAAATCAACATGAAAGAGCTTGTCACAGCATGTAGACTGCAATCCTTTAGTTGCTTACTCTGAGTAGTTCCATTGAGACTAGTGGAATGTCACTGTAAAGCTGTATGTTTTGTAAGACAAAGGTACAATATATTATTCATCAGGAACCTATTGATACATGATGTTATACATGCAGATAGGTGTCTGTACACTTGTCATGTGTGAGTGAATGTACATGTGTTAATTTTAAAAGTGAACACAGGATACAGATAGGAGGTGTATTACTGTATGTGTATTGAATATAGTGTCTGGATAACTATGCGTACACTCGAACCTGTACAACAATTGTATATGAGTTGAACCAAATGTGAACAGGGTTATTAGCTGCTTGAGAACAGATCAGGAATGTAGCTGCCCACCCAAATTGTACTGAATCATCAAACTGTATTGAATTGCCTATATCCGTTTCAGAATTTTATATATTTTTTAAAGTATGTTGTGTTTTTGAATGTGGTTGACTGTTTGCTATGGTGAGCTGTGAGCTGTGATAGAATATCACATAGAATAGAACTCTATTCTCTGACAGACAGAAGCACTCTTACCCCCAGACCTTGGGGACCCAGTCCGTGGCTTCCAAGGTCCACGGGGGCCTCCAAAGACCCGGGAGAGGCCCTTTTGCTGCCACCCCACCCCACCGCTGCCCCACGGCGCCGAACTGCAGCGCTGGACACTTCAAGAATTCAAGTTGCCATGTGCGTGGCTGGGGCGTGTGGGGTGCAGGCGTGGAGCCAGCCGACTGGCGGCCCCCCTGATGACTGGAGGGAGAGAAAGGGGAATAGACACTTTCAGGCAGCAAATGCTGCCTGAGAAGAATCAGCAAGCGCTCACTCGGGGCTCCCAGTAGCCTGAGCATGAGGGGTTTGTTGGGGCCTCTTCTGGAGCCCAAGCCATACCCCCTGGGGGCTTCAGTGGCCCCTACCATTGGCGGCCCGGGTTCTTTGAACCCGTTCGCACAATGGTGGCAATGCCCCTGGTGGGGTGAGCTGAGCAGGCCCACCCCAGCCCCAGGGTGGCGGTGACATCACGGGCTTGCGACACTCTAGTATAACTGTGCAGGCATGTAGGAGCTTTCTCGCCGTTCTCAAGGGCTGCTGGGCTGAATGGTCAGGGCCAGCAGCCGCTCCCACTCCACCCACTGCCACCACAGGGGTGGGGGAAGCCTGCTCAGCTCACCCCTACCTGCCACCACCACCCCCGGCTGTGAACATGGTAGTTTGAATTCCGGAACTGTTCAGCACCGCAGTTTGGCGGCACCACGGGGCAGCGGCAGGATGGGGTGGCCACAGGAGGCTCCCCCTAACTTTTTAATTTTAACTTGCGGTGGCGGGAGCTCCAAAGCCCTTCAGGTACAGGCACCAAAATTGCCTTGGTGCTCCCCTGGTGATAGAATAGAATAATGTTTTATCTTGGGAATAGAGAAGAGGATGCTAGTCAAGGGTCTCTCAGGCCAGGCTCGTTATGAGCTCTTCTATCACAAAGATATCTTGTCGTTAATGTTTTATATAAGCTGTGAAATATGTCAGGGTTTTATCAGGTCTGCTGATATTGTTGTGTTGTGAAAGAGAGTGTATTTTTCCATATTCCCAACTTAGCCTGGGCGGACTATTCTTTGTCTAAAAACTTTGGCTGGATTTTGAAACTCTCATGAGGGTTTGCTCTGTAGCTGGACTTGAAACTGGCCCTGGGCATGTGCGCAGCTGCTGCTAACATGCACTGACGTCATGCTATCAGAAGAGATATTAAGAACTTGGCTCTAGGATCTGTGGCCCTAGTTAAAAAGCATTTAGCATGGCACATGCAGAGAACCGCTCTCAGGACATTGCTACAGAGCATTCTGTCAGGTTGTTATTGTAAGCAGATATATGGCTGTGCAAATGTTTAGGATTGTAGTGTGAGCTGAATTTGTGTTGGTGCAGATTTTCTCGTGAAAAGCTGGCTCAATTCTTACTAAGGCATAGCTTCAGAGAATGATCAGAGGCGCACCTAGGTGATTTTGGAGCCTGGACCTAAAGGCATTTTGCCTCACCACCACCGCACCGCAAGATAAGCATCATCCCCCTGCGCATGCGCACACACAGACAGTGACACATGCAGTATTTTTAACATGTGGGTTATTGAGGGCACAAACAGCAACTGAACTCACTAGAATGTAAGAATATAAAACAGGTATAGTTATGCAATTATGCATTAGCAGAAACCTTTTAATATGCAACAACATATTCCTATCTCTCTTTCCCCACTTTCCCTTTGCCTCTAAAGCAGAGGTCACACTTGGCGTCCCGGCACAGGTCACAGTCATGCCCGGCCGCCCAGCGCAGTGCGGTCTGGTGGTATGGCACAGCTCCGGGCGCCCACACTACTCGTGACAGACTCGAGGATTTGCGGGGGGGGGGGAGCAGGGAGTGTGGAGGCCCTGGACTTTGGCCCTGAAGTCCAGGGGTAAGAGCGCCTCTGAGAACGACGAATAAAATACTGTAAGGATTCCCTTACTGTCAGAGCTGCTGGACAGTGGAACTGTCTACCTAGAACAGCCCTGCTGGATCAGGCCTATGGCCCATCTAGTCCAGCATCCTGTTCGCACAGTGGCCCACCAGATGCCGATGGAAGCCACAGGCAGGAGTTGAGGGCATGCCCTCTCTCCTGCTGTTACTCCCCTGCAACTGGTACTCAGAGGCATCCTGCCTTTGAGGCTGGAGGTAGCCTATAGCCCTCCAACTAGTAGCCAATGATAGACCTCTCCTCTATAAAGTTATCCAAACCCCTCTTCAAGCCATCCAGGTTGTTGGCTGTCACCACATCTCGTGGCAGAGAATTCCACATGTGGATTATGCGTTGTGTGAAAAAGTACTTCTGTTTGTTGGTCCTAGATTTCCTGGCAATCAGTTTCATGGGATACCTCCTGCAGTGATGGGCATTCCTTCAATGGAATTTTTCAGGCAGACTGGACAGATCTGCCAGGGATGTGATTGCAGGTGCCTGCACTGAATAGAGGGTTGAACTAGACCTTCAAGGACCCTCCCCACTCTCACGTTCTATGGTCCTATTTGCTAGCCCTTCAGATATCTGAAGTGCTGTCACAGAGGGAGTGTAACAGACTTGTTACCCGCTACTCCTGAGGGCAGGACTAGATTCAATGGAGGGTGAGAAAGCCGATTCAGGCTAGACATTCGGAAAGATTTCCCCACCGTAACAACTGTCTGATGCCAAGCAGCTCAATTCTCACTCGGGCAATGTGAAAACAGGGTCATTTCAATGTGTTACACTTTTTAGTGGGGATATGCTAAAAATGTGATGTGTGGGAAACAAATTCATTTTGGGGAAGGTGTGTAAAAGGCAAAGGTCTAGGGGGACCTTCATGAGTTGAGTATACTCAAGGTATGGCCTGAAGGTCACAGGCTGCACCCTGCTTGCTTAGCTAAGCCAGCCTTTATCTGGTCAGTGCCTGGGCAGGGGGTATATAGCTATAATTGAGTGAAAGGGTTCAAAGAACCTGCACCCCTCCCTATTTTCTTCAATATCTCCTTCACTCTGAGGGCCCGCCAGAGAGAGGGGTGAACACAAGCCCCTTCTCCCCTAGCTATGCCCCTGCACCTGGGAACCCTATGTATGCCCCTTCCAAGCTGGAATATAAATGTAATGAAATTTCTGAAAATGCATCCCTGCACATGTGTCTCCTTGAACGTGTGAAATGGCCCTTAGCTTTAAAGAGAGTGGCAACTCACTCCTAAAACTTGCCAAATACAATCCCACACAGACATGCTTAAGCCCACAGATGTCATCTCTGTGTTAGGCTGTGGACATTGTTCCAGCAAATAAGAGGTTAGCGTAGGTGTGTCGACAATGACAGGCTCATTCACACAACTACATTTGCGGGTGGGGAGTACACAGTAGTGTAAGAACCTGCCTATCTGACCTGACAGGTTGCCCTCAAGCAGTGGTGGCTGGTGATTCCTGGGACTAGGGTGGGGAGGCAGGGCAGGTGATGGGTGGAGCCAATTGTGGGCAGCTGCAGAGGCGTCGCCAGGACCAGGCGGGTGCCTTAGCAATAACTGGCAAAGTGCAAATTTGTAGCTAACAAGCAAGAACAAAATACAAACATTCAAGCACACAAATCTCAATTGCTCATCAGCAGAGATAAAGAGACAAATGGAAAACATCGGTTGCTTTATAGTGTTTAACAGGACTGCAGTAGTGTGTAGACTTGTATGTAACACAGAAGGATCAGAACACAAGTAAAGCACAGACCAGCTATAAAAGGCTGCCTCTATGGAGAGTAAATGCATCCAGAACTCACCAGGGCAGCTCTGCCTGCCTGATTTCAAAAATGAATACTACTACTAATAAATAACAACAACAAGAAAGAACTCCGAGCCAGAGTGGTGCAGTGGTTAGTGTGCTTGACCAGACTGGGGAAATCCAAGTTCAAATCTCCATTCAGCCATGAAACTCACTGTGGGACTCTGGGACAGTCACTTATCCCTCAGCATAACCTTCCTCATAGGGCTGTTGGGAGGATAAATGCAACCATGTGCACCACTCTGGGCTTCTTGGAGGAAGCACAGACTATACATGTAAAAGTAAATAAATCTATATAAGCCACAGGTAAAGCAGAGACCAGCTACAAAAATGGAGAACAAATGCATTCTGAAGTTACAAGGGCAGCAATGCCTGCCTATTTCAAAAATACATAAATAATCAAAAAATCACAGGTATTTCAATGATACTTGCTGCAGCTATGAACCATTTCCTTTAACTTAGAGGACACCATGGGAGGAAGCAAAGATGCATGGAGAACACCCTCTCCCTAGGCCATGCCTGCTGAACACCATGCTGGAGGTCATTTTGCCCACCTTGGGTACATACCACTTACCCTGGGTGTCCATTTTAGCAAGCAACAGATGTTCATTTTAGAGATCACTTCCTCAATCATTGCCCAATGAACCATAACCCCAGTGGACATATTAATGTTACAGATACTGTGGCCACAATCCAGAGAAAAACATAGCAAGTGGATTTTAAAAATTATTTTCCTTCCAACAGAATCCATTCCTTCTCTGCATCACACCTACATGGAAAGCCACTTCTGCAATTAACTGAAAAGCAGTTTGGACTCAGAAATCCATGCATATGCCCTAAAAGAACTTTCTGGCTTCTTATGCCAGTTTCTAATCTAATTAGTCCAGTCTTACTGTTTGCTGTTCCTTCCAATGTTTTATGGCATGCAGAGGCGTATCTAGGGAAAATAGTGCCTAGGGCAAGCACTGAAATTGCCCCCCCCTGTCCAAACATCTCACACCGATCTTTCAGATAACTTTACCATAATATCAGCTGAAAAATACAAGTCAAGCTCGTTAATCTTTTAATCTTTCAAAAACTATTTAGCAGTGGACGTAGCCAGACCAAAAAATGCTGGAAAACTACAAATTTCAGTATGCTGGGGCTCATGAAATACCCAAATACTATGTGGAGGTATGCTTGGAAAACTAAACAGAAGTGCCTGTCTAATTCTGTATTATGTATTGTAGCATCACTATTACATAAGTTTTAAAAATAAATGGAGAATTTGACTTTTCCCAGATACTCTGAAGATAATTAAAGGATATGCAGAGACAGTTAAAATGAGAGAAAGAAAGCAAGAAACTCCCAGTGGACCTTAGTACTAAGGATTTCACACTGATTCAAAAGACAAACTCACCATTAATAGCTATATTATTAAGACATCACATTTAACTCACTTATCAAAAGAAGCAAAGTAAGAGCAAATGAATACAATCCTAGCTCATGCTTCAGCTCAGTATTCACAAGCCCTGATTCTCTGTACATAGTGCCAAACTGAATATGTGTGCAGTGACTTATATTACATTTAATTTTTTTAACCTGTAGCCCCTTCGGGGGGCTTCCTAAAGGCCATGTAGGGGGTCTGCAAAGGTTCCTCCTACCCCCAATGGCCTCTAGGGCCTCACAGTAACCATTTGAGCATATGCAGTGGCAATTTAAATAAAAACAAAAAACAAAAAAACAAACAAAAACAAAATGGCTGCAGCACATGCTCAAAAGGCCTCTGTGAGGCCTGGCATGGCCTAGGGCCTCACAGAGGCCATTTGAGCATGCACAGTGGCCATTTTGTTTTCGGCGGCCATTTATTTAATTTCTTAAATTTAAAAAATGGTGCCCCCCTTCAAGTGGTGCCCGGGGCACATGCCCTGCCTGCCCTACCCTAGATTTGCCCCAGATGGCATGTCATTTTGGGAATGGGCTATTATAATGCTTTGCATAAAGATCAGAGAACATGGCTACATTCTTCCCCTCCAAGCAAACACAAAAAAGCCAGCAAAAGGTTAGATTTACCAACAGCCAGCCAGCCTGCTCTCTAGCCACAATGGTGATTGGATTCTTCTGGCTAAAATAAAAATACTTCCCCACCCTCTGGGCACTCTGATTGGCTGCCTGAGGAGTCAATCACCCGAGTCCCAATCTGATTGGTTTATAGGGCAGTCCTAGGACCACCTATTCCGTAAAACAAAAGTGAGCATGCTTATTGTCTCCTGCCTTATTAACATTTTAAAAGATCTGGGGCTTCTCATTTGCTCTTTGAAGTTGGTGCTACTGTTGCCCAACTCACAACTCTTAGTAGCAGGCTGCAGGCAAGAGCAGCAGGGAACAACAGAGGGAGGCAGTAGGCACACAAAATAGAGGCAGGGACCACATGGCTGATGGACAAATTGAAAGTGAGCGCTGCCCACTTTGCCCATAGATAAGATCCACCCCTGGCCTCAAGTCCTCTAGAGTAGGGATTCTCAACATTGGGTCCCCAGATGTTATTGGACTTCAACTCCCATAATTCCTAGCCCCAGTGGCCTTTGGTTGGGGATTATGGGAGTTGAAGTCCAAAAACATCTGGGGACCCAACACTGAGAATCCCTGCTCTAGAGTGACCCTATACCACAGGATAAACAGAAGTACAATGGCACAACTTGTTGGTGCAAGTACTTAGGAACAACAATATTTTTAGGAACACAGTTTTAGGTGACCGCAATCACCTTCCTACCAATAAAAGTTTACAAACATTTGATTAAACATTAAGTGCAGAAAGTGCAACACAGGCCAAAGAAAATATGCAAGATAGTATACATGGAAACACCTTAAACAAAACAAAATACGCTCATTGTATGACCAGTACTTCCAGAAAGTGACAAAACGATACTGGAAATAAAACTGAGTGTGGAGCAAGTGTTTAGGACTGGCATGTGCTTGTACTATAAACTAGTGTGTTCAGAGGTGTAACTATGGGGGGGCAGGGGGGGCACATGCCCCGGGTGCCATCTTTTCTGGTCACGTGGGGGGCGCCGCCATGACCAAATTTTTAAAAAAATTTTTAATTTTTTTTTGTTAATATAAATGTTTCCTGCTCAGTGCAGCAGCACTGCAGCAGTCAAGGGAGCGCGTTGGTGCCCCCTTCCCCACGAGCGGTCCCTTCCACGCCGCCTGCGCCCCCCCCCATTGCTTTGCTGGCGCCTGGCGGCCAGTCAGTGGCCTGGCTTGGTGGCGGCGGGAGCTTGTTAGGAAAATCCTAAGTATAATGTAGTATGTTGGGAGGGCGGCGGGGGGGCGCCATTTCAGTGCTTGCCCCGGGCGCCGTTTTCCCTAGTTACGCCTCTGTGTGTGTTCACAGTGCTAACCAATTAATGGCTGACATCCAGACTAACCCTGCTCTAGTGGAATGAACAAAGTTGCACACATGCAAGAAGTTTGCACAGCTGTATAATTGCTCAAAGTTACACGGTCTCTTGCACTCTCGTTGCATCCTGCTTGAGCAACGAGGCTAGCAGCATAGGGGCTGACATCCAGACTCGTGTTGTGCTAGGACAATGAGAATCGTCATTGCACTCACATTTGAGAGCTGCGCAGAGTTGGGAGTGTGCCACAGTGTTGCACCACTGCCAGTGGAAAACCCCTTCCACACAATATAAATCTGTGGTCATTGTGCAATGTGTTATTATGCAACTTGGCAACATCATCTGCTAGTGCAAGAACAAGCCTGGGACAGAATTCCTTGCTTGGCACTAGGTCCTTGTGCTACTCCAACAGCAGCCTAGAATGCATGCTCCCAACTTAGTGGAACGTGCTTAGTGTCTGCCTAAGAGCAGTGTCACTGTAGATGTCAGCTAGTTGGTTTAAATGGCTCTTCTTCACGGGGCTGTGGTTCAAGATTGCTGATAGGATGCTCTGCCTAGATACTGGAACAATAATTGCAGCTGAATATCAAGGAAGGTGCACACATCTAGGAGAACCTATCCCCCCCTCCTTCTCCTAATGCACGCCTTCCTATATCAGAATTATGCTTTAGAGGATAATCAAAAATGAATCCTGTGCAATATTTAGTTAATATAATGGCGAATTGAGATGGGAGAGCTGCTGCATAATTAAGTGATGATTTTCTAGTACTGGAAGCGTCACTTGATGAAATATGCTTTTGAAATATGGAGTGCAGCATTGCGTTGCTGCCTTGCCACTGGACTACTGCCTAGTCAAAAAAGAACATCCAGAGAGCGTAGTGAATTCCTTAACGGGTGGCAGCCCCTTTACAGAGGCGAGCCAGAGGAGCTGTGCTGTTGGAGATGGAAAGGCCCCCATTGTGGCTGTATTAGTTTTGTATTAGTGGTATCTGCACTGTTCTGTAAGCATGTCCTGGAACAAAGTCCCAGCCTTCCATCAAGCCCCAAGGAAGAAAGAGTATTATTTCTAGCAGGGTTGCAGTCTTCTGACCAATTAATCAGTTTCATCAACAGCCTTTTGACTAGATGCCACATCTAATTGGACAGCGGATTTTTAAAATGGTTTAATTCTTCGTGCAGTTCTTATAGAAACTGCAGCATATAAATAACCAAAAGTGCTCGAAGAAGTTTACATTGAAAAATAAATAAAAACAGCTCCTGGTCTTCAAAGGGATTCACATTCTAAAAAGAAACACACCAGCAATGGCTACTGGAGGGATGTAGTGCAGGGGTTGGACAGGGACACATCCCTTCTCCCTGCTAAATATAAGAGAAACACCATTTTAAAAAATACCTGTGGCATCCTTCAAAAACAAGAAGCGGGTTGTTGTTGTTTTGGCTTCAGAAGATTACTTTTACACTTCTATATCTGTGGAAATTCGGTTGATGTAGTGAATTGATTAAACAAATACAATCCATCAATTAACCCCTGTTAAACGGGCAAAAAGGTACCTTTTAAAGTGGTGGCTCTTTTTGTTTTTAAAAGGAGAGCAGTTGTTCAGCCCGGCCTAGCATCCTTCCCAGTGGCTGATGCTGGGTTCTCCCTTGTGTGTTTTTTTAGACTGGGAGCGCCTTTGGGACAGGGAACCATCTTCCTATTACTATGTAAAGCACGTTGGGAGCTGTGTTGGGGTGAAAATCAGAGTGGACAGATTCAAAATAAATTATAAATGAGTGGCTGGCAAAGGTTGGCCTCATTAAGTGGCTCCTGCTAGCTGGGTCAAGGGGCACCTTCTTAAAATGACAGCGTTTTATTATTTAGCAGGGGGAGAGCAACTGGCCGCCCTATCCAGCCTCATGCAGTGGTGGCTGCTGGTGTCTCCCTTGTGTTTCCTTCTAGGATGTGAGCCTTTGGGGACAGGGGAACCTTCTCTTTATGCTAACCACTTTGGAATCTTGGCTGAAGTGGGAATCTGTTGTTGACTATACTAATAATCAAGAATGGAGCACATTTAATTCGTAAATGGAGTTCATATGAATCCTTTTGGCAAAGTGGGATGTAACGCTACAGAGACACATCATCCTTTTTTGGGAAGGCTTTAACAGCCTTCCCAAATAAAACTTAATCAGATTATCAGTGGGAGCAAATAATAATGGATCTAAGGTGCATTTCTATTTTGTTGCTATTTTTGTTTTGTAACTGTAATGGGGGATAATAAACCATTCTCAACTGAGCTGACAATATTTAATTTTCAAGGAATTGGGAATATTTAATTTTCAAGGAATTTTCAAGGAATTGGGGATGTAGAAAATAAAGGGCATCCATTACCCATAGTTACGCAAACAGAAGACGACTCTGAATTTAAGATGACCCCCTTAAAAACACAGGTTAAATCCAGGTTATACTGTATTTACCTGGAAGGAAGAAGACACTGAATTTAAGACAATCCCAATTTCTAACATCAAGAGGGGAAAACCTAGTCTTGGATTTAGGTAAATGTGGTATTTTCTATGGAAATGTGAAGCAAACAAGGGGCATCCCTTAAACCAAGTTCTCAGACGTCATGAGTCTACAATCCACATCATCAGCCACAATGACCATAGGGGCTGGCAAAGATGGAAGTTGTAGTCCAACATAATTTGGGGACCCAAATTTGAGAACCCCTGCCTTAAACTTTATAGGGCCACGATGCTCTGAAATACAGGCCAATCCCGACTCTGACGGCTGGCTCCTGATTTCCTTTTATCTCTCTTCCCTGCAGGTGTCCTTTTCAGAATCCGGCTCCTTGGGCAATTCCTCTGGGAGTGACGTGACCTCCTTGTCATCCCAGCTTCCAGACACCCCCAACAGCATGGTTCCTAGTCCGGTGGAGACGTGAGAAGAGCTCCCATTACTGCCCAGCCCCATGGACTTTCGCATGCTCCGGCTCCCTGCATGAGATCCTGATCTCTGAGAAAACACAACTCTTTAAATTATTGTCTTTATTTAAAACCCAGCTCCCTGTTCTTCCCTAATCCACCCTGGCTGTAATCGCTTCAGGCTCTACCGTCTTCCCCAGACCACAGCGGAAAAAACAGTGCAAGGCTTCTGAGGGGTTCTGTTTTTCTCCATGCAAATGTCCTGGATTTTACTAGAATTATACCTAAAACTTGTAATGGTAGGTTTAGCATACATTTTCCTCTCTTGTTTGAAAGAATCCAACCTGATTCACCCAGAAATGCTGGTGCTTCCCTGACATGGGCGAGTTGGAGGCTGCGTCATCATCTCAGGCCCATTGCTGTGTTGTGCTCATTGAGACCAACTCCATGTTCTCATCACCAACCATCAGGTGGCTTCATCCCACATTTGCCACGTCTGGAAAAAATCTCAAACTTTTTTTAATTTGGTGGGACAGGGAGGGGAATTTGTCTTCTCTTGCTGAGCCTGCATGGAAATCTGGAGGACTAAGTATTTTTTTTTTTAATTTCTCTTGCCAATGTTAAATTATCTTATGGATGGAGGTGAGGTTGTTAGAGCCTTTGCAGACCAAAGTAAGTTATTGTTATTTATTGTCACGGCAGCAGGTCATGGTGGGATTGATATTTTGACCTTAATAATAAAAGAACAGATACTGGATGAGAGAGTGCTACAGTTTGTGTGCTTGGGCCTAGGATTAACGGGTGCAATAAAACCCTAAACTATGCCTGCCAGAAAAATATTACAGAAAAACAAAGGGACATTGCAAAACTGTTTCATAACAAGAGTGGCCCTATTACTGCAGCCTAAGGAACTGCTTATGAACATTTCCAGAGACTGAAGATACACATGCAAGAAAATGAGATGGTTATCCTGATCTGGTCCCCCATGAGCTGGTTAAGGAGAGGAGAGCTGGTTCTGTGGTAGCAAGCATGCCTTGTCCCCTTAGCGAAGCAGGGTCTGCCGTGGTTCCATATGAACAGAGGACTAGAAGTGTGAGCACTGGAAGATATTCCCCTCAGGGGATGGAGCCACTCTGGGAAGAGCAGAAGGTTTCAAGTTCCCTTCCTGGCTTCTCCAAGACAGGGCTGAGAGAGATTCCTGCTTGCAACCTTGGAGTAGCCGCTGCCAGTCTGTGAAGACAATACTGAGCTAGATAGACCAATGGTCTGACTCAGAATATGGCAGCTTCCTATGTGCCTATGAAGCTGGTCTGCAGGACCTTAGAGAGTTCTGAGGAAGCAAGTTCTTCTGATAGCAGTCTTAAGATGTCCTTCAATACCTTTGAGCTCAGCATACCTCTCCTGGGCTCAGTCTCCCTTCTGGGAAAGGGATAGTCTTCTGGAGTTTACATCCCCTCCTTTGCTCTATCAGATCCTGCCTAGCTTGCTGCTGCTGGCATACAGATATTTTGGGGCATTCAACTGTGTGTGTGTGTGTGTGTGTGTGTGTGTGTGTGTGTGTGGTGGGAGCTCTTCAGGGGGCTTGGCTTCCAAAGGTACCATTTCAGATGTCAGGCTTGAAGGCTGCTGTTTGGGGGTCTTCAGTTCTAGGGCTCTTTCAGGTTCTGACTTGGTGTCAAGGTCCACAGTCCGGCCACTTCAGTCACCATGCTGGGTGAGATTTCTGACAGTCTGGACCATGACAATGGCAGTATGCAGAGACAGTACAATAGACCACACCACTTCAGATGGCAGGTGATGAAATTCAGTCCTGACTACACCTCCATATTACTGCAGCAGCAGCAACAACAACAATAATCCTGTGCTGCAAAAGGCCATGTGGAGAAGGTGGATTTCAAAAAATGATTTGAATTATAAAACAGGTTGCAGCTTTCCTATCTTTGGGGAGGTGATACCATTAAAGGGCAATTATAAGAGAAACATTATTTAGTTTAATATTTTTACCATCCTGCTGAATGGCCACCATTTACTTTTTCTTCTTCTTTTTTTGCGCCTCAGCCAAGAACTTGGGTCATCTTGAACTACCATTGCTTCTAGTCTTTCTCTCCCCCTACAACTTGTATCTTGTCAAAGGGTGTACATGTGTGTGTACATGTGTGATGTAGCAGGGCTCACGAAAATGGAACAAAATGTGTTACTCTTCTGCTTTTAACTCATGAATGGCCACATGCAAATTCATCTCAATATTCATCTCTCAAGTTACAAAAGAAAGCATTACAATTCGTCAACCTGGAAGTTATAACTCATAGTTCGGAGGAAAGGTCTGCTTTAACATGTTCTTATTCACTCCCTGTCACAGTAACACACCTCAAAACACTAAACAAGTGTGCCCTTGTCTTGCAGACTTGCCAATTAAGACTTGCCTGACCAAAATTGCCCTCCCCATTAATCAATTAAAGCATCATTGAATAATCTGTTGACTGAAGCCAGCAGCCTCAGTGTAACCTTGAGACATGCTGCTTTAAAGTAAGGCACGGGCTCTCAATCTTCACTCCCTAGTTGTTGTCGGACTACAAATCCCACCATCCCTAGGCACAACAGTAAAAGTCTGGGGATGATGGAATTATAGCCCAACACCTGGGGTATCTATGAAAAAAAGTACACTAACCATACTCTTACCAGAATATATAAGCTAACCATACTCTTACCAGAATATATATCTACAAATAGCAGCACTACTCAGAATTATATTTCCAGAGTGAATCTGATGGTGTCAGAGAGCTGAGGATTCTCCTTTTCCTACACTGTAGATTTTAGAACCAACAGGAGTGTAGGAACAAATCGCATAGAACACACGGACTCCTGTCTGGGAAAACATTCCTCTGTCCTTTAAAGGTCTGTCCATACCCAAGAAAGAGACTTTAAATTTCAATTCTTATTGAAGAATTGTGCTCACACATACTTTTCCTTTAAGAAAAGAAGATCCTAGGCAGAGATAGGCAACCTTGGCCTTCCAGCTGCTGTTGAACTACAATTTCCATCATTGCCAGCCACAATTTATGGCTGGGAATCATGGGAGTCGTAGTTCAACAGCAGCTGGAGAGAGACAAGGTTGCCTACACCTGTCCTAGAGTATGGTTTAGGAGGGTTATTGCTGCAGTAGACTTGTATGCAGGGGTGAAGTGCCTATGTTAGATTTGAGGGACTCATATACTTTTGTATAGATTTTTTTAAAAAAGGTGAAGAGCTTGCAAAACCAGAACTGCTACTTTCCACAAGCCAAGAGGCACTTATTTTAATCCTTCCTGCCATAAAATGTCTGGTGATGGCTTTACTTACAGTACAACTGCTTGATCAAACTGTCGATGGGAACTGCACTGCCGTATACGTTGCTTTATAGTGGCAGATACCAACTGTGTTCTGCAGAGCTGTTTTGCAGTGCAAAAGGTGGGCCTTGCCGTGGGGACACAGGCCACTTCAGACGGTGGGCCAGGTCTCAGGGAAGCACCACAGCTCATTAGCTTCCTCCCCTTGAATGGCCTGTAGAAGAAAGAAGATGGGACGAGATTAGGAAGGAACTAAACTAACTGGAACCACCTAATGGTGCAGCGAGGAAATGACTTGACTACCAAGCCAGAGGTTGCTGGTTCGAATCCCCACCGATATGTTTTCCAGACTATGGGAAACACCTCTATCTGGCAGCAGTGATCTAGGAAGATGCTGAAAGGCATCATCTCATACTGTGAGGGAGGAGGCAATGGTAAACCCCTCCTGTATTCTACCAAAGACAACCACATGGCCCTGTGGTCACCAGGAGTCGACACTGACTCGATGGCACACTTTGCCTTTAAACTAACTGGGGGTGCAATTAAGAGGAATGAAGAAGGCGAAGTGACATTTGGTTCTCTGCTTCAGGCAGCAAAGTGTCAGGGGGTGAACAGAATCTCTGACCCATTTAGGTTTGCATGCCACAGCTGGAAACATTCCCAGCCCATCTACTTCCACTGCCCACTTTGCTAAGAGGGACCATTTGAGGACATGGAACTATTTATTATTATTATTATTATTATTATTATTATTATTAACATTTGTATATCCTGCTCTTCCTCCAAGGAGCCCAGAGCGGTGTACTACATACTTGAGTTCCTCCTCACAACAACCCTGTGAAGTAGGTTAGGCTGAGAGAGAAGTGACTGGCCCAGAGTCACCCAGCAAGTCTCATGGCTGAATGGGGATTTGAACTCAGGTCTCCCTGGTCCTAGTCTGGCACTCTAACCACTACACCACACTAGCTCAGCATGACCAGTTTCCACAAATGGCTTCATGCTTGGAAGCAATCCTGAGAAGACGTAGTGGCAGTGCTGACTGCCGTTTCAGTGGTCTATTTGCCAGGCACACATGCTATGCAGATTCATTCAGAAATCCAGGAGCACTTGCGCCTTCGGATTGTCCATATCCTGCTGTGTGCTGCAGCACACACCCAGGAGCAAAAGCTGTGGCATTGTGGATGCTTTCAATGAGCATGCACTGAGTGAGATGTTAACGGCAGAGTGAACATCATAGCATCACCGCAAGGAAGCTGGGAACTGTAGCTCTGTGAAGGGGCTATGGATTTCTATTATGCCAACATAATAGGAATCTGTGAAGAAGCAACTTCACAGATTCCCCAAGAACAATGGGAGAAGCCATAACAGTTAGAACAGTCTAAAACTAATTTATTTTTAGGGACATAGGAAGCTGTCTTATACCGAGTCAGGCCATTGCTCAGTATTGTCTACACTGACTCGCAGCAGCTTCTCCAAGGTTGCAGGCAGGTTGCAGGTTGGAGGCTCTCCCAGCCCTATCTTGGAGATGCTGCCTGGGAAGGAACTTGTGACCTTCTGCAAGCAAGCATGCAGGAGCTCTTCCCAGGGCAGCCCCATCCCCGAAGGGAAATATCTTCCAGTGCTCATGTACGTGGTCTCATTGGGGACAATTCATGCTTGCTACCACAAGACCAGTTCTCCTCCTCCTATTTAGTAGTATAGATGTGCCCCTAACCTCTTGCAGGCTGGAACCAAGTGGGCAAGGATGACAGAACTGGGGCAGGGAGGGAGAACCTTAATTTGAGGATTCTCACACTGGGCCCCCCAGATGTTGGGCTAAAACTTCCATCATCCCTTTGGCCACTGTGTGGCTGAAGATTAAGGCAGTTGTTGTAGTCCAACAGTCTCTGGGGACCCAAACCTGAGAACCCCTGCCCTAATTCATGTCCCTTTGCTGCATCTAGAATGGTAAACACAGAAGTTCAATCCGGCTGCTCTTGAGTGCCACCCTTCCTTAAGTTGAAGCAGCTCAGTGGTAGAGCATAGAGGAGAGCTGGTCTTGTGGTAGCAAGCATGACTTGCCCCCTTAGCTAAGCAGGGTCCACCCTGGTTGCATATGAATGGGAGACTTGATGTGTGAGCACTGTAAGATATTCCCCTCAGGGGATGGAACTGCTCTGGGATGAGCAAAAGGTTTCAAGTTCCCTCCCTGGCAGCATCTCCAAGAAGGGCTGAGAGAGATTCCTGCCTGCAACCTTGGAGAAGCCGCTGCCAGTCTGTGAAGACAATACTGAACGTGATAGACCAATGGTCTGACTCAGTATATGGCAGCTTCCTAGGTTCCTATCCACTTTGCATGCAGAGGTCCCAGGTTCAGGCCTTGGCAGCATCTCCACACAGGGCTGGGAAAGACTTGGGAGGTGCTGCCAGTCAGTGTAGACCAGGGATGCTCAAACTTGGGTCCTCAGATGTTTTTGGACTTCAACTCCCATAATCCCCAACCAAAGGCCACTGGGACTGGGGAGTATGGGAGTTGAAGTCCAAAAGCATCTGAGGACCCAAGTTTGAGAATCCCTGGTGTAGACAATGCGGAGATAGATGGATCAATGATCCGACTTGGCTAAGGCAGCTTCCTCCATCCTTGCAGTGTCTGCCTACTTTGTCTGTGTCTCGCCCCGTGATTCATTGGGGCTGAAGCACAGGGAGGCTCAGCCATAACCCGTCTCTGTCATCACTTCACTGGCAGAGCACCAGTCCCTAGGACAAGCATACTAATGCTTTGGGAGACCGATGCATCTGGAAATGATGTCCCTGCCTCATCTCTGTATGGGTACTTTGACTCATTGCAAAATTATACTAGAACAGATATGTTCAAATCCACTTCAACTAAAGAACTTAGTTGAAGATTTCACTTCACTTCAACTAAAGAACTTTTTGTTTTAAGAAAGTCAAGTCAAAAAACAAAAAGCCCAAGTCTGAATGGAACAAAGCAAACCAATTATTAATTACATTAGAAAAGTAACAGAGAGGAGGGTGGGTTACACAAGAACATAAGAACAGCCCTGCTGGATCAGACCCATCTAGTCCAGCATCCTGTTTCGCACAGTGGCCCACCAGATGCCGCTGAGAAGTCCACAAGTCCAAGAGGTGAGGGCATGCCCTCCCTCCTGCTGTTACTCCCCTGCAACTGGTACCCAGAGGCATCCTGCCTTTGAGGCTGGAGGTGGCCCACAGCCCTCCGACTAGTAGCCATTGATAGACCTCAAAGTCCTGTACTGGCATATCATGAATTATGAGGAGGAGAGCTGGTCTTGTGGTAGCAAGCATGACTTGTCCCCTTTACTAAGCAGAGTCTGTGCTGGTTGCGTGAATGGGAGACTCCATGTGTGAGCACTTTTCGATACTTACTGAAAAGTTCACACAACCTCACTGGTTGTGTGTGTGTGTGTGTGTGTGTGTGTAGATAGCAGCAGTGGCTCATCTTAAGGAGTCAGGAGGATGCCAACCCTTAGGGGATGGGGCCACTCTGGAAAGAGCACCTGCATGCTTGCATGCAGAAAGTTCCTCATTCCCTCCCTGGCACCTCCAAGGTAGGATTGAGATAGACTTCTGCCTGCAACTTTGGGGAAGCCGCTGTCATCTGTGTAGACAATCCTGAGTTAAATGGTCCAATGGTCTGACTGGCAGCTTCCTATGTTCCTATATTACCATAATTACGCATCTTGTAATGTTTCTGGCACTTCTAGGGCACAACCCCAGTGGAAAGTTCTCCTGCGCACATCCCATTGAAATGAACTCTGCCAAGTGTTTTAGCAACCTGTGTCTCCAGCCTCACAAAAGCCCTGTCGAGGAGCCAAGGCTTAGAAGGTAGCAACTCACCCCAAACCAGCAAAAATGTCTGGCAGAGCAGAAATTTAATTATCGTGACTGCATTATTGACATGTGCTATCAGGATATTTGACACTTTCCAAATCAGAATCCTCATCTCTGGGACCAAGTTCATCCCTCTGTCTGTTACACCACACTGAAAGCTGCCTTGTTTAAAAACAAACACTAATTTTTTTTTAAAAAAGGGAAACACTAAAACCACAGTCAGGGTTGTGTCTATGCTATGCCAAAATAATAAACATTCTGAGCCAGGATAATCCAGACAGGGAAACAGTGCAACATACACAAATTCAGTAAATGGTCTTTAAAGAGAAGAAGAAGGAAATAGCATACTTAATTTTGCTTCATTTTTTCATCAGGGCTGGAAATGTGTTTCTTTGAAACATGAAATGAGGTGGTGTGGGGCAGAGAAAGGATGTATATTATATACTCACCCTTATATCTAGTTTATAGCACACAAGCGTGCACACATACACACACAGCCCTATTCTCACCTTATGTTTCACACTCGTATGAGTATTCAATGTACACAGGTACAGATCTGAATGCAGGTACAATTATTCAGTACAGCAGTATACTTCCTATCTATACAGTGTATTTGAGGGGCCTGTACTTAGCTTCACTTTTAAAATCAACGCAGGTACAGTCATTCACACATACACAGATCAGTACAGATCAGTACACTTGCAACAGCATAATGTCTGAACAGGACTATACAAACAGAAGTTTAGAGCTGGAAGGGCCGCTGAGGGTCTTCTAGCCTGCTTCCCCCGCCCCGCCACCACCCGCTTGGTGCAGGAATCTGCTATAGCATTCTTGACAGATGGCCATCCAGCTTGTTTGAAAACCTCCTAGAGAAGGAGAGCCGGCCAGTGCATGAGGCAGAGTGTTCCACAGCTCTTATCGTTAAGGGATTCTTCCTAATGTCTAGCCTAAATCTGCCTCCCTCTTTGCAATATCTGGCTGTAAGCTCTCAGACCTCTCTGCATTAAAAAGGAACAGACCTGTAGTGAACCTCACCCAGCTGAGGGATGGGGCTGCATCTCTGCAGCACATTGCACTCACTTGCTGCCTTGTGAGAATGGAAGTCGGCCAGAAACTGTATTCCGACCCTACCCCACCATACCCACACATGCACAAAGATATACACAGCTTTGATTTCCAATTTCTAGAAGAAAGGCAGGATATGAATCGAATACAATTTTTTCTTAAACCATGCCTATCTACCAGCAGCAGCTCATCCTAATGAGCCGGTGGGTTTGGGGGTGGGGGGCAAACAAGGCACAGCTGGCTCTGGTCCTGGCAGTCCAATTGTGCCTGTTTCTCCCATTCTGCTTCGCCCCTGTTAACAAGAGCTGTGCTGCCTGCAGGCTGGCTATTCATCAGGTAGAGCTGTGCAGGCTCTACTTGATGAATGGTCAGCTGCAGCTCTCGTTTACAGGGATGAGATGAGAGAAACTGGTGCAATTGGCTTGTTTGGTGTCCTCCTGACTCCTTAAGATGAGCCACTGCTGCTATGTACACACACACACACACACACACACACACACACACACACACACACACCCAGAGGGCCCAAAAGTGCAAGGGGTGCAGTCTGTGATATTTTGATGCAAAGCTCAGCTCAAAGGTACTCCAGATAAGCACCGTGCTAAGTCTCCTAAGCCAGAGGCCATGACCACAACTTGGGGTAATGAATTTCATAAGCTAATTATCCTAATTGTGTTTACCAGAATCTGTTGAGCAAATTGCTCTCAATTAGTAGCTCAGTTAAACCCAGACCCCACCTAGCCCCTGCTTCTCCCCAATAGAGGCCAGGCAGTTTTCACTGGGGAGAAGCTTAGAGTCAAGCAAGCCAAAAGGGGCACCTTCCCCTGTACTTTGGCATCTGCCGAGGGCATCCCCTGCAAGGGAGCATGGTGCCAATCCCCAGAACCAGCAGCTCTGGAGCAGGTTGGGGCTTTATTTATTTCAAGCATTCTTAGCCCT
Source organism: Hemicordylus capensis (assembly GCF_027244095.1). Taxonomy (NCBI): domain Eukaryota; kingdom Metazoa; phylum Chordata; class Lepidosauria; order Squamata; family Cordylidae; genus Hemicordylus; species Hemicordylus capensis. The sequence goes on from NC_069666.1 coordinate 21,053,190, forward strand.
CACTTCAGTCAAGAAGGTTTCCAGATTTTATTTTACACAAAGTCAATTTAAAAAAACACACACCAGCAAATCATGAAAACAATTAAAAGTAGGGGTTTTTAAAATTGCCGGGTCTCCAGGTGTTGCTGGACTACAACTCCCATCATCCCCAGCCACAATGGTCAGACCATCATGGGGATGATGGGAGTTGTAGTCCAACAACATCTGGGGACCAACATTTCAGAAACCCTGCTTTAATGGCTTCTCCCCCTTCTGTTGCTGCTTACAGGGTGGTTGGTTCTGCTCGCCTGTCTAAAGCAAGGGGCTTCACGGGCAGTGCTGTGTCAAGCACTGAGCTTCCATTAAGCACAGCCATGGATAGAGTTTTCCTTTGCTCCTCTCGGGGTGGGTCGAAGAAGCGCCTTCTTAAAATACATCCAGGGGCATAGGAAGGTTGGAGGGGGCCCAGAGACAAGATTTTAAAATGCCCCCCCCCCCACTGAAGCTCAGCTCATGCAGTAAAGAAATCTTAAATGAGGCTGAAGAGTGGTAACAAAAAGCAGAGTAAAATTATATCTATCTATCTATCTATCTATCTATCTATCTATCTATCTATCTATCTCTCCTGTGTGCCACAATAGAACATCACCCTAAATGATTTTTTAAAAGGTTTTGTAAATTGTGGACGATGCAAGTCATTTCATGGTACTAGAGAAAGACCTGCTGTTCTGGTTGCTCCAGGTCTGAACACTCACATCAATTTCGGAGGATGAATGCAACTGAAGGAAGCCCGGGCGGGTGCGCGGTTGGGGGAGTCAGTCATGTGACTTGCCTCTGGGGGGGCAAGGCAGTGGGCCCCCAGACAACTGTCTCCCCTTGCCCTATTATAGCTATGCCCCTGGATACATCTCATGGCAGCCAGTTGCGTCGACGAACGCTCTGCAGGCGGACACAGAGAGCTCTCAGAACACTGCAGCAGCTCCCCCCCCACCGCCCCTATTATTTATTTATGATTCATTCATTCGATTTCTATACCGCCCTTCCAAAAATGGCTCAGGGCGGTTTACACAGAGAAATAATAAGTAAGTAAGTAAGAAAGATGGCTCCCTGTCCCCAAAGGGCTCACAATCTAAAAAGAAACATAAGATAGACACCAGCAACAGTCCCTAGAGGGGTCCTGTGCTGGGGGTGGAGAAATCATCACGCCAAAAGGTGCCTCTTTGGTTCCCAGGAACGGACGACTACAACGCCCATCAGCCCCAGCTGCAATGCCCGAAGGCAGGGGATGATGGGAGTTGTAGTCAACAGCCTCTGGGAACCCCTGTTGCAGGGAACACTGGCCATCCCATTTTTAATTTTTGCGCCCAGTTCGCTGCACGCTTTGCCATCGCGCCCCCCTCCTCTCCCGCAGCTGCCTTGCACCACCACGAAGCAGACCGCAGCTTCTGCTTTGCCTACAAGAGGCCCCGAGCCTGAAGCCTTGGGGAGCCGCTGCCAGTCAGTGTCGGCACTCCAGCTGGACCAAGGCGCCGACTCGGGATAAGGCTGCTTGATGCGTCCAGATTCCCTCCTCGATGGGCCAGAGGAGGAGGAGGAGGAGGAGGAGGAGGAGGAGAGCCCCTTGTCCCCGCTGTCCCCCGGGCGCATTGAGGCCGCGATCAATCTCGTGGCGTTTATTAATTCTCCCGTCTAGACGGCGGAGGGGGCCGGGCGGCTCCTTATCTGCTGCTGGCATCACCTGCAAGCGATACTGCGCCGGCGGCTGCTGCGAGCAAGCGCGGGGGGGGGGGGGGGAGAGGGAGAGGGAGAGATGCGCCCGCCGCCGGGTTCCTTTCGGCTGCTGCCGGGCGGCGCGGACCCTGCTGGCTCCCAGCACTGGGCTGGCAGGGGCCGCTTGATCCTTGCACCCGGCCAGGCCCTTTGCGGTATGACATTTCGAGCTGAAATTTCCAAACCAGCTGCAGCTCTGGGCGAAGGGCAAAAGAGGTAGCCAGCCCGGGCTGGCAGCAGGACTGAAGCCCCGGAGGCACGACTCGGGTCAGCAGCTCCGTCTGAGCGTCAACGTTCTTCCCCAGGTCAAGCCTCTACTCCAGCCGCATTCACCGGACCAGAACGGCCCAAACGGGCCTTTCTACGGAAAGGAGGCTGGCTGTCAAATCTTTTAAAAAAAGATTTATTGGTATGCATGTTTGTGTGTATAGTTTAGTGATTGCATTTTTATGCTGCCCAATTATCAAATCTCTTGAAAGTTTACAGAGAGAAAAAACGAGCAGTTAAAAACAGTGAACATCCATCAGAAGCCTGGTTAAATAGGTGTGTCTTGGGGCTCATATGCCTTTGTTTATAAAGAGATATGTATTTTTATTTTGCAGTGTGAGGATGTTGTATTAATGTAATATTCAAAGTGGAAAACTGATTGTGGTCTGAAAGCAATCCTGGAGATTATTAGTATTTTTAGGGTCACAGTCACCAGGAGATTGATGCTGATCTTTGGAAACTCCAGGTCAATCCTGAGGAGTTCACATCACAATCCTATCTTACAACAGAGATCACGCTCTTTCCCAGCAACTTCTCTTTCTAAAGCTGCAATTCAAAGATAAAACTCCATGAACTCAGTGGGCCTTACTGAAAGCTTGTCGGGTATTCTCAAACTTGGGTCCCCAGATGGGGCCACAACTATGGGCACTGTTGTCCAGCAACATCTGGGGGCCCATGATTGCAAACGCCGGACCCAATGCATTTCGAGCTTTCCCAGAGATAACTACAGCATTTAGCACCACCATGTCATACAATATTCCACGAAACCTCCAATATTCCAAGAATGTATAACATTTCCAAAAATAAAACCTATATTTAAAAAAAGAAAAAGAAACTCATGCTGCCAGTCTGTGTAGACAATATTGAGCTAGATGGACAAATGGTCTGACTCGGTAGAAGGCAGCTTCTTATGTCCCTAAGTGATCTATACACACTATATTTGTAAGAGTAGCTCAGAGGATTAATAAACAGAATCAAAATACTATGAGTCTGTTTGTTATCCACCTGATTATGTAATGCGAGAGGTGCTTAAATTAAAAAACCATCAGCTCCCAATATTCAGAGTGATCCTAAATAGTTCTGCTTGCATTCATAATCAACAGACCACTATATATTCTATAAATGAATTGTCGATTAACAGGAATATAATGTGCAATCATCTGTCATATTTATATCTGTTTTTATAACCTACTAAAACAACATTGTCTTGTGTTAATGAACTTCCAGAAAAGAAAAAGAAGTTCTGCTCTTGTCAGAAAATGTCTTACAAGTATGGAACCACAGCAAAATGTTGTATTACTTCTTTGGTGTGCATGTGTTAAATTTATTTATTTAGCATATTTGTATACTGCCCACTACTGAAATCTCTAGGCAGTTTACAACTTTGTAAACAACGGTTCACAGCAAAGTTTGTTAATAATAACAACTTTGTTGACTCCCCAGTATGAAGTGTTCTCTGGACGGCTCACAAAGAAAAACAATGGAATAAAGACATACAGTTAAGACACATTAAAACTGATTACAATAAAATATAATTTTAAAAACCCCTTTAAAACACACCTTTTAAAAGATTACCTTGTTACCTGAGCCTGTGGCTGAGAATGGTGAGAAAACAGAGGTTAGCAACAAAGCCAGGAGTCCATGCTCTAACCTGGGTCTTCATGTGCAAAATTTATTTTTTCTGTTTTCTGGGGGGTGGTGTGGGGCACAGGTACGGAGTCCCAGCTCCCTTTCATCTAGCCCTAAGTTTCAAGAGTTAGTGCCCCTAAGCAGGACTATTCTGTTTTGTGTAATGCTACAGAGTGGCACTGGGGCTTTTCAGTTGGGAAAAGAGGCAACTTCGGGGAGACATGAGAGAGGTGTATAAAATTATGCACCGAGAAGAGAGAGTGGACAGAGAAATTTTTCTCCCTCATTCACAACAGTAGAACCAGGGATCATCCCATGAAACTGAATGCTGGGAATTTTAGGACTGACAAGAGGAAATACTTTTTAACAGAGATCATAGTTTATCTATGGAATTTTCTGCCACAGGATGTGGTGATGGGCACTAGTTTGGATGGCTTTAAAAGGGGCTTAGCCAAATTCATGGTCTATCAATGGCTACTAGCTTTGATGGCTATGGGCTACTACCTGATGCCTCTGAATCCCAGTTGCAGGGGAGCAACAGCAGGAGGGCAGGCATACCCTCCGCTCCAGTGCTCCATGTAACAGGGATTCCCAGATGTTGACGACTACAATTCCCAGAATCCTCAGCCAAGGGCCATTGCAGCTAGGAATTCTGGGAGCTATAGTCAACATCTTCTGGAAACCCCTGTTATAGGGAACACTGCTCAGCTCTTGCCTGTGGGCTCCACAGAAGCATCTGGTGGGCCACTGAGTGAAGCAGGATGCTGGACTAGAGAGGCCTGTTGGGCCTGATCCTGTAGGGCTGTTCTTATGTCCACCGCTCTGGGCTCCTTGGAGGAAGAGTGGGATATAAATGCATGCATGCATGCATGCATGCATAGATAGATAGATAAATGAATGAATGGATGGATGGATGAATGAATGTCCTTCAGGCACATTTCTTCTGTTGTGGTTATCCAGAACAGTAGAGCATTCCCATTATTGTTGTTGTTATTATTATTATTATTATTATTATTCAATTTCGATACCGCCCTTCCAAAAATGGCTCAGGGCGGTTTACACAGAGAAATAATACATAAATAAGATAGATCCCAAAGGGCTCACAATCTAAAAAGAAACCTAAGATAGACACCAGCAACAGTCACTGGAGGTACTGTGCTGGGGGTGGAGAGGGCCAGTTACTCTCCCTTTGCTAAACAAAGAGAATCACATTAAAAGGTGCCTCTTTGCTGAGTTAGCAGGGGTTCCTGCTGAGGGGCTGTGAGGAAATCCCCTCAAAACTTGCTCACCAGCACCTGGGAGGGCAGTGAAGTTGTGCAACTGAGTCGGTGTCAACTCCTGGCGCCCACAGAGCCCTGTGGTTGTCTTTGGCAGAATACAGGAGGGGTTGACCATTGCCATCTCCCGCACAGTATGAGATGATGCCTTCCAGCCTCTTCCTATATCGCTGCTGCCCGATACAGGTGTTTCCCATAGTCTGGGAAACATACCAGTGGGGATTCGAACCGGAAAACTCTTGCTCACTAGGCAAGTTACTTCCCTGCTGCGCCACTAGGTGGTAGTACTTCATAAAAAAAAGAGCTCCAAGAGATTAACTGTGTCAAAAACCTTCTCCTTCAGAAAAACAGGGTTACCTGACTGCTGAGGGAGGCAGTCACAGCGTTTTCAGCATTTTTTTCTGTGGAGACTATTAGGCAGCTTTCCCCCTCAGAAGCAGACGGGGTGCTTCAAGCGGAGAGTTTTCCCGCTCTTTTTTGCTGCAACCCCCCGAGTCCCCCCCCCAAGCTCCATTAGGTCTGCCCACCTGCTTAACTATCTCAGTTGCAGAACATTCTATCCCATTGACTAACATGGGGACAGATGTTCGGTTGTGGGTGGGTGGGTGGGTGGGTGTTTGTTTGTTTTTTGATTTCCCCCTTCTGATTTTTGAGAAATGGACACCTCTGTGAGTCACCCAGACTCTGCCATCACCTCCCACTCACCTGCAGGTGCTCTGGTTCTCCATACAGAAGGAAGGATCATAACATTTCCAGCTCTTTTGGAAATAGTATGTCGACTTTCTGGTCTCTTTGGCACCTTTCCTTAGCAAATGAAGTTTCTGCTGGAGGTTCCCACCTGCTACCAAAGGAGCCACACCTGGTGCATTTTGCTCAGAGAGAAGCCTTTTAAGGGCAGGGATTCTCACTCAACATTGGGTCCCCAGATGTTATTGGACTTCCATAATCCCCAGCCCCAGTGGCCTTTGGTTAGGGATTATGGGAGCTGAAGTCCAATCACATCTGGGGACCCAACATTGAGAATCTCTGTTTTAGGGTCATCAAGGAAAGGGTGTTCTAGGCATTCATTTAGCCCTTTAAGAGCCAAGCTCTGCAGCCTTGAAACCTACCGGGCTTCCTTGCTCGTTAGCAGATTGTAATTCTGGTTATTTACTCTTTCTTTTTGCATTGGATGAGAAGCATTGCCCACCAGAAAGTGTCCATGTCCCACTCCCAGGGCCTAACCCTTGGCTCTCCAGCCATTGCTACTATTACTGCAACAACTATTTATAGCCCGCTTTTCAACAAACGTTTCCAAAGGGGTTTACAAAGATATAAATAAAGAAAAGAAAATGGCTCCCTGTCTCACAATCTAAAAAGAAATTTAAGATAGACACTAGCAACAGCCACTGGAAGGATGCTGTGCTGGGGCTGGATATTATTAATTATTATTATTATTATTATATTTATATCTCGCTTTTCCTCCAAGGAGCTCAGAGCAGTGTACTTCATACTTGAATTTCTCTTTCACAACAGCCCTGTGAAGTAGGTTAGGCTGAGAGAGAAGTGACTGGCCCAGAGTCACCCAGCTAGTTTCATGGCTGAATGGGGATTTGAACTCGGGTCTCCCCAGTCCTAGTCCAGCACTCTAACCACTACACCAGGCTGGCTCTCTCTGGATAGGGCCAGTTGCTCTCCCCCTGCTAAATACTGAGAGAAGCACCACTTTAAAAAGGTGCCTCTTTGTGCAATTGTGGTTGGAGACCCAAAATTGTCTATCGCTGGCCTAACCTATGGTGCCTATAAGACAGGCCTGCTCAACTTAGCCCCCCCTCAGCTGTTTTTGGATTACAACTCCCATAATCCCCAGTCAGTGATAAAGGTTCTAGTTCAGACCGCCTCCTGTTGTGGGGCTACTTTTCTATTTGCAAGCCAGTTTTCACGTCGGGGACCGCTACAAAATGTAACCAGTGGCCAGCATCATTGAGCCAAGGGCAAGAAAGCTCCCCCATCAGTTCTCAACAGGCAACCTTGCAATTAACCAGAAATGTGTGGAACAAGGAGACCGTTCGGCCAACAACAATTTATATACTGCTTTTCAACAGACGTTTCCAAAAGTTTTATCCAGAGAGAGAGAAAGATTGATTAAATAAATAAAATAAGATGGATCCCTGTTCCCAAAGGGCTCACAATCTAAAAACAAAGCAACAACGCAATTTGCACACCTAAAGACACATACACATAGATATCAGGACAGCCCACATGATCGACATTATTCAAGTGACCGACCCTAAATTCAGGAGCCAGGCATGGTCCTGATTTGCAATCCTGTGTTGGATCAAAGCAAAGTTGGAGGTGGGGAGCTTGATCACCAGTCAAGCCCCAGCAAACTGGTCTTGTGGTAGCAAGCATGAATGACCCCCTTTGCTAAGCAGGGCCTACCCTGGTTGCATGTGAATGGGAGACTACATGTGAACACCATAAGATATTCCCCATAGGGGATGGGGCCACTCTGGGAAGAGCATCTGAGGTTCCAAGTTCCCTCCCTGGCAGCATCTCCAAGACAGGGCTGAGAGAGACTCCTGCCTGCAGCCTTCGAGAAGCCTAGTCAATACACAGTATATGGCAGCTGCCTACATTTCTATGGTTTCCCCGCCTACTTTGTTTAGGAGCTGTAGGGTGCACTCATCCTATCCAGCAGGGGCTTAACTGACGATCCGGATTTCGATTTAAACGGTTTCCATTCAAAATTCTCCCTTTCCCACTTGTGTTTCTATCAAGCGATGAGACTTGTAGGGAAAGCCAGCAGAATTCATGGGGCTCTTTCAATTAAGTATTTAATTGCAATCCTGTCTGGTTTTGCGTGAGGTTAATCACAGCTGTCTTAATTATTTATGGCTTTTTGGCAAAAGCTCTGGCTTGATCAGAAGTACTTATACAGTCTGTTGGACAACATCTTGCAGGAAATCCCATCAGTGGAGAGTTGTTTCAGTTATCTGGGCAGACTTGCCCTATCCCTAGCTGTGAAGGGGGCATTTAGGATTAGGCAGAAATTCTCATACTTGTTGGACTACAACTCTAGCCATGACTAGGGAGGAGCACAAATCTATTTTTTCGATTCAATTCGAACCTGAATTGAATCACCTCTGATTTGTTTTGGGTCTGAATTTGGCCAGCTGGCACAGGGGTGATTTGTTTTGTTCACCCCTGGCAACACAAGATTTGAATGGAAATGAGCCAATCTGGAACCAAGGGGGAAATCGCCAGCCAGCCATTGCACACTGTAAGTCACCCTCTGAAGCTTGGGAGGGTGGGATTTTTTTCAAAAATAATTCCTGACACAAAAAAGGAGACAGCAAGAGAGATTATCACAAAAATCTACAAATTTTTCAGGTCCGAAATCTGGGTGATTTGTTTTGGACCCAAATCTGGCCAGCTAGCACAGGGCTGATTTGTTTTGTCTACAAATTGCTCCAAACAGGTAGATTTGGGTACAAATCGTTTTGTACCCAAATTGTTTCACACATCCCTAGCCATGACCATTGTGGCTAGGGATGATGGGAGTTGTGATCGGACATCATTTGGGGACCCAATTTTGAGAGCCCCTGCAATAGGGCTTGTGGTGGCGATCTTGTTTTTAAGAGAACTGTGCCCATGACCCTGGATCTGCACATCTCCCATTCTGCTTAACGGTACCCACAACCTGCAACTTGAGGTGACTGCCTCCCTTTGCTCTGAATGGGAGAGGGAGAGGCTTGGCGAACAAAGTGAAGGCTCCGCAGGCCTTACATCAGGGCTGCACAACATCAGCCCTCCTGCAGATGTTGCTGGACTACAATTCCCATAATCCCTATTGGCCACTGTGTCTAAGGATGATCCAAGTTGTAGTCTAAAACCAGCCGCAGGACCGAAGTTGAGCAGCCTTGCCCTACGTGGTTCCAGATATGCATAGATAAGAAGATAAGACCACTCCTTCTGGACCATATGAAGGATCCATATATCCCTGCATCCTTTGTCCTGCACTAGCCAGCCAGAGGCTTCTGGGAAGCCAACCCTCTGGGCATAAAAGGAAGTCCCCCTGCTCTGCTTGTCAAATGCATGCTTAGGATCATAACCTTGAATACACTCTTCTTTTTAGTTTTTTTAAAAATATAAACATTATTGCATAGTTTAGAGAATGTTTAGCCAGTCTGACATGTATCTTATCCTCTGACATGTACTGCAATGCAATGGGGCTGCTTTTGAAAACAGTCCGGAAACTTCAGCTGGTACAAAACAGGGCTGCAATAACTGGGACTGGATCTTTTGATCATATTACACCAGTGCTTCGTCAGCTGTACTGGCTCCCAGTCCGTTTCCATGCCCAATTCAAAGTGCTAATATTAATGTTTAAAGCCCTAAATGGCGATTACCTGAGAGAGTAATTTTATTCAATATAATTCTGTTTATTGTATAGCCCCCCCGCCCCTGGTGAGGTTCGCCTGGCTTCATCACTTTGTTCTTTTAGACGCCAGGTAAAGATCTTTTTGTTCACCCAAGCCTTTTAAAGTCTGATTTTCAGTTCCGATCTGATTTTTAACTAATTTAAAAATGAGTTTCTAAGCTGCTTTGTATTGTAGTCTGCATTTTCTTTTTACCTTTTTTGTCTGTTATGATTTAATGTTATTATTATTAATATTATTATTAATGTTATGATTCAGTGTTTTTATTGTATGTTTTAATCCACTGTTGTGAGCCGCCTAGAGAACAATTTGTTATGGGGTGGCTAACAAATAGTTTATTTTTTAAAAAATATTATCATTATTATCAACCCAACAAGCCTCAAACACACACGAACATGGAAAGAGGCAGGGTTGGTGGTCAATGGCGGCTGTATTAAGGACTCTGTGCCTATGAGCCTAGTTTGTGTTTATCTGCCTAACAGATGTCAATATTCTTCAGGGTCCAGTCATTTAAACCACTATATTGTGTGGTCAAAAAAACCCACAACCCGGCAGTTGTAGTATTGCTTTTAATAAGTGTAGTGAAAACCCCTCGCTTACAGCAGCAGAATATCAAGAACATCAGTTGTAAAAATGTACAAATTCCTCTGCAACATACACACAAATTTTAAGTAAACTGGAAACCAAGCCCCAAAGGGCTTAAACATCATATATGTTCAGTTAATTTAAATGCTTATATCTACATTTAGGACTTTTGTGCTTTCTAAATAATTGAATACATCGGAATAGAACATAATAAGTTATTTTATTACAAGTGATATAGAACAAAACAATGGACATAATTGCCCGGGAAGATCTCTTGCACAAGCCCCATTAAAATGAATAAGCAGCAAAGGCACTACAGTGCTCTTGTACAGCTCTGACTAACTTAAAGGGTTTTTTGCAGGATAACTTCCTGGTCAATTGTATCTAGTATATTTATAGAACCAAATGTCAGCAGCTTTGCAGTGCAAGAGAAACTACACCACAGGGTATAAGACACAAGGAACCATATATTAATGGAAAAGCTTATTTTCAGCATGGCAAAACACAACTTTAATGTATGTACAATTCTTCTGACACAAGTGCAAAATATTTTTATACATATATATTACATATCTATATATCTATCTATCTATAGACAGATATGCATATATACACACCATTTATGCATTTTGAATACAAAAAGAGTCTTTAGAACAACTGCCTAAAGAATAAACCGCTCAACAATGATAAAGGTTAACCATTTTGAAAATTCAAAACCAACTTATTTTTTCTCTTTCTTCAAGAAGAACTGGCGTGCCTCTTCCCAGGTCTGGCGAGGAAACCGGTTTGAGAGTTCAAGATAATCTTGAGAGCTGAAGATTTTTTCTGTGGAATGAAGAATGTAAAGACAATCAAAACTGTCTTGTAAAATGAAAAAAGGTGATAGCAAAAACCCAGAGACTTTTTTTAAAATTAGAAAACTGAACTTATTTCAATACAATTTTTTTTAAAAAAAGTATACAAAGAAAATTAAACACAAGGCCAAATATTACACTGGAATTTGGGAAGGTCTATTTTTCAAGGAACTTTGTTGTCGGCAATGTGATCTCCTATAGTAAGTCAGTTTCGATGACACTGTGAAATTCTAAATTTTGGCAAAGCATTTCGGGATTGTTGAAGCCCTTTCCCAGTTTGCTGCAATGGATATATTGGCAGTATTAAGAATATTAACAGAAACTTCAAAACCAATATTCTGAGCTACATCCTTAAGACAGCATAGCAATATTACTGTAGGATCATGTGGTAATGAATACCCTATTATTTAATTAATCAGACTTAAAACAGTAATACAAAAAGACTGTAATATCAAAAGCATAGGAAATCTGCAAGGATGACTGGCTGCACATCACCAATAAGAATCATATGCTTAGTTGTAAATTTGACTTAACTTATGCGATGGGGGGGGCAGATACCACTGAAATAGTGTCATAAAAATTGTATTTCAGTTCAGCTGATAACAACCTAATTAACACACGCTTCTATAATTCAAGGCCACTCCAACATCTGAATCCCTTGGCCCAAATCTTTTCCTTATTTCCTTATAAAACTGCAGGACCAATCACCTGCATTTGTTGTAAATAATAAAATAGGCTTATCAAACCTTTGAAGCTTTGGGGGATGGGGTTGTGGCTATGTGGTGCTCCTAGAACCAACCAGCATCTCAAAGCGGGTTCTCCCTCCCCACCTCTCAAACTATTCTGTTTCCTACATAATGACAACGCCGTGTGTCTTGCTTGAAGTAACTGAAACCTGAAGCAAGACATCTTGCTGAAGAATAAGAACTAAGAGCAGAAATGAATGAGGAAAAAAAGGGTAACTAAATCTGGTACAACAACTCTGGACATTTCGAAAAACAGATACATCAATCCTTTGAGTGGAACAAACTGTTGGGAAGAAAAGCATCTTCTAATGATGAGACTATGTCCTTCTTGTTACAATCTTGGGAATCTGAGGAATTTTTCAAAACCTGGTCTCTATTTTCACATTCTCTCCCTTTCATTTTATTCCCCTGCTTCAAATTGTATAAATCAGGACAGTCCCAGAAAACTCTGTATAATGCGTGGTTTTCGGAGGTCTCAACCACAGAGGCGCTCTTATGCCTGGACTTGCGGGCTGAAGTCCAGGGCTTCTACAGCCCTGGGGGCCCCCAAATCCTCTCTAGTCTGTCCTGAGTGGTGTGGTCGCCCAGCTGAGCATGATTATGCTTAATTTGCAAGGGGGGCCTCCAAAGGCCTATAGGTCCAGGCTCCAAAATTATTTAGGTGCACCTCTGCTCACCCACTCCTATGAAGAAATCACAGCAAAACTCTTCACACTTTGGCCATTAACACTTGCTTTCCCTTAAGAAAGTTTTGTGGCACATCTGTACTTTTTCTGCTTTAAAAAAAACAACCGTAGGTCCAGTTTTCTTCTATTAAATAGTAAATGTGGTCATGTCAGATCGGTTACCACAGTCTAGTACTTAAAAAGACATGGCTTCATGAGAGAAGAAAGTTCTGTGATTGATTTGGAGATAGACCAAATTACTAGCCTATTAGAACCTCATAACTCTAGGAGTCTAGGATGGCCCAAATGAATTTCTGCCCCAAACTGATCCATAGTGATCAGTGGCCACTTCCTAAAAAAAAAATCTAACTTTTAAACGTGATTTAAAAGAACAGAAATGTTCTAATTTCTCTACCTAGTTCTCCAGCTGTGTATAGATTTTGTGTGTGACCTTGAAGAGCTCATCCAGGGCTCCAGCATGTTACTACTGCTAGTATTTATACACCATTTTTCAACAAAGGTTCTCAAAAGCAGATTCTTACTTAAGGAAATGGGGTTTCCCCAGGATACAGACAGCCTTCTGTCTATGGGCAGGATGCAGCAGACATGTCATTCTGCTCACCTTTGAAAAGCAACAAGATAGCGTATTGTCTGCTATCCAACTGCAAATGTGATGTATTTATATAATATGCTTACCTCTTTGTTGAGAAAGCTGGTTGTCTATCTGGCCTGAACTCTGCGTGAAATCCTACAGAAATAGAACCAATGGCATTCAGTCTCTTATTTACTGATAGGTTGTTATCTTCTTTTTTTAAAAAAGAGATAATTGCACAATAGAAGTGTAACAGAATGCACCCGATTCCCGAACAGAAGATATACCATACGTTTTCTAAGCAAATGCAGCACAGCTCTGATGACTATCATGGCTTACCGAAATGTCTTCACAAACTCTCAGCTTTGGAAATTTATTGCACATGCCTCCTGTTTTAAAATTAGCAGACACTGTTGAGAAGGGCTTTTCTATTATAGGTCTGGGACTGTGGAACCATCCCCCACCAGAGGGGCCACCGCTCAGTGACGGAGCACATGTCTTACATACAAAAGGTCTGAGATTCAATCCTGGCCATCCACAGCTAAAACAGGGTGTCTCATACTCAGGTCTCAGGATGTTGTTGGACTTCAACACCTATCACCCCCAGCCTTTGGCCATTGTGGCTGGGGAAGAGGATAAATGTTGGACTACAACATCTGAGGAGGACCCATGTTTGAGGATCCTTGAGTTAAAAGGACCACAGTTAGCAGGACCAGGAAATACTTCTGCCTCAGACCCTAGAGAGCTGGTGCTCTCTAGATTGTCTAGGGCAGGGGTGTCCACAAGAGAGCCCTGGTGGGGTGTGGGGCGTGCGGCAAATCAGCCAGTGCAGGGCCCACTTCCAATTAATTTTTATGCGAGTTAAAGGAGCAGGGCCCGGGGTGGTCGCCCTGCTTGCCCTGCCCAAAGGACAGCCCTGGTCTAGGGCTAGAGTGACCAATGGTTTGATGGTATAAGGCAGAATCAGATGTTCAAGAAATCAGCCTGATTAAACCTCCTTATTCAGATTAGCTTTGGAGTACAGAATAATTACTGCTTGTTACTGCTGTTCAGAATCATCATATGATTATTTATGGTTATTTATTATTTTATTGATTACACTGTGGTTCCCAGCGTTCAGAATATTTTACTGAAAGGTGGAATAATTTTTTTGTAAACACACACACACACACACACACACACACACACACACACACACACACACACAAATATACATACTTATTTAGCTACAGGGCAGTCTGTGAAATCTTCCATGAGCCAAAGAGCCTTTCTGCTCTAAATTATAGATACAGGTCCAATTGTATATTTGCCCAATTGTGCAAAAATTCAAATTTTTAAATCAGAATTCTGTAACATAAAATTGCATGTAGCACATTGAAACAGGAGAGGTTCAATCAAGTGTGGGGATTATATTCTTTTGGTATATTATAAATCAACTCCTTCTAATGGACAGTAATACTGTGTGGTGGAATCTGATTTTAAAATTTCTTAAATGTTAAATATTATATTTTGGTCACATTAGGAATAGGTAGCAAATTCCTTTTTCTGCTCTTGATTTATTAATTCATTGTGAGTATTTACTTATATTTACTTAATATTATAATATTTATAATCTGAATCCGTTGTCATTGGTAAATTTAAACAATTTTGATTAATACACAAATACAGATATGACCCAAGATAATGTCATTAGTTAGCAAGATATTTTGTCGGACAGGAATGTATTATTTGGCCATCGGAATATGGGCCATCTGAATATGGGCTTGATCCTGTTTTCATCTTTATACAGGAGCTAGGATCCAAAGAACTGTCCAATGTGTTATGGAAACCTAAGGGAACTTCAAAGGTAGTAAACAAGTTTTGAAAGTAAGGAGTTTCAAAAGCAGTTTGTGATATGGCATGGAGTGCGTGTCTATGGTTCAATGAAAGAAGAACATGCATGTCCTTCAGCATATCTGAAATACCTTTTAAAATCCTAGTGGCGAACTTGATCTGGTCAAGAATTCTGACTTTTAATTCAGCAACTAATTAACGTTAATAACAGCAAGAGTAAAAACCTAAAGCATCTCAAACGGCCAGTAATTAAATTTTTTTGCTCCATTAATGGGTTTTAAGGGTAAGCCTTTGGGTTAAGGATATGCACTGATGAATTATCATAGTTATTATTACTATGAATATTTATGTATCAGTTTTCAACAAAGAACTTCTCAAGCGGTTTATATAGAAAAAATATCAAGATGATTCCCTGTCCTAAAAGGGCCCACACTGTAAAAACAAACATAAGGTAAACACCAGCAACAACCACTGCAGGGATGCTGTACTGGGGATGGATAGGGCCAATGGCTCTCCCCCTCCTAAACACAAGAGAATCATCACTTTAAAAAGGTGCCTCTTTGTTCATTTGGCAGGGTAAAATCTAAGCAAAAATGAGTCCAATACAGGAATTCCTGACACACAGAATACATACTCCAGAGAGGCTGGAATCATTACAGATTCTGCTTTTGTCCAGTTTCAGTTCCTTTCTGTAGAAAGGAACTGAACTGGTTGCCTATTCGCTTCTGAGTTCAATTTAAGGTCCTGGTTTTGACCTTCAAAGCCTTGCGGAGTTTGGTGCCTGTCTACCTACAGACCTGCCTCTCCCATCCAATTACATCCCATCCGGTCAGATCTTCTCAAATGGCCCTTCTGTCGGTCCCTGATTTCCGAGAGGTTCGGGGTGCTAGGACCTGTGAAAGGGCCTTTTCGGTTGCTGCCCCACTTCTCTGGAACTCCCTTCCCCTTCAGATTCTTTTAGCTCCTTCCTTATTGATTTTTAAATCTCTATTGAAGACTTTTCTTTTTCACCAGGCTTTTGCCCTGTAGTTTACCTATTTGGTTTTTTTTCTTTTTTGTTAGTTACTTTAGTTTTTAATTTAGAATGTAATTTTAATGCTGTTTTGCTTTGCATGTTTTTGTACACCGCCCAGAGTCTTCGGAGTGGGCGGTATATTAAATGTTTCTAATAAACAAACAAATAAATAAATAATAAAAGGAGGATATAATTTCACCCTGCAAAAAGCCCCTTTGATTTGTGCATAATGCATTTAGAAGTCATCGCCAGAACTAGTTATAGCTTTAAGACCATATGAACATATCCCAAAAGAGAGCAATGCCTAGGAAGATTAAAACTGGCTTGAATCGTTTTTGTTAAGTCTACTTTAATGCAAGTAGTTTCTAAAACAAGAAGAAGAAACATATCTTTTAAAAAAAGACTCATGACCTATTGTGCAGCAGGAAAGAAGCTTTCCCAACAGCATCAAATGTGTAGTGGTAGAACACCTATATATTTCACTTTCATTTTAGTGCGTGCGTGCATGCGTGTGCTTTAAATTCTACATTTTCTGTATGTTAGTACTTCATCTTTATACATCCCCACATATATGCAACCAGACCAAATTCTCTTTTTAAACTCCATTTCTCCCATATGGTAAACATTTATTTTCCAATCCTGAGGTCAGGTATCTCACATTCCCCCACAAAGGGAGGACTCTCGCTACTGAAACAAATAGGATATTTGCCTGAGGAAGGCGCACAGATTGCGTCTGCCCATGATAGCAAGCTGAAATCTAAGAACAAATGCAAACCTGGTTTTCATTTCAAAATATCTGCAAGAAAAATATTCCTTGCCTCTTATACAGCCTGTTTGTTTGTTTGTTTAATATTATATTAGATTTTGATTCCTGATGACTAAACCATTTCCAAAAACCTAGGAGAAATAAACATGTCTTCAGGCAGCCGGGTTGTATATATCCATGTGAACCGGAAATCAAAACGCTAAAGTACCTAAATTAATGTTGAGTAAAATTAAGCTCTATTTGAATTGTGCTATAGTTTCCCAATCAAACGTTGCAGCTGAATGCCAATTGCTCTCTCAGTGAAAGCAAACAACTTATTATCCATGTAAAGATCAGCACTCCTGTTTTCTTGTCCCCTGCCTGCTTTTTGCAGAATCTGCTTCTGACCTGTACAGATCAGAAGCACTCAGAGCTTTTCGTCGAATATTTTGCAACCAGTTGCTGTTACATGCCTACAAACATAAGTTACAGAAGAGAAAACATTCCAGTAGTAGTGCACTGTTATTAATGTCATTTAAAAATACATTTTAATACTCTGAGTGAGACAAAATTTTTAGAGCATTTAACTATCACACCACTTCCCTCACTGTTTAGAAAGTCCACTGCTAGACCAATTCGAAAGTGCAAGAAAATATTGTCTTATTTTACTCCAGTATAATAGTGTATAAATGCTATTCACTTGGGTATAGCATTTAATTATAAGTTTCCTAAAAGCAGCACTGAAACAGAGAGCTGGATGAGAATAATACTTGCTGGACTGCACAGATAAAGCAACAGCTGTGGAGAAGAAACTGCAGTAATAAATTCCACCAGATTAAAGTATGGAAAGTGTTTCTTTTATACAGCAACCCCCCCGCCTCACCTCCCAACTGATATACAGAAGAACTGTATGCAAAAAAGATACTACAAATCCTTACATGCTCCAGAAATCAGAAATGACAGTGTATATAACTAGAGGCTGCAAGCTCCGAATAGTTAGAATATTGCCACTCATGACCCGGTTCATATCAGTAAAATAAGCAGCATATATTGCGATGTAAATATATCACCTTATCCTTTCGTACTGAGTTGCATTACATTAAAACACACATGCATCTGTAGAGTAGGCTGCCAATATATATTTGAATAAATGGTCAAGTATTAGATATATGTTGTTGAAAATATGTCCTGCTCATCTGAAATACAAATATACTAACCATATTTAGCGTAGACCCAAATTCCCTTCCTTAAGGAAAAACGTGTAGATAGAAGTGCCTCATTGAGGGGAAAAGATCGACTGATTTTACGGGAACCGAATGCAATTTTGAAAGCTTCAAATGCAGAAGAATGACTGAGCAAAGGGATCGAGTCAGTCACCCAGCAATGTACCTGAATGAACGTGGCAAGTAACACACAACTCATCTCTTGCTCCAGAATGATCTTGTTCTGTGGGTTATTGTAACAAGCGGCTATGAGCGTTGGAAAGAGCACTTTGATGAGGCGAGGATCACTGAAGTACTGGAAAGGCAGCTGGCACAGCTTCTGCAGGACGGTGGGGTGGCGGCCGGATTGGACGATCACCTGAAAAATGCAGACAGCACAACATTAGAGCAAGTTTGCGACAGACCTATCCAATCAGTTGCAACTCCGGTAAATAAGATGTGACAGCTCTGAGAACGTTAATAAAGAGATAGACTAAAGTATAGTTCGTCACCATGCTTTGTTTTTAATGCACAATAGCGGCACAGCAGGTTAAAGGAATATTTGATAATATATTGCACATTAAAGCCAACAATGAGGACCTTGCTTTTTAAAAAAAAAACACTAAATAGGTTATAAAGAGACAAATAAATACTGAGGCTAGTCATACCTACAAATGCAGACAGACCAAGACAAGTGGATTTGAGAACAAATGGGTTTAAGAGGGGCTGCTACTAACAAAGTGACTCTCCAGACGTACAGGCAATGATAAAAGGCAGCGAGCGACATAGAGCT
The DNA here is from genome assembly GCF_027244095.1 of Hemicordylus capensis. NCBI lineage: Eukaryota > Metazoa > Chordata > Lepidosauria > Squamata > Cordylidae > Hemicordylus > Hemicordylus capensis. The sequence goes on from NC_069666.1 coordinate 21,071,563, forward strand.
GAGATTGTATGATGTATGGCGCTGAGCTTCGGCAAGCAGGGACTCAAAGATCCGCCCATTTGTACTTTGATCCGGGTCTCTATCAGTGCCGTTGACTTGAAAAAGGGCATTGTTTAGATAAACGGAACTGTTGTCATGCAAGCAAGTTTTAGAACTGTGTGCATCTTAAGTCACAACGGAACACCATTAATGGTACCTTCCAGAGAAATTCTCTTAGGTTACTTGCTAGCTCTATAAAGTCCTGCTGACAAACCGAGAATTGCGAAAATCAGCTTTGTTCCAACAGCACTTAATGAGACAATACTACGAAAGAGCTTCTTGACCCAAACTTGGCTTTTCGGCATTGGAAGACGCTCCTATGAGTTTAGGAACACTAAAATGTTAAAGTCATGATTGTAAATTGTCCTTGAGGGGAAAAATAGTATTTTACAGGTACACCCCCGCCCCCCAACAGGACTGCGCTTAAATTAAAAGCAGAAGGACAAAGAGAAGTGAAGGAGGCCACAGGGACATAAATTACAGGGATTTACAAGTTTTCAAAGAACTTTTAACAATTCACTAAGAACACATTTTCAGTTCATAATGCAGTTCGGGTCAAGAACAAGATCAACAAAGTAATAGTTCACATTTTTTAGTTCAATAGCCAAAATGAAATTGAAAACCCTTCAGAGAATACAGATAGGAACCCCTTAATTCTCCTAAATCCAAATGGAATTTTAAAGACTACCAAATATGCAAGGATGTGCCATGCATCCAAGACATCTTGCATTTTTGACAACTTGAGGGGGGAAATCCAGCAGGATTATTTATTTATTTCATGAAGAATATGTATATATCGCTTTTCAACAGAAAAGTTCAAAGTGGTTTAAGTGTTGACAGTATTCCCTTGAGAGTATAATTTTATAAAAGTAGCCAAATACATTTTACAAATCATAATCTCAGTGGTAATTTTTCATTATTTCCACATACATCTGCTGGGTTTTTAGAAAAGTCTACTGTCAGGAACAGTTAAAAATGGCATCCAGTATTCTTCAGACTCAGAGTTTTTGCAGTGGTGGATCGAACACAGAAAAGAGTTTCCAAGGTCAAGTTATTGTTTTATGAATCCCACAGTCTGCTACATGTTCTACTGACTCCATGCTTCATGTAGCCTCTTCCTAAACACAACTAGAATTCATATTTTATCTCCCCCTTCTCATATTTAAGACTGGGATACAGTATTGTGAAAATATTGTTACTTCGGGTTCATGTCCCAGAGACAATGGTGGACATCCAGAGCAACGGACCACCAGTGGAGCAAGCAAACTTGTGTTAGCACAAGGCATTATCTTAGTTATGATTAAAAAAAGATTTGTAGAACGGCGCTATTGCACAACACTGCTCTTTGAGTTCCCAGATGTCGTTGGACTTCAAACCCCATAATCCCCAGCCACAATGACCAAAATGGAAGTCCAGCAACATCTGGGGACCCAAGTTTGAGACCTTCTGAGGTGGCACAACAGTTTTGCGCTTGTACAGTGTCCTTCTGCAAGTGGTCTGTTGTCCTGGGTGTCACCCACTGACTTTTGTAAGTCTAGCATTGGTCACATACAGGTTCAGCTTAATGACTGTCGTGCACTTTATCCAACATGGCTACTAAAGCTGCTAAAACAACTGATAGGTGCAGCCTTCCTTCAAGAAGGCGAGCAACCCTCTTGACAAACAAGAGGAAACAATGACGCTTCCTCATTCCATGTCGGGGAGTGGGGGGAAAAGTAGTGTTTGATCTGAACATTCTTGCCTCTTACTCTTTATTTATGGCCAAGAAGAGCTGTCTCAAAATGACTTTCATTAATGGCTTCTTTCGGCAGACGTTTCCAAACCTCATTACTGTGGGACTCAGGTAAAACTAGAACCACCAAGAGAAGTGGTCAGAAATCAGAATGCAGGAAAACCTGCAATACCTCTCTTCTTTGAACTGTAACTATTTTCGTAGCCACTAAGCATTAGTTTTTTGAAACATCCTGAACTTCAGCCCTGTGTAAGGGCTGACCCAGTGGCAGTCCCTATGTATTTGTTTGCTGTTTTATCTATTTAGTTAGGGAGAGGAGTGCTGGTCTTGTGGTAGCAAGCATGACTTGTCCCCTTAGCTAAGCAGGGTCTACCCTGGTTGCATATGAATGGGAGACTACATGTGTGAGCACTGTAGGATAATCCCCTTAGGGGATGGAGCCGCTCTGGGAAGAGCAGAAGGTTTCAAGTTCCCTCCCTGGCAGCATCTCCAAGATAGGGCTGAGAGAGATTCCTGCCTGCAACCTTGGAGAAGCCGCTGCCAGTCTGTGAGGACAATACTAAGCTAGATAGACCAATGGTCTGACTCAGTATATGGCAGCTTCCTATATTCCTATGTTTTGCCTTTGGTGAAAGGGATTTTCTAATGGAAACAAAATTATCATCTCACACCACTGTGCAATTAGTTAATCATGTTAGCGGTTATGTAAAGAAGCCTAGCTGGAGGCTTTCTCAGCGGTGAATGGGGCACAATGGCCTTCAGCCTTAACAATTCCAAATATCTTATAACAGTTATTTAGGAAGCACAGTAGTAAAGGCTGGTTACACAAGTTTTAGGGCCCAAACTGGTTTAAGTTTAAAGAATATGAGATGCTTCACGAATGTGCACAGGAGCCTTGCTGATCCCTGCATCGTCCCAACGTTAGCATTTGTGGTCGTGATGTGTGTATCCTTTGTTCACTCTGAAGTAGTTTCTGACATAAAGAACCATGCACTTTGGGTTTTCTTAAGACCTCCTGTGGTGTTTTTGGTTAACCCATTCCTTGATCCAGGCCAGATTTTGAATGGTGCCTTAGTTACTTATATTCCAGTCCTGGAGTAGAGGCGGGGCTAACAAACAGCCAGCAGCAAGAGCACTGAAGGCAGACTGCACTGGCCTCTCTGTAAATAATATCTGTCTCATTAAACCATTAGAGCCACCTAACAGTGCAGCAGGGAAGCAACCTGCCTAGAGAGCAGGAGGCTGTTGATTTGAATCCCTGCTGGTGTTTCCCAGAATATGGGAAACTCCTATATCGGGCAGCAGTGATACAGGAAGGTGCTGAATACTGTGTGGGAGATGGCAACGGTCAACCCCTCCTGTATTCTACCAAGAAAACCACATGGCTCTGCGGTTACCAGGAGTCGACACTGACTCGACGGCACAACCTTTCCCTTTCCTTTCATTAAATCGTTAATATTCCTGATTCAGCTCCACTGTCTTGTCCTTGCATACCACAACTCTTTCCTATGGCTTCCACACACCCAACCTGCTATTCCGACTGGTGTGTCTTCAGTATTGATGGGGCCAGCTAGTGGTATCTTTACTGACAGACATCCTACAGATAGTAAGAAGAGGGCCTTGGCTATCCCTTACTGTGCAGAGGTCCACCATCTTCCCAAGTAACCGTGACCTGACATGGGTACTGGCATCCCTGGCAGCATTTCCAAGACAGGGCTGAGCGAGACTCCTTCCTGCAACCTTGGAGAAACTGCTGCCAGTCTGGGTAGACAACACTGAGCTGGATGGACCTATAGTCTGACTCAGTATATGGCAGCTGCCTATGTTCCTATGTGCTACTACTACCACTACGTATATACTGTTTTTCAACATGTTTCCAAAGCGATTTATGCAGAAAAATAAATAATCAATAAGATGGCTCCTTGACCCCAAAGGGCTCACTCTTTTTAGATAGATAATATAAGGCAGACACCAGCAACAGCCACTGAAAGGATGCTGTGCTGGGGCTGGATAGGGCCAGCTGCTCTCTCCCTGCTAAAGGTAAGAGAAACACCACTTTTAAAAAGGTGACTCTTTCTTCAGGTAAGCAGGGGTATGCTTGCTAGCTATCACAGCAGCTCAACATTTAGAGATTCAGAGATGCAAAACACTTGGACTCATTTCTATTTAGGTTCCAGATTTCCTATGGCAGGGGTTCTCACCTTTGGGTCCCCAGACATCTCTGGACTACAATTCCCATCAGCTGCAGCAACACTGATAGCTACAACTCCCATCATCCCCAGCCACATCTGGGAACCCAAGTTTGAAAACCCCTGCATGCAGCCGCTGTTCCTCTAGGTTTTAGGATTACCTCCCTCCCTCCTTTTCCTAGATCACTTATGACTTCTTGTTATTGAGACATCCTTGTGGATGTCTCAATTCAGATTTCACAGCCTCATCTGGCATGCAGTTCCATTATCGAAAATTCTAAGTTCTACCCTCAACACACTCTTCTTTTTATGTATTCTCTCATTCTCTTTGTTCCTCTGCCACGAATCCCTTTTCAGAGCCCTGAACCTCTGTTTCCATTTTCCACCTCCACCATTTCTTGCTGGCTGTTCCCAAGAGCTGGAATGCTCTTCCACAACATCCAACTGGCACCTGCCAACGATTTTCTTAAAAGCAGTAAAACCCGATCGGGCTTTCCAGAACCTTCTGGAATGACCTTTATGAAGGAAGCCGCCGTCTAAGGATCCTGTCCATGGTTTCTCCAGGTCAGCATTCTGCACTAAGAAACCGCAGCCTCTCCAGCATTTCAGACAGAGGTCTTTCCCCCGCAACCCCATCTGAACATTTCAGGGACTGAATCCTACTGAGAAACAATCCCTCTTCTTCTTTTATTCATCCTAGTTGAGGTTCTCACTCTTGCTTAGGTCTCATCTTTAGATCACAAGCCTGAGGGCAGGTCCCTTTCTATGACATGCAGCATAGTACACCACCAAGTTAGTCTGTAAGCAGTTGGGTGCAGTTAAGTGGCACAGCGGGGAAATGCTTGACTAACAAGCAGAAGGTTGCTGGTTCAAATCCCTGCTGGTACTATACTGGGCAGCAGAGATATAGGAAGGTGCTGAAAGGCATCATCTCATACTGTGCGGGAGGAGGCAAGTGGCAAACCAATGGCAAACCGGGAAGAGAGCTGGCCTTGTGGTAGCAAGCATGACTTGTCCCCTTAAGCTAAGCAGGATCTGCCCTGGCTGCATACGAAAGGGAGACTAGAAGTGTGAGCGCTGTAAGATATTCCCCTTAGGAGAAGGAGCCACTCTGGGGAGAGCATCTAGGCTCCAAGTTCCTTCCCTGGCATCTCCAAGATAGGGCTGAGAGAGATCTCTGCCTGCAGGGCCGGCTCTGGCGCCCTGATGCAACATTCTGTTGAGCACCCCACCCCCAGCTATAGTAAAAAATGAAAATTCAAAATAAATACAATTAGTGTGTATTCAAAATTTTACTTAATTATGTACATAATATGTATATAATAGAATTATAATTATATTACTCCTATACTTAAAGAGCTATTTGGCTACCAATACGCTTCTGGGCAAAATACAAGGTGCTGGTTATAACCTATAAAGCCCTACACTGCTTAGGCCCTGGGTATTTAAGATAATGGAGCAGTCTTGGTGGGTGAGAGAGAGAGAGAGAGAGAATGAGAATGGAGCAGTCTTGGCGAGAAACAGAGAGCGTTCCAGAGGTCCCCGTCCTCCTCCTGTCACAGGCTGTCCCCCCCGCCACAGCACTTTCTCTCCCCACCGGGCTCCCTCCTCCCTGCCATTTTTTCCTGCCCACCGCAGGGCTCCCTTGTGGGGCCGCCAGCCACCTCCTCCATCATCACTGTGTCTGGTGCCATTTTCTTCTCACCGCCTCCCACCAATAAAAGCCGCCGCATGGCCGAGGGGATGGCTGTGGGGGTGCATGTGTATCCTTCTACACCTCCGCCCCCGGCAGCGGCAGAAGATATCAGAGCAATGCTGTGGCCTGCTGCTTGGCCTGGTGTTACTTCCTAACTGCGAGATACTTAATAGACTTCACTGCACAGGTGCGCCTTGCAACTGGGAAGCGACGCCGGGCCAAACAGCAGGCCACAGCGTTGCTCTTGTTCAGTCGCTCCCACCGCTGGTGGGGAGGTGTAGGCAGTAGGACACACACGCACCCCCGCAGCCATCTCCTCAGCCGTGCGGTGGCTGGAATTTAATTTTTTTTAAAGGAGGTATCATCAGCTCGACGCTCTCCTGCAGACTGCGCCCCGATGCGGTGCATCTTCTGCTTACTGGTAAGAGCCGTCCCTGTCTGCCTGCAACCTTGGAGAAGCTACTGCCAGTCAGTGCAGACAATACTGAGCAAGATGGACGTATGGTATGACTCGGTATATGGCAGCTTCCTATGTTCCTACCCCTCCTGTATTCTCCCAAAGAAAACCACAGGGCTCTGTGGGCAACCAGGAGTCGAAATTGACTTGACGGCACACTTTACCTTAGTGTTAATATACAAGATCCTTGTAATATCCTATTACAAGAATACAGGACGGTCTCGTTACTCATTCGCGGTTTCATTTTCAAAGGAAAAAATGCTTTAAAATCACGATTTTGTGCCAAAAATTAGTGGAGTTGTGGAGATTTGGGGTGGGGAGATGGCTGGAATGCTGGGGACCTGCGGTGCATGGTAGGGCACTTTATTTGGCTTCTTTGGGTGGGTTTTTTGCCCTTTTTTTGCATTTCCCTGCCCTTCGGAACCTATCCCCCGGATTCCAATGCCTCAGTATCATTATCCACGATACTAGCTGAGAACGGAAACCCTGCGAATACCAAGGTCCTCCTGTATACAACAATATGCTTCCTTCCACTCACCCAAAGGGTGCCTCCGCCCAATTTTGGCAGGTAGTCCTCTGCAATTCCCGTACCCCAATCTATGCTGATACAGAAGGTCCTCTGACCCCCGGAAGCAGCATTTTGGGGGTACAGGGGGTTGCATATAATCATGCTGAGGAATTGTAGCATGAATAAAATGTTTTTATTTATTTATGTAACATTTTTATACTGTCTGAGGCCAATGTCTCAAGATGGTTCACAATAGCTCTTCCTTGCTGGGAAAGAGGAGACAGCCACCCCGTTATTTATTTTTCTTTTACATTAGCATTTCCCCAGCTGCAGATTCGTGATACCAATAAGGTGGTGAAGTGAAAGCACTTTCCTCTGACACCTTGCAGTCCTGCTGCTCCCCGTTGCCGTAGATGGCTTGTATACAGCCCTTGAGGTAGACACAGGGGGTGCCATCTTGGCTCCTGAGCCACGTGTCTCGGGCCGTCCAATGGGAGCATAAGAGCGGCTGCATAAGCCGCCGGATCCCGCTCCGTCCTCCTCCTGTTCCTTTGGGCGAAGCACCCCTCCATCCCATTCCATTTCAGTGAGGGTTGTCCAGTCTCATTTTGGGGCCAAGTAGGAATTTTTTTGGATCACACCTTATTGGCTCTGTTGTGGCCTTTCCCCGCCTATTTCTCACTGAAGTTAATTGTAAGGTTGCCATTCTTGAATGCTTGGTCACTTTGCCGATGAGTGCGGGTTGGTGTAGATTGCCTTGATCACTGTCTGACTGGAGGACCATTTTAGGCGAGTAGGCAAGCCGAGGAACAGTCCTTGCAGGTTTTGTGGCCCCTGGGCGGGATCCGCCCCTACTCGGAGGCTGGCTGGTACCCACCACTCAGCAGCCTGGGTGGGTGGGGCTGGTTGGCCTCTCCTCAGCGTGGTTAACCACTCACGGTTGTTATGATGTCCGGACTTTGCCCGGGCTGAATTAAGACCCAGTCTTCGCCCTGTTTTGGGTAGTCTTCCTTATGAGGCTGACCCATAGAGGAGGTACCCACACTCTAATTATTGTTCCTCGGTTATTGTAAGTGGCCCTAGTTCATCCAGTCATCATTTCTTGTCTTTATTGGGCCTGGGTGTGCAATGCCTTCGGACTAGAGATAGGCAATAATTTTAGAGAAAGTTGAAAGTGGCTTGCTCCATATGTACCAATAATAGTTAGGGATGGGGCTCTGACTCAGTGGTGGAGCCTTGCTTGCAGAAAGTCCCAGGTTCAAATCCTGGGAGCATCTCCAGGTGCGGCTGGGAACCATTTTGGCCTGAAACCTTGGAGAGCTGCTGAGTCGGTGTAGACAACACTGAGCTAAATGGACCAATGGGCTGACTCGGTACGAGGCAGCTTCCTCTGTTCCTATGAGCAAAGAGGCACATGTAGGATGGAGAGCTGGTCTTGTGGTAGCGAGCATGAATTGTCCCCTTTGCTAAGCAGGGTCCACCTTTGTTTGTGTTTGGATGGGTGACAACATGTGAGCACTGCCAGCTGTGAGATATTCCTCTTTAAGGGATGGGGTCATGGAGGAAGAGCACTTGCCTTCCTTGTGGAAGGACCCAGGTTCAATCCCTGCCATCTCTGGGAATGGCAGGGAGAGACTCTTGCCTGAAACCTTGGAGAGCCACTGCCAGTCAGTGTAGACAATACTGAGCTAGATGGGCCAAGGGTCTGACTCGGTAGAAGGCAGCCAGCTTCCTATGTTCCTAACAGGAATAGCTTCCTAATGGCAGCTAAACCAGCATCATTTTTGCACATGCATCTGAGAGTAGCCCAATATCAACACTCCAAGTAAATAAAAAAAGGAAGAATTCCCGGGTCTGAGAAACTTGAAGAGTGGCTCAATAAATTCACTGCTGTCCGCAATTATCAGCTGCTTAAAATAAAGCTGCTAAATCCCACTTTAAAATGGCCTTTGCAAAACCCGGGTGCCGCACACTGCGTCATCAAAGGCAAACAAGATTTTCCAAGGCTGGTCAAAACAGGCTATTTGCAAAGAGCATTTGATCTTAATTAGACAAGTCGTTTCCCCATCTATCAAAGAGCTCCCCAGACAACCCCTCCCACCCACTATGGTTCACTGGGGGGAAAAACAACAACCACATTCATCTAGGTGAGTAATAATCCCTCTGATAATTTATGATTCAGAGTTCCGTTAGTATAACGTTTGGACATTTTTGTAGAACAAGCCTTTGGAGATGCAAACAGAGCAGGTATGATGATATTGTGTGATGCACAGACTTTAGTCAGGACACAGAAAAAGACTTTAGTCACGACATAGTGACCCCAAACAGGGCCTTCTCTAGGGTTGCCCCAGAGCTCTGGAATACGCTCTCAAATGAAATCAAAACCTCTGGCTGTTTTAATTGTTGTGTTTTAATGTGTAAGTTGCCCAGAGATTTTATATGGGTGTGAAGAATGAAGGTTAATCCTCCATTTTGGTCATCCCATGAAATTTGGTCATCCCATGAAATTGATTGCCATGAAATTTAGGACCAGCAAACGGAGGTACTTTTTCACACAACACATAATCAACGTGTGGAATTCGCTGCTACAAGATGTGGTGACAGCCAGCAACCTGGATGGCTTGAAGAGGGGTTTGGATAACTTCATGGAGGAGAGGTCTATCAATGGCTACTAGTCGGAGGGCTATAGGCCACCTCCAAGGCAGGGTGCCTCCGAGTACCAGTTGCAGGGGAGTCACAGCAGGAGAGAGGGCATGCCTTCAACTCCTGCCTGTGGCTTCCGGCGGCATCTGGTGGGCCACTGTGCGAAACAGGATGCTGGACTAGATCCTTGGGCCTGAACCAGCAGGGCTGTTCTTATGTCCATTCTGTTGCTTGTTTTACATTATGAATTAAGTTGCTTACGTTCTAAAATGGCTGCCTGTTCCCCACTGTGTGTTCTAATAGCTTGTGTTCTAAGGTCAAATGTTCAAAGTTTCTGGTCTGTCTAGAAATTGAAAAAAATTGTCTGTTTTTTGTTAGTTCTGATTTGAGAACCTCAAAAAAAGTGGGTGGAGTTACAAGTATTAAAAGGGCTGGATTTGGGCGGTTGAGGCAGTCTTGGAGAGCCAGGAGAGAAGAGCTGAGTTCAGAAGAAATACGCTGGAACAGCGCCGAGAAATCGCTGGAAGAGTTAAGCTGAAAACTCTTGTGAGAACTGAATCACTCTCAAAAGCAGCTGAAGGCAGAGTCTGGAATTGAACCCACCAGTACCGGGGAGAAAGAGCAAGGCTTGTGGCCAAGCAAGGGATTAGAGGTGATTTTAAGAAAACACCTGGTAAAGCCTCTGGGTTAGAGCACAGTATTAAGTGCAGGTTATATTGGATGCATTTTTCTCCCATTTTATTTTATGCTCATATGGCTGCTATTTTCTTTGTATTAAGTTTTTTAAAAAAACAAAACAAAACAAAACAAAAAACACCCAACAACCTACTGTTTTGAAGTAACATTTCCCATTTTGAGCTTAAAAATCTGTAGCTTCTGTCTGTTTCCACCACCTCATGCTTAGATGCCTTTCCATACTACCTAACGTGGAATGCAACAGAGGTTTGGAAGGCTGTTTCAGCAGATGCAGCCAGAGGAAATATTTAATTTATTTAATTAAACTATTTCTATACCGCCCAAAATTTGCGTCTCTGGGCAGTTTACAATTAAAATATAAAAGTCTTCTTGGTGGCAGCGGTGAAGCTTAACATCACGGGGGGCTGGTTGAGACTGGGCTGTGACAGGTGGTATATAGATGTAACAAACAAACAAACACACAAATTTGGAAAGTGCCCCCAACTCACACCTTCCAAGCTTCCCCACATTGTATACCCAAGAGCCCCTGGTGGCGCAGTGGTAAAAAAACTGCCACCCTGTAACCAGAAGGTTGCAAGTTCGATCCTGACCAGGGGCTCAAGGTTGACTCAGCCTTCCATCCTTCCGAGGTCGGTAAAATGAGTACCCAGAATGTTGGGGGCAATATGCTAAATCATTGTAAACCGCTTAGAGAGCTCCGGCTATAGAGCGGTATATAAATGTAAGTGCTATATAGGATAAAATACTGGATAGAATTTTGGCAAAACTAGCTAGCAGGGAAACTATTATTTGGTAACTGGCTGTTTTTGCTTCCTTATAACCAATCACAAAAGCTTTATTGGAATAATGGGATATGTAGACCAGGAATTGACTTTTCTTTGGCTCTTTGGGAGAATAGTGCTCCTTCACTGCAGGCCACATATTTCTATGTGAAATATCCTCTTTATCCGTAGAGAACTGAGATACCCACCACAGCATTGTATTCTTTGCAGCAAAGTTGAATTTTGGTGTTAACTGAAGTGTAAAAACACCCTCCTTTCTACATGATTGTGCTCTTTCACAGCTATTTATTCCCCATCCAGATGCAACTCTCCTAGGGATGCTCAGCTAAAAAGCTAATGGATCTAAGAGGCCACAATGTGCCACTCTCAAAATCGCCATACCAACTAGGACATGACCATTATGAACACTTGGGCTGTTGGAACTCCATGGAGTACAGATACTTGGGTTCTTTCTTTTCCCCTTAGTGATACATAAAGGAATTAATAGGTTCAAACCAATGGGAACGGAACTTCAGCTGTATATGTTTCTCATAGCACAATGCTCCATTTAACACTTAAAATGCTGCAGTTTATGCAAGGCTATTGATAACCAGATAAAATAAATCATTCATTGAGTGGCCAATGGTGTACTGTGTCTCTCTCTCTCAGGTCAGATCTGCATTAGTTCCTTCCTACTCTATAAACAAATCCCAGACTGTAGGCATTTAATCAGAAGGAAATGGCATCACTGGCCAGGTCAAACGCCTTTCTTTTCATTTTTCTAATCCTAACATTGCAAAGATTCAAACTTTCGGGGGGGGGGGGTATTCTTCGTTTCCCTCCAATATTTATCACATTTATCAATATTGAACTTTCCCATAAGAAAAAACTCACAATACTAACAATTGTACTTTAAAGGTTACAAAGGAGCGGTTGGTTATTTTAAAATCCTGAATTTTGTTTCTCTTATAATAAATGCCCCCCCCACCAGAAAAGAAAAGCATTTAAAAATAAGTTAAATATAATTTTAGTTCTGCTCTAATATAAATTCACTGGCTGACATCAAGACGGCCTGAATCTTTATTTCGATCACCGATCAGAAGCATAACAAAGCAAACGTTAATCAATACTTACATACCAATCAACAAACACACGCCAGGCTAAGTTACGCAATAGCACTACTCAGGAACTACTCTGAAGGACTATTCAATTTCAACAGGGCTAAAGTCAAGTACAGTGTGCTGTCAAGTCAATTTTGACTCCTGGTACTCACAGAGCCCTGTGGGTTTATTTTGGCAGAATACAGGAGGGGTTTACCACTGCCTCCTCCTGCGCAGTATGAGATGATGCCTTTCTGAACCAGCAACCTTCTGCTTGTTCGTCAAGCATTTCTCTGCTGTGCCACTTAAGATAATGACAGGACTACTCCGGCATAACTCTGAATGCCATCAAGAGAGCATGCAACTGAAAGTCAAGTTTATCCTCAGACTTATGATACCCACCAAATGAATCTAGTGGTTTGCACAAAATGGACTCACACACATCCACGGACTCAGCAGCGAACCTGTGCTCCAAGTTGGAGCAGCCCTGAGTGTCTTTATCCTGGCAGTGTTTTGCCAATGGGTCACAGGGTGTCTCTGAGGGTTCCTCCCCACCGGCAAGAGGGCCAAGAGGCAAGAGGCCTCTCACCGCCCAGAACAGCTCTGCTGGCCAGCACTGTGCAGACATAAGCCCTGCTGCTTGGGCAAAGAGGCACCTTCCAAAGTGGTGACGAAGAGGAGAGCAACTGTCCTTATTCAACCCCAGCACAACATCCCTCTTAGTGGCTGTTGCTGGTGCATACGTGTTTAGATTTTGAGCCCCTTTGGGGACAAGAAACCATCTTCTCATCCCTTTTGCATTTAAATCCCCTGCCAAGTGGGGGCAAAAAGGCACTTTTTAAAGTGGGGGCTCTTTAGCAGCAGGAGAGCAACTGTCCCAATCCAGTACAGCATGGCACCTCTCCTGTGTCTGTTGCTGGCATCTCCCTTGTGTTTCTTTTTAGGCCATGAGCCCTTTTGGGACAGGGAACAATTTTCTTCTTATTTATTCTAAGTAAACTGCTTGGAGAACTTTTCTTTTGGTTGAAAAGCAGTATACAGTGGTCCCTCGACTTACGAAGTACTTGACATCCGAAGATTTCGACATACGAATGACAAAAAATACTGGAAGTCGTTGCCGGTTTAGATGCGGCTTCCTCGACCTACGAATTTTTAGATGCGGTTTCCTCGACTTACGAATGTTTCCGGACCTCCGTGGATGCGCTTTTCGACTTACGAAAATTCCGACCTATGAACGTGCGTTCGGAACGGATTATCTTCGTAAGTCGAGGGACCACTGTATAATATTAATAATATAATATTATAGAGATCCAGCATGGTGTAGTGCTTAGAGTGTTGGACTCAGGACAGGAAGACCTGAGTTCAAATCCCCATTTGGCCAGGAAGCTCACTGGGTGATCCTGGGCCAGTCATTTATCTCTCAGCCTACCCTACCTCACAGGGTTGTTGTGAGGATTAACATAACCCTGTACACAACGCTCTGGGCTCCTTGGCAGAAGTGTGGGATATAAATGTAGATGAACAAATAAATAAAATTACATCCTTTTTTAAGCCACCTTGAGAGCCTTTTCTGGTGGAAAGGCAGACTGCAAGTTTTAAAATAAATAAAGCATGTTTTCTTCTGTGAGGCAAATCATGGCATCAGGGGTGGATTAAGTGGGAAAATGGAATGTGAGGAAAGGGTTAACCTCTCCCATTTAGCAGTCCAGGTTTGCATCCTCTTGGATGCAAAAGAGGAGAACCTAACCACGGATCTCCCAAGTCATGCTTTCTTCTGCCCTTAGCTCTGTTGATTTTTGTATATGTATATATGTATGTACGAGATCTCCCACGTCGTGTCTTGGTGTGCCCTTCGTTCTGCTGATTTGTTTAATTTCTTCTACACGTTTTAAAATATCTCTGTATTTATCTATCTCTATCCGCACCCGGCTTATATAATTGACTTCACTTTAAAAAGTTTTTATAAATGTTTTAAATCTTAGAGCTATCAGTGCCACTGTTTATACAGCTCACCAGCATTTAGCAATAGTCTTTTACATACTTACAGTTTTATAGTTTTATATGCCCTGCATAGTTTAAGATTTTTAAATTAGAACTTTTAGTGCTACTTGTTTATACAGCTCAAGAGCTTTTAACAATTATATTCCTCAGTTTTATCCAGTTTTATACTTTGTCCTGTGTACATTCCCCCACATAACGTTCTATGCTTGTACTTATTATTCTGGTCTAAGACCGTAATAAAGATGACAGGTAGATCTCTGCATCTGTATTACACCACCCCCATCCCCATAGGCTGTCTTAAATCCCACTGACTTCAGCTTGATTGTGGACAGAATTGCTGCCCAAGTCCATCTAACAAAGAAAACTGTGACACCTTTTAAAGGTTGTTTTAGATAGCCATCTTAATAGCATTAAAAGGATAAACAACCTTGCATTTAAAACAGATAAGCTAGTTCCGAGAAAAGAATATATAAGGAACAGATGTAAGATAATATAAAGGGAGGGGGGAACCCTTGGAAATAGAAAAGAAAACTATATGCCCCCAAGGCTCTCCAGCTATAATGTGTTTCTGCCCATGTAGGCTATTTTAAGGGATCTCCCACTTTCTAAGTTCTTGTGAATGTCATGGGAAAAGCAGGAGGATTGTAGAGACAATTAGGCTGAATTATTTTCTGGCACAAGACTCTCTGTTGTAGTGTGCTCACATTGCCTATTTCTTTTGTGAGCTCAATGAGCTATTTAAGTACGTAAAGTAAAGGGTGCAGTCAAGTTGATTTCGACTCCTGGCGCCCACAGCGCCATGTGGTTTTCTTTTGGTAGAATCCAGGAGGGGTTTGCCATTGCCTCCTCCCACGCAATGTGAGATGATGCCTTTCAGCCTCTTCCTAGATCGCTGCTGCCCAATATAAGTGTTTCTCATAGTCTGGGAAACACACCAGTGGGGATTCGAACCGGCAACCTCTGGCTTGCTAATCAAGTCATTTCCCTGCTGTGCCATTAGGTGGCTCCTTGTCCAGATGATCTACTGAAAAGTTTTTCTGAGCATCTTAGGATCCACAGAGTTACGCTGACTGGCAGTGGCTCTTGAGCGTTTCAGGCTCAGGGGGTTCTTTCCCAGCCCTGCCTGGAGATGATGCCAGAGATTGCGCCTGGACAGAGACCTTCGGCATGCAAAACAGATGCTCTCCCACTGACCTACAGCCCCACCATCTACTATAATCACATTATACCCCTAGTTACAGAAGCAGTATTTGGTATAGATGACATTCTAGGACCTGGTCTCTCCTAGCCATCAAACTTGTTTTCCTTCCAAAAGGATCCATCACAGTTCTGCATTGAATGTATCGCAGGTTGAAATGCTCCAGTGAAGAATGAAGATGTCATTAAAAGTGAGATCAGTGGCTTCCGTACACTTGCATTTGTTTTAGCAGGAAGATTGCGGCAGGCCAATCAACCTTTTAAATGTAGCAGAAGTTACTTAAAAGTCTGTTCCCCAAGTCAGGGCTTCTCAAACTTGGGTCTCCAGATGTTGTTGGGCTTCAACTCCCATCAGCCCCAGCCACAATGGACAAAGGCCCTTTGGGCTTCAACTCCCATAATCCTCAGCCACAATGGACAACATCTGGGGACTATTGTTTGAGAATCCCTGCCCAAAGTCATGATTACCGTGCATTATTGTTTCAGAATGGTAAAGCCTCTGTAGAGGAGTGCCCTGTTATTCACGGGAATTCTGTTCGGGGGGGGGGCGGGCAGATAGTGAATCTGCGAATAATGAGGCATTAGGGCTCTGGGAGTTGTGAGGTTAGGTTACTGCGCTGCCCCAAATCAGTCAAAAAACATGTCCCCCCATTATGCTCCCCAAATCACCCCCAATCACTCTCAAAAGACCCCCAAAAGTTCCATACCATGCTCCAGAGGCACCCAAGGCGCATTGGCCCAAAATCACCCTCCCCATTCTCCTAAGGAAAGGAGCAATAAAATGGCTCCCAAACACAAAATGCCGTCCAAAAATGGCCTCTGAGGTAATTTCTGGTCACCCCCGAACCGTGGATATGTGGGTTTAACCCTTCCACCCCTCCTTTTCCGCATATACAAAGGCTGGGTGCTAATTAACCAACCATGGATACGTGAAATCGCAAGTACTGGACCCACAATTAACGAGGTCCTCCTGTACTGTATTTCTAATTTCTTGGATTAGCCAATCTGAAATATAAATCTGAGGTCCACAGTCAGATTTACTATTTGAGGAACAGTAGGACATACTAACAATGCCAACCAACCTTGATCTCTGTTATTCAGGACCATGCGTCCAACCTACTTCAATTTGCAAAGATTTGCCAAATTAAAAATATTCACTAGCAACAATGAATATGCAAACGTGTTTTTTTTTAATTCCCAGTATACTAATGTGGAAGAAGCCAACTCATCTGTCATTCATGTTAATTAAATTATCAGACCACATTCAATTAGCCAATATAAAATGCAAATGAATTGAACAGTTGACAACACATACTAATCGTGTTCATTAATGAGGTCAGATAGAGAGGAGAAAATTGAAAGTCACAAGATGCAAGGAGTTTGTTAATTAACAACAATGTTTTAATTAGAAACTAGAGCCCGACACTAAACTCCTGATTAGCTCACACAATGGCAGAAGCATTATTCTTATTACAAAGCTTGCACTGGTGAGTCCATCCGTGGTATCATGGGACTCCTTTCCTTAAGTGAATAGGGGCTAATAAAGACAAGTGTGGAAACCCTGCCAACTTTGCAGGTGGCGCTGGGTGAGCTATGGGGAAAATGCATCCCAACAAACTCCTTGGGGGAAAAGGAGATTAAACCCTTCCTAGCTCTCCGGAGCAACAGTGGTGGAATGTGGGCCTAGAGACAGAGATCTGTGTCTCAACTCTCCACTGACCGGACACTTTAGGGAAGAAGGGAAGGCTCAACTTCCTTCCTTCCTTCCTCCTGGTGACTGGCATGGGAGAGAATAAGCAATGAGCTATCCAAAGCTACTTCCATTTTGAGAAGGGGTCTCAAGCTTGGCTCCCCCAATGGTGTTGGACTCCAACTCCCATCATCCCTGCCACAATGGTGTATAATATGTAGGGCTGTGCACGTCAAAAGAAGCGGAAGCGCATGTCAGGGCTTCTCAGAGCTTCTCCCATTGGAGGGCAGGAATCATCCCTTGGGAGGAGCTACAGCCCTCAGGCATCCCTGCGCTTCTTCCCAGCCGCCCCGTTCTAATTCCAGGCCACCCCTGAATCACCCCCTGCCCGCCCCCCAGATGCTTCCGAGATGCTCCACAGCTGCCCAGCTTTCCCTGTGCCAGTGCTGGTTTAAAGCATTTAAAGCCTCCAACCCACCACCAAACTACCTGGGGCAATTGCCCCACGACTGGCTGCCTCCTTGTGGTGGGGCGGGTGGGAATTCTGACGTGGGCTTCCCATTCTCCCAACTTGCACAATCATAATAACAACATTTAGTTCTGGTGGTTTTTAGCCACATCCTTTACAAGGAATGAATACAATTTTTAACTGGAGCAATCTCAGCTCAAATTGTAACTCCATGGCTGATATTCTGACGGAGGCTTCGCTGGTACACATGCGAGGAGGACAATATCCCCTTCCTTCTGCAGCTGCCTGAGTCACCTGAAATATGTTCTTGAGGCTCAGGGGCAGATTTTCAGGTGGCACAGGTGCATGAAACGCAACACTGCTGCATTAGAATTTCCTTAGTCTTGATGCCGGCCAGTATGTCTGTTGAGCACATAAACATAAATAATCCCTGTGCACAGAGAGCCCAAATCAGACCCTTGGCTACCTAGCACTGTGAGAACCGCAGGCAGCATCTTCTCTTATATTTGTACCTCCAACCCTTGCTCCAGTCATTTCAACATGCATACTAGGGTGGTCCTCCATCCAGACACTGGCCAGACTCGGATCTGCTTAGCTTCAGAGATGTTGCTATGAAGTGCCTTTCCGAGGGATAGGAAGCTGCCATATACTGAGTCAGACCATTGGTCCATCTAGCTCAGCATTGTCTTCACAGACTGGCAGCGGCTTCTCCAAGGTTGCAGGCAGGAGTCTCTCTTAGCCTTATCTGGGAGATGCCAGGGAGGGAACTTGGAACCTAGATGTTCTTCCCAGAGCGGCTCCATCCCTTAAGGGAAATATCTTAACAGTGCTTACATGTATAGTCTCTCATTCAAAAACAAACTAGGACCCTGCTTAGCAAAGGGGACAATGCATGCTTGCTGCTACAAAACCAGCCCTTCTCACACTGCACATGGCTTATGCCACCGGCGGGGTGCAGACTGAAAACCACAGCAGCGCCATCATCTGGAAACCCCTGCTAACTTGGCAAACAGGCACCTTTTAACGTGATGATCCTCTTTATTTAGCAGGGGGAGAATAACTGGCCCTCTCCACCCTAAGCACAGAACCTCCAGTGATTGTCGCTGGTTTCTGTCTCATGTTTCTTTCCAGACTGTGAGTTCTTTGGGGACAGGGAGCCATCTTATTTATTTATTATTTCTCTGTGTAAACTGCCCTGAGCCATTTTTGGAAGGGCGGTATCGAAATCAAATAAATAAAACCCTACCCTCCGATAAGATCCTGGCTTAGATCTTGCTCCTCGACTTCCCTTGCCTAAAGGCCATCTGCTGGAATGGTGTGCTGCCTGCTTGCCAGTTAGCCAGACCTTTGTCCCAGGGCACAAGAGCCAACCACGATTGGCACAGAGTGGCTTTCTTTCTGGAATCTCTGAAGTATGCTGTTCCTGGCATATTCTTGTTAGCCTTTCTAGCAGGGCACATCTGTCTCGAAATGTGTGCCAAAACAAACAAAAAAACATGGCTAAAGTGAAAGTGGAAAAGACGGGAGCATTTTCTGGCACTTCTGTATGCCAACCAGACCAGCTGCACTGGAATGGGAATTCAAAAAGCACAATTCCACCGCTTGGAAATGCAGAGTACGGTCTGGCGAGCACCTAAATAAAAAATAAAAAACAAAAAACGCCAACTGAGGCCTGGTGGCCCTGCTGGAGTTCTGCTTCATTGGAGTTAAATTCTGCTTCCTATTCCAAAGACTGCTTTTACTGTTGCCCTGAGAAGCCCAAGTTAGCATCTGGAGGGACTGGAGCCAAACAAGGTAAGGATCCCACACAGTGCTGCAGTCGCAAATTCAGAAGTCCAGGCACTCTCCATGACAGCCTTCTCTGCATGCCACCCTGCCAGCCACACCCCATGGCTGCACACCCCACTTAGATGCAATCATCTTGGGGGTTCTCTTACCAGAAGTCAAGAATATGCAACCCAATACCCACTTACCTGGGAGTAAGCCCCATTGAATTCAGTAGACATGCATAGGATTGCACTGTAATTCAAGTGCTGTTATTTGAATGGGTCTACTCTAAACATCCAGCTAAGTGAATGGAAGATTACGGGACTGCTATTTTATCTCCCTATATATTTCTCTAAGGTGTACCAGTCACTAATCCCATGCGTGGCAGCTCTTGCGAGAGTTCATGAGCAAGCAGCTGGCAGGGGGAGAGGAAAGTGGTGGCACCGGCGAACAGGCTTGCGGGTGAGGCGGGAAACCAACTGGGGGTGGTGGACGGGCAAGGAAAAGGGTGGCGGGCGGGCAAAGAAAAGGGTGGCGGACGGGCAGGTGGGGAAAGAAAACAGTGGCGGTGGGCAGGGGAGAACTAGAGGTGCAGATCCTTTGTGACAGAGAGGTGCAGATGCTCTGATGCTCGCTAGTATTAATTATTGGGTTAAACAATAATTACGGATGTAGCTTGAAATACAACAGCTCAAAAGCCAACCTATCTGAGCATTAGGGTTAAAGCCACTGAAATGTCATGCCCTGCTTGCTGTTGCTCCCAATATATTGCAACTGTGGAGTTATTTCTGAGATGTCTCCAGCAAGGTCCAGGAGTGTTTTTCAATGCATGGTGACCAGTAGAAAAATCCACTTGCGTCAATATTTGTCAGCAAACTACAAGTTCTAAATGAAAATATTCAGCAGAAAAAAAGCAGACACATGAACATGAATATCAGTAGAGGCGAAAAGAGTACTCAAAACATGTTGCTTAGCTAAGGAACAAGCATCCAAACTTGGCTGAATGACAGAAAATACAGTACTGAGCTAGATGGATCAAAGGTCTGATCTGGTATAAGATCTGTTTTTGTTTTGTTTGTAAACCACCCTGAGCCAAATTAGGAAGGGAGGTATAAAAATTCAATAAAAATAAATAAATAAATAAAATAAATAAGGCAGCTTCATATGGTCCTATGTTTCTTATGTTCTCAAAAAGAGAGACTGCTTTGGTGTGGTGGTTTCCTGAGACAGGAAAGCCCTACCAGTGATAAGAGCATAGAAAGCTGCCATAAGTTGAGATGTTGCAGTTAAGCAGATGTCTGTATATCCAGTCAGCTGGTTAAAAGCCAGAACAGTTAAGTTAGCTAAGGCTGGTGTATCTCATACACCAGGGTTCTCAAACTAGGGTCGGCAGATGTTGTTGGACCATTTCCATTTGCCTATGAAATGCACCAAAGCTTCCTTTGCAAGGAGCTGTCAACACAATAGTTTAAGGTGAGCAGCAGTTGGAGGTCCTTACCTGATTATCCAGGTGGTTCACAGTGAAATATCCCACACACACAATGACTTCATGCAGTAGTGCTTCACAGGTATGCTGGGAACAGTGCCACAGCAGAGAGCTGACAGTGTGTCTGAAGGCCAGGGACAGTCCTTCAGCCCCTACGATAGACTGAGAGTGGGGAGAAAGAAATTGTAATTGCACCATCTATGGAGACTGAAATAAACCAATGGGAGCTGCTCCTACAAATCACATGAGCAGCACAGTTATGCTCACATCGACTTTCGTGGAATTCGTGAATCCAAAAGGCAAAAATGCAGCCGAGCATTTCAGTCAGAATTTACAATGTGTTCAGTACAAACAAAATTTAAGGCAGACCCAAAGAGCATCCTCTTAATTTATCTCTTATATTTTTAGCATGATATGCTTTCTATGTACTACCGTAAGGAAGGGAGAGTTTTAATTTTAAAAGGGCAAATATTGCCAGCTAAGCTATCTGTAACCATTAAAAGGCCAATTTAATCAGACATGGTGTTCCAAGAAAGCCTAATTCTAATACCAGTTTTCAGTAAAAGGTTTTCAGTAAAAGAAAAACATAC
The DNA here is from genome assembly GCF_027244095.1 of Hemicordylus capensis. Lineage (NCBI taxonomy): Eukaryota > Metazoa > Chordata > Lepidosauria > Squamata > Cordylidae > Hemicordylus > Hemicordylus capensis. Next base: position 21,092,584 of record NC_069666.1, read on the forward strand.
CATTTTTTAATTTTAGCAACAGCGCTATTTATTTGTTTGTTTGTTTGTTTGTTTGTTTGTTTGAGACATTTAATATACCGCCCACTCCGAAGACTATGGGCGGTGTACAACAACAGGCAAACAGGCAACATTAAAAATTACATTACATGAATAATTAAAATTATCAAAGAACTAAAGTAACTACCAGAAAACAGAAAAATGAACTACAGGGCAAAGGCCTGGTGAAAAAGAAAAGTCTTCAATAGCGATTTGAAGATCGGTAAGGAAGGTGCTAGCCGGATCTGTAGGGGGAGAGAGTTCCAAAGGAGCGGGGCAGCAACTGAAAAGGCCCTTGCACGGGTCCTAGAGCCCTGAACATCTCGGAAATCAGGGACTGACAGAAGGCCTGTCTGAGCTCAAAATATCATTTTGAGTGATTGTGTGTGTGTGTGTATGTGAGAAAGAGAGAGTGTTTGTGTATGAGAGAGAGAGTGTGTGTGTGTGTGTGTGTGTGTGTGTGTGTGTGTGTGTGTGTGTGAGAGAGAGAGAGAGAGAGAGAGAGAGAGAGAGAGAGGTATGTATGTATGTCTGAGCAGGAATAAAAATAGTTCTATATACAGTGGTCCCTCTACTTACGAAATTAATCCGTTCCGAATGCACATTTGTAAGTCGAAAAGTTCGTAAGTCGAAAAGCGGTTTCCCATAGGAATGCATTGGGAACGGATTAATGCGTTCCGGAGCCTAGAAAAAGACCCAGACCCCCAGTAAGGCTTGCAAACTGCACAGGAACATTTCTTTTCAAGAATAAACAGGCAGTAAACAGGCAGGCAAGTCAAGGAAACTGCATGTAAAATTCGTAAGTCGAGGAAACCCCATCTAAAAATTTGTAAGTCGAAAAAACCGCATCTAAAACCGGATCTAAAACTGTCGTTTGTAACTCAAAAAATACTTATGTCGAGTAGTTCGTAAGTCGAGGGACCACTGTACTAATATATAATTCCACTCTCATAACATGTAGATGTAATCTGGGGTGGGTGGCAGGGACAAAGTCTCAGCTGAAAGGATGAGAGAGCTCTTTCTCCCTCTCCCAGAATGAGGACTGCGGGGGGGGGGGGTCATCCAATGAAACTGATGGGCAGCAGATTAAGGACAGACAAAGGGAAATACTTCATCATGCAACTCATAATTTACTGTATGGAATTTTCTGCCTGGTGATGGGCTGATGGCCACTGCTTTGGATGGATTCATTGCATTTATTATTCTGCTTCTTAAGAAATAATCTGAAGTGGCTTATAACAATAGAACCAATAAGAGCAATAATGGTGATGCAAATTGAAAACAAAAGCAGAACATAAAACAGTAAGGAGAGCAGCAATCAAACTCAAAATAAGTCCAACCACTGGAAAGGGAATGACACTGATTCATAGAGGAGGAGGGTGGGGGGCCCATCAACAGCAGTGTACCTATCTGGATGCCAGCTGCTGGGAAGCACGGGCAGCCCTTTCATGAGGCCAGGTGGGGCAGGCATCTCAGGCAGCAGATTATCAGGGGGCCAGCAGGGCACTGTCACCATCAGAGCAGCTCTTTGGGACTGATCTGACCCCTTGAAAACTCCACAAGAAGCCCCTCCCCTCATACTCTTGGCAAAACTCTGGATTTTTAAAAGCTAATTTTGATGGTGGTTTCAGCTTGGATTCTCAACTTGTTTAATTTGGTTAATTTTATTAGTCTGATGTTATATTGTAACCGTTTTATAAATGTTGTGAGCTGCCCTGAGCAGTAATGTATTGGAGGGGCGGGGTATAAATATTTAAAATAAAATCATTTTGTGCCCCACTCGGGCACACCAACACTTTGAACCATCTCTGCTGGGAAGGAACAGCAAGAGAAGGCTTCGCGCCTTCAAGCTCTGCTTCCCGGAAGGATGTTGCTGGTTGCTGTGGAAGACTGGATGCTGGACTAGATGAATCTTTGGTCTGACTCAGCAGGGCTCTTCCTGTGTTCTTAAAAGATTAGGGTTTCCTAAGCCGGAGGCCCTGCAGATGTGCCCCCCAGGGCCCAAATTAGTTTGCTGGAAGCATCACCCCAAACTCTCTTAACTGCTAGAGGTACATGTTGACAATACCTGTGGACTTGAAACAGCCGCCTTCTGGGGGCAAACAAGGAGCTACAGTCCTCCCCACACCCCAGTCTTTTCTGGGGACAATTTTAAGATGCTTTATGAGGCCAAGGGGGGCTCCTTAGGGATCTACAAGTGTTAGGTGGTAAGGGCTGTCTGGATAGAAACCGTAGACCTCTTGACTCAACAATGTTTTCACACAGTGCATCATTAATGGAATTCTCTGCTACAGGATATGGTGATGGCCACGAGCTTGGCCGGCTTTAAAAGAGACAAGGAAGACAGGCCTCTCAAGGGCTACTAGTCTGTGGGCTATAGGCCACCTCCTGCTTCAGAGGCAAGATGCCGCTGAATACCAGTTGCAGGGGAGCAACAGCAGGAGAGAGGGTGCACCCTCACTTCTTGCCTGTAGGCTTCTCAGAGGCATCTGGTGGGCCACTGTGTGAAACAGGATGCTGGACTAGATAGGCCTTGGGCCTGATTCAGCAAGGTTGTTCTTATGTTCTTTAAGTTCCTAACCTGCTGATTGCACCAACAAGGAGCTCTGCTCTCTGCCATCAGACTTTCAGACTGGCATCAGCTCTGTGATTGGCTCTCTGGGCTTCAAGCTACCTCTATGGGCCAAGAAGCTGCCAGCTTCCCGCATTCCATCATCTGACCTTGATAACCCTCCCCTCACAAACTGCTATTTAAGTTTTTAAAGAATTCCACATGTGCAGGGCCAAATGCTGCTTAACATATTGTGTCACTGGCCCTCAGGAACCCCTTCTCTGCCTGCCTACAAACGTACAGTGGCCTGATCCACTTGATGGACAGGCTGCAGTTTTCTTCACTCCCATGGAAGAGCTTTCAAGGAGGGGCATCGATGTCAGGGAAGCTTCTAAATCCTCCCCCAATACACCCCACAATAGCTCCCTTTTGTAAACACCCCTCTCCCTGCAAAAAGAGACCGCAGGGATTTCTGCACAGCTATTCACTTGCAACACTTTTCACAAAGGAAAACCCCAGTTTGAGGTAGAGTTTAATTTCTAATGATTGGAGAAAAGAAAAGGGGCAAACTGCTTATGGGGTGGAGATTCAGGAGAAGCCCATTTTATCTATGCAGCCCACAGCCTCTATTTAATAAACATGTCAACCAGAAAAAGCGATGCAGGGTCAGAGGGGGAAAGTGATGCATGAGGAACAAAGATCAAAGTCTACTAACTGAATGAAACAACCCTACAGCCCTGTGGGAAAACCTCTTTCATTTATGGAGTTTCTTGGTTGAGCAAAATAGATGCGCTGAACCACACCTGAAGGAGAGGACAAACAGCAGCCCAAAATTCAGCACAAAATGGATTGCTGTTTCAGTTCTACAGTGACTTTTTAAATGAAAGCTTTCTTCTGCCACACAATTTGCTATGCCCCAATAATAATTACAGTCTTCAGAGCGCAATATTGAAAGAACAGAAGAAGAGCCCTGCTGGATCAGGCCAAAGGCACATTTCATAAGACTTCGTTGCTTAGCATTTGTAGAGTGCTTTTGAGTGTTCAAAGCGCTTCACATATATGATCAGCCACAATGTGGCGGGGGATGATGGAAGTTGTAGTACTTCAATCACAGATGGAAGGTGATGGCCATCAGATGCCCAAGGCGCATCTGTTCACCCAGGCTTTTGATTGATATTGTTTTAATTGTTTTTAATGTTGTTTTAAAATATTGTTTAAAATTTTTAAAATTGTTGTATTTTAAATGTCTTGTTTTTGTTTTTAACGAATGCTTTACTTTTTGTTTTTATCTTGTTGTAAACCGCCCAGAGACGTTAAGTTCTGGGAGGTATAAACATATGTTAAATAAATAATAAATAAATAAATAAATGAAATAGTACAACAACATCCGGGGACCCAAGTTTGAGAAGCCCTGCCTGAATGAAATCAAGAACCCAATAGAGCATAGCTAAGAAATTACTGAAGTTGGGGAGGTGAGGCTGAGAGGGAGTAGCATGCCTAAGGCCACCTAGTGGTTCACCTAGATACTTCCATAAGCCCACAAAAAGGGCCAAGAAGGCAAACCCCGCCCCCAATTCAGGCACCTGGTAGTCAAAGGAAGACTGCCTCTGAAGCTGGAGGTTTTGTTTAGCTAACCTGATTAATACCCACTAATAAACCTATTCTCCATAATCACAGAATACAACTCTCAGGGAACGTCTTCCTCCAAGAACTCTCTTTCACTGATATCCACAGGGGTCTGGGTCATTTACTACTGGATATTAGATGGTGACATTTGCTCAGGTTCAGTCCCTTTTTAAAGACAAGTTCTGCAGGCTTCAGCCCAGCAGCCTGTGTTTAACCTTTTCTGAAACAAGCAGGTCATGGGGCACCAACGGTCGTGCGTTGATGCTAAAGTCATTTTTCAAGGAAACTCTATTTCCTCTTTAATCAGTTTTAATGACAGTTTGGTCTCCTGCATTCTCTCTCTCTGACACCTTCCAATTGTTTAGACGGAAGATAAATGGAAGATGGACCTATGGACCACGGGGTTATTTGTGCTAATGTTAACATTCATGCTAGCCGTTCTGCCTGAGGCTGAAGTACTTGAGTGCACAACCTATCTAGGGAATAGGTGCCTGCCCTAACCACTCAGCCAACGTCTTTGAAAAAGGAGAGGAGAACCAGCAAAGATTGGACAGAAAAGAAATCTGGAGAGTTCTGAAGCATTAAAACGAACTGTAGCAGTGCTGTGCCCGGACCGGTCTGGAGGCCATTCTACAGGCCTCCGGACCGGTGCGGACATGGGCGGTTCAGGGTTCGGATGGATTGTGGTGGGGGGTTCCTTTAAGGGCGGGGGAGGGTTTACTTACCCCTCCTGCCACTTCCCCCCTCTAGCGCACGTATTCTCGTTTCCCTGCTTTCCCAAGCGGCCCCTTTCCCAAGCGGCCCCTTTCCCCGCTTGGCTGCAAAAGGCTTCAAGAAGGCTTCAAGAAGGCTTTTATGCGCATGCACTTCATGTCTCCGCGATGTGTGCGCGTGTGTGGCCGCGCACGTGCATGTCACAGAGACGTGTGCGGGCGCAAAAGGCTTCTTGAAGCCTTTTGCAGCCAAGCGGGGAAAGGGGCAGCAGGGAGGTATCCTGCCACCCCGATTACTAACGAGAATACGCGTGCCGGAGGGGGGAAGTGGCGGAAGGGGTAAGTAAACCCTCCCCCACCCTTAAAGGAACCCCCCACCCCCGTGCCCGACTGCAGCTCTGTGGTTCCGTGCACACCCCTAAACTGTAGTCAAAAATGTGAGTGCACTCTATTTTAGACAGGGGTCCCCAACAGGGGGACTTCCATAGGAACATAGGAAGCTGCCATATATGGAGTCAGACCATTGGTCTATCTAGCTCATGATTGTCTTCGCAGACTGGCAACAGCTTCTCCAAGGTGGCAGGCAGGAATCTCTCTCAGCCCTATCTTGGAGAAGCCAGGGAGGGAAATTCTTAAGGGGACTATCTTACAGTGCTCACATGTAGTCTCCCATTCATATTCAACTAGGGCAGGTCCTGCTTAGTGAAGGGGACTATTCCTGCTCGCTAGCACAGGACCAGCTCTTCTCCGGGGGTACCTGATGGAGGATTCCGGGGGGGGGAGGTACTCAGAGCCCTCCTGCCTCCCCATGCTGCAGATGTGCTATTTGTTCCCCCATCTGAGGATTGCCAGCTTTAAGCCGAGGCGTCCTCAGCAATATATCCACTGCAGAAGGGGAGGGAGGAGGGTGAAGACCCTCCTCCTCTGTTCCCGACTGACTGGCGACTTGCTGAAGCTCCGCATCTCGGGCTCTGATGCTCCCTTCTTCCCAGGATCAAATCCTGGTTTCCAGTCCCGGTTTGCAGAATGAACACAAGCCAGAGTTTGCCAGTTTGGCTGAAAAGACAAATCACAGTTTGGCTCGAGACAGGGGATGGGGCAACAACTTGGTGGTAGAGCATCAGGTCCCAGGTTCACTCCCTGCCCTGGCATCTCCAGACGATACTGAGCTAGCGAGACCAACGGTCTGACTCATTATAAGGGAGCTTCCTATGTAAGGCGAGAGGACAGCATAAGAGGGAGGAGGGAGTACACGAGCCCAAGGCACATGAGCGCATGCTCGTGGGTGTCTGAATCCCGCACATGGGATTTTATCCCACGTCTCGGTGTGGTGTAGCAGAGCAGACTAGGACTGGACAGGCCCAGGTTCAAATCACCCACTTAGCCATGAAGTTCACAGGAGGACTAGTCACTATCTCTCAGTCTAATCTACCTTTCAGGGTTGTTGTAAGGATAAAAATGGGGGCATTGGTGATGGTGGTGGGAGGAAGAGCTGAATATGCTGCCCTGAGCTCCTAAGAGGAAGGGCAGGATAAAACATGCAATCATGGTAATAACAGTAATACCAATTACCTGGAAAGCCGGCAGATCAAGAACAGCAAAACTATTGAAGAAGCGTAAGCTCTGAAGAGCCACTTGGACAGTATTCTCTGCGTAACTTTCTTTGGGGCTGGCTGTGCTTGGGTCTGCAATTGTCCCATGGAAAAGAATACAGTACAGCATGTGCAAGACGCCCACCAGATCTGTCGCCTCAAGCGCTGCCGTTAGTCCTGTGGGATCCTGACGGAGGTTATCGAAGATGCTGCATGACCTGATCAAAGGAGACAGGAAAGGACCTTGTAAACCAGCCATGGGAAGCAGCCCTCGAGGAGACATTTCTGTCCCAAGAATTGCTTCCAGACCTCACTCTCTCCACTATCCAAACTGTAATGAATATAGTAAGATACAAAATTGCCCCCTCAAAATATTATGAACACTTCAAAAGATACCACCGCAGCTGCAATGGCAAGCTGTGCACTGCATTGCGCCTTAGCGTTCATGTGCATCTACTGACCAACAAGCGTACTAGAGAAAAGAGATCTAGTCACACATTCCATTGTACACTTGCATATACATTACACCTGTACATGTGTATATATAATATATAATATAATATAATATAATATAATATAATATAATATAATATAATATAATATAATATAATATAATATAATATAATATAGATGATGCCTGTGTGAATGATTGCGCATGTGTTTGTTGAAAAAATGAGCCCGGGGAAATTGGCCCACCTATTGTGCATTAAGCACCAAGATTTTCTCATGTCACCTGTTATCAGATACTGTGTAATAATCACTCATCCTTCTACTGAGGCAAAGTTTTAGAAGCAGAAACAAAACAAAAGAAAAACCTGACCCCATCTCCCTTTGCCTAACAACATTCACGATTCCCTGCAGATACTGTGTACCCCATTTTAACCTCATGCTAAGTAGATGGGGAACAAAAGCCAGAGTAGTTGTTATCTGTTTATTATTGACATTTGCATAATGTCCTTCTTCCTAAAAGCCACCTAATGACGCAGCGGGGAAATGGCTTGACTAGCAAGCCAGAGGTTGCCAGTTTGAATCCCCGCTGGTATGTTTCCTAGACTATGGGAAACAGCTATATTTGTTGTTTCCAGACATACAAATATAGGAAGCAGCAGAGATATAGGAAGATGCTGAAAGGCATCATCTCATACTGCGCGGGAAATGGCAATGGTCAACCCCTCCTGTATTCTACCAAAGACAACCACAGGGCTCTGTGGGCGCCACGAGTCGACACCAACTTGACGCACACTTTACCTTTACCTTCTTCCTAAGAACCCAGAGTGGTGAACAAGTTATAAACAATCGTAAAATTTCAATAAAACATCATCAAAATAAAACAGACACAACTACAAGCACTAAAACCACTTTGTACACTGCCCAGAACCTTTTTGTACCCTGGATGCATAGGGCGCTATAGAAATGAAATGTAATAGACAGACAGACAGATAGATAGATCCAGGTCAACTCATTGACCAGAAGCCTGGATTAATAGGACAGTCTTCAGTTTCTTCCAGAAGACTAGGAAAGAGGCAGCCATGTGGATCTCAACAGAGAGCGAGTTCCACATCCGGGGGCAATCACCAAGAAGGCCCTGTCCCGCATGCTTGACAAAAGAGCTTCAGCAGGTGTCAGGATACGGAGCAAAGCCCTCTCAGCCAACCTAGTCAGATTCCGCTGGGAGGAGGCATTCCCTAAGGTATCTGGGGTCCAAGCTGTATTTATAATAATTCAGTTTTAAAATGCTGTCCGGATGTGATTTCACGGAGAGACAGTGTTTTTGCCTTCTTGTCAACCAATTGACATTCTACGCACCTCTATATTTGCTCATTGCTCTATGTTTATCCTTTTGTTATTAAGAAATATTAAAAATAAACAATCAGTACTCAGAACGGGCCCAAAAACAAAGAAATAGCTACCACCATAGTTTTCAGGCATATCACTCTGTTTCCAAAGAAGTATCAGAGCAGAGATAATGCAATATTTATCTTTAATTATCCCCCCTGCAAAGACGGCTGATTACATGCTAACTCCGCAGAGGTATCACCTGCAAGCCTCGCTTGAATACCTGTTAGTCGTCATCCATCAGCACTCAATTCCTTCCATTAGAGAAGCCTGAACTAGAGGTCAGCCACTAGCCGAGACACGACTCGAGACGAATGTGTCTAAGTTTATTGTACAGGTTTCAAAATGGGGCCTGTGTTTGTTTAACACTGCCTGCCTTTAATATCTAACGGGAAGCCAGATGAGCCCTGCAAAGAAACCCTAAATCAAACGGCAAGGTTTCTAGAGACCAGATGTGGTTGACTCTTGCTCAAAGCATCATGCTGCAATCGTAGGCGGCAGGTGAGTTAGAACGAGGCCAAACCAGTTCCGTGGGCTAAGCAGCAGCGACAGGAGCAGAGGAACTTTGTCAGTGGCCTCGGGATGGGCTGTTGCTGGAGGACCTTCTCCCCCACAGCTGCCCATGTGGGCAAACTGGCCACAACCCCTGTGCTGACAGCATACTAACACCAACACGCACACTGACCCCAAAGTGGCCAGCATGGGGAGAGCACACCGCGCAGTTGGCAACTCCTTCATTTGCTGGCTGGGTGCGGAAGGGGGGCGTGCCCTGGGGGAGGGATGCTGGGGTGGGCCCCCGACGCCTGTGGTCCAGGGACATTTGTCTCCCCCCTTGTCCAGTAGTGGCTATGGCCCTGTGCTGCAACAAATGGCACATGTTTCTTGAGAGCCAGCGTGGTGTAGTGGTTAGAGTGCTGGACTAGGACCGGGGAGACCCGAGTTCAAATCCCCATTCAGCCATGAGACTTGCTGGGTGACTCTGGGGCAGTCACTTCTCTCTCAGCCTCACCTACTTCACAGGGTTGTTGTGAGGCGAAACCTAAGTATGTAGCACACCACTCTGGGCTCCTTGGAGGAAAAAGCGAAATATAAATCTAAAACTAATCATTATAAAAATAATAAATGTTAGTAATAGTAAGTACTTTAGGAACTTCCTTGAAGGAGTTCAAGCTGACACTCATGATGCCCTGTCCCTTATACCTTAACAACCAACTGGAGAGAAGTAAAATGTGGAAGTTTGCTGACCAGTGTTCCCTCTAACAGGGATTCCCAGATGTTGTTGACTACAACTCTCATAATCTCCAAGCAAAAGCCAGTGCAGCTGCAGATTCTGGGAGTTGTAGTCAACAACATCTGGGAATCCCGGTTAAAGGGAACAATGTTGCTGATTAAACTCTTTTGGCATCAACCTAACATATGATAAAAGAAAGGAAGGGGTTTTGAGGTTTATTTGTGGTTTTATAGTATTCTAACATTTGTAAACCACCTTGGGATGTCTTATGAAAGGCGGTATAAAAATTGATCAATCAATCAATCAATCAATCAATCAATCAATCAAGGGAGCACCAAGGGAGAAGGGCAATTGTCTTCTTTCCCCCGTTTGTGGGTTCCCCGAGTGCATCTGGTTGGCCACTGTGTAAGTCAGAATGCTGGACAGGACGGGCCTTGGCCTGATCCAGCAGGGCTATCCTTATGTTCTTAAGGGACTACAGAACCAACCCGAGAAAGTTCAGGAGGGTACGTACAGGGTTTCTAATGCATTTCAAGTTGCATGAAAGTGGATTTTAGTTTAATATTAGGAGAAACTTCTTAATGGTAAGTACAGCTTGACAATAGATCCAATTATTTAAGGGAGGCTCTTACTTAAGAAAATAAGAACAGCCCTGCTGGATCAGGCCCAAGGAAGCCCATCTAGTCCAGCATCCTGTTTCGCACAGTGGCCCACCAGATGCCGCTGGGAGACCCACAGGCAGGAGGTGAGGCTGGGCCACCCCAGCATTCCTCCTCCAGGGCACGTCCTCCTTCCATACCCAGCCAGCAAATGAACACCCTCTCTCCTGCTGTTGCTCCCCTGCAACTGGTATTTAGAGGCATCTTGCCTCTGAGGCTGGAGATTGGCCGACAGCCACCAGACTAGTAGCCATTGATAGACCTCTCCTCCATGAAGTTATCCAAACCCCTCTTCAAGCCATCCAGGTTGGCTGTCACCACATCTTGTGGCAGAGAATTCCACAAGTTGATTATGCATTGTGTGAAAAAGTACTTCCTATTGTTGGACTAAATTTCCTGGCAATCAATTCCATGGGATGACCCCTGGTTCTAGTGTTATATGAGAGGGAGAAAAATTTCTCTCTATCCGCTTTCTCCACACCATGCATGATTTTGTAGACCTCTATCATGTCTCCCCACAGCCATCTTTTTTCTAAACTAAAAAGCCCCAGGTGTTGTAGCCTTGCCTCATAAGAAAGGTGCTCTAGGCCTCTGATAATCTTGGTTGCCCTCTTTGCATCTTTTCCAGTTCTACAATGTCCTCCTTTAGATGTGGTGACTAGAACTGTACACAGTACTCCAAGTGTGGTCACACCATAATTTTGTATAAGGGAATTATAATATTAGCAGTTTTATTTTCAATCCCCTTCCTAATGATCCCTAGCATGGAATTGGCCTTTTTCACGGGTGCCGCACATTGAATCTACACTTTCAACCACGAACCCAAGATCCCTCGGCTGGTCAGTCACCAACACTTTACACTTGTCAACATTGAACTGCATTGGCCATTTTGTCGCCCAGTCCCCTAGTTTGGAGAGATCCTTTTGGAGCTCCTCACTCCTGCTTCTCCTTGATGCCTCCCTGATTTCCTTCTGCAACTGTCACTACTTGCTGGAAGTCTTCAAGAATAGGCTGGACAGCCCTCTATCGGGGATGAGCAGAACTCCTTGCATCAATCAGGAAGTCGAACGAGCTGGCCAACAAGACTCCTCCAGCAATATGATACAGAATAGTCTAGCGAAAGGAGTGCTTGTTCCATCTTCCATTCCTTATGTTCTTGATCTTGTGGGCTCTATCTCACTCACTGTTTGACAGAGATTTTAGTAGCTCGACAAACATTTATTCTTTTAAAGAAAAAATCATCTCATATTGCTTTCTTTGTGGCTTCTGATTTTTTGTGATTACCACTACACTATTGTAAAGAGTAAAGGAGCACAAAGAAAACACTTCTGCATTGCAATTGGTTAGTCCATTGGGATTTCTAAGCGCTGCATTTTTGGCCAATAAAGTGGGGAAGTCATCACAAGGGCAAAAGGCATCCTTGTCATTTGAGGATGTTAAATGCATAGGAGAACTGATCCGTCAGTCCCCTTATCCTCCTGTTGGTGGCAATGGGAGAATACTAGGCTATCTGGTTATTGAGGGAAATCAGACAAGGACATAAAAAAATGGGAAATCCTGCTTACTGAGATCTAGAAACTTGGGACCTCAGCCCATCTGGAATTCCCCCCACCTGGTAGAAGCAGCCGCATACACCCTGTTTTACTACAAGGAATTACAGTCCTTTCATAAGGACCTAGTGAACACACTAGTTTAGAAGTTTATCACTTTTTTTTAACTGCCACATGTAGTCAATTAATGTTAGATTAAAAGATTAAAAACTTTTAGTTAGACTAAAAAGGTGTCCCAGATTTAATCAGTCAGCAGATGCTGATATTCTTTATTGCTTTTAATATACATATTTCCAAAAACTGCAAACTGAAGGTACTGTATATTTGAAGAGGCCTTCCCCTCTCACAAATGGGAATGCCTCTTCTTATGGCATCTGCCGAGACACGACAAAATCGACTTCTTTAGAAGTTGTTTTATTATATGTATGTATGCATGCAGATTTAATCAATTAATGGGAACCCATACATGTATCTAACTGCCTAAAGTCCTAATTTTTTTTGCAAGTGAATTAATGTAATGGCAAATTTCACTTGGGGCAAGTCAATTTTTTTAATTTTCTCAATTCATAATACTGAGCTTGCTGTGCAGTGATATTTGTGTGAATTAGTGAAATAATTAGAAAAAGTGTGTGTGTGTGAGAGAGAGTGTGTGTGAGAGACAGAATTATGCAGTTTTGCAATTTTATTCAAAAAAAATTATTATACCAATATTTTAAGTGATTTTGTTAATCTGTCTTAATTGCTAACTATAGCAGAAAGATAGCCTTAACAAAATCTCATTTTTGCAGCTAAGCGTCAGAATGGGAAAGCCAACTTAATTTGCTGTATTTTAGCTTGTAGAAACCAATGAGGAAATAAAAGTGCTGTCAGAAATGTTTATTTTTTATTCCCTCCTTTACTGCAGATAATTTGTACATGAACAGGGTCCTGGCTCCTGTTGGCTTTAACTGTCAGTTATAATCATTTGAAACCGAACTGTTTACACTATTAACAATAAAAACTCTAGGAGACCTTCTTCACGCCAGAAGCAGTATTGTGGGAGATGTGAGACTATTAAAAGTGTACTTTTACCTACACTTTACTTTGCAAGTAATTTTGGTCAAAAGGGTCAGAAGAGTGAATATATTTCCTTCTACATTTATATCCTTCTCTTCCTCCAAGGAGTCCAGAGTGTATGTAGGACTATCTGCCTGTGGGGCAGAAGTTGTGGGTGTGTGCTCAGTGCAAAAAGCTCCTGGCTCTCAGGGAACAAGTTTGTTCCCTCGAAGCCAAGGTGGCTGTCCTGGAGACACTCAGGGAGGCAGAGAGGAATGTGGATGAGGCATCCCACTCCCAGGCTGACAGCTTCTCTGCCGTCATGGAGAATGAAGGTCTCAGGAAAGGAGGACATCAGTCTGAGGAAGACGGGAATGGTCCCATAGAAGGGCCCATATCCTCTCACACAGATACTCCTCCAAGGGTTGGGGGCCTCCTAGTAGTGGGTGATTCAATCGTTACAGGGAAAAAGAGATGGGTTTGTGACCTGTGTGTAGACTGCATGCTGACTTGCCTGCCTGGTGCGAAGGTTGCAGATGTCACAGAACATCTAGATGGGCTGTTAGGCAGTACCGGGGAGAAATCAGCTGTTGTGGTGCATGTCGGCACCAACGATGTTGGGAAATGCAGAAGGGAGGCCCTGGAAGCCAAATTTAGGCTGACAGTAGCATATTGAAGTCCAGGACTCCCAGGGTAAGGTTATCTGAAGTGCTACCTGTTCCATGTGCAGGGCCAGGGAGACAGGCAGAGCTGAAAGGCCTCAATACCTGGATGAGGAGGGGTTCAGATTTGTTAGGCACTGGGATACATTTTGGGGCAAGCAAAGCTGTCCAAAAGCAAGATGGAACCAAACTGCTGGCGTTTAAAATTAAAAAGCCCACAGAGCAGCTTTTAAAATGACGCTACGAGCACTAAAAGGAAATGTGTTATGAGGGACATGCTATCGCCCTCCGGATCAAAATGCAGGGAGTGACCTGGAGTTCTAGAAGCAAATCAGAGAGGCATCAAAGAGAGACAGAAGAACTGCAATAATGGGTGACTTCAACTGCCCACACATCGACTAGGCAAATTCACATTCATGTAATGACAGAGAGGCCAAATTTCTAGACATGCTAAATGACTGTGCCTCCGAACAATCAGAGCCAGCTAGACGCAGGGGTGTCAAACTGAGGCCCTCCAGCTGTTGCTGGCCTACAACTCCCATCATCCCTGGCTACTGGCCATGGTGACTGGGGATGATGGGAGTTGTAGGCCAACAACAGCTGGAGGGCCACAGTTTGACACCCCTGACTAGAGAGAGGGTGACCTTGGACTTAATAATGAGTGGTGCCCACACAGACACAGACACAGACACAGACACACTCTCACTAATACACTTTTCCAGTACAGATGTTGAAGACTAGGACTAGGGTGAGGGATACCAAATTCAGTGCAACAAGCAGGGCAATCTGTGGACCACCCAGAACCCTCACCAAAGAGGACACAATGAATGATTGAGGTTGGTAGAGAAGAGAAATGCAATGATGCCTGACTTGCTTGAATCCCCCTGAACTCCACATAATTTAGTCTCTTTCTGGACTGCGCCCAATACTAATAGTAGTTAAACTGTACATTCAACTCATCTTCCTAATGTGTTCACAGACAGCTGCTTCAAGACAGACAATTGAAACAAGTCCAGAATGAGTTTAGCCCCTTTTGATAAATGCTAACCCAGGAGTTCTCCAAGATGGGTCCCCCGATGTTGCTGGACTACATCTCCCATCATCCATGTGGCCATTGTGGCCAGGGGTGATGGGAATTGCAGTCCAACATTATCTAGGGACCCATCTTCGAGAACTCCTCTGTTAATATTTTCCACCGTTGAGAACGTGCCAGGATCAGTCCAGCTCCAGGGTTCGAGGATAGTGTCTCTGAGAACCAAGGGGCAACCATACCAGTGGAGGAAGACATCCTGAGTATGTACTCCCTGGAACCCAATCATCTACAAGCCCTGAAAAAGAAGGCAGAACCTCTGCACCCCATCCAGGTGGAGGAAGCTACACTGCCCCTCAGTCTCCCTGATCCTAGAGATCCAGAATCCCAGCCTCCTCCCGCACTTCATCCAAGGCTTTAGACCTGCTGGAGGCCAAGGCCTGGACACCAACTGCTCCCGGGGTCCCCCCAGGAGTGACTCTTGGCCACTCCGCACCCCTCAGCCTCCCCTCCAAATCCCCAGCAATGAAGATGAAGCTGGGCCGGAAAGGAGATCCAAAACAGATGGAAGAGCATGCAACGTGTTGGCTGTGGTGGCAGTCAACAACCAGGATGGCTTAAAGGGGGGTTTGGAGAACTTCATGGAGGGAGGTCTAGCAACGGCTACTAGTCGGAGGGCTATTGGCCACCTCCAGCCTCAAAGGCAGGATGCCTCTGAGTACCAGTTGCAGGGGAGTAACAGCAGGAGAGAGGGCATGCCCTCAACTCCTGCATGTGGCTTCCAGCAGCATCTGGTGGGCCACTGTGCAAAACAGGGTGCTGGACTAGATGGGCTTCCTTGGGCCTGATCCAGCAGGGCTGTTCTGATGTTGTGAACTAGCTGCCCTAGGCCTACTCTTCAACAGGTCTCCTCCAAAGGAGTAAAACATGCTCTAAAGAGGCTCCTTTAGAGTAAGGCTCCCCTAGGCCAGGCAGGAAAGGACATTTCTCAACCAGATGACAGAAGCTGCCACTCTGCTCCAAACCGTGGCTAGTTCCAACAGCTCTCCATAAGAGTCTGGCTGCCAGGCCTGGATGCACCTGACTATTACCTGGACTCCTTGCTGTTCCCCTGCTTTTCTTCCTGGCTCCTTGACTGTGTCTCCCCCGCGGGTATCTCCAAGTCTGCATCTGTGAATGTTTCCTTTCTGCTGACGCCACTGGGCCCAACTCCAGCTATATGATCATGTCCTGCTCCACCGCCTTGAGTCTCCTGCCCACGTACTGCATGTCTCCACCACTGCCAGAGCGGCCTCACTACCACTACTACTCGCATGCCCGGTAAGTGGACTGCCACCTGAGTTCACTAACGCTTTATAAGCCCTGAAGGGGGCACTATGCCCAGTGTAGGACAGAACCCCTGGTATACAGCAACGGAGTACATACTAGAGGGAATAGGATTTGGGGGCATTTTGATTTCCTCCTGGCCCACATCCTTTCCAAACAGGCTATATATTCTCGTCTGTAGTTCTCTATATTTGCTGATTATGCTCTCTGCTGGCAATTGGGAGCAGAACAACCAGTACTCAAGCTAACTGCTTCTCTTTTATTTGCCACGTACAGCCAAAACAGGCATTATCTTAATTACTTGCAATAAAATACAACACAAAGCAGCCTATATCCCTTTGCATCCTTTTGACCTGACCTTTTGGTTTTTAATTTTTAATCCCCCCCTCTCCGCCCCACAACTGTCTGGCTGGGGAAATAGCCAACAATTCAACCTCTAGATGGATGGACAGCTAAGATTCACATGCATTTCTTCCATTTCTCAGCAAGACACAGCCCACAAACACAAGGAACATAGGAAACTGGGGCACTGAGGAGAGCTGGTCTTGTGGTAGCAAGCATGACTTGTCCCCTTAGCTAAGCAGGGTCTGCCCTGGTTGCTTTTGAATGAGAGACCACATGTGAGCACTGTAAGATATTCCCCTCAGAGGATGGAGCTGCTCTGGGGAGAGCAGGTTTCAAGTTCCCTCTCTGGATTCACCAAGAGAGGGCTGAGAGAGATTCCTGCCTGCAACCTTGGAGAAGCCGCTGCCAGTCTGTGAAGACAATACTGAGCCAGATAGACCAATGGTCTGACTCAGTATACAGCAGCTTCCTATGTTCCTATGATCCTAAACCAACTTATACCAAGTCAGACCACTGGTCCATGTAGCTCAGTATTGTCTACACAGACTGGCAGCAGCTTCTTGCAGGCAGGAGTCTCTCTCAGCCCTATCTCGGAGATGCTGCCAGGGAGGGAACATGGAACCTTCTGCATGCAAGCATGCAGGTGCTCTTCCCAGAACGGCCCCATCACTGAGGGGAATATCTTACAGTGCTCACACATCTCCCATTCAACTACAAACCAGGGCAGGCCCTGCTTAGCAAAGGGGGCCATTCATGCTTGCTGCCACAAGACCAGCTCTTCTCCCTGTTTGCATTCTCAAATGGTGGATTTGCGGATGTGCGGCTTGCGGGGATGTCTGCATGCTGACGGTATTCTGCACCACAGAGCTGTTTCACTGAAGTGTCTGTTACCGTTTGTCTGTTTTATAGATGTTGGCGCAACTTTCTTATGAGACTCGATGTGAAGCCTGCCAGTACTTCTGGAATGGTTCCCGGTAACTCTGGCGATTTTTGGATTGGGCCCAAGAAGTGCTATAGGCAGTAACGCTTGTGACTGTTACACAATTTTAATGTCTTCATCCAGGATTCATAAGAAATTGCTCTCTTTGACGTTACAGCTTTTTGCTGTTTTGAAAAACAGCTAGCCTTGATTCTCAAGTGTGGGATGACAAATAGCCCTCCTCCTGAAAATATACGAGCAGAACCACTGGCAGCTGCAAAGGGAAGAGGACGTCTTCTCTATACCCTTTCTTCAAGAAAACGTCAACTTTCTGCTTCCTCACAGTCCGAGGTCTTTGGAGCAATAAAGAGGCTGGGGATATGCGAGAAGACACAAAAATGATCTTTCTAAGGCCAGAGTCTTAGATTACAAGTTTGATACATGCAGGTCCAAATGTGTGTGCGGTATCTGGAAATGTGAGAATATGTAGTCCTTTCCTTACATGTAGATCTGTTTATAAGGGGTGTGCAGATGCTGGTGTGGCTGAAAAATTGGATGGTGAGGAAGGTAGATCGGGCTGGATCAGTAGCAGCCGCTGCCAGCCGAGTGGCGAGAGGCACCTTTAAGCATAGATCAGAAGGTGCTCACCTCTGCTCCAGCAGCACCTGCAAACTGCTGGCTTGCTCCGTGGAAGCCAGGTGAGTGGCAGAACACTGCTGCTTGGAGAAGCTCTGCCCGGAGCGGAGGCAAGTACCTAATAATTTAGGCTTAAACGTGCCTCTTGTCGCCATCCCGGAGGTGCCTGCACCGGCTGCTACTTGGCGGGATGCAACTTGGAATGGGCCACTTTACAGCCGCCGTCCAATGCACACTCACACACTTCATGAGTAAGTGTGCAAAGGCAAGTGTTTTTGTTTTTCTTCTCACTTTAAAAAAAAAACTGCCCGTCATTTAACAAGCTCAGGTAGCATCCACGGGGGAAGGACTAATTTCACTTTGTTAGATAGGTTAGGCAGTAGCAGTCCAGCCCATGGTCACCGGGGGAGCTTTATTGATTGCCAGGAAATCTAGGACCAACAAACGGAAGTACTTTTTCACACAAAGCATAATCAACTTGTGGAATTCTCTGCCACGAGATGCGGTGACAGCCAACAACCTGGACGGCTTGAAGAGGGGTTTGGATCACTTCATGGAAGAGAGGTCTATCATTGGCTACTAGTCGGAGGGCTGTGGGGCACCTCCAGCCTCAAAGGCAAGATGCCTCCGAGTACCAGTTGCAGGCAAGTAACAGCAGGAGAGAGAGTGCATGCCCTCAACTCCTGCCTGTGGCTTCCAGCAGAATCTGGTAGGCCACTGTGCGAAACAGGATGCTGGACTGGATGGGCCTTCTTGGGCCTGATCCAGCAGGACTGTTCTTATGTTCCAAACTCAGGTCTTTATGGATCCAACACTCCAGCAACACTCCAACCACAATAGCTCTCCATATAGGAAGGGGACAACTAGTACAGAGATTCTCAGGCTTCACTCCACAGATGTTACTACTACTGCTAAAATATTTATATACAGCTTTTCAACAAAAGTTTCCAAAGTGGTTTACATAGAGAAATAATAATAAAAAAAACCCAGTCAATCAATCAATCAATCAATCCCTTTCCCCAAAGGGATATGGGGATTCACAATCTAAAAAGATTACAATCTTAAAAGAAACACAATCTAAAAGAAACACAAGACCGACAACAATCTAAAAAGAAACACAATCTAAAAAGAAACACAATCTAAAAAGAAACACAATCTAAAAAGAAACACAAGACAGACAACAGCAACAGCCACTGGAAGTTCTGTGCTAGGGGTGGATAGGGCCAGCTGCTCTCTCCCTGCTCAATAAAGAGAATCACCATATTAAAAACGTGCCTCTTTGCCCAGTTAGCAGGGGTCAACAACTACTAATTTTGGCCACTGTGGACTGAAACTCCCAACTTTTGGCTACTGATAGAAGTTGTAGTCCAACCTCATCTGGGGACCTAAAGTTGAGAACCCTTGTTTTAGTATACCAAATAATGTAAACCAAAGTATTAATTAAAAAGAAACAGAAAGAGACAAAATTCAGCTCCACTATATTTCATGGCGGTTGTATTCTATTTATTTATAAAAAAGCACCAGGCTCTGTGGTACACAGGAAGCTGCCTTACCCTGAGTCATACACTTGCTCCATCTAGCTCAGTATTGTCTTCACAGACTGGCAACAGCTTCTCCAAGGTTACAGGCAGGAGTCTCTTTCAGCCCTATCTTGGAGATGCCAGGGAGGGAACCTGGAACCTTCTGCATGCAGGCGCTCTTCCCAGAGTGGCCCCATCCCCTAAGGGGGATATCTCACAGTGCTTATACGTATATTCTCCCATTCAAATGCAAAACAGGGTGAACCCTGCTTAGCAAAGGGGACAATTCATGCTTGCTACCACAAGACTAGTTCTCCTGTGGGCAGTCAACACTATAAGCTATTTTGAAAAAAGAATTTAGAACAGTCACAGAAATGTCAGAATAGTGAACTTTTCTGTTTTGGACATGTCTTTAAAAAAACAAACCCTGAAACATTTATTATTAGCTAACGGGCGGGGGGGGGACTTGTAAAACAAGGTGAATTCCACTATTAAATCAATTTTATGACTCTGCCAATAAAAGAAAAAGTACCCATATTTCATTATTAACAGGCATATCTTCAATTGGATTCCTTCATTTCAATAGCAAAACTTTTATGGCACTAAAAGACTATATCAATTTATGTGGCTAGATTAGTATGAATGTCCTTTAGTAAATCTAACAGTTGAACCATCATTTTTAAAGGTTATCCTGGGAGTACAATTCACACATCTTAGTCTGAACACCTTGAATTAAAATCGATAGTAGGCATCCTTAGTTAGCATCTCTTGTTCATTCATATTATATAATCTTTACTGACACTTTAGAATTCTTCTTTGAATCTCTTCTTAGTAAATTTTAGAATTCCATGAAAAACAGCAACAAAGAGGAAAGCAATGCCACTTTCTGGAAGGAGTGAACTTAGTGTGTCTAGGTAAATGCTTAGATGGCACACAGGAAGTGAACAACAGTTTCTGAACAATAGTCCAACCTATTGTTTGGTCATAAAATTAGCAAATATTTAAGGAAATCCATTAAAAGGGTAATTTTTTAGCAGCAGATTCAGAATGAACAAAATTAAGTGCTTCAAACAATGCACAATTAATTTATGGAATCGCCTAACTCAAGAAGTGCTGATAGGCACTAGTTTAGGTGACTTTAAAAGAGGAGACATTCATACAGGAGGAGAGGTCCATCAATGACTGTTAGTTAGATGGAACCCTCACTTTCAGAGGCATTCAAGCCACCTCATGGCACAAATGGGAAGTAACTTGCCTAGGGAGCAAGAGGTTGCCAGTTTGAATCCCCACTGGTATGTTTCTCAAACTATGGGGAACGCTTCTATTGGGCAGCAGTGATATAGGGAGAAGCTGAAAGGCATAATCTCATATTGTGTGGGAGATGGCAACGGTAAACCCCTCCTGTATTCTATCAAAGAAAACCACAGGGCTCTGTGGGTGCCAGGAGTCGACACCGACTCAATGGCACTACTTTACTTTACTACCACTGAATACCAATTGATGGGGCAAGAGGAAGGCTACAGCATTCCTGGCTGGCTTCTGGGCTTCTCAGAGGCATCTAGTTGGCCAGGACAGTAAGGGGAACAGGATACCAGATGAGATGGACCTTTGGTCTGATTCTGTAATGTTCTTCTTATGTTTCTCAGTGAGAAGGGATAATTAGTGATCATCTCTAGGTGTTTTTGAGAGTGTTGAGCAAGGATGATAAAGACCCAAGTTCAAATCCCTGCTCAGCCATGAAGCTCACTGGGTGACTCTGGGCCAGCCACATCTATCTCAGCCTAACCTATCTCACAGGGTTGTTGTGAAGATAAACCAGCCATGTACAACACTCTGGGCTCCTTGGAGGAAGAGCGGGATATACATGTAAAATAAATAAATAAAGAAATCTGCCTGTTGCAAAATCATTTAAAATGATCCAAGTGGCCTGGTTTAGATGTCACACAGAACATTGGTTATAACGATGTCCCGGAGTCTCACAAATGCACACTTCCCTCTCTCATCCCTGTTCAAGTGCCTACTTTCTATCTAGGTTATATCCCAAGATTGGTTGTGCTGTCCAAACCAGCCAGTCTCAGCTTATTCCAACCTAATTGCTTCAAATAACCCGAGATCGGTATCCACGGTTTGACATGAGTTACAGATCTTGGGTTATTTGAAGCAAGTAGGTTAGAACCTTTTAAAACAAGTATACTCCTTCTTTTGCAAACTTTCAACTCAGGTGCCCCATAGAATGTACACACACACACACACTTATAGTTATGAGATAATCTACTCCAGTCACTGGCTTATATTCAGACTAAGTCAGTCATGAATACTTCCATTGATATTTACGTGTCCCGCTAATTTCAATTTCAATAAAACTGCTTATGAGTTATGTCCTCTAGTGACTGGAGTAGCCAAATAGTGCGGCTGCAGTGAGGGGAGATAGGTGGGCTCTGAGTACCCCCCTGCTGGGAACCCCTGGGTTACAATAAGCAGAAATCGGTGGGTTCAGTCAAAAGGGCTGATTCTGGCTCATTTAAACCTAGATAGGAAGGAGGCCCTCGTGTGGGATGGGTGGGAGGAGTGTGCGTTTCCGAGACTAAGGGACACTGTGTGGAGTCCAGCTCTAACTGAGGTTCCCTGTGATGTCTGAACCAGCCCAATGAACAAAGCGAAACGTGTCTGGATTCTGCTGAACCAGCTACTATCAGAACGGTAGCAGTAGTTAATTGCATTAGCCTAACGCTACAGGTTAGACAAGAGTTTCAAAATGTCTTTTGTGAGGATTCAACAGGCAGCACCACATTACCTCTAGCCTCGCCTTGAATGGGAAGCTCCACTCACAGCGTGTCTCCAGAAACAAAATATCCGGGTTTTGCAAACAAAGGATAGGACACGACACACTCACCTCCCATTGACAGCAAAGCACAACTGGCACATTCCCTGCAACACGGCCGTGACACTTTGCAAGAAAGTGGCTATTTTGGGATTTTCATCAACTGGGCCTTGGACTGAGAGGAAACAGCAGCTCAGCTTTTCAATTAATCCTATATTCACCACATAGCTAGAAAACAAAAGGATAAACGACATCAATGCGGGCCCAGTTGTCTGTTCCAAGGGCTGATTCTGTGTCACTTGTACATCTCAAATTTAATGTATATTCCAAACTTAACTTGGTTTAACTAAATTAGTTTAAATTAGCAATAAGCCGAACATTCGCCCTGAAGCATTCTTGGCCTTGAATGTGGGGTTGTGAGCAAAATTCAGGAGTAGGGTACACGGATGAGAGAAATTCTGAAGGGCGGCGAGAGAAATTCTAAGTTGTGGTGATCATATTTCCCCCCATTAATTTCTGCTGCTTCTTTGATAGGGGCAGAAACAGTAGCCGTGAGGAATTTTTTTCCAGCATGAATGTTCTCCCTGTGAATTATTCTATGTCACGATGCATTTTTTGGAGGAAAAATGGTGGCTGTCAGTGCGTTGAGAAATTTTTCACTTCCTCAAAGCAAAAAATTGGCTTTTAATTTTTGCTACCTGAGACCATGGTGGAGAACATGGGAGGGGGCATTTGGCATGTTTAAATATATACTTGGCTGTCATCAATAGATTTTTATTTTTTTATGAATAGACCTCAATATAATTTTTAAGGTATGGTTCATAATGAATGAACATGCTTGTTTGACCTCTGAACAGAACTGTGTTTTGCCAGTGTCAGTAATTCATAACCTCCCTTTATATTTCTGCCACAGTTTAGCATAAGAAAAATCAACTATAACACCGAAGTGGAAGGGTGAAATTACCCAGACACAATCTGATTACAACATAATCCTTCAAAAGTCTGGAATGTATGCTCTCTCCCTTGTGAGTCAACAACAAATGAGAAAGTAGAAGGAATTTTCTTTATTATGGTTGTAAGCGGAGGTCTCAAGTCAGCTGTGGGGAATCATGTCATCAGGTGAGTGTAATTTTTACTAAAACTGAGCTGGACCTACTGAACCTTCCTGCTTGTGCGTGTGCTAAAGTCCACCATTTTCTTCTATTCCTGATTGATCAGCCCTTTCCCCATTGATCACAATATAGTCTCTGCAAATCATTCTTCTGAACTGGATGAGTCCTGGTGGGCAGAGTCAACGAGGGGCCTGATATGTGGAGGCTTTTTGCAGCAAAAGATACTGGAGGAATTCAAGTAAGAGAAAAGGGTTCAAATTTCTGAATGAAATTGAGAAATAGAAGGAAAAAGAAAGAAGAAATAGAGTATTTTGTGATGTCCTTTAAATGGAAATGCCAATCTAGATGTAGTATAAACTTCACCATCACGTGGAAACAACTACTGGCAGTACCAAAGGACTTAAATAGATTTAAGCAACTCCCCCAGATCATCTGGAGACTCTCTGTGGCAGGTAATGTAACTTCAGGAAGGCAGATTTACACGTGCCTTAAGATTCTGATCCTCTGAATATTTCACCATGTAAAGACTTATAAATATCAATGGGAACCCTTTCAGCACAAGTGATTTGAAATCTAGACCGCCTGCTACTGCAGAGACTTGGGTGCTAGTTATTTTTAACAAGCAGTCAGAAACAGAACATAGGAAGCTATGACTTCTACAGAGTCAGACCATCGGTCCATCTAGCTCAGTATAGTTGACACTGAAGAAACCTAAGAACAATTAATCTTATGATAATGTACAGTATAAAATTCACATTATAGTTATCCTGCCTTTCTCGCCCTTGAGGCAGCTCATAACAAGAAGCAATTCAAACTAATCAAGCATTAAAAATGGCAAGTATTCAATAGCACTGTTATCCAAAAGGCTTCCAAAACACCAGTTAAAAATACATGCTCTGGTGGCCTCCTTCTGGACGCTGTTCTGCAAGGACAGGGCACTCAGTAACTGGGAAAGGCCTGCTTCTTTTAGATGTCACCCTCCCATATGGGAATCCCATATGGGGGAAGATTTATTATTATTTCTTATTAAAACATTTTTATACCGCCCAAAACTTACGTCTCTGGGCGGTTTACTCATGATGATGGCACATGTGGAAATGGTGGCGCATTTTCCATTCAAAGTCCTTGCTCCACCCTCAAGGATTCCTTTCACTTCCTGAAAGCTTTCCAGCAGCCTCTTGATTCTATGAACTACAGCTATTCTGACAACTAGGGATGTGCAAATCAATTTGAATTTGAACTGATTTGATTCAAATCAGGGTCATTTGAGTGATTCAAATTCAATTAGAGGGCCATTTGGTGCCTTTTAAAATCCATTCACCCCCCCCCCCCACCTCCAGACTGGTTTAAAAAAAGACACCAAAACAGGCTTGATTCAATTCAAATTCAAAATGAATTTTCAAATTCAATTCAACATAGGAACATAGGAAGCTGCCATCTACTGAGTCAGACCCTTGGTCCATCTAGCTCAGTATTATCTACCCAGACTGGCAGCGGCTTTTCCAAGGTTGCAGGCAGGAATCTCTCTCAGCCCTCTCTTGGAGATGCTGCCATGGCGGGTACTTGGAACCTTCTGCTCTTCTCAGAGCAGCTCCATCCCCTGAGGGGAATATCTCGCAGTGCTCACACATCAAGTCTCCCATTTATATGCAACCAGGGCAGACCCTGCTTAGCTAAGGGGACAAGTCATGCTTGCTGCCACAAGACCAGCTCTCCTCTCCATCGAGAAATTCAATTTGTGTATATCCCTTCTGACATATCTATTGCATATCTATTGCGGGGGTGGGGGAGGTGAGTGGAGGCAGAGGAAACCACCAGTGTTTTTTTTTTTAAAAAAAATGCATAAATTAAGTACTACTTTCTGCTCCTTGTCCTCCTCTCTGGATAGACTGGATCTGCTTGTGGTGGTAAGATGGTCCAACTTTAATAACAACAAACAATAATAAACTTTATTTGTTAGCCATCCCATAACAAATTGTTCTCTGGGAGGCTCACAACGCAGCATTAAGACATGAAATCAAAACACATAACACCGTAAAGCATAACAGACCAAAAGGGGAAAAAATACAAAATACAAAGCAATTTTTAAACTCTTTAAAAATCAGATTTGAAAACCAAAATTTAAAAGGCCTGAGTGAAAAAAAAAGGTCTTTAGCTGGCATCTAAAAGAACAAAGTGATGAAGCCAGGTGAACCTCACCGAGGCTATTCCATAAACACATGTGCATTTTCCTCCCACATGCAATGAACACTTCTTAAACTGATTAGGAACTGAATGGCTGCTGCTTCTAATAAGACAAACCTGCCTTTTGGAAATGCCCTCTAATCGTCCGATCGCCTTGTCATCGGGCTTTTCATGCCTCCATCAAAATCAGATCCTTTGAAATGCCTCAGGTGAAAGGCCTGGCCTGATTCTTATACATCGCCATAGCTCAGGGGTAGGCATGCTCTCGGGCCAGTCAGTGTCAGGTGTCAGCAGTGCAAAATATCAATAAGCAGACCTCCCAATTGGAGAATACAATAGCTTGAAATTTCACACACTCTGAAAAACCTGTTTGGAAAGGGAGTGTGGCTATGCACGGGCTTCAAAAGGTCACAGGGATCTATAACAGCCACCTGCTTCACCTCCCTGGTGCAGTCTGCTCTTCAATTAGAATTCATCTTCACTACAGCAGATTTCAAAATTTCTCAAATGCACTATTTTAATAGAGGGGTTCACTGGCTGGCCTGGTCAGGCATCACAGGGCGTCAGGACAGAATGCTGGATTCACACGATGGTCCCTAGTCTTGGGCATGCACTCGCCTCTCCCTCTCCCCGCAAACGGAGAACTGATGGTGGAAGAGAGCTGGTCTTGTGGTAGCGAAAATTAATTGTCCCCTTTGCAAAGGAGGATCTGCTTTGGTTTGCATTTGGATGGGAGAGCACTGTAAGATATTCCCCTTTCGGGATGCGGAAGTAAGCTCAATGGAAGAGTATCTGCACGCAGAAGGTCCCAAGTCCACTCCCTGGAATCTCCATGATAGGGCTGAGAGAGACTCCTGCCTGTAACCTTGGAGAAGCCGCTGCCAGTCTGTGAAGACAATACTGAGTGAGATGGACCAATGATCTGACTCGGTATAAGGCAGCTTTCCACTTTCCTGCGATGTTGGTATATTTCCATACCGGGTTTTCCTGTGGCCCATTTTGTTATATGTGAAAGTATCTCTGAATTTAATTTAATAATCTATAAAATAGAAACACTTTGTGAAATACAAATCCTTAGATCTAAGGTGACATATAAAAACCAAACGCCTTTCAATGCCCTGATTCTAAATGAGGAAGTCACCCTCATAATTTTAATGGGGCAATTTCAAATTTAATATAGCGTTCTAGTGTTTTCTGTTTTAATGGCTTGTAAGAAACCCAAGCTCCTGATGGTTTGATTGGGAAGAGTTAGAAATTGATAATGCAACAATGAATGAGATACTAAAAAGGTAGAAACAATGAACCCTTCATTTCTTATTTTTTAAAATGTGCAAACAAAAGGAATACATAGGAACATAGGAAGCAGCCAATATACTGAGTCAGACCATAGGACCATCTAGCTCAGTACACAGACTGGCAGCAGCTTCTCCAAAGTTGCAGGCAGGAATCTCTCTCAGCCCTATCTTGGAGTTGCTGCCAGGGAGGGAACTTGGAACCTTCTGCTCGTCCCAGAGAGGCTCCATCCCCTGAGGGGAATCTCTTCCAGTGCTCACACTTCTAGTCTCCCATTCATATGCAGCCAGGGTGGACCCTGCTTAGCTAAGGGGACAAGTCATGCTTGATACCACAAGACCAGCTCTCCTCTCCTACATGAATACATGAAACTCGCCATGTATGGCAAGGCTATAATTCCCTATTACTTGGACAAAAGTCCAGTTTTATTTCTCTAAATTTAGAGAAATAAATTTAGAGTTTTCGCCACTTTCTACGAATCATGGGCTTAATTCAGATATCATATGAAACCATGGTTACACTAAGAACCCAAAAGAAGAGATTGTGCTTCCAAAGGTACAAGCTAGCTAGCAAGCTATGGTTTAGAGCTGCTTCCCAGATTTCATTGTCTGTCTGCTCAGCACTCCCATCTTCAGAGGTGCTGTTGCCTCTGGAGGTTGAGCAAAGGCTTCAGCCATGGACTGTCACTGCAGGCATCATTGTGAAATCTCAGTTCACAAACCCAGTTCTAACCATGGTTTCAGATTACGGTCTGCCAGTGCCTGAGGCAATGTTGGTGAGCAGATCCTCCCTGATCTTGAAAGCTAATCCTGGACCCAGCCAGTCTCTGTATGGATTTGTTACACATTGAGAAAAATAATTGTTTCAGTTGTTTATGCAGACAGTTCATTCTGAACAACAGGGAAGTTTCCATAACCATGGTTTGATATGATGTCTCAGTTAAGCCATTGTGAGTGGATGTGGAAGTGTGTCATCTGACACGAAAGACAGTTAGTTGCTCTGTATCCTGGACTGCCCAGTGGCTTTATAAATGTGAATGGTGGGTATGTTAGAGGAGTTTTAAGGAAAACACACCACCTAAGGAAATCTATATTAGATGGCACTAAAATGATGACACACGTGTACATCCACAAAATAGTGAGAGAAAAAATGTAAACTATGATACTGCATGTAATAAGATTTAAAAATTCACAGAAATATAAATAAATGTGATCTCTGCCATCTAACAAGTAATGTATTCGGGGCAGAATTTCAAATATATATAAAGTGCAAAAGGTCGGAGCAAAAGAGAGGTCAGGATCAGCATGAGGGGCAGAATGGGTTCAAAGAAATGGAAAAAGCAATTTATTAAGAGGGGGAAATTTGCTCTTTGAAAAATTGAATGTATCCTTTGTCTCCTCTTTCAGAAAAAAGGTTGGACAACAGAAGATGGGAACAAAGGGAGGAAATTATCCCTAATGTGTAGCAGTTTTATAGTATTATAATACAGTCTTATAGTATTTGAGTAGCAATTTTAAAGTAGCAATTTTAGATTTATGGTACCATAACTTGAGTTTATGATCATGAATCATTCCCTGTTGTCTTGTCTTATGCTGGTCTTGGACCGTAATGATTGATTGGGAGGAAATTATCATTATTAAAAACATTTATTATCGCTTTTCAACAACAAAAAAAATCTAAACAGTTTACATAGCAAAATGTATGAAAAAAGAGATCCCTCTCACAAAGAGGCCCCACAACCCCACAACACACACAAAGGAGACATCAGCAACAGCCACTGGGAAGGATGCTGTGCTGGCCTCCACAGGGAGAGTCCCTCTCCCCACGAATCAGAGATATAACTCCTGCTACCAAGGGAAAGCGGGACCTTTCACAGTAGTCATTCTCTTGCATTTAGCACGGGGAGAGCAAACGGCCTTTTTCAACTCCAGCACAGTGGCTGCCGATGGTGGTGTCTGCCTTGTGACTCTTTTTAGAATGGGAGCGCTTTGGGAGGAGAGGGAACCCTCGTTTTATTCTTTTTCTCTGTAAATGACTTTGAGAACTTTTTTAGTTGAAAAGCAAAGTAGAAATAATAGTACTAAGGAATACGACGCCTTCTTCTCCATCTACACTGCCACCTATTAAGATCATCTGGGGAGGTCCGGTTGTGGTTGCCACCGGCTTGGTTGGTGGCGACTCGAAATGGGGCCTTTTCTAGAGTTGCCCTGGGACTGCGGGACGTGCTTCCTGCTGAAATTAGAGTTTCCCCTTCTCTGCATGTTTCTACGAAGGACTTGAAAACATAATTGTTTAGTCGGGCTTTTAGTTTATAGTTTTAAAGCTTCGTTATTTAGAATTTTTATTGTATTTTAAATTGTTTTAATCATGTTAATGTTTTAATGTTTTGGGTTTTTTTAATATTGTGAACCGCCCAGGGACTTAGGAAACATAGGAAACATAGGAAACTGCCATATACTGAGTCAGACCATTGGTCTATCTAGCTCAATATTGTCTTCACAGACTGGCAGCGGCTTCTCCAAGGTTGCAGGCAGGAATATCTCTCAGCCCTATCTTGGAGATGCTGCCAGGGAGGGAACTTAAAACCTTCTGCTCTTCCCAGAGCAGCTTCATCCCCTGAAGGGAATATCTTGCAGTGCTCACACATCAAGTCTCCCATTCAGATGCAACCAGGGCAGACCCTGCTTCGCTAGGGGGGCAAGTCATGCTTGCTACCACAAGACCAGCTCTCCTCTCACTTTTTTGTATAGGGTAGCACACAAATGTACTAAATAATAAATAAATAAATACTACGAATATTTATATACATAGGTTTACACAGAACAATAAATAATAAATAATAAAGTAGGTGAGAGACTCACTTTAAAAAGTGCCTCTTTGACCATTTAGGCAGGGTGTGTGTGTCAAGGGAAATCCCAGCGATCGAGAAACTGGCCCTTGCAAAGCAACAAGCTCTATTAAGAGAGGGTTTTCAATGTAGTAGCATATCAGAGGCTAACCAGATTCTATCATAATCAGAAGATCACGATGGAAGTGACGGATTTGAGCCAAGGAAGAATTGACTGGATATTAAAAGATAAGCAATCATGAATGACAGCAAATCAGCATGGAAGGAAATGGTCCGTTGTGTGCAGTACATTCTTGTTAGAACTAACTGCATTCATTTCATTCAATGGATTTGAACATGCTTTATAGTACAGGGTAATTGCCAGATGAGTTTGCAAGGAGGCTGAACACTGAGGAGTAATTTAAATTCCAGCAGAAACCCGAGTGCGATTTTCTGCATTCTGGCTATTTTTTCTGTGCGCATTTCAGCTCTGCAAAATGAACAATGAGAGGCCCAACGTTCTTCCACAGTTATTTGGAAAAGGAATCTTATTTATGGCTGTACTTCAATTAGGCTCTTCAAGCACAGGCAGTAATGCCAATGAATTAGGTTTCAGGAAGAATGGACCTTTCACATTTTCTTTATGGTTTTGGCAGAATATTATAGAAAAAGAAGTGTAAATTTGTCAGGGGATGGGGCTACAGCTCAGCAGGCAGAAGTTTCCAGGTTCAATGTCTGGCACTTCCTGTTAAGTCATCTCAAGTAGCAGGTGCTGGG
This sequence comes from Hemicordylus capensis, assembly GCF_027244095.1. NCBI lineage: Eukaryota > Metazoa > Chordata > Lepidosauria > Squamata > Cordylidae > Hemicordylus > Hemicordylus capensis. Next base: position 21,122,865 of record NC_069666.1, read on the forward strand.
AAACCCTGGAGAACCGATGCCAATCAAAGGAGACAACATGGGGCGAGATAATATCCCAAGCGTCTGATTCGCTATAAGGCACTTTCATATTTATGTATGCACTACCGGTACATTTATATATCAGCTTTCTGACAAGGCACTCCAGGAAGCTCACAATCTAAAATAATGGCTTACTACTGAAGAGATATGCCAACTAATGGCGCAGCGGGGAAGCAATCTGTCTAGACTGCTGGAGGCTGTGGGTTCGGATCCCCACTGGTGTTTGTCCCAGAATATGGGAAACTCCTAAATTGAGCAGCAGTGATATAGGAAGGTGATAAAAGGTATCATCTCATACTGCGTGGAAGAAAGCAATGGGAAACTCCTCTTGTATTCTACCAAGAAAGCCACAGGGCTCTGTGGTTGCCAGGAGTTGACACCAGCTCGACGGCACAACCATTGAAGAGACAGTAATATAAAAGATAGAGAGGAGAGCTGGTCTTGTGGTAGCAAGCATGAATTGTCCCCTTTGCTAAGCAGGGCCCACACTGGTTTGCATTTGAATGGGAGACTCCATATATGAGCAGTATAAGATATTCCCTTTAGGGGATGGGGCTGCTCTGGAAAAAAGCATCTGGATGCTTGCATGCAGAAGGTTCCAAGTTCCAGCTCCAGATAGAGCTGAGAGAGACTCCTGCCTACAGCGTTGGAGAAGATACTGCCAGTCTGTGTAGACAATACTGAGCTAGAAGGACCAATGGTCTGACTCGGCAGAAGGCAGCTTCCTATGTTTCTATGAGATATAATCCAGAATGGGAAGGGAAACCAACAAAACTCTAGCCTCATGCTGGGAGGGAGAAACCAAATGGCAGATGGTCCCAGCCAGGCGGCTGTAGGGGGCCTCCTTGGCTCACCTCTCCCTCCGATGCAGACGCAGGGCCAACTCTAGTACAACTAGTTTGGGGGAGCAAAGGGGTGGCAAAGAACATTATTAGGGAGTGAAGATTTTGCTATACATTGAATACTTAAGAGCGTATTTAATGTCGTTAATTTATTTACCTTCTTAATGAAGCTTGCTTGACCGTTTCAAACTCATTAAGAAAACGGGCCAGACCCCTCACAGAAAATACTGCCTTTTAAAATTTAGACCAAACTTTCAGTCTGCTTTCTAAACTGGTTTTCTCTTCCTGTCTAAGACCACATGGCAGGAAAGGCTGGGATGAAGGGAGGGATCAGTGCCCAGGTAGTTGAAATCTTTATTGGAGACAACCTACACTCCCCTGCACACATGGTCTCACCCAGTCCAGTTCCTGGCCCGGAAGGGGTTGGCCTGGCTGCTGGGAGGCTGGAGGAGTCTCCTCCCTACCTGGCTGCACCGGCTTCTGCTGCTTGTTCTGGTTAGAAGAGTGAGCAAATCTTTAGACTCATATTTGTTTATTTATATCTATGTAAACCACTTTGGAAACCTTTCTTGAAAGTGGTATATAAATATCCGTCGTAATCATAAACAACGGAAGCCTTTTACAATAATTAATTCAAGCTATAAGATCATAATTTAATCTTTTATACTATAATATAAATGTACTGTATGACACTTTGCTGAAAAGCTCTGCTCGGATGGCTGGAGCAAGAAGGGGAGCAGGCAATATTTTTTGGGGGGAGCACACACTCCCATTTGGAGTCATCCCTGTGCAGAGAGGTGTCGTGGCTGCTAATGGAGGCAGTTCAAAGCAGAGGAACCTTTCAAGTGTGTGTGTGTGTGGGGGGGGGCTCACTTTCCCCTCCCACTGGTAAAGACATATGCAGAAGACACTGGATCATTTTCTTACCTGATGAGGTCTTGTATCCTACTGTTAAAGACTTCGCCTTGTGAGGTCTTGTTTTTCATTTCTTGTATTAATTTTGGTGCACAGATCTGATTGTTTCCATAAGGTGCGCTGGAGATCAGGCCCCGGAACACCACAGCCACAATTCTTAGAACTCCTGTCGTCAGACCTTCAAATACTTGTTTGTTTGCAGTTCTCCCTAGGGTGGCATTGTGGTCATCTGGAACATAAACCTACAGGCACACCCAAAACAAATGCATTTCAATGAAACCAAATTCGGCACTTTCCAAATTACTTTGTTAATTACATCTTACAGTTAAGCAAATCGCAACAGAAAGGGCGCTCAGTTTCTTGATCTTTGCTCCTAGCTTTTGGCAGTCAAACGTTTATGAACAGCATCAGCCTCATGTTAGTTAATCCTGTCCTCTACAAACTTGTCTTATTTCCCTTTTTCAATCTGTGTTTGATTTCCCCCAAAACTCATGTATTATTTTATTTATACCCCTCCCCTTCTTCCATGATGGAACTCAGTGTGGCATTCATGGGGTTCCCATGAATCTCATTCCATTAAGTTCTCCCATCCAGGCACTGACCGGACCATGAGCCTCAGAAAGATTTTAGTGCCCACCATGATTCCCTGTGTACATAAAAGTCAATGAGAGTCAAGATGAGAGCCAGCGTGGTGCAGTGGTTAGAGTGCTGAACTAGAACCGGGGAGACCCGAGTTCAAATCCCCATTCAGCCATGAAACTAGCTGGGTGACTCTGGGCCAGTCATTTCTCTCTTAGCCTAATCTACTTCACAGGGTTGTTGTGAAAGAGAAACTTAAGTATGTAGTACACCGCTCTGGGCTCCTTGGAAGAAGAGCAGGATATAAATGTAGTAATAATAATAATAATAATAATAATAATAATAATAATGCAGCAAATAACAGTAGTGTCAAAGAAGATTAGCAGATATGAATCCAGAATTACACAACACAGGCAGAATCTCCAATTCCAGTCGAATCAGAGACGTTTCTACCAAAGTATAGAAGGAGAAACTGCAAGAAACATAGAAACACCAAATAAAGAAGAAACAGTGCAATTCTGGGGGAAATTATGGGACAATCCAATAGATTATAATAAAAAAGCAGGCTGGATGAAAGAGGTCAAAAAATGTAACCAACAAATGCAAGATCTAATAATAACACCAGAATTAATAAGTGAAAGAGCAAAGAAAATTAAAAATTGGACTGCGCCAGGCGACGATGAACTGCATAGCTTTTGGCTTAAACACCTAACAAGCCTTCATAAACAACTATCAAAACAGTTCAATCACATTTTGCAAGGAGGTGATATTGAACAATGGCTAACAACTGGGAAAACTCATCTCATCATGAAAGACCCAGCAAAAGGTGCAGTTCCAAGTAATTATAGACCGATAACCTGCCTGCCAACCATGTTCAAATTATTAACTGGAATAATAGCAGATGAAGTGATGCGACACTTATTAACTAACAAACAGCTTCCAGTTGAACAGAAAGGAAATTGCCCGAACACCAGAGGCACAAAAGACCAGCTGCTGATTGACAAAATGATTTTAGAAAATTGCAAGAGAAGAAAAACAAATCTAAGTGTTGCATGGATTGACTACAAGAAAGCCTTTGATTCATTGCCTCACAAATGGATACTAAAATGTTTAGAAACAACTGGTGTCAGCAAAAACATTCAGATATTTATAAAAAAAGCAGTGAGCATGTGGAGTACACAGTTAACAATCAATGGTGAGACACTTGGACAGGTTAGCATTAGAAGAGGCATTTTCCATCTAAAACATCAAGTCAAATCAACCATCTGCTGTACATGGACAATCTGAAGTTGTATGGAAAGTCCCAGTCAGAAATCGAATCACTGCTAAACACTGTCCGTATATTCAGTAGCGATATAGCAATGGAGTTTGGACTAGACAAGTGTGCTGCATTAATAATGAACAGAGGAAAAATAAGAAAAACAGAAAGAATAGAACTGGCCAATGGAAGCAAGATCAAGAACCTGGAAGAGAAAGAACATTACAAATACTTGGGCATTCTCCAGGCTGATAACATCCCACACACTGAAGTTAAAAGAAAAATTGGAAGTGAATACATCAGGAGAGTTAGAAAAATCCTAAAGTCCAAATTCAATGGCAGGAACACCATATACACCATAAACACCTGGGCTCAGGGGCGTATCTAGGGATAGGGTAGGCAGGGCACGTGCCCCGGGCGCCACTTGAAGGGGGGCGCCATTTTGTAAAATTAATTTTTTTTAAAAAATGGCTGCCAAAAACAAAATGGCCACCGTGCATGCTCAAATGGCCTCTGTGAGGCCCTAGGTCATGCCAGGCTTTGCAGAGGCCATTTGAGCATGCACGGTGGCCATTTTGTTTTCCGTGGCCTTAAAAAAAGAAGATTATTTTTAAAAACGGCCACTGCACATGCTCAAATGGTCCCTGCAAGGCCCTAGAAGCCAGCGGAGTGAGGGGGAACCTTTGCAACCCCCCCAGCCTTTAGGAAGCCCCCCAAAGGGGCTACAGGTTAAATAATAATAATAATAATAATAATAATAATAATAATAATAATAATAATAATAATAATAATAAAAGACACTGTACACATATTCAGATTGGCACTATGTACAGAGAATCAGGGCTTGTGAATACTGAGCTGACGCTTAAGAGCTAGGATTGTATTCATTTGCTCTTACTTTGCTTCTTGTGATAAGTGAGTTAAATGTGATGTCTTAATAATATGACTATTAATGGTGGGTTTGTCTTTGAATCAGTGTGAAATCCTTAATATTAAGGCCCACTGGGAGTTTCTGGCTCTCTTTCTCTCATTTTAACTGTCTTTCTGAAAGACTAGAATATATTCCAAGCAGTGACACAGTTTACTCTGCATATCCTTTAATTATTTTCAGAGTATCTGGGAAAAGTCAAATTCTCCATTTATTTTTAAAACTTATGTAATGGTGATACTACAATACATAGTAGAGAATTAGACAGGCACTTCTGTTGGTTTTCCAAGTATACCTCCACATTGTATTTGGGTATTTCATGAGCCCCAGCATACTGAAATTTGTAGTTTTCCAGCATTTTTAGGTCTGGCTACGTCCACTGCTAAATAGTTTTTGAAATATTAAAAGATTAATGAGCTTGACTTGTATTTTTCAGCTGATATTATGATAAAGTTATCTGAAAGATGGGTGTCAGATGCTTGGGCAGGGGGCGCAATTTCAGTGTTTGCCCTAGGCGCTATTTTCCCTAGATACGTCTCTGCCTGGGCTATACCTGTTATCAGATACACTGCAGGAATAATAGACTGGACCCAGGCAGAGCTAGAGACGCTAGATAGTAAGACCAGGAAAATAATGACCATCAATCATGCTCTGCACCCCCACAGTGATGTAGATAGGCTATACCTCCCTCGCAGCTCAGGTGGAAGAGGAATACTGCAAGTCCATCAAACAGCAGAGGAGGAGAAAAGAGGCCTTGAAGAATATATAAAGGACAGTGAAGAAGATGCACTTCAGATGGTCAATAACGAGAAACTATTCAACACCAATGAAAGAAAGTAGGCCTACAAGAAAGAACAAGTAAAGACCCGAGCAGAAAAATGAAAAAATAAGCCACTGCATGGTCAATATTTGCACAATATAACTGGAAAATGAGACATCACCAAGACCTGGCAATGGCTTAAGAATGGCAACATGAAGAAAGAAACAGAGGGTCTAATATTGGCTGCACAAGAACAGGCACTAAGAACAAATGCAATAAGAGCAAAAGTCGAAAAATCAACAACAAACAGCAAGTGCCGCCTTTGTAAAGAAGCAGATGAAACAGTGGACCACCTAATCAGCTGTTGTAAAAAGATCTGACTACAAACAAAGGCATGACAAGGTAGCAGGGATGATACACTGGAACATCTGCAAAAATTACAAGCTACCCGTAGCCAAAAACTGATGGGACCATAAAATTGAAAAGGTTGTAGAAAATGAAGATGCAAAAATATTATGGGACTTCCGACTACAAGCAGACAAACATCTGCCACACAATACACCAGATATAACTGTAGTTGAGAAGAAAGAAAAACGTTAAAATAATCGACATAGCAATACCAGGGGACTGCAGAATAGAAGAAAAAGAAATAGAAAAAATCACCAAATACAAAGATCTACAAATTGAAATTGAAAGGCTGTGGCAGAAAAAGACCAAAATAATCCCAGTGGTAATTGGCATCCCAGGTGCAATTCCAAAACAACTTGAAGAGGACCTCAACACCAGAGGGGCCACAGAAATCACCATCAGCCAATTACAAAAAGCAACTTTACTGGGAACAGCCTATGTTTTGTGACGATATCTATAATAACCAACAATATTGATGATAAAATTCAGCCATCCCAGGTCCTTGGGAAGGACTCAATGTCTGGCTAAAACAAACCAGTCAATAACACCTGTCTGTGTAAACAAGAAATAAAAATAATTGTGTGATACATGAAAAGGACACCGGAATTATTTATGCAAAGATACACACAAAATTACAGGCAGTATGCCTTGAATACTGTTTGCTAGGGAGCCACAGCAGATCTAAAAATTAGATACATACACCACCATCCTAAGCACAGTCACTCAGAAGTGAGTGAGAAGAAACTTAGAAGAAACTTAATTGAATGTTACGGACTTGCAGACTGCTCTCTTGTTTTAAATCAATGTTCACAATTTTACAACATTGCACAACAAACCCAAACATAGAAATACAGGTTCAGATGATCCAACAAAACACAATTTGATGAACTGTGAATAAGACAACAAACCCATATATGCTTTCCTTCCCGTCCTGTGCACTTGACTGAACCAAATTGTTCTTCTTTTTCTTTCAGGAGTTTAGCGGGAAGTGTACAGGGGAGCCTGGAACAAGCCCCTGAGATCACAAGGATCACAAGGAGCCTGGTGGAGAAGAGAACGTAACTACATATCCCTCCCTCGTTTCCCTCATATTCTTGGGAAAGGCTGTTTGTACAGTTAAATAGTTGACCATTACAGCTGAGACCTATCCTAATAAACTATCTATTAAACGGACAATAAGCTCCCTAAATACTGTAAACAGCGAACAAAAACAGTATGAAGATAGAAGGTCAGCAGGGGAAGGGGCACTTCCCAGTGTATTGCACAGAGTGCCACATGTATGACTATTTGCCCCAAGGGCAGAAGTCATGGATGTGTGCTCAGTGCAAGGAGTTCCTGGCTCTCAGGGAACAAATCTGTTCCCCTGAGACCAAGGTGGCGGATCTGGAGAAGATCAGAGAGACAGAGAGGCAAGTGGACGAGACCTTCAGGGATGTGATAGAGGCATCCCACTCCAGGGCTGGTAGCTCCTCTGCTGTCAGGGAGAATGAAGGTCTTGGGCAAGGAGGACATCAGTCTGAGAAAGAGGGTGAGCTGGAGTGCTTGGTTGCTAACGCAGAAATAGATATAGTGGGCATAACAGAAACATGGAGGAACAGTGAGAACCAGTGGGACAGAGCACCTTTCTTATGAGGCATGACTACAACACCAGGGGCTTTTTAGTTTAGAAAAAAGATGACTGCGGGGAGACATGATAGAGGTCTATAAAATCATGCATGGTGTGGAGAAAGTGGAGAGAGATAAATTCTTTTCCCTCTCACACAACACTAGAACAAGGGGTCACTACATGAAATTGATTGTCGGGAGGACCAACAAACGGAAGAACTTTTTCACACAACACGTGATCCACTTGTGGAACTCTCTGCCACAGGATGTGGTGACAGCCAACAGCCTAGATGGCTTGAAGAGGGGTTTGGATAACTTCATGGAGGAGAAGTCTATCAATGGCTACTAGTCAGAGGGCTATAGGCCACCTCCAGCCTCAAAGGCAGGATGCCTCTGAGAACCAGTTGCAGACGAGTAACATCAGGAGAGAGGACATGCCCTCAACTTCTGCCTGTGGCTTCCAGCAGCATCTGGTGGGCCACTGTGCAAAACAGGATGCTGGACTAGATGGGCCTTGGGCCTGATCCAGCAGGGTTGTTCTTATGTGCTTAAATTCTTCCCCATTTCTTACACCAATTTCTTGTAATGCCCAAAGTGGAGAATTGAGATGTAAGTGATCCCAACAACCACAGGTCCCCAAAAGCTGCTGAATGTTTTGTGGAGCTGGAAGGTAGTTTCCAGTACTGATGCATCATTCATAGTAACATCTACTCCTCTAGGAACTAGAGATGTCTAGAGATGAACATCTGCAGCTAAACTGAGATGTATAGACCTCAGATTCCTTCTCTCTATACAGGAGAGAAGGAGGACTTTAGAAGGAGGAGGAGGACTATACAGGAGGACTTTGATATTTGAGGGAGTTCCATTCCATGGTACAACTGCAGATACGGAAACCACGAATATCGAGGCATTAGGCCAATGGGGAACTGGGGGTTAGGTTCCTGGTTTGGAAAAAAATGGTTTTTAAAACAGTGGATTTGGGGGGAGGACCCCCCAAATTGGTGCCCTCAAATTGGCCAAAAATTTTCAGGTTTAAACAAACAAAAAACCCAGAGCCATTTTGAGGCTCCAAAACACAAAATGGCAGCCGGAAATGACCTCTGTGGTTATTTCTGGCCACCCGACCCTTGGATACACGAGGTTGGCATGTGGAGGTTGGGTGTCTTTTACCCAACCCCAGATACACAAATTCACAGATAATGAATCTGTGGATATCGAGGTCTGCCTGTATTTCCTAAATATAAAGAAAGAAGAAGTCCAAGACCCATATGATGTAAGGCTTTATTATAAGTCAAAATTAGTATCATTAACTGTTCCTGGAAGAGTGCACTGGTAATGGGCTTACACAAGAACATAGGACTGCCTTCTACTGAATCAGACCATTGGTCCATTTAGCTCAGTATTGTCTAACCTGACTGGCAATGGTTTGCCAAGGTTTCAGGCAGGAATCTTTCCCAGTCCTATCTGGAGATGCCAGATTGAACCTGGGGCCTTCTGGATGTAAAGCAGATGATGCTCTAGCCCTGAGCTATGGCCCCGATCCCAAGCTCAACCCTTTCGTCTCCCAATAGTCTTTGAAGAGTGCATTGGGAATAACCAGGAGGAAAGGATCTGCTATGTGGTAGGGCTTTTAAAATGGTCAAGAACTAGATGCCAATCTAGGAAGGAAGGAATGGCTCAGATAACTTCAGACTGAATATCAGACAAATAACTGTGCTATCCCAATCTAAAAATTACTTATAAAAGCCCACTCTAAACTGATCTCACTGGAAAGGTCTTTGCATTTTATTGCATGGCAGTGGAATCATAAAATGCAGTTGCCCCATAGTTTAGTGCGGTATCTCTCTCAGTGGGAATACGGTAACACTTAGTGACAAAAAACAACATGTACAATTTTTTTTATTATTCATTAGCTCTGGGCCTTGAGTTGGTACTTAAAATTCATTGTCATAGTCTGTTCCTGGTAGTGAGCCAAGCTAGGAAGTGAGAAGTCTTTGGCTGCTTATTCAAGTTCAGTTGAAGAAAGAATATGATGTTGCTGCAGTCATTTACACAGACTGGAGTAATTCATGCCTAATGATTTTGATTGTCTACCAAAGTCGATGGATTGTGTTTAAAACATGTGCACCTATTTAATTAGAAAGTCAGATACTATAATTTGGAGGCCATTAACAATGCTCAGATCGCCTGTACAACACACACACTCTGCTTTTTTCTCTTAAAAGTGTTTTGCCTCAAATGACACTTGAGCCTGAGAGATCCAGGACCAATCTTCCCAGGGTAGGTTTTGTTTTAAACTAGAAATGCAGGTTTAGGGAGTTGCCAGAGTTGACTCCCGAATCACCCTCTCCTCAATGCCTCTCTGATCAACTTTGCAGCCCACTCACACCTGCATTTCCACCAAAAAGCAGAATGCCAGCTATGAATCTCCTGGCATGTAGTTTTAACCTTAGTTACCTGTAACATTTTGCATTAGCAGTTGTCCATTTACTACGGTGAGTGTAATTTCAGATGGATAGCTTTTGGGATCCGCGTTTCCTCTGCACTGCTAAAACATCACACTCTAATACAACCAGGGGGATGGAACCACAGATCCAGTGTTCCCTCTAAGGTGTGTGCACATGCCTGCGCTCCCAAGTTTTTTGATGTCCGCTCTGTTAATTTTAGATCCCGCTCAGGTTGAATCAGGAAGGCCCCATTCTGAATGCAGGTGTGCACACACTGCCTTGAAACTCCCGCCCAGAACAAAAACTTACTCTGCACACAGATGAAAAAAATTTGAGAGAACACTGCACAGCTCAGTAGTAAAGCATCTGCTTTGCATGCAGAAGGTTCCAGGTAGCATCTCCAGGTAGGGCTGAGAGACTCCTGCCTGAAACCTCAGAGAGCCAGATGGACCAATGGTCTGACTTGGTACAAGGCAGCTTTCTATGTTCCTAACTATCTTGTGAAGGAAGCAGCAGAGGTCAAGACTCTGGCACCTACTGGCTGAGTAGATTTGATAGGCCCCAAAGAGCCTCTGTTATATTTGTTTTTGCCTTTGCTAACCCCGGGGAGAGACAACATCTAGAAACTTGGAAGAACAGATTAATAGCAGACATCTACAAATCTACTTGCCAGCTCACTCTCCGGCAAGCAGGACACCCAGACCTCTTTTCTACACAGACCTCTTTTCCAGAGATCTCATTCTCAATGCCATTTTTGAGAAGGTAAGAAACAGCAAGAATCATTTCCAGATCCCTGATTAATAGCCTGTGTAATAGCACCAGAGGCTTCCATGCTTTTGTGACATCATCAGCCATTGCACCAATTTCAACTCTTTTTTCACACCTATTTGCATGATTAAGACTGAAAAGCTACTGCTGTGCATTCCATGCTGCTAAATCCCAAAGTTGCACAGCAACCAAATGATCTCAGTCTCAAATGAAGCTCCTGATAGTGCTGTAGCACTTGGCCAGCATTGGCCATTGCAACACTCAACATGTGTTCTGTACCCCTTACTTTTAAAGAGAGGTATAAACTCCTGTATGGAAGTGAAACCTGGACCATCAAGAAAGAAACACACAAAAACCTCGAAGCCTTTGAGATGTAGCGTCTCAGAAGAATACTCAAGATTAAATGGACCAGCAGAACAATAAGTGAAGAAAAACTTCAAAAAGAAAAACACACATAAACAAACAAACTGGAGTATTGTGGACATATCCTCAGAGTAGTAAAATATCAAATACCACAACTAATACTAGAAGGAAAGCTAGCAGGAAAAAGATCAAGAGGAAGGAGGAGGAAGGGATGGATGGATGACCTAAAAGAATGGCTAGAAATGGACACAGAAGATATCATCCACGATTCTAGGGACCGCAATCTATGGCTTTTGCTGGCCACCAACCTTCCAATCAGAGAAGGCACATGAAAAGAAAGAGACAACAGCAATGTGTCCGTCCATCTGTCCATCAAGTGAGGAAGCCAACTTGACTCCTCCATAGCTTAGTTTTAGACATTAAGTTTACACAGCTCTGTTTTGGAGGTCATTTGGCGTTAACTATATTTGAAGATGCACTAACTTCTGCAGTTCACTGACATTTCTGCTGTGCTCTGTTTTGGTTACTGTTATTGTTTATTAGCTGATGTATATTTCATATGCTTAAATGAAATTAAATTGATTAATTGGGTTTTTAAAATGCGTCATCAACGTTCGGTCCAGCAGGACAGAAAGTGTGATTGTAGCCTGGCACCTTAAGATAATCAAAGTTGGTAACAAGAAAACGGAAGAGGAGGCAGTTCCATGGCTGAGCATGCCCACCAAAAAGGTCAAACTGGACCTCCGATGAGAATCATCTCAACTACAACAACTAATATTTATATACCGCTTTTCAACAAAAGTTTCCAAAGCAGTTTATATAGAGAATTAATTAACTAATTAAAATAAAATGGATCCCAGACCCCAAAGGGCTCACAATCTAAAAAGACTAGGCAGGCTCCTGTAGAAGGAGATACGTTCTTCAGATCATCTGAGGCCAGTTTGAATGATACTTGTTTAAACAAGTATTTGGAGCCCATGTAGAGGGCCATTTGGATGCACACTTCTCCCGCATGCAGCAGGGAGATGTGCCAGAAGGGTATTGTGTTGCCTGTGATGACTTCAGAGGGTATGATCTTGGCACGTTCCCATCCTGATCTCATGGGCAGAGACAGAATCGCCTGAACCACTCCCTGGCCCCAGACCGTTGACTACTCTACAGGTTAAAACGAGAAACGGATGAGAGTGAAGTGATGAGAGATGTCTTTCTAAGTGTGCCAGTTAATGCTCTGGACCAGGTGAGGTTTCTGAGCAGTCTTCATAGACAAATTATGTTTCTCTCAAAGACTAACATTTCTCCTGTTGAAATTTCTAAGCATATCTGCTTATGTACAAACCACTACAGTGTTATGGCCACGCAAAGAGAGGAGATTGCCTTGACTAGTGCCTGCCTAACACTCTCTGGGTGCCGCCGAGTTTCCCCGTGTGCAGCTCATATATTTGTAAACAAAGAGAGATTATAAACACATCCTAAATTTTCAATCCTGTTTCCTTGTGAGGAAACTCCCTGTAAAAGACTATTCCTGGCACATCCTACTGTTTGGGGAAGTGGAAAGTGTAGAACATGATGTTATCTTGAGTTTAGTCTTTTATAAAAAGATGCATTCTTTTGGAATCAACAGGAATAAACCTGTTGAGAGGAAGGACCGCAAATGCTCATCAACACACCCACAATTTAAATTATCCTTTTTAAGCTGCAAATAACTCTGTTGCTACTTTTGAGTAAATTCATAGCCTTAATGTTGATGGCTCCAATTTCTAAAAGGGAGCAAAGCAAGATTGTCAAGAGCAACACTATTTTGTAGTCAGTAACCCTGCTAAAACCATGCAGGCCACAATCCTATGCACATTTTACTTGGGAGTCAAACCCCACTGAAGCCAGTGGGACTTGCTGCTGCGTAAACATCCTTAGGATCAGGCAGCAAGTTAAAAGGCGACACCTATTCTAAGATTATTATTGCACCCGAATATTGCTCATTTGTGCGTCTCTGGGGGAATTAGCAGATCCACAAAAGTATCCAAACAGTCGACAATCTCTTTGTTTTGCATAGTACTCAGGTTGGTGATCTGTCTTAATGCTCTTTACAGCTTACAACAGGAAAAAATCTTCAGTGGAGTAGCTGGCAGTATGATGATTAGCCTTAACCTATGCTCCATATTAGTGAAGGTTTTTGGTCAACAAACCTCTTTACTTGGCATGGGAGTCTCTAACATCTGCACTGAGCTTTCAGCTTTTTACAAATGGCGTAGTATCTGACAGTGGTAAATAAACAAATAGATAAATAGATAAATAAATAAATAAATCATCATCATCATCATGATGTCTCAGCCTAGCACAAAACTGCTCAAATTAACGGACAATGGAGAAAGGACTAGAATCAGACTTTTAATTTTAAAAGTGTGCAAATAGACATTCTAATTCAATTCTAAAAGCACATTTGTGCAGTTTACAAAATTAAAATCATGCACAAGCTGTATTATGTTAGAGGATGTAAAAAGGGACTGCGGACCGTGGAGAAAGTAAAGTGAGTCGTCTCGGCTCTTCTAGAACCCAGACTCTCATCAAGCACACCTGTTTCTCCTCCCTCGCCAAAGACATTACCTGTAGACTGCATCACTACTCTCCAGAGAATCTTCCCATTTATTCATTCATTCGTTCATCATATGGATAAACCGCCTAACAAATACCTCCCAAGGTGGTGTACAACAATTTAAAATAATAAAAATAAAGCACACAATATAAACATTAAAGCAACGTGTTTTTTTTAAGATAGCCAAAAATGGAGAAGCTCTTATATTGCCAGGGGTCGCATTCCAAAGCCTTGGGGCAGCTACAGAGAAGGTCCAATCCTGTTGCAACACCAAATGAGTTGGTGGCAGCTGTAACTGAACTTCCCCACATGATCGCAATAAGTGGCAGGGTTCATGACAGAGAAGGCGCTCTCTTAAATAGTGCAATAGTGTTGTCAAATTCCCACTTCTGAGGATTTTCTCTTACTCTGTGAAGGCTTCTAAATGTGTGTTGTAGTTGCACAAAAATGTGTGTTGTAGTTACACATACTACATATGTGAATTACACTCACCATAGCATTGTACAATTCTGAATCTTCTTCTTCTTCTTCATTAAAAAAAAGGGAAAAAAAGCCCTGACTAGAATAGGAGGTCTTGTGCCTACAGACCACCGAGATCCTTAAGTATTACCCATGGACCCTAACCCCATCTATATTATATATTTTCATGATGATCCAGTAACAATCAAGGGGGGGGGGGAGAGAAGTACTCAAGATAGTTGTCTTTTGTCAACAGTGAAGACAAAACAGTGTTTTGTCAACAGTGAATGTCTCTTAAAATTCAAGAGACATAAAGGCTGTATATTATTAAATTACAAATAACTAAGTTTTGGGGAAGCTATCAGCGGAGAAGTGACTTGATTAGCAACGGCTTGAATCCCCGCTGTTATGTTTCTCAGACTATGGGAAATACCTCTATCGGGCAGCAGCAATATAGGAAGGCACTGAAAGGCATCATCTCATACTGTGTGGGAGGAGGCAATGGGAAACCCCTCCTGTACTCTACCAAAGAAAACTACAGGGCTCTGTAGTCGCCAGGCACACTTTACCTTTACTGATATATTTAATTTTCCACAGGCCACCTGGATCTACCCTCGTGGGCCCCAGGTTAAGAATCCCTGGACTAGAATAATAACTGTGGTGATGTGTGGAAGAAAACCCATTGGAAAGACACTCCCCCCCCCCACTGCCTTCAATTCACTGTCAACCTTAATTTCTTCTCTTCAATCTCTGTGACAGCCCTTTGCTTCAAACATGGTGGGGCGATGGAGGCCAGGAAGCTAGAATATCCAAAACTTTTTTAAAAAGTAAACATCTCAAGCTCCAGGTTTCCCTGCAATGTCTGAAAGACAGACACACACAATATTAAGCCTTGTATGAACTGTTTACAGCAGGGTAAAGAACAGAGGAGAAACATTAGAAGGGTTGGGTTTTAAAAAAAAAAAAAATCCCTAGGTTTACCTTAAGAATCTCTTGGCTGTCGCCACAGGATCATTATTTTGCGACTGCCTTCAGTCTTAAAAGCAGAAGATGCTTCTAAAGTGGGATGCCCTTGAGGGACATGTACAAAGCCAAGTTGTACACCTTGTGCTCTTATCTCTGATCGTTTCGTTCCTTGCGTCTGAACCCTGTTCTCATAATCGGCGGTGTGGCTGTGGCTTCTGTAGACACAAAGCCTCCGGGCTTGCCCGGACAGAAACATTTTGCAAAAAATGGGCACTTTTGGGGAGAGTATTTGTAGTAAATACTGCTGGCTCTCTTTTCTCAACCCCTGCCAAAAAACCTTCCTGCCGCTTGAACAATTAAGCTAGGAAGCTGGGAGCTGAGGCCGTTTCCTAAGGTGGGTGGTCTGCCGAGGTCAGGGTTGAGGCCAATAGCAGGGCGGTGGAAGGGAAGATAAAACTGACTGGCATTACCTGGCTGGGGGCTCAACAAAGCTCTTAGCTTCTGACATTTCCAGTCCTTCAGGCTTTCGACAGGAACAAGAAACAACCCAGAGAGAAGTAAAAAACAATGGCTGCAAGCCTTATTATTAAAGCAAGCCCTGCCGGTGCATAGGAGCACGTGCAAATTGCCGGGACGAGGAGGATTTTTATACAACTAATTTCTGTTAAGGGCTTCATTTTGCCCCATAGGTTTTCCAAATCAAAAATGGGTCTCCATTCCAAAGCAATTCCATTCCCAAATGCAAGAGAAATAAACAGATTCCGTCTCTCATTTATAAGATCGTTTATTTAACGATAATATAAAAAAGACAAAAAGAATGGGAGTCTCAGACGTTCCTTATGTTTGTAACCCAAAAGATATTTCTCTGTTACACAAAGAAATCAACGTACTTTATTTTAGTGACAGCTGTTGCCAAAGTAGTGGCTCGTCCTAAGATCTAGGGGGTGCCAAACAAGGCGCAGCTGCCTTGGGTTCCCGCCGAGAGCCACATGGCCTGCAGGCTGGTCATTCATCAGGTAAAGCTGTGCGGACAAAGCTCTACCTGATGAATGGCCAGACTGCAGGCAGCATGGCCCTCATGAACAGGGTTGGCGGGGGGGAAGAAACAGGTGCAACCGGGCTGGTGGGAACCTGAGGCAGCTGCGCCTCATTCCCGCCC
This sequence comes from Hemicordylus capensis, assembly GCF_027244095.1. Lineage (NCBI taxonomy): Eukaryota > Metazoa > Chordata > Lepidosauria > Squamata > Cordylidae > Hemicordylus > Hemicordylus capensis. The sequence goes on from NC_069666.1 coordinate 21,138,951, forward strand.
CACCCACCCCCGTCCCTGGCTCATTAGGACCAGTTGCTGCTGTTTATTTTGACTATTGTGAAAAATAGTTGTATCCTGCCTTTTGAGCTAAAAAAAGATCTGCAAAGATCTCCAGGTTGGTTGCAAAACACACGTTAAGCAGTTTAGGCTCACCGCTAACTAAGCACTGAGAGGCCAACCCCTCTCAGCAACTAAGAGGCCGACCCCTGCTAACTAAGCAAAGAGGCATCTTTCAAAATGGTGATTCTCTTTATATTTCGCAGGGGGAGAGCAACTGGCCCTATCCAACCCCAGCACAGCATCCCTCCAGTGGCTGTTGCTGATACCTGCCTTATGTTTCTTTTTAGATTGTGAGCCCTTTGGGGACCGGGGACCATCTTCTTGATGTATTATTTATTTTTCTATGTAAACTGCTTTGAGAACTTTGGTCGACAAGCGGTATATAAATATAGTAGTAGTAGTAATAGTAGTAAGAGAGCTCTAAAATCTTACTTGTTTGGCCAGGCCTTCCAAGGTTTTAAAATTGTTTTTAAAAGTATTGAATTGTTTTTAAATTGTTTTTATATTGTTTTGAGCACTGTGTTTTAAATGGTGTGTGCTTTTTATGTCTTTTTAAACTTTTTGTACACCATCCAGAGCCTTCGGGTGGGGTGGTTATGTAATAAATAAATAAAATAAACAAAAATAGAATAATAAAAAATAATTAATTAAAAACAAAAGGAAAAAGAGAGGCAGGAACGAATAGCTTGTTTGCCAAGAGCAGAAGGTAAACTAGCAGAATACAAGCAGGGTTTCCCCTCAAATTTAGCAGACTGGCTACAGACATTGTTTGCTTCCTGAAACACCAGTGGGTGTGTGTGGAGGGGTGGCAGTTCCCCAGAGAGGGAATTTCCCAATTTCTTTTTTGAGGGGGTCATCCTTGTATCTGGTAACCCCTCACCGTGCTGCAGGTGCAGAGAATGGATCTCTGTGGAAGATCTCAAAGTACAGGGACATTCATATGGGAGCAGACAACAGAGACACCAGGAAAAAATTGAGGGGGGGGCACAGAAGGGTCAAAGTGCATTTATGGGTGGGGTAAGCTGTGCCCCACATATTAGATTTCTGAAACAGAAATGGGCGGTTAGGTTGGGGTAAGCCACTTGTCTAAGGGGGGATCTGCTCCCCCTCTGGAACTGCCCTTGGCAGCAGACTGCCCCAAAGGAATCCTTGGTCCAGACCGTTCTGGACTATTGATATTTTATGGTTCCCAACAGCCACCATAATTTGATTTATGGGGCAAAAGTTGTGCTAAGTATTTTAGGAAATAACACACATACACACACACGAAGCTGTCCCCCAGACTTGGCACTAGATTTTTGAGCCTTGAGATAGTAATGAGGCATGCAGTGTGTATTTTACATTGCTTCATAGTAAATGGATGGTATAATGCAGAACGCATTCATCAATGCATTAAATTCGCCATGTGGAGAATTACCACTTGGTTTGGTTATTATACTTCGCAGGAAAATTTGTGGCACAGCAGTTGATGTCGTACAATATGTCATCCACAGCATCTTAATACATGTCAAAATGACACTTATGTTAACTGTCATTTATTTAGCTCATTTCTATATGGCCCCATATAAAAATCTCTGGGCGGTTTACAATTTAAAACACAACAATAAAGCCAAAAGCAAAAGTTTGATAATAATACTAGACATACTGTACAACACACTTGAGAATCACAGACATTACAAAGATGGCACACTCTAGCTGCACACTGGATGTGGACCTGAGAGATTAATATTCAAATTCCAGCCCCGTTACGGATTCATTAGAATCTTCCCTATTTCCCATCCTTGGTGTTTTCCTCAAAAGGAATCAGTAACATGAAATATTATCATCTTTTATAGGGTTGTTAGGAGGGTGAATAAATCAAAGGCTATATTATTATTTAAGAGTATCTATGTTCTACTTTCAACAACAGAAGTTCTCACATGGCAAATGGAACAAGGAGATGGTTCCTTGACCCATGGGGGTTTATAATTAGTTATGTGCATGGACCATGGAGGCACGGTCCAACGCCGGGGTGTGTGTATTCCTTTAAGGGTGTGTGGGGGGGTTGTACTTACCCCTCCCACCGCTTTTCCCCCTCCGGCGCTCTGGTATTCAGCAAAATCTTTGGGGCAGCAGAGTTCCTCCCTGCCACCTTGTTGGTGCCCAAATCCGGAAGTAACATATGCGCATGTGCCCACTGCAGCCGCACCACCGATGTGCGTGCACCACGCATGTCACAGTGACGTGCGTGACGCACGCGGCGGGTGCATGCATGCGTGTTATTTCCAGATTTGGGCACCAGCAAGGGGGCAGGGGCAGCAGGGAGGAATGCTGCCACCCCAAAGATTTTGCTGAAAACCAGAGCACCAGAGGGGGGAAAGCGACGGGAGGGGTAAGTACAACCCCCCCCTTAAAGGAACACACACACACACACACACCGACAGTTCGTCGGACCGCCGGACCTGCGAACCAGTTCACAGGCCTCCAACATGGCCTGTGAACCGGTTCGTGCACATCCCTATTTATAATCACAAAAGGAAACACTAGCAGCTGCTCCTGGAAGGGACGCTCATGCTGGGTTAAACAGCTGCTCTCCCCCATTGAATATAAAAGAGCAGCCATTTTAAAAGTTGTTCTTTGCCCAGTAAGAGGCATGAGATAGGATACCAAAAGTTATGAAAAATGCAGAGATTCCTTTTGCACTGGAGATTTTGCAGGCTTTCCCATGCATGGCTTTCCATCAGCTCTGCAAGCACTTGCACAGGGGCAGGGTCTCCAGCTGTTGTTGAACTACAACTCCCATCATCCCCAGTCACTGGTAGAAGGGGCCCTAATGATATGATTTTATCTACACACTTTCATCATTGGCACCCTGGATTTGGAAGTTGTATCATCTTCACCCAATTGAGTTTCAAAAGATAACATCTGTAATTTTACCAGATTATGTCTAGCTCAAATGGCAAACAGGGAAGATTTATCTATTCTAAATGGCACTGTGTAGAGGGATCGCCTCGGCCAATTCTCATTTTGGTCAGGGTGGAAACTCTCAGTAGTAGCAGTAGTAAGTTTATGATGGCCTTCGACCAAAGCGGAAACTCTCAACAGCAGGTTTCTTGTGACCTGATTCCTAAGATCTCACACTTTGAAATAATGGTCAGGCCTGAGGGGAAATTACCTGACAAGCAAGCCAGAGGTTGCCGGTTCGAATCCCCGCTGGTATGTTTCCCACACCTATATCGGGCAACAGTGATATAGGAAGATGCTGAAAGGCATCATTTCATACTGTTTGGGAAATAGCAATGGGAAACCTCTCCTGTATTCTATTAAAGACAACCACAGGGCTCAGTGGTTGCCAAGAGCCGACACCGACTCGAAGGCACACTTTATATTACTGAAAGTGACCATCTACACTTGGTACATTGTTGTAGTCCACTAGATCAGTGTTTCTCAACCACCGGTCCATGGACCAGTGCTGGTCTGCGAGGCATTGGGTACCGGTCCGTGAGGCATCACTAATAAAAATCACCCCCCCAAAAAAACCCCACAATTTTGGGCCCGCGGGGACCTCTGGGAGCTCATTTCCAGGCAGTTCTCACGGCTGGATAACATTCATTTCACTTCCTCGAAATGAACATTATCCATTAGTGAGGGCTGCCTAGAAATGAGCTCCGAAGAGCTGCCCAAAATTGTTTTTTGGGGGGGTGCCTGGGGTTGGGGGTGAGGGGAGTGACCCCCTTACTAACTGCTGGACCAGGAAACTGCGCATGAATAATGTACCGGTCCATGACTCCAAAAACACTGAGAAACACTGCACTAGGTGGTGCCCTGAAGGGGCCACGCCCGGCATCAACTTGAATTGGTGGATGGCATTAGCCCCTTGACGGTTAAGTGGAACTGTCAAGTGAGCGAGTTGGTTGCCAATTGGTGGGAGTCAGTTGATAGCAATATCTTACATACAACCATTTTAGAGAGTTGTATAGACCCAGCTTCTCCTGACAAAAATGTAACAGAATTTTATGAGGCACTCATTTAGAAACTTCAACCGTCTGTTGTAAAGACATACATACTGGAAAGATCTGCTGGAAATGAAAAGAGAGGTCTATGCAGCATAATTATTCATCTAAGGAATGGTTTGACCATGACTGTGTTGTTGCCTAGAAAGTGTTAATTAATGCCTTCGTCCGGCACAAAACGGAACCTACATGTAATTCAGATCAAGATCTGCTGGAAATGAAAAGAAATTATAAAGTTCTCTTAAAGAAGAAGAAACGGGCCGCTTTAGGTTCAACTTAGCAGGAACTGATTGTAAAGTAAAGGGTGCCGTCGAGTCGGTGTCAATACCTGGCGCCCACAGAGCCCTGTGGTTGTCTTTGGTAGACTCCAGGAGGAATTGACCATTGCCATCTCCCGTGCAGTATGAGATGATGCCTTTCAGCATCTTCCTATATCGCTGCTGCCCGATATAGGTGTTTCCCATAGTCTGGGAAACATACTGATCGCAGAGGTCAAAACTAATGACTCTTCCACCTTTTGGAGAATTACTGCGGGGACATCCTGATTCTGGTTTACCCTGGCTGACCTTGTTGCATACTGTCAAAAGTATGAGAGTCTTACTGTCAGCTTTTAATCTGGCCCTGCTCTGAGAACCTGACAGGATTGAAGTGCAGGTTAAAAACAGCACAAACATATATTCTAGGTATGCTAACTGTTGAACGAGTGTGGAACACTGCTAGCACCTATGATTCTTCCACTCGGGGTTCTTTGGATCCGACTCTGCGCAAAAGGCCTGGCCACATGCAGAGCTGAGAAAGGCCATTTAGTGGGTCATTTAGAAAGCACAAGTGTTTAGGAAACACAAGTGTTCCATACTGGTAAGTGGCACTTATTTTATCACAAAGAGAAGGAGGGAAACTGCCTTCCCTAGAGGAACAATTCTAAATAATTCAGATTCCCAGATTATTCAATTTAAGATATATGCATTTTGTGCATAATTATATAGTTAGGCACAAGAGCAGCTCATCCCAAGGAGCCGGGGGGCACCAGAGGAGGGCAGCTACCCCTCCTTGGGAGTTCCGTTTGTTCCTCTCCCCCCGGCCCATCCTGCCCCAGCATCAATGAGAGCCTTGCTGCCTGCCATTCATCAGGTAGAGCTGCATGGTGAACTGCACAGCTCTACATGACTAATGGCCAGTCTTCAGGCAGTGCAGCTCTCATTAACCCTGGGGCAGGATGAGATGGGAGAGGGAGGAGCCAACAGAGTTCTCAGAAGGAAAGCCAGCTGGACCTCCTTGGGCTCCCCTCTGGCTCCGTAGGACGAGCCACTCCTGGTTAGGCAGCATACCTAAAAGGAGGTGCAAGCAAGACTCCAGTTCTCTTGCCCGTATTATTTTAAATTTCCAGGCTCACAGAACTATGGCAACATTCAATTCAAGGTGGGCCGTGACACTTTGGAGGGGAAAGCAGTAGCTGAATGAACAAAAGCACCTAAGACCAGGTTCCGTGGGCTCGGATTGCGGACTTGCTCAACTTCTTCCCCAAAGCATTTTGAAATGACCCTTTGATCTACCTGAGAACATAGGATTAGAAATTAATCTCTCCTGTCCCATAGAAATTTTAAAACAGAAAAGAACAAGTATTGAAATAAAGTACATAATTCTTCCCCCCACCCCCCGCCTTAAGACAAACACTAAATATTTTTTACTTAAAGTTTACATCGTAAAATGACACGCAAGTCTTACTGGGAATGGAAACACATCTTGGCGGAAAATCAATAAATAACTGTAATTTGATGAGACATAGGTCCTAAATTGTTGTAACCAGCAATCAAAGCTGACAGTTCAAACTGAAAAAGTGATTATTTCTAATATTTGATTCTTTCACACAATGATAACATACCCTAATATTCTGTGCCACAAACATATGGGGAACTCAGATGGTGTAGTGTCTAGAGTGCTGGACTCGGATCAGGGAGACCCAAGTTCAAATCCCCATTCAGCCATGAGACTAGCTGGGTGACTCTGGGCCAGTCACTTCTCTCTCAGCCTAACCTACTTCACAGGGTCATTGTGAGGAGAAACTTAAGTATGTAGTACACCGCTCTGGGCTCCTTGGAGGAAGAGCGGGATATAATATGTAAAAAAATAATAAATGAATTAAATAATAATAAATTCACACGCGGCAAAATAGTCACTGACCTGTTTCACTAGGATATCATTGACAACCTTGACACAGCTTGTAAAAACCCTCCCAGGCATTCCGAGAACCTTCTTGTGTCTCCTTGGCTTCTCCAAAGGGCCAAAAGATTTACTTGGGCCCCTGTTCAAGGGCCGGTATGATGAGCAGAAGGTTCAACCTTCAAGCCTGACCGCCACTTGAGGAGATGGCAAGCAAGGAGCTTCCTGTAATAACTCTGGTTGCATTTCAATTTCGCCTTTCTGCTAGATCTTAAAACCGATTATCAGCAAACAGTCTGTTAAGTAGCAGTGAGGCGATGGGTGTACATGGGGAATCCATTTTCCGAGGCTTTAAGCACATTTCATATGCCTTATTGCTGCTAGATTGGGAGACCACAGTTTGGGCCTCAGGACCAGACCACTAATGAGGGTTGGTGAGTTGGCTGCCTCAGGAAGCAGACTGGCCAAGGCGGCAAACCCAACTCCACAGCCTAACTGCTCCATTAGTGGTCGCTGGGCCACCTCCTGGCCTACCTGGCAGTGGTGAGCATGTCCCTGCTCGTCCTTTGGCCAACTTCTATGTTCTTGGGGGACACTCTGTTCTTCAGATAGTGGTCTGGGAGCCGGAAGTATATTTTACCACACAAACTGACCCCCTCAAGAGTGTTCAGGCTCCACAATAAAGCTGGCCCCCTGTGGCTATAAGGGCCATACGTTTATGGAGTCCGTGCACTTGGGTATAGCCGAGTCACAACATACAAAATCCAAGGGAGAGATGAAACACTAAGCCAAGGAATTGCTCATGCTTATCACAACTTGAAAACATTTCTCCTTAGGAATGGAAGCAAGGTAAAGTTTTTACTGCTCCCTGATTAAAATTTAGTCAGGCTGTCAGAGGTCATTTGGCCTGCAGGGAACTGGGAACTGCTTTGTGCTAAACCCTTGCCTGAATGCTGTCCTCAGCAGCAATCCAGAGGGACCATTAAGCAAGCCAGAGGTTCTTTCAAGCAACTGCTTTTTCCTCCAGGAGGGAAAAGCAATGGAGAGCTTCTCTCCCAGTGGAAATGGCTGCTCCCTTCTGCCAACTGGATCCAGTCTGGGGCCACAGTGGAAAGAAAATATTAAAGCCACCCACCATCCCTGCTACCATGGTCCTGACCCAGGTAACTATCTCAATTGATATTTAAAAACAACCACCAGGCAAGGAGAAGTCAAACTACCTCTGAACAATTCCAAGGGTAACAGAATCAGGCATGTTACCAATTTTCTATTACTGTAGCCATAAGCAAATTTTCAAGTTACTACTATATACACCTACTGGCAAGATAATATCTACTACTATGAGGCCATATTTTTACAAAACCCTTACATATTATAGCATCTGAAATGTGCAAAATACATGAGTAATGGAATCAGAAACTATGTCCAGAAATTCTGATTCCGTTACCAATGTATTTTGCACATTTCAAACACTATAATATGTAAGGGTTTTGTACAAATTCAGCCTTATAGTAGGAGATGTTCTCTTCCCAGTGGGTATATATAATATCAACTTGAAAATTTTCTTATGACTACAGTCATTGAAAAAGTGGTCACCTCACTGGTTCCATTACCCTTGCAATTGCCCCTCTTTAAGTTCATGCATAGTTCTGCCCAATGGCATAGGAACATAGGAAACTGCTTTTTACTGAGTCAGAACTTTGGGCCATCTAGCTCATAGGAACATAGGAAACTGCCATATATTGAGTCAGAACATTGGTCTATCTAGCTCAGTATTGTCTTCACAGACTGGCAGCAGCTTCTCCAAGGTTGCAGGCAGGAATCTCTCTCAGCCCTATCTTGGAGAAGCCAGGGAGGGAACTTGAAACCTTCTGCTCTTCCCAGAGCGGCTCCATCCCCTGAGGGGGAAATATCTTCCAGTACTCATACTTCTAGTCTCCCATTCATTTGCAACCAGGGCAGACCCTGCTTAGCTATGGGGACAAGTCATGCTTGCTACCACAAGACCAGCTCAATATTGTCTCAACTGACTGTCTGTGGATTCCAACTCTCATCATCCCCAGCCACAATGTCTGAAGACCTCTGCAGTAATGGATTTCTTTTATAGTTCGACCACACAAGTTAGGTTCTCAAGGATTATGAATCTCAATGCATAACATTGGAGGGAACTAAATGAAGCTCACCTCCAAACCTTGATTCCTCCCTCATGCACGCAGAAAGCTCTGGAGAAAAAACAATGAACATGTAGCGACTAAAATACAGAGCTGACAAATTGAGCGGGTTCCCTTTGTCGACACGGAGAGCCTTTGGACGCCCTCTTCTTAACTGTTTGTCAACTGTCCTATGGCTTGTTGATTCTAACTGTGCCATGTAAATTATTCAAGGCACATACATAACTTTTCAATTAACAAACTGCTTGGCTCATGAAAACACACACACACAATTTATAAGTAGCAACTCCAGACTAAATATCTCATGATGAGCAGGTCACAATGAATTAACAATGAGCCTCTAATAAAATATTTAATGACATCTGAAATTAAGTGAAAGTTAAAAGTTTTGCCATTAAGCGTCACTGTCTTTTTAAATTTGATTTGCAAACCTGTCAAGATGCACATTAAGATATGCATGTGTGGCATTCAAACAATGCAGAGCTGGGATGGAAGAGAACTCTTTGATGAAGGCTCAAACTACATGCAATGGCAAAAGCCCAGCTTGTTTAAACTCGGTGGGTCCCAATCACAGATAAAGTGGAAGTCATTTTGAGAACTAAATTCTCCCATGGCTGACCTCCCTGCTCTCCTAACGCCACTTTCCTCCTAGCTGGGCTTTGATTTTAGAAGTGAGGCATGAGAAAAATGTTTGGGTGGCATATACAGAGAGGTGAGGAGTGGACACAGGATGGCGCAGCGTCCCTTTTATGCATGCCTCTTGCGCTCGAAAATCTAGACTTCTCTCGATTTAGATGCGATCGGGTCAGGCTCCCTTTCCTTTGCTCAGATGGCTTTAAATTTAAAAAAAAAAAACAATACAGGGGAAGATACACATGACTGTGTGTCACGTCCGCTTTCGGCCTCACACCAGTAACATAAAAGTTAACACAACATCCAGCTTCTCTTTGGGAGCTTCTGTTTTGTAGGTTTACAATATACTGTTAGAAGGACGTTGACAGGAAATAAGCAACGGGAAATTTTCCTGCACAAGCTCCATGAAACAAACTGGGTAGTGTGCAAAAGCATGATACACAGGAAAGCTTCTGCCAGATTGAATCCACTATTTTGGTGTTCTCTGCTGATGAGAGCACAACTATTTCTTGTTCTTAATACCACTAAGAGTTTCTTGTTGGTAAGCACAGGAAGTCCGTAAGAGGCAAGAGCAGATGTGTATTTTATTTACTAAGTTTATTCATGATAAAATGTCATACCTTGCCCCTCTGTCTTTAAATTGGGATTTGCAGTTAAAATCAATACAAACAAGTCAAAAACAGCAGCAAAGAAAGGCAGCAACCATATAATGGAGCCCAACCAAGAACAATATTGTAAGTTGATCCAGCACATCATCAGAAAACTCATGAATTTTATACTACAATTAAATGAGAGGAAATGAGAAACCCCTGCTTAAATGAGAGTCCCCTGCTAACTGAGCAAAGGGGCACCTTTTATAAAGTGGTGATTCTCTTTATTTAGCAGGGGGTGAGCAACCGGCCCTATCCATCCCTAGCACAGCATCCCTCCGGTGGCTGTTGCTGGTATCTATCTTATGTTTCTTTTTTTTAGATTGTGAGCCCTTTGGGGATAGGGAGCCATTTATCTATTTGGGGATAGGGAGATATTTACCAAATATCTATGTATTTATTTGAACCGCTTTGGGAACTTTTTGTTGAAAAGCGGTATATAAATATTTGTCGTATTAATAAATACAAGTCAAATATTACTATTTAATCATTTGCAATAATGCCTTTTATTGTAACAATGTGCATTAAAAGAAAAAAACATTTTCAGGCCATTTATTTTAAAGGCGGCTATGATCAGCAGAGAACTTGTAAAGCCTATAATGAGAAAGGTGAACATAGAGCCCATAATGAGAAAGGTGAATATAGGCATGGAAAATCAAAGAACTCTTTTGGCGCCTGTTTATTCATTCTAGGTGGGGACACAACGGTCACTAACCAAGGTGGTTCTGAACAGATGAGGAACATCTAGATAGTCTTTTAGTAAACTTTTAGTAAACTTAAACTTTATTTTAGCAATCTGGTAGACTGTACAGTGTAGAGAACATGGATGGAGAGAAGTTGTCCTTCTCTTTTTCTATCATAATATTAGAACTAGGGTTGTCCAGTGAAATTAGTAGATTCAGGATAAAAGAACTTCTTCACACACTGCATAACTAATTCATAGAAGTCAGTACCACAAGAAATGGTGATAGCCAGCAGATTAAATAGCTTTAAAGGGGAGTTGACAAATTCATGGGGAACAAGTCCATCAATGGCTGCTAGCCCTAGTGAAATTTATGAAATTTACATGTTCAGAGACCCTAGATCAGGGATTCTCAACATTGGGTCCCCAGATGTTCTTGAACTCCAACTCCCATAAATCCCCAGCCCCAGTAGCTTTTGGTTGGGGATTATGGGAGTTGGAGTCCAATAACATCTCGGGACCCAACGTTGAGAATCCCTGCCCTAGATCACTATGACTGGAAAGCAACAGCAGGAGAGGGCACTTGCTGTCATGCCCTACTTATGAACCTCCCAGAGACATCTGACGGGCCACTGTGGGAAAATGGATGCTGGACTAGAGAAGACCTTTGGTCTGAAAACATTTATCAGTTATCCGCTGTTTTGACAAGATGTTTCGGCTGTCTGTGTTTTGTTTCAAGCTCGAAACAAAACGCAAAATCCGTTTTGTGCACATCCCTAGTGTTTAACAGAAGAAACTGATGTAAGTGGTCCAACATCAAATAATATCATATTCAGTATCCAAGCACGGCTTGCCAGCCCTAAGCAATTAAAACTCTTTAATTCAAAGTTTAAACGTAGCTTACCATTAACTGGTGCATCAACAGGTCCATTAAAAAAGTAATCTTGTTACTAAACAACACGTAGGTGCAGTTCTCCACACAGTTGTTGCATGCCAGGTGGTAAGCATTTATTGTACTGTAGAGTGACCTAAGAGGAAAAGTGAAAATTTAGACATCTGAAGGAAAATTTGACAATGAAAATTATCAATAGTTACTTGGAATTGTTTTTTTAGTTTGACTTTTATGCCACAGGTTAAGGTCAGGCTATATCCCACAAATACAAGCAAACTCCAAATATATAAAACAACAAATGTATATATCTATCTCTAAATGTATATGTATCTCTCCTAATGCAAGGAGATCACACAGCTGCACTAAACCACCAGGACTTTCAGAATTGCGCTATTGCTCAGAAGTTCCCTGTGAAACAGGAGGCATGCCACAGATTGTGCTCCTTGCTGCGAAAGCACGGAAACGTTTGTGCTTGAGGAACATGACTACTGCAAATATTTATCAAGCACTTTTCAATACAAGTTCTCAAGGTGGTTTACACAGAAAAAATAAATAAATAAGATGATTGCCTGTCTGAAAAGGGCTCATAATCTTAAAAACAACCCCCCGCAACACAAGCAAAAGCCACAGGAAGAATGCTGAGCTGGACTAAATTGGAGCAGTTGTTCTCCCCCTGCTAAACACAAGAGAATCACCACACTGTTCAGCTAGTAGGGTCACTTATCAGTTTACACTAGTCTGGAACACAAGCTCCAGCCTCAGCGCAACAGTCTTGTCCAAGCGCAACATTAGAGTTTCAGCCACTGTGTGCTGCTCCATGTGTCACAGTTGCCACTCAGAAGCTCCACACAGAGACCTCCAGTGTTCCCTCTAAGGCGTGCACATGTGCACATGCTCACAAGTTTCTGGATGTCCATTCAGTTCATTTTAGATCCCACTCAGGTTGGATCTGGAAGGCCCCACTCGGAATGCACGTGTGCACACACTGCTTTGATGCTGCAGACCAGAACAAAACTCATTCCACACACAGATGGAGAAAATTAGAGAGAACGCTGGAGACCTCCATGCATTAAGCAAAGAGCCTGGAACATACAACTCAACACTGTGCTTGGTGAACCCTGGAGATCACAATGAGACATCAAGGAGGAAATTATCTCTTTGAGATGCATGCCATTCATTTTCTGGATGAATTCTTGTCCTGCATCTTCACACTCTAATCATCTTTTAGAACTGACGGACCTTTTAACTTTGGATAGTTCACAATAGACCAGATAGTGCCCATCCTGAAACAAATTCTGAGGGAATGATTTGTGGTGTGAACCGCTCAACAAGGATTCACCCTAAAATGTGACTGTGCAAATCTTTTCTCTTTAAGGCTTAGGCATAGGGTATGTACAAGCAACAGAGAACAGTGAGACAAAAAGCACGACTACTACAACCAAGGAAGCAATTAATTCCATCTATACAAGATGACGCTGGTATCTACTCTGCGGCCAACATTTATGCAACAAACTAAACCAAATACTTCAAAAGTTATGATTTCTTAAAACTGCAACCTCTTTGCACACAGCATAGCGGGATAAAAGGTGAAACATGGATCTGCAATTTCCTTAAGACGAAACAGCATTTTAAATACATCTTTAAGTACATCAGCCAAGAAATACAACTGAACATTTTCTTTGCCATTCACATCTTAACATCTTCTACAAGAAATCTAGCACGAGGAAAGTCAATCAATAGTCAACTTTGGTAGCAAAATCTTCAGGGATGAAGATACATGAACACCATCTTCCCGTTTAAATGACAACATTCAATTGGGACCCGTTTATAAAGGCACGGTCGCATTTTCAAACAAGTGTGGAGGATGCAAGTGTGACCAAAAAAGCACCAGAGTGGGACAAACAACACAACACTGCACCTTGAATTATTGTGATTCTCAACAAAGGCCAGAACCATTCACCTTTTACATAAGCCTTTCAGCCTTCAGGGAGCCATTTCCACTTGTCTTAAGGATGTGGAAAGAGGCTTCGAAACTCGGTAACTATTTTCTACACAGCTTAGCACGGTTATAAATAAAAATACTGGAGGTGTTGGAGAGCAGTCAAGTGGAATACATTTTTATTTTATTGTCAAGGCTTTTTGCTATGGCTTTTGTTGTGACAGATACTCTATGGTACTTGGGGCACATTCGACACCAAAATTGTGTCTAAGGCTATGGCAGTTTCTTCATTTAAAAAGCCAAAATAATATACTGTACCTGCCGAGGGAGCAAGAGGTTGCCGGTTCGAATCTCTGCTGGTATGTTTCCCAGACTATGGGAAACTCCCGTATTGGGCTGCAGTGATATAGGAAAATGCTGAAGGCGTCATTTCAGACTGTATGGGGGAGGCAATGTTAAACCCCTCCTGTATTCTACCAAAGACAACCACAGGGCTCTGTGGTCACCAGGAGTCGACACCGACTTGACGGCACCGCTTTACTTTACTTACACACCAAGAAGACTGGCAGCACACAGGCCATCTTCTCGAAGCCATCTGCACTCAACAGTTGTGAGCTTGGTTGGCTCGAGAGGAAGAGACACAGGAAGTAGGGCAGGAAGGGGATACACAGACCACTTAGGTCGTAGAGCTGCGGCCTGATACAGAGGCAGGTCATTGGTCCATCCAGCTCAGTATTGTCTATACCAGACTGGTTCAACTTTAGCCCCACAGCTGTTTTTGGACTACAACTCCCATAATCCTCAGGCACAGTGGCCAATAGCCAGGGATTATGGGAGCTGTAGGTGCTAAGCAAGTATCCAGGTTGTGCGAGCCAATTCTACAGCTCCTCGCTACTCTCCGACTCTAAGCCTGCCATCACATATAGCATTGCCAAATAGCATTGTGGCTGTGATCAGCATTCGTCAGCGGATGACAGGCAGTGAGTCCTATCAGCCTTAATCTGATCCTCGGTGACTCTGGGCAGGCCCTACAATTGCTCACGCGCCTCCCTTTATACTGTTCCTTAAAACTTTCAATCTGAATGTTTCTTAGGTGTATGACTCAGGGTTTTTGTGTATTTCTGTCTTCTCATGTCTTTTAACTTTATTACATCCATCTTTATGCCCCTCCTTTTAAAAAATGCCTTTCATGCGTTTTTATGACTTTTTCTGTTTCTCAGGCCCATGTGCTTTTGGTGTATTATCTACTATTTTTAGTCCTTTTAGTATTTGTACCATTTAATATGCAATCACTTTTTAAAATCTACTCTCACTTTTAACATGTAATCACCCTTATACTTTATGCTGGTCTATGACCGTAATAAAGATGGATTGGGAGCTGTAGGCCAGCATCTGCAGGAGGGCTGAAGTTGAGCAGCCCTTGTCTATGGCTGCTCCATGGCCGATGGCAATGGCTTCTCTGGGGTTTCAGGTGGGGATTTCCCAGCCCTACCTGGAGAGATCAGGGATTGAACCTGGGACCTTCCTCATGCAAAGCAGATGCTCTGGGCTTCGAGTCTTCTTTCCAGGCAGCACCAAAGAGAAGAGGAATACTCCCCTTGCTGGCACCCTTCAATTCTGACACTTCTCTACTGCCGATGGGTACTCATGAGTTTTCCCTGGGGGGGTTAAAGGGGGCAATTTCCAAGCAGGGGAACGATTAAGAAGCTCCTCTCTTGCCACCCGCTCTCCCCAAAGCTGCTGCATTTTGCAAGCTAAAAGAGAAATCAAGCCTGTTTTGTTTGTTTTTCTAAACCCACAGAGCTACAGGTAACATGCAGTTCTGCCTTGAGGAATGGCAAATTGCAGCCGGAACAGGCAGAAGGATTGCTGAGAGGCTGCAGTGAGTGTGAGCTGAAACTGGGGGTGCAGCTTTGGGGGGTTCCCAGCAACAGAGTGCAGGCCACCCTCAACTGACGCTCCACTTTGGAAAATAAAGTGAAGTTACAAAGAGAGACCCTGCTGTGTCTCTGGTGCTCGTGTCCAAAAGGAAACAGACATGATATACATCTGTTGCCCCTGCAATCTTCCCCTATGCACAGCATTGGGAGCGTGTCATAATACGTTACTGCAAATTAAAGTTAAAGTGTGCCGTTAAGTCAATTACGACTGCCGGCGACCACTGAGCCCTGCGGTTGTCTTTGGCAGAATACAGGAGGGGTTGACCATTGCCATCTCCCGCGCTGTCTGAGATGATGCCTTTCAGCATCTTCCTATATCGCTGCTGCCCGATAGAGGTGTTTCCCAGAGTCTGGGAAGTATACCAGCGGGGATTCGAACCGGCAACCTTCTGCTTGTTAGTCAAGCATTTCCCTGCTGCACCACTTAAGGTGGCTTACTGCAAGTTACCGCATGAGAAAGCAAGGAATCAACTCATCATCTTAGTCCTGAATGCTTATACTTCTGATCCAGAAAGCAACAGCCCCCCCCGCCCCCATGAATAGCTGTAATGATAATAGACTGAAACCCAAGAACATTCACATGTCAAGTTACTCAGAGTGACACAAACAGACATGAAAGATGGCCCCATTCTGGCATTGGAGACCAACATGAACGAGAAGGTCTTCTAATCTAACACGATTTTAACATTATCTTGAAGAACGGGAACCAACTGTTTTGTCTGCCATCAAAACAGACACAAAAACCCAGACATATTTTTAAATGAAATATTAAAATAATCACAAGTTTGAACAAACAGATCGATTCCATTCATTTGTTTATATCCGGCCTTTCAGGCTCCCACATGGTCCCCAAGGCAATCGTAAATTAAGATAATATACAATCTAGAAATCCATAAAACGAAACAGAGCCAAACGAAAAACCAGAAGCTCGATCTTAAAAGTCACATAAAGGTAGATAACAGAGAGCCCATGTGGGATCAGGGTTAAGGAGTCTGACTAGGAGCAGAGAGACCAAAGTACAAGTCCCCGCTCTGCCACTTGCTCACTGGGTGACCCTGGACCAGTCACCCTCTATCAGTCTAACTTACCTCACAGGGTTGTTGTGGGATAAAATAGTGTTGTGGGGGGGACACCTCGTAAAGCACCTTAAGCTTGCTGGAGGAAGGAAAGGGCAGAAATGTAACTAATAACAGCAACGGTAATGAAAAAGCACTAGGGCTGTGCAATCAGAAATGCCGGAATGCCCCACAGCGTGATTGCCACCCCCTACCATGGGCAGGCAAGCTGGTTGTGGGGCAGTTGCCCCAGCTATGGCAGCCTGGGAGGAACCACAGCAACTCAGGCATCCCCACACTCGATCTCAGCCTCCCCTGCGTGAATCACCGCTCTCCTCCCGGACCCTCCCGGCATTCTCCCGACCCACCTAGCAGTACCAGTGCTGGGTCGGGTAATAAAGAACCCCCTCTCGACCACCACACTTGTGGAATTCTTGTAATCAACTTGTGGAATTCTCTGCCACAAGATGTGGTCTTGGCTACTAGTTTGGATGGCTTTAAGAGCGGTTTGGATAACTTCATGGAGGAGAGGTCTATCAATGGCTACTAGTCAGAGGGCTGTGGGCCACCTCCAGACTCAAAGGCAGGATGTCTCCGAGTACCAGTTGCAGGGGAGTAACAGGCAGCAGGAGAGAGGGCATGCCCTCAACTCCTGCCTGTGGCTTCCAGCGGCATCTGGTGGGCCACTGTGCGAAACAGGATGCTGGACTAGATGGGTTTCCTTGGGCCTGATCCAGTAGGGCTGTTCTTATGTTCTTAAGCACAGTTGTGGCCTTCCTAGACGGTTAACCTGGCCACAGTGATCGATGAGCTCGTAACATCTAGGTTAGACTTCTGCAGTGCATCGTACATAGAGCTGCTCTTGGAGACTTTTCAGGAATTTCAGTTGGTCCAAAACATGGCTGCTAAGTTCCTAATCATCACTGGCTGTCCAGAATGCCTCTCAGTGTTCTCACAGTGCCACCTCCAGACAGCATTCAGTCATGAACCCACCTTTCCCCCCCAGTCGCCAAATCTAGGACAAAAAAAACAGAAGTACTTTTTCACAGGACACACAATCAACTTGTGGAATTCTCTGCCATGAGATGTGGTGACAGCCCTCCACGTGAGATGTGGAGGGCTACAGGCCACACCTCCAGCCTCCAAGGCAGGATGCCTCTGAGTACCAGTTGCAGGGGAGCAACAGCAGGAGAGAGGGCACACCCTCAACTCCTGCCTGTAGGCTTCCAATGGCATCTGGTGGGCCACTGTGTGAAACAGGATGCTGGACTAGATGGGTTTCCTTGGGCCTGATCCAGCAGGGCTGTTCTTATGTTCACACAGCCTGGGGCAACTGATTCACAACCAGCGGCTTTCTTATGTTGGGATTCTGATATTTCTGACTGCACAGGACTACTAAACACCATTGGAATCAATGAGACAAGTCCATCACGACTAATTCCACTAATTTCAATTAACTTGTTTGATGCTTCTGCGTAGAGGCTTGATGGATCAAGCTGACAAGATCCAATGCTACTGTCCATTCTTTCATCCTGGCTGTCCGGACCATGCTAGACCTACCCAGAACCAGGTCTACAGTAAGTGACACCTGGTCTAGGGTCAATGCCACTCAGCAGCTGAAGCCTTATGTTCAAGTTGACCAAGACAAAAGTAATGCCAAGAATACCAAGATCCTGGTATTTTATTATATTCTGTTGTACACCATTAGAATATTCTGGTATTTTCTCCAGTATGCAATTCAGTGGTCTCTTATGATTTACCTGTCATAGGGGTCAATACTGAACATTGCTATTCCCTGCCAGGTCTGAAGATAGAATGTAATCCATGATGCTATGCACCCATGGGTTGAGGATGGGGCTGTCGCAGCATCTGCCTTGCATGCAAAAGTCCCAGATTAAATCTCTGAAATCTCCAGGTAAGGCTGGGAAGGACTCCTGCCTGAAAGCACGGAGAAGTGATGCAGGTCCGTGTAGCCAATACTGATGAGCTAGATGGACCAAGGGCCTGACTTGCTATAAAGCAACTTGCTGTGCTCCTAAGATGGCGCTGAGTCTGAGCATACGGAGTCCCAAGAAGCTAACTGGACTGGGTGGCAGTCTCGTAACCTCTGTGGAAGCTCAGGATACCCTTTGAGAAAAGGAGAGGAGAGCTGGTCTTGTGGTAGCAAGCATGACTTGTCCCCATAGCTAAGCGGGGTCTGCCCTGGTTGCATATGAATGGGAGCCTAGAAGTGTGAGCACTGTAAGATATCCCCCTCAGGGGATGGAGCCGCTCTGGGAAGAGCAGCAGGTTCCAAGTTCCCTCCCTGGCAGCATCTCCAAGATAGGGCTGAGAGAGATTCCTGCCTGCAACCTTGGAGAAGCCGCTGCCAGTCTGTGAAGACAATACTGAGCTAGATAGACCAAGGATCTGACTCAGTATATGGCAGTTTCCTATGTTCCTATGATCAGCATGAGGGTGACACAAGCTCAGGTGAGCAGGCTTTGAACATCCCATCTCTTTGCACAACTCAATGATAACATACCCTAATATTCTGTGCCACAAACATATGGGGAACTCAGATGGTGTAGTGGCTAGAGTGCTGGACTAGGATCGGGGAGACCCAAGTTCAAATCCCCATTCAGCCATGATACTAGCTGGGTGATTCTAGGCCAGTCACTTCTCTCTCAGCCTAACCTACTTCACAAGGTTGTTGTGAAAGAGAAACTTAAGTATGTAGTACACCATTCTGGGCTCCTTGGAGGAAGAGCGGGATATAAATGTAATAAATAAATAAATAAATATAATACATTGACAATAAAATGCAGCCATCCCAGGTCCTTGGGAAGGACTCGACATCTGTATACAACAAACCAGTCAATAACACCTGTCTGACTGTGTAAATAAATAATAATAATGTGAGCATAGACTCCTTGCTACCAGATTACCAGTCAAGATCATTAGAGGAAATCCGCCCCGCCATTTCACATTTGCTGAAACTGTTAAAACCTTCAGGTGAGACCCTGCGCTGGACATTCTCACCTTTAGTAGGTGAGATGGGTGTCTATGCGGGACAATACACTTTGCGTCAGAAGGTCAGAATTGGACACCCAATTCTGGGATACTCTTCCAAGACTGTTTTATCAGGTGCCTACACCAGCGTTTCTTAACCTTGGGCCCCCAGATGTTGTTGGACTACAACTCCCATCACCCTCAGCCACAAAGGCCATCTGGGGATGAAGGGAGTTGTAGTCCAACAACATCTGGAGGCCCAAGGTTAAGAAACCCTGGCCTACACTGTTGGCATTTATGCAACACCTAAAACCTTTAATTTTTCCCAGGCATTTGGAAATATTCTGTTCTTGCTATCTATATGCTGGTTCCACCTCCCTCCCCTGATAGATTGTTAAGTTGTGGTTTGCTTTGAAATTTTATATATTGTGATTTAAGTGTTTGATTTATAAGCTGCCTTGGAAATTTCAGGGTCAACCAGAGGAATAAAAATATTCTAAATAAATAAATAAATTAAATGAGGGATAATTTAGGAGTAAATGAGGGGCAATTTAGCACACTAACAGTTCCTCTATTCTGGGAAGATCAACTGCAGATTAAGATGCCCTGCCTATAATCAATAAGAATAACTTGCATAATTTATTTTCTATCTAGGGTGCTGTTCATCATTTGCTAAGAAAACTCTTCTCTCTCTTTTTGGCTAAACACATAAATTTAAAAACAGAAATGTATCTTTTAAAATCATTTCAAAATATTTTAATGTTTATTTTGAATTACATTTCGTGCTGTTTAGAAACAAAATCTGCTTCAACGTTTCTAAAATCAGACGATACAAGTAATCATTCCATAGCGGAAGAATTTTAGGCCTTGAAAACACAGCCCCCTTAATGTGGCATGAATTCTGCTGAAACAAAATCTAACTTTGGGGTTTCCCAGATGAAGCACGTTATAAAACAAGAATCCGAACTTCTGAAATGCAAAATAAAGCATTTGGAAAAAAGGTGGCACAGACCGACACTAATGTTTCGCTTCACCGTGGAGGGATTTAGAAAAACTCGGCAAAATTGTGACATAAGCTCGTTAACTATAGACTGCTATAATTAGAATGTTCATAGCTCAAGTTCAGTTATACAATTTTTTAATTCAGAATTGGAGATGTCAGGAGTGGAGCAGGCCCCAGGTGGTTCACAGTGTTAAATGGCAGATTAAAGTCAGTGCAACTAATTTCTTTATTTTAATCTTATTAAGAGAACAACAGCTGTCAACTGTCACCATTACTGCACAAGGTCCCCACGACAAGCAGCAAATGGTTTGGGTATTAAGCAAGAGTTTTTACTGAGACATAAAAAGATTTGCAAAACTCCCTCTTCATTGCTTTTGCAAGTGCAGTACTGCCTGATCTTCACTCCCACATGAATACCACAAACCCCAAATTAATCCAGAATTCAAATAGGCTGAGTGTAATTTTTAAAAATGGAATATGATTGTTTGATGACTGCTGCTGTCTTATTAGCACCAATCATCAAACTGCAAAATTTTGTCTTATCCTAAATCAGCTTTAAAGTCACGCTTGATGGTATATCTACCATGCACCCTAACCTCTACAATCTGTCTGATGCATATGTTTGCGTTTAACCAGAGTAAATAAAACCCTGCTTATTTTTCATAAGATTTGGCTGCAAAAAAAACTATTCAGAAGCTGATCTATAAATCTGCATGCCCTCTTCCATAGGACAAGAAGAAACAATGAGAAGCATTGTCCCCAAGGGAGGGTTTGCATGCCTAACGATCACGCTAAAGACTAGCATGTTTTGCACCCCTGCTGCTCCCCACCAGGAACCCAGGTTCATGTCCGAAGGAATAATTTCCGGCAACATGTTTAACTTAAGACACCACCGAACACCCAGGAAAGGACACTTTGCATACAAAACCCTGCTGAATCTGAACTTGGTATCTTAAAAACACAGGAAATCTTGGGTTGATACCGCTTCGCGGGAATAAAATGGCCATGGTGTGTGTGTGTGTGTGTGTTAGAGAGCGAGCGAGAGCAAGCGAGCGAATGAACCAGTAGACTCTGCCTGATGTCCCCAAACTGTATGTGTTTGTTTCTTCTAGAAAGAAGCCCTATACATATCTGCTAGAGCTTTCTATGGACGTTCTAATGAACACTTTCTTGTAAGTTGGGAGAGAAGCTGGCCATTGCTCCATCACCCCTCCCCACCACATGTTCATTTTATCCTTATCAAGCGTCTATAAGGGGTTTATGTCTGCAAACAGAAGGGGATACCTTATATTTTGGGTGAAGCTCCTTTGACCTCATTTCAGCATTAGGGCCATTGACTACAGCAGGGGGAACGCCTGCTCAATCCAGATGCAAGCAAGCAGAGACTAGTAGCATACATCTCAAGCATGAAAAGCCGAGCAAGGAGAGCCCAACGCAGAAAAGCTAATTCCTGAAAACACAGTATATCATTTGCATGATCCTCTGAGCTGGCCCAGCACTGAGAGGTCTGGGAGATGGAGGGCATGATGGTAGGGCAAAGGCAACCCGCTGTACATATTTTGAAACTGATTTCTAAAAGGGTTGCCTCCTCCCACTTGAATCCACCCACGCATATGATCTTGTAAAGAGAGCTCCTTGAATATTGATCTATCATATCTTTTATGATATATCATATATTTATCATATAGATTACATATACATAACTAGGCACTTGGTAGGATACAGGAGGGATTTACCATTGTCTTCTCCCACACATTGATCCTTTTCATCTTTGTTAGCTGCCATGGGAGGCCTTGGTTCTTAAGGTTAGAGTGCCAGCTGCATCCCTTTCTCGAGAAAGCAGATCTGGCCACAGTTACCCATGCCTTAGTCACGTCACGGCTGGATTACTGCAACACACTCTACGTGGGGCTGCCCTTGAAGAATATCTGGAAACTGCAGCTAGTGCAAAATGCAGCAGCTAGGGTTTTATCTGGAGCTGCCTGGTGGGAGCACATCACACCCATTCTGAAAGAGCTGCATTGGCTGCCAGTTTGTTTCCGGGTCCAATTCAAGGTGCTGGTTTTGACCTTTAAAGCCCTTAACGGTTTGGGCCCGGGATACCTGAGGGACCGCCTGCTCCCAAGGGTTGCTGCTCGCTTGATGACGTCATCTGAGGGGGCTCTGCTCCAGGTGCAGACAATGAGGGAGGCTCGGTTGTCGTGCACGCGGGACAGGGCCTTCTCTGTTGCTGCCCCCAAACTCTGGAATGCTCTCCCGGTGGCTATTCGCTCCTCGGTCTCCATCACAGCTTTTAGAAAGCATATTAAATCACGGCTTTTTACCCAGACTTTTATATGATTGTCTCTGCTGCTGCTTCTTTGTATTTTTGCACTGTTTTTATGCTTGCGTTTTGATTTTTTAATCAGATTTGTTTTATATTTTTAGCTTAGTATTTTAATTGTGTTATTTTAATTTCTTTTTAATTCTGTGTAAACCGCCTTGGGATTGTTTTAATGAAAGGCGGTATATAAATTTAACAACAACAACAACAACAATAATAAATGTTTTAAATACATGGAATAACGTCAGTAAAATTCCAGGAGGTAGGACAGCAGCAATATAGGAAAGATGCTGAAAGGCATTCTCTCCTACTGCGCAGGAGATGGCAATGGTCAACCCCTCCTGTATTCTACCAAAGACAACCACAGGGCTCTGTAGTCGCCAGGAGTCAACACCAACTCGACGGCACACTTTACCTTTAGATACACTGAAAATATTACAGCCATCTTTTAAAAAGCGCACTTCCAAGCTTCAAGAATAGCTTTCAAAGAATAGCTTTGAATCCTGAACTTAAGAAAACAAGAAGAGGCCATTGCTCAGTAGCAGAGTAAATGTTTGAATGCAGGAGATCCTAAGTTTTATCCCCAGCATCTCGTTTGGATCTTTTTGCATCTCCTGGGCAAGACCCTTGATTAGGATCTTGGACAGTCACTTCTGGTCAGTATAGGCAGTACTAGGCTAAACTGACCCATCATCTAGTACAGCGGTTCTCAAATTTGGGTCCCCAGATGTTGTTAGAATACAACTTCCATCATCCTCAGCCTCAACGACACAAAGGTTGAAGGGAGTTGTACTCCAAAATTATCTGGGGACCCAAACTTGAGCATCCAGGTCTAGCAGAAGACAGCCTTATGCATTCACATACAGGAGGACCTCGATATTCGCGGGGGTTCCGTTTCGGGCTGCAGCCGCAAATATGGAAACTGAGAATATCGAGTCAAGGGAACCTATGGGATTGCGGGAGTTAGGTTTTCAGTTGGCTGAAAATCAGCCAAATTTCGTAGGGGGTGGGTGGAGCTTCTTATCTTGCTCTGCTGCTCCCCCTAAGTCGTGCTGTGGCCCCAAATCAGTCAAAAATTGGCTGAAAATCAGCTTCCCCCCTTTTCCATTTTTCCACAAGGACGGGAGATATTTTGTGGCTCCGTCGAAGAAAATGGCCGGAAATGACCTCAGCAGTCATTTCTGGCCACCTCTGGCCTGCAGATACACAAGGTCAACATAGTTTGTCCCACTCCCCCAACTGCATATGCCGAGGTCAGATGTCTTTCCCCCCAACTGCGGATATGCGAATCCACGGATAACAAAGTCCACCCCTCCCCCTCCATCTCTCACTGTGTATATATGTATATGTGTATATATGTGTGTGCGTGTATATGCTCAACCAGAACCCAAATGTATATTTGCATGTCTCTCTAAAACCTCAGATTTCTTAATCTCATATATTGCTGTCTGCTAAATGTCTTTTCGAAATTTGAAGCTGGCAGGAACTTAAATTATGGAACATAAAGATCGGTATGATTGATCTGAAGGTTGATTATATTCTCCGTCTCTCAATAAAATATGAAATATTTGAGGTCATGAAATGATTAAAAACTACTGCAAACTGAAATATTTCCATAACTTAACTACATTATTCTATCTATATCTATATCATCAGTGGGTTGACATCCAGACGAACCCTGCACGGACACACCAGGGTTTTCTGGAACAAGAGCAGAGAGTGGAGCTTTTTAGCATTCCCTCTGCAGCTTCCCTTACCTCCCAAAACTGTGTCCCTGAGGGTCCCCCCAGCCATCAGGGACATTGTTTGGGGAGGCACAAGCAGCTGTTGTGGAAGGTGGGACTGCCAAAAATTGCATCCCTCAGGTCAGCCTTACTCTGGATATCAGCCACCATTTAAAGTTTTACTCCTTCATACTACTTAATAGTGTAACAAGCAGCACCATCCATTTAGTAACATTTAAAATCATTTTTAAAAATCAAATGCATCATCTTTTCCCCTTTGAATTGGGGAGAAAAAACCCCCCTCATCCTTCATGAACAAATGCACCTTTTTCAAAGCATTGGTCAGCCGGCTGTTCCAATAATACTGACCAAATCCAAAACAACAGGCATACCGTTAAATCTTTATTATAATAAAGCTTTTTATCTTATAGACACAGGATTAAAGTTCTGAGCTGCACCATGCTGCCAGGATTTTGGGGAAAGAGATGTGGATAATAGTCCACGTAATCTCCTTGCATCCACTTCTAAGAGAGGTAAAAATAGTTAAATTATTAAAATACCACTGGAGAGGCTGTTCAATAGTGTATAATTAGTGCCTGCATCACAAACTGCTTACTTGACTCTTCTTCAAAAACTTACTAGTATTATTTTATATATTATTATTATTGTATAATAATAATAATAATAATAATAATAATCATAATAATAATAATAATAAAGCAGCTTTACTGGGAACAGCCTATATTCTGCAACGATATCTATAACAACAGCAACAACATTGACAATAAAATTCTGGCATCCCAGGTCCTTGGGAAGGACTCGAAGTCTGGATAAACAGTCAATAACACCTGTCTGACTGTGTGAAATAATAATAATAATATATAAAAGTGTCCCCTGCTAATGACCAAAGAGGTGCCTTTTCAAAGTGGCGATTCTCTTTATTTAGCAGGGGGAGAGAAACCATCCCCAGCTCAGCATCCCTCCAGTGGCCATTGCTGGTGTCTGCCTTATGTTTCTTTTATAGATTGTGAGCCCTTTGGGGACAGGAAGCCATTTCATTCATATCGATCCATCCATCCATCCCGCTTTGGGAACTTTTTGTTGAAAAGTGGTATATAAATATTCATAGTATTGGCAAAATAATACTAGTAAGGTTTTGAAGAAGAGTCAAATAGGCAGTTTGTGAAACTCCCAGTAATTTCAAAAGGCTCACCCAAATAACATATTTCCTTAGGGCTTTACTAGGCAGCAATTTCCCACTAAAACGAAGCTATGACTACAAATAACAGCAGATCATTTTCTAAACCAAGATTCAGTGCTCAGTGGCAAGCCCTTCCTCCATTCAGAAGGAGCCCCATTTAAGAATTCAGTTTCCTGAAGTGATTTTGGTGACAGCCAAGTTACAGGCCTTGGATCCCAATAATTCCAGATACTGGGAGTATGAAATGGGGCATATCTTCTCCACCATTTCACAAATGAAAATAGGGATACTCGTGTGAACTTGTGCCATTCTCACACTAGGAAGAGCTGCCCAAGACCCTCATCCTTCACAGCTGTTCACTGAAAAGACTCTTCTTCACCTCCTAGGCAAAAATAAAAGAATTAGTCTCTGTTGCGATCTCACTACTGCTGGTCTTCAAGTTATGTTGAATGCAGGTATCTCAGGACACTTCTGATCTGTACCATGCATTTGAGGGACCTGCACTCAAGTTCAATTTCAAAATGAACACAGGTATAGACATTCACATAAAAACATCTGTACATTCGTACAGTGTAATGTCTGAGCAGGGCTAAAATCTTCTGCCATCCACAGCTCCTTGGCTTGTGTGACTCACTTCCTGACAAGACCTCACAGCTTCGTCTGTTTTTAGGCCCTTTATGCACCTTGTCTACAGTGACACTTTTTTCTTGGGCCCTGCCTTTCCTCAGCTCCACGGGGTGGGGCCAATTAATACATTAGTAAACCAGAATAAATGACTTGGGCCCAGGGTATTTAAGAGACATCCTTCTGCTTCGAGATCCTCACCGCTTATTGAGATCTTCTGGGGAGGTTCACCTGCAGTTGCCTACAGCTCATTGGATGGTGACTCAAGGCTGGGCCTTTTCTATAGTCACTCCGAGATTTTGGAATGAACTCCCTGTGGGTGTAAGAGCCTCCCTATCTCAGGTAGCCTTTAAAGAAGTTTCAAGCAGTGTTCTCTCTATTTCCCCCCCATATGTGTACACAATGAGTTTTGTTGTGGGTGGCAGTATCAAGGCAGTGTGTGCACACGTGCATTCAGAGTGGGACCTTCGTGATTAAACTTGAGCGGGATCTAAAATTGACTGAGCGGACACCAAAAAACATGAGTGCACGTACATGTGCACGCCTTAGAGGAAACATTGGTCTCAAGACTCATTTATTTAAAGCAAGCCTTCGACCAGTTGTAAGTTGGTTTTATTGCTGTTGCCGCTTTAAATTCTTAAACTGTTTTTATGTTTGGTCTTCAGCTGTGGTTTTCTTTTTGTAAACCGCCATGGAAAATGTGTGTGTGTGTCGGTATAGAAATGTAATAAATAAACAAATAAATCTGTGGCAGCAGATCAGAAACTACTTCTCTCTGTAGTTTCCCATGTTGCCTTGGTAAAATCCAGGGCAGGGCTCCTTTAACAACCTCCCCACCCAAATGCTGCCCTTGCCTAACCTCCTGGTCTCTTCTTCAGTGGTGCAAAGCCTTCAGCATTTTTAATTGCGTTTTTAATCTTTGTGTGAATTGCACAAGCAAATATCTCCATCATCTCCCCTTAGAATGCCGGAGTAATTTATGTTGGAGGAGCTGCTCAGAGGGGCCTCGACTGGAGTTTTTATTCAAAGCCATTTGCTTAAAAGGGTTTATAAATCTGTCAGTTCTGTTATACTTGGCAGACAAGTTCTTACCCTCAGTTATATAACTGCGTGGACGCTTGGCGTGCGCCTGCTTCTTTTGGATGGAGCTGTATTTGCGAATACTTTGGATGATTTCAGAAAATTCCTAATGGAACAGATAATCTCTTCAACAACCTGTCTAGGAAGCATCTCCCTGCTTTAACTGGGCGAAGAGGCACTTGCTGAAGAGGTAGCTCTCAAATTTAGAAGGGTGAAAGCAACTGCCCGTATTCAGCCCAGCATGGCGTCCCTCCAGGGGTGGCTGCCGGCGTGGCATGGTGTGGCTGTGTGTGAGTGAGAGAGGTTGTTAAGACAGAGCTGTTTTGGGGTCAGGAAACCATCAGGATGTAAATCCCTAATAATAACTCCCTGCCACCTAATGGTGCAGCGGGGAAATGACTTGACTAGCAAGCCAGAGGTTGCCGGTTTGAATCCACACTGGTATGTTTCCCAGACTATGGGAAACATACTATGTCAGGCAGCACCAATATGGAAGTTTCTTGGACAATGGGAAAAGCTTATATCGGGCAGCAGTGATATAAGAAGATGTTGAAAGGCATCATTGCATACTGCATGGGAAATGGCAATGGTAAACCCCTCCTGTCTTCTTCCAAAGACAACCACAGGGCTCTGTGGTTGCCAGGAGTTGACGGCACTCAACGGCACACTTTACCTTAACCTAGGCAAAGAGGCATCTGTTCAAGTGGTGGCTACCTCTATAAGATGGCCACTACTTAATATTTAACACAGGGAGGGTCCCAATTCAGCCCAGCATAGCATTTGTACCACTGGCTATTCCTAGTGTCTCTCAAGCACTTCTTTTTAGACTGTGAGTGCTTTGGGGCAGGGAACCACCTTCTCATTCCTTCTGCTGTGTATATCATTTTGTGAACTTATCTGTTGAAACGCAGTATATAAATATTTTAGTGACGACAATGATATTGGCCAAGGATGAGCCTAACTAATGAGAACTTTTCCTTTGAAGGCCTTTTCTCAGATTGCAGTCAAAACCATCTCTTCTTAAGTATCATGTTTCTCTACTACACATATAAATATGTCAGCTCAGCTTGTGTGCTTAAAACCATGGGTCACTGAAAACTAAATAAAAATAAACAAATGTAACAAATGGCACCTATCTACATTAACAGCAATGGAGAAAGGGATTCTAGTTGCTGCCTGTACATACCAAACCCTTCAAATTGTAAGATACAGTTAAATAATCTCTGAAACTTTTGAGTACTAGGCCCTGTGGTGGTTTTCCTCACAAGAGCTCTTTAATGTGTTGAGGCATTGCTTTGCCACAATTGGCTGGAAGGGAAAATAAAATAAGGGTTCCATAAGGCACTTAATATAGAGTTATATAATCCATCAAAGCACTTCCTCATGGCCAAGACCTTTCTAGAATGTTTACTCCCAAGGAAGCTGCATTAATCAAAGATCCCCTTAATGTTAATTAAAAGCTTCCTTCTTGCAGGTTCATTCCCTTTTATTGCTTCCTGTTTCGTGAAGCTGGAAGATTAGTGATGCCTTGCCCCTTCATCCGCTTCTGTTCCCTGTGGAGAAGCAAAGGGGCTCCTGGTTTCCTTTCACGTTTCCCCGCCTTATTGTAAAATCACATTATTTCACTGTAAAAGGAAAGAGACTGTTTTTAAAAAAATGCAAGAAAGCTAGTAAATGAAGGACCCCTCTGTGGAAAAGAAGGAGCAATTCATCAAAAATGCCCTAGCCACACTGAAATGGAAGCAATAAAAAGCAACAACAGGAAGAGAAGCTGCAAGGAGGAAAGTTGTGCTTAAAGGTGCAGTAGTTCTGAAATAGTCACCTTAAGTGGCGCAGCGGGGAAATGCTTAACTAACAAGTAGAAGGTTGCCGGTTCAAATCCCCACTGGTATGTTTCCCAGACTATGGGAACCTATATCGGGCAGCAGCGATATAGGAAGGTGCTGAAAGGCATCATCTCGTACTGCATGGGAGAAGGCAATGGTAAACCCCTTCTGTATTCCACCAAAAGAAAACCACAGGGCTCTGTGGGTGCCAGGAGTCGAAATCGACTTGATGGCACCCTTTACTTTACCAGTTCTGAAATGCCTCAACAGTACTTTCCTTATCTAGCATTGATTTATTGTTAAGCTGCCCCCACAAAAAAACCCCACATGCACAAAAAAGCAAAAAAGCAAAACAAAACACCACCACCACAAATCAGGTGGGGGACACACACGGAAAAGTAACACAGAAAACACCAGTGAGCAACAATTTGGCAACCATGCTGTCTGGATCTTCTGTACAAGTGAGTACAGCAACCCCACAGAAGACAGCTAAGCGTAGGAGCAACAGAGATCTCACTGTACAGACAAGCCCTGGTTAACCTGAGCAGCAGTCATTATGTGCCGTTCTAACAATAACTGATCTCCTGTTCTATACTGTTTCCCACAACTGCTCGGATACCATGCAGGCTCCTACTGGAATTACACAGGATCCTTCCTATTAAGATTAGCCTCCGATTAGTCCTTTTGAAGCAATGAAATTAGTTTCTGCCAAAGTTTATCTATGATTAACTCCATGCTCCTCCTAAACCAGCAACTGGAAGCGTTGCCAAAAGTGTCACACAAATTCGGCGGCTCTCACAAAGGGCTCTATTCACGCGGCTTGGAAGGAATGTCAGCATTCATGAGGAACTTCTTTAAGTCCCTTGTCCTTCTCCTGTGCACCTCCCCTCGCTTTCTTGCCGCCGACTCCCAACATTGAACACCGCGCCTAGTTTTGCAGGCTACCTGCATTTCTTCTGAGCCCTGCAAACAGCGGCAGGGATCTCAAAGGCTTTTGCAGACTCTTCCACGATACTAAACGACTGTCATGTTTTTGACCTTGGGTCTGTCAAGAAGAGCTGAAAGGCAGGCAGCGGGAGGCCCCGAGTCAGGGTTCTGGACTGCAACGCCCGGGAGTCAGTGGTGACTGCCATCGACTCCAAGTGCAGCTCGCGGCTTATTTACTCGGCCTGTGTGAAGCTTTGGCCTGAAGCCACAGACTCTGCCCAGCCCCCTTGGCACTGAGCAGGAGTCTGTTCCCCAGCATGTCGCCCAGGACCAGTAGGGCTCCTTGCAGGGAAACAAGAGCCCTCTCAAGCCCCATCGCCATCCTGGAAGGCACACGCAAATGATGACACTTCCCAATAGGGGCGAGCTCGAACTGCGATTCGAGCACCGGTTCGGCCTGGGGAGGGGAACGGCGAGCAGGAGCTTTAAGAAAAAGGAGGGCAGGCCCTTACCTGCTCTCCGCCACCCCACGCACCTTCCTGCTGAGCCGGCACTCGGCCCAAGAATCCCCGCCTGGTGGTGTTGATCATGCAAATGGTGTCCGCGCATGCGCAGGCACCATGGGCATGCTGGCGCCACACAGGGATTCTTGGGCCGAGTGCCGCCCCAGCAGGAAGATACGTGGAGTGGCGGAGAGCTGCTCTCCTCTTTCTTAAAGCTCCGGCTCCCCTCCCTGCGCCGAACCGGTGCTCGAACCGCGGTCCGTGCACACCCCTGCTTCCCAGCACTCCTGAGCGCCTTCCAAGATGGCGCTGGGGCTCAACAGCGCTCTCTTTCTCTGAAAGGGCGGCTCCCTGGTTCTGAGAAAAGTGCATCCCTGCACCAAGGTCAGCACAATCAGAAATGGCTCTTACGTTTAAGTTTTCTTGCCCAGACTTGAAAAATGGTGAGGACCATTGCCCTATGGTAATATAACATTTAACTGTTTCCTTTGCCATGTTTGAATGCTGAATTGGAATACACATAAGCTAGGATGTGAAACCGTGGCTTGCTTTAACAATGGCTAAGCACCCACACTGAAGAAGCCTAGGAACATAGGAAGCTGCCTTATACTGAGTCAGACCAGTGGTCCATCTAGCTCAGTATTGTCTACACTGACTGGCAGCATGAAACCAAGTTTTCAGGCAGGAACCTCTCCCAGTCCTATCAGAGATTGAACTTGGGGCCTTCTGCATGTAAGCAAATGCTCTGCGACTGAGCTAAGGAACCATCCCCTAAGGGGAATATCTTATAGTACTCACATGGAGTCTTCCATCCAAATGCAAACCAAGGCAGACCCTGGTCAACACCGACTCGGCCGCACACTTGACTCTACCACAAGACCAGCTGTCCTCCCCAAGGAGAGTCACAGCCAAAGCGCCATCTTCATCTCTCCAGCTGATCTGCCTGCAGAGCGCCAAGGTCCCACTAGGTCTCCTAACTCAGGGGCCAAAGCTGGCTTAGCACGCTCAACTCTTACTTCATCGTGCATTTGGGATCTCAACCAGGATTAAGTTCCATACTAGCCATGATCAAGTGCTATATCTGAACCAGGACTAACTGAATCATTTATGGAAGCTGCAGCAACATCTCAACCAGTGATCCCCAAATGATGGCATTAGAAAAATAATTTAAAAATCCCATTCCTTGGGAATGACTGTTATTAAGCCACTATCTGAGCCCCGTAGCCACTGGATTTAGCAGTGTCAGAACCCTGCTGCCTGCCAACCAACCAACCAACCAACCAACCGCCAGCCTGGGAAGAGAGGAGCAACTCCTTCCTTTCGGTGTCACCGACATACTCTGCCTGTCAACCAAGAGGGGGTACTTCCCATAAGTAAAAAGTGCCCCACCTCAAAATCGCGGGAGAAAAGCTGAGCTATATCTCAGTGGTAGAGCATCTGCTTAGCATGCAGTAAGCCCCAGGTTCAATCCCCGGCACTTCTAGCTAGGGCTGAGAAAAATGTTTACCCGGACCCTCGGAGAGCTGCTGCCAGTCAGTGCAGACCACCCTGAGCTAGATGGACCAATGGTCTGACTCAGTAGACAGCGGCTTATTCTGTTCCTGTCTAGAACCCTGGAGAGCCACCGCCTGTCTGAGTAGACAGGACTGGACCCGATGGACCAAACTCATGACAGTTTCACATGCAACTTCATGGCTGACCAGCAGGGTGGACTTGATTTAAATCAAATCGATTTAAATCACTAGTCAGTAAGTCTAGATTTAAATTATGGTGGGTATTTTTTGTTTTTTGTTTTACATAAAGACTCATTCTTGCTGGTATAATCTTAATATTTACAACCAGATGAAGGTTTCATTTTTGGTCCTCTTCTAGATAGAAAAATTGCCTGAAATAATCTTACAGAAACCTCTGGAAGAGCATGACATTGTGAAAGGATTAATGGAATTCATTTACCAAAAAATTTAAACATTGCATATATACGGCCTTGTGCTACATAATTAAAAACTAATCCTTATTGCATGATGAATAACCTTTGGACTATAATGTATCTTAAATAGAAAACTATCTTTAGATAGATTTTCTTTCCTTAAAAGGCATTTTATTTTTTAAAAATCCGATTTAAATTAAAAAAAATTCAATTTAAATTTAAAAAAAATCTGATTGGAGGGATGTTGTGCTGGGGATGGATAGGGCCAGTTTCTCTCCACCTGCTAAAAACAATAATAATTCTTTTTATTTTGATGTAAACTGCCATGAGCCATTTTTGGAAGGGTGGTATATAAATCAAATCAAATCAAATCAATCAATAGGAGCATGGTCAGGAAAAGCGGGAGCTAGAACAGAGTCCAAACCTAAATTTTAATGACCACTCCCCAAAAGGCAAGCAAAGCATTGTACTCACTTCAGGGGAATCCGTGAAACAGAGTTCAGGTTGGTGGGAGTCATCACGACTTGAAGAACTTGCTCCAGAGCCGTAAAGCCCCCGGCCACGTGAAAGGCAACTTGATCTGCTGCATTCTGGATAAGAGACAAAATGTAAAATTGATGAACATCCACATATTTAATTGGATTATCAAGCCAGATAATTCAAAAATATCTATAGGTCAGATTTCATAAATTTAATTTTTTGTGCTATAACTCTCATACACATTGGAGTAGAGCAACCCTTTGGAAAAAGAGCAACGGATGCTTCTTTAGTGCCTGATCAGGACAGGCACTGTCGGACAAGAAGCAATATGGTTTATAAAGAAAAGCGAGCTATGTTTCACCCCAGCACTAAGATGGCATGTTCTAAGTTTAATTCTGCACTGGCAAGGAGATCATCAGAGTCAGCATTATATTCAATCTGCTTAGCCTTTGTTTTTATTGCAGCTTGCAATATTATACATACCAGGTACTCTTTGAATGATAGTAGCATGATAAATCTGTATACAGATAAATAACTTTTAAAAAACCAAAACAAAAACCAGCGGTTCTCAATTTAAGGGTTGGCAGTCTAATGGGAGGAGAGCTGGTCTTGTGGTAGCAAGCATGGCTTGTCCCCTTAGCTAAGCAGGGTCTGCCCTGGTTGCATATGAATGGGAGACTAGAAGTGTGAGCACTGTCAGATATTCCCCTCAGGGGATGGAGCCGCTCTGGGGAGAGCAGAAGGTTCCAGGTTCCCTCCCTGGCAGCATCTCCAAGAGAGGGCTGAGAGAGATTCCTGCCTGCAGCCTTGGAGAAGCCGCTGCCAGTCTGTGAAGACAATACTGAGCGAGATGGACCTATGGTCTGACTCAGTATATGGCAGCTTCCTATGTTCCTAATTTAAAGGCTACTCACACCACAACCTAATAATGTTACTTTTCTATGATATATATCAATATGTGGAGGAATTTGAAACCAAATCCTTAGATATGAATCAAAGTATTGTCCAAAACATTTATGCAGACACGGAAAAAAATGAAACACGGGGCAAGAGTCAAAGTAGGAGAGGGAAATGCCTTTAGAACAGGGCTGCTCAACTTTGGCCCTCCTGCAGATGTTGGCCTACAACTCCCATAATTCCTGTCTGTTGGCCACTGTGGCTGGGAATTATGGGAGTTGTAGTCCAAAAACAGCTGGGGGGCCTAAGTTGAGCAGGTCTGCTTTAGAATGATAGAGGAGGGGATACCTTTGAGACCATCTAGTCCAACCCCCAGCTCGATGCAGGAGATCCCTAGAGCCACCTCATTTTCTATTAGGATCAGTTAAAATCACACAAAGCCATCAGCAAATTTGAGTTCTCTAGAACTCCTCTGCAGACTGGGGTTTAAGCAGAACAAAGGAGGAGGAGATCTGGTCTTGCGGTGGTGAGCACAACTTGACCCCTTTGCTAAGCAGTATCTGCCTTGGTTTGCATTTGGATGGGTGACCACATGCCAGTGCCATCTGCTGTAAGATAGTCTCTTTAGGGGATGGGGCTGTAGCTCAGTGGCAGAGCATCTGCTCTTCAGGCAGAAGGTCTGAGGTTCAGTCCCTGGCAGCATCTCCAGGTAAGACTGGGAGAGACTCCTGCCTGAAATCTGGGAGAGCTTCTGCCAGTCAGGGTAGACAATACTGAGCAAGATGGATCAGTGATCTGACATGATATAAGGCAGCTTCCTATGTTCCTGTGAGACTAAGTTGGGGATGATGGAAGAGCCCCACGGGCTACAGGTTGACTTAAGATGGATTGTAGGAGGTTTTATACACACTTGATCTGATTTAATTTGTCTTTGCTAAGTCAGACATCAGTTTGCCCCAAGGACTGCTAAGACAAAGAAACAAAAATGGCTATCTCCCTCATTTTTTAAATAAATGTAAAACATAGCAATAAACTTGTATCTGCTTCTGACATCAGCTAGAACACACATGTTCCATGCAAGGCAGAGAGCAGAAGTATAGAGGAACATGGTAGTTTTCCAGTAGAACATAGGCAGCTGTCTTCTACCGAAGACATAAAGGAACTACTTTGACTACATACTCTTCAGATTAATTCCAACAATAAGAGCACAGACTTTTGGCAAGCTCCAATATGCACAACTGGAGTGCACTTTTTAACTTATATTTTGTAGGAATTGCAGTATAATTATTCTATGGAATTTTATTTGATTAGTGTTTTTATCATTGTGATTTCACATGTTTGCAATTTACATAGTGACAATAAAATTGTGGTTTCCATGTTCATCACAGATTAGGATCTATAGAATATTGTATTTGGTGGGTGGGTTGTTTTTCTTATTTCTACCAATTCAGACCACTTGTCCATATAGCTCAGTATTGTCTACACAGACTGGCAGTGGCTTCTCCAAGGTTGCAGGCAGGAGTCTCTAAGTCCTATCTTGGAGATGTCGGGGAGGGAACTTGGGAACTTCTTCCCAGAGCGCCCCCATCCCCTAAGGGGAACATCTTACAGTGCTCATACATGGAGTCTCCCATTCAAATGCAATCAGGGCAGATCCTGCTTAGGAGAGGGGACAATTCTTGCTTGCTACCACAAGACCAGCAGTCTGCCTTGTACAGTGGTAGGCCCTCTCTTACTGGAGGTTTTCAAACAAGCTGGCTAGCAATCGGCCAGAGATACTGCAGCAGTTTGCTGCAGAGAGCAGGCGCTGGACAAGAAGGTACCTTCCAACGTGCACCCTATGATTCTATATGTTCATACAACCTTTGGAATTAAGGGGACTTTCAAAAGTGATATGGCATGGGAGTGTTGCGGGCTGTCTGCTGGTTCAGCCAAAAAGGTCAAAAATCCCTCTGAAAATGCCCAAGCCATCAGATATTGTACTGCTAAAACAGTTCCTTCAGTGGCCCTGGTCAGCACAGTAGCCTATTCTATTTAAGGGCCATTTACACAAGTAGCATATTTTTCACTTTCGTTAGTAAAAATCTGGAGTGAGAAAATAATTAACATTCCAAAGTTGAAATTCAAAATCTAAACACCAGGTTAGTAAAGAAATGTTAGCTTGGACTGCATATACTGGGCTGCGTTCGGCAGCAAATTCAGTTCTCTCAAGCAAACATTCACACCGGGATACTGCTAAAAGGTGATACTCTTTTTACAAGGTTTGCCCCAAGTTTCAGGAACGTGGGCCCTTGGGAGCTCCCAGCTCCATTAAGAAAGGTTTTCAGAAATGGTCCATTACCACACAGCTAAAACAGATACTGAAGATATCAAGAGGAAGTAATCTCGCCTGCTGTTCTCTCACAATGGATTTCTCTTTGAGCCAGAAAATCCAGATCCTTCTTGATCTGAATAGAAATGCCCACACTGTGTCAGCCAGCAAAGTGGCAAGTAATTATAGCAACAAACAACAGCCTACAAATTAGCTTCACTTGCATGAGTTGTTATTATTTCTACCAAAATTCAGTCCTCACCCCTGAACTAGTTTCTGTGCATTCCTTTTGTATATCTGGCTCTCTCCTGGTCTCATAAAACCTTCCTATTCATTTATTTTGCGTATGACATTTGGACACCATTAGCCTGCCTAGGAATTGCCCCCATCGGCAGCTATTCCCCCTGGTTACAGCAGAGGGCGACAGTGAGGATCCCTCCATCAGTATAACTGGGACCAGCTGCCATTTAGCTCCTCCCCTTCCAGAATCGCCTCCTGCATTGGCCAGGGTACCTGACTTGCCCTCTCTCCTTCCTAAGCTCCTCCCCTTCGGCTTGTATCAATTAAAAATGCAAGCCATTATTTCAAACTGCAAGCCTCCTTGAGTGCATCAGCAGAGGGGCAGTAAATAAATGTAAACAAGGCCTTTTGGCCTTCACATGTTAAGCTTCCTTTGTTATCGTATTGTTCAAATTTGACAGCCGACAGAGAATAAAGCTCACTGAACCCTGGATGTGTGTGGGGCTCACTTATTTCCCTACCGGATACAACACCTTAATGGCTCCGGGTCCCCCCTTATCTTCTCTGCTCTGTCTTGAGTGGCAGCTAATAGGATTATACAGGCTCCCTTCCTATAATACAGCTCAACGACATGCCAGCAAAAAATGACAGCCTAAACCTGAATTACACAGCCCGGGAATCCATCCAATTATTAACTAAAGTAACTGTTATTACCTAACCTAATCAAAGGGGAAGCAGCTGTTAATCTTTGGTGGCCTGTAGTGCCGTGGCGGTCAGGCGGGATGAACCGTCTTTGTACTTGACTCTCCCAGAGCCAATAATTATGTCCTTTGTGATCAAGGAGGAAGAGCTTCCTCGTGTTTTCCACAGAGGCAGCAGATGGGGGACGGAACGCTCCGCATGCTCATTAACGAGACAAGAAGTGGCTCTATCAGTGTCTGGCATCTGTGGCACTTCTGGCAGCGCCCTTGTCTGAATACCAGTCGGACGGAAAGGCCTGAAATTAGCCGGTTAACCAGTTTACAGGCTTAAAAACAAAAACCAATGTTCAGCAGATAATACGGCAACCAAATTATGAAGGTCATGTATAAGGCTGAGATCCTAAACACGCCGCCTAGGGAGACAGTCCCACTGAAGATAGGAGGACTTGGCTTAGAGGCCCTATTTATTTATTTTTAGTATATTTGTGTACCACCCCAAATGCACGTCACTGGGCAGTTTACAACAGACACAAATTAAAACCGGGATTGCACCATTAAAAACCATTTTAAAAGCCACAATTCTACAAATCTAGTTAAAAGCT
Organism: Hemicordylus capensis; assembly: GCF_027244095.1. NCBI lineage: Eukaryota > Metazoa > Chordata > Lepidosauria > Squamata > Cordylidae > Hemicordylus > Hemicordylus capensis. The sequence continues at coordinate 21,176,485 of NC_069666.1, forward strand.
TGGGTGAAGACACGTGCCTTGAGGATCTTTTAAAAAGCTGTCGGGGATGGGGAGGGCTCTTGTTTTGGCAAAGAGCATATTCCAAAGCCTGGGGGTGACAACAGAGAAGGCCTGCCCCCGAGTAGCCACCAGACAGGCTGCTGGCAACAGCAGACTGACTACTCCAAATGATCTCAATGGGCCGTGGGGCTTGTAGCGAAGCAGATTAATAGACATCTCTATTTTGTCTTTCTGGCTTATTACTGCATTTGTTTTAATTTGACACATGACACACATCTGGTGTAATTTAACATAGCTGGATTATTTACAGTTGCTACTTATAACAGTGTCGTTTCACCTAATGGAGCAGCGGGGAAATGAATTGATTAGCAAGCCAGAGGCTACTGGTTTGAATCCCCGCTGGTATGTTTCCCAGACTATGGGAAACACCTCTATCGGGCAGCAGCGATTTAGGAAGATGCTGAAAGGCATCATCTCACATTGTGCGGGAGGAGGCAATGGCAAACCCCTCCTGTATTCTATCAAAGAAAACCACAGGGCTCTGTGGGCACCAGGAGTTGACACCGAATCGACGGCACACTTTACCTTACTTATAACAGTATTGCTATTCTGATATTGCAGCTCTTACAGTATTTATTTATTTATTTATTTCATATACCGCCCACTCCGAAGACTCTTGGCGGTGTACAACAACAAGCAAACAGGCAACATTAAAAATTACATTACATGAATAATTAAAAATTATTAAAGAACTAAAGTAACTACCAGAAAACAGAAAAATGAACTACAGGGCAAAGGCCTGGCGTATTGCATTTCTTATAACGCTATTGCATACTCTTCGAATGTCCTTATTTACTTGGAATAATATCCATGTTCTGTTATCTGGTAAATCACGGTCTCCTATTCTGGCCTTTCGAGGATACCTTTTTTTTATTTTATTTAGTGTATATCTATACTGCCCAAAAGGCAAGTTCTCTGGGCGGTTGACAGGACAACAAAAACAACATATAAAAAGATTAACATATTTCAACATCTAAAATTTAAAAAGTTAAATCTATTAAAACACAATTAAAATACAATTAAACATTGTTTTAATTGTGTTTTAATAGTTTTAACTTGTTAAACGTTTTAGCCCAGAGTTCATTCTTCAGGATTCAGCCTCCCCTTCGGATCCCTCAATCTTGGCTTTTTTAAAAAAAAAATTATGTATTAATTTTATTTTAACATATTTGTATACCCCCCAAAACTTGCATCTCTGGGAGGTTTACAGTAAAACTTCACAACCATTTAAAATGGTAAAACAATGTTAAAAACTATTAAAACAGTATTTAACTAAAGGCCTGGGTGCACAGATGAGTATTTAAGGACTTTTTTAACAGCTGCCAGAGATGGGGAGGGTCTTATTTCAGAAGAGCACATTCCAAAGCCTTGAGGGCAGCAACAGAGAAGGCCCGTCCCTGGGTAGCCGTCAGACGAGTTGGTGGTAATTGCAGACGGACCTCTCCTGATGATCTCAATGGGCGGTGGGGTTCATGGCGAAGAAGACATTATCTTAAACACCCAGGGCCTAAGCAATATGGAAGGTGGTACTGGAACATCTCTCTGCCATGACCAGATCCAGGATCTCCTCCAACTGGAGTATAAGGGGGACAGTTTAAGGCAGGGGTGGGGAACCTTGGCCCTCCAGCTGTTTTTGAACTACAACTCCCACCATCCCCAGCCACGCTGGGGATGATGGGAGTTGTAGTTCAACAACAGCTGGAGGGCCAAGGTTCCCCACCCCTGGTTTAAGGGATGGGACAGGATACCCAGACCCTGGAGGACCTGGGTCATGATCCGAACACACAGAGGCCCATGGAGCATACACGGCGGCCTCCAAACTGGCCACCGCAGTGGAGTGCTGCCCAGTACACTGAAAACCACCTGAACGGGGAAATGTGGACATAAAAGGAGGCCGGCGGGGGGACTTCTGGAGAAAGCACATACACACCCCGTGGCCAAAACTAAGCCCCTGGACCAGGTAGCCATAAGAAAAAATTAATTTTTAAAAGTTAATTTTTAAAAAAATTGTGAACGGCCAGGGGGAGGGTGGGGTTAGGTCCAACAGTGAACTGAACCGGGGTGTGTGTGTGTGTTCCAGTTTGACACTGAACCAAACTGGTTTGACATCGAACCTATTCGCACATCCCTCCCTTCCAGTCCTAGTAGAGCTACCAGTGCCAGCACTTAAGAAATCAGACAGGGCTGTTTTAAGAAATTGAGCATTGCCTTGGGAAGGCACAAGGCCAACTCACTTTGCCTGGGCAGCAGCCATGGAAACTAGCACTCTGTTCCAAGAGGCTACAAGAGCAGGGGTGTCACACTGCAGGTCTCTCACTGTTGTGGGCCTACAACTCCCATCATGCCTGGATACTGGTCCCTGTGACTGGGGATGATGGGAGCTGTAGGCCAACAACATCTGCAGGGCCCTATGCTAGAGCAACATCTCTGGCATGCTGCCATGGCCAGTAGCTGTGTTCCTGCTTGGTGCTGGCCAGGGTTCTGAATCCTTGTCCTTGGAGATTACTGAAATCTTTGTCAAGTTCAGGGAGGAGAACAGGTCTTGTGGGAGTAAGCATGAATTGTCCCCTTTGCTAAGCAGGGTTCATCCTGGTTTACAATTGAATGGGAGACTACATATGTGAGCACTGTAAGATATTCCCCTTAGGGGATGGAGTCGCTCTGGGAAGAACAACTGCCTGCTTGCATGCAGAAGGTTCCAAGTTCCCTCCCTGGCAACATCTCCACAATAAGATTGAGAGAGACTCCTGCCTGCAACACTGGAGAAGCCAATGCCAGTCAGTGTAGACCAGGGATTCTCAACGTTGGGTTCCCAGATGTCACTGGACTTCAACTCCCATAATTCCAACCAAAGGCCACTGGGGCTGGGGATTATGGGAGTTGAAGTCCAATGACATTTGGAGACTCAACGTTGAGAATCCCTGGTGTAGAAAATACTGAGCTAGATGGACCAATGGTCTGACTCAGTATATGGCAGCTTCCTATATTCCTGAGACCCCAGTGCAGCCTAGAATAATCTGATGCACATACATATAAATGAATGTTCATGAATACCAAGGTAGCACATAGTCTGACATTACACACGTTGCATCTACAGAGATATTTTGAACTGTTGGTTTGTAGTAACACTTTTCAAGTATATCTATAGCCAAAAGAACTAACCTCCCACTTGGCTTTTAAGTCTATAGAACAGAGGTGATTGCAGAGAACATGAACACAGCACGCAGTAGGTGCAATAAAAGTTTTCAGCAATTTGGAATAAGGGTGGGAGATGGGATGCCCAGACAGTGGAACAAGTGTGACCTGTGAAATGCTGGAGGGCATAGTACTGGCCTACTTTATAGGCTGGCGGTAAGAATGGAGACAGAATGTGTAAGATGCTTTGAACACACAGGAAAAGCACACCATAAACCAGGGCTGCTCAACTTCAGCCCTCCTGCAGATGTTGGCCTACAACTTCCATAATCCCTGGCTATTGGCCACTGTGACTGGGGAACAAGGGAGTTGTAGTAATGAAAGTCAAGGAACACAGTGAAAAAACGAGACTACAATTACATGTAGAGAAGACTAAACTAATGACAATGGGTACAGCAGCCAGCATCAGAATTGATAATGAAGACATTGAAATGGCGGATAGCTTCTGCTTTTAGGATCGACCATCAACAGTAAAGGATTCAGCAGTCAAGAAATACACCACAGACTAGCACTTGGTAGGGTTGCAATGAAGGCCTTGGAAAGGATATTTAGATGCTGTGGCGTGTCTACACCTACAACGATTAGAATCGTTTGGATAATGGCTTTCCCTGTGACACTCTATGGATGCGAAAGCTGGACTTTGAAGAAGCAAGATAGAAAAAGTACTTACGCTTTCGAACTTTGGTGCTGGAGAAGACTTTTGATACTATGGACAGCCAGGGAAATAAACAAATGGATCATAGAACAAATCAATCCAGAATTTTCACTTGAGGCACAAAGGACCAGGCTCAAACTATCATAGGTGTGCCTTGGAATGTGCATGCCAGCGCCCAGCTGATTGGCTGGGTGGCGGATGTGCCTGATTGGCTGAGGCGCACCCAGGAGGATTGGTTGCCACGGTGGCGGCCCGGCCGTGGCCAGAGGCAGCAGGACCGGCCCGGCCGCAGAAGCAAGGCCCAGGAGGGGGGAAAGAAGGGAGGGCAGAAGTGGCGGTGAGGAGGAGAGGCGGCTGGGCCCGGAAGCAGAGACTGGGGCCGAAGCGGGTGGGGGGAGAGGTAACCGCTGGCCCCAAAGAGTGCACAGATGCTCTGTGCGGGTCGGCTAGTTTATTTGTTATTTCTTTTTGGTAACCGCCATTTTTCGAAGGGCGGTATAGAAATCAAATAAATAAATAAATGCAAGAATACAGCTTTCTGTATACTCTGTTTTTGTATGAATGACTGTATCTGCGTTCATTTAAAAAGTGAACTTGGGTGCACGTCCCTCATATTGCTGTACCTGTTTCAATGTAAAACGTCAATAACTGTATCTGTGTACAGATCTGTCCCTGTGTAGACTCGTACAAGTGTTGGACGTAACATGTGAATAAACCTTCAGTCTTGATCAGTGTTCCCTCTAGCAGGGATTCCCAGATGTTGTTGACTACAACTCCCATATTCCCCAAGCAGAAGCCATTGCAGCTTGGGATTCTGGGAGTTGTAGTCAACAACATCTGGGAATCCCTGTTAGAGGGAACACTGGTCTTGATCCTTCAGGGAAAGTGCAACCCCTCTTAGAACTAGATATGCTTCACTTCCTGGACTTATTAACCCAGAGACCACCTCTGTCTTGTCGGAATAAAGCTTCAGTTTGTTTGCCCACAACCAGACCAAACCCACCTCCAAAGAGCAGTTCAGGGTTCCCACGGCCTCCCTGGTATCAGGCAGTGTAAATGAGAGGTAGGGCTGGGAGTAATCAGAGTACTGATGACCCCTGGATGACCAACCCCAGCGGTTTCATTTAGATGTTAAAACATCATGGCGGACAAGATGGACATGCGCGCGCACACACACCCCACTGGCTGCCATGTTTAACAGTATGTTGCTATATGATACAGGGAGTGGCTGTTCAAGAAACACAGGCTCCAGAAACCTTATGGGGTCATGTGGGTTATGTCGTTTAGAACTACCCCTTCGAACTGAATGGGAGCTCTCCTTGAGCTCCAATAAGCAGCGAGGGGAGTGCAAAGCTGTTCAGTGCTGTGAGCAGACAGCAGAGGTCGGCAGCTCTACAGCTGCACAGAAGGAGCTTGGGGAGAAGCTCAAGAGAAGACTCCGGGCTTGGCACACTGAGGACCCAGTGGAAAATTCAGCACTGATTTCTACGGCACTTACTGAATACATGTCAACATTAAAATAAATCGAGAGTCCTGTCTTGCTAAGGACGGTGGCCTTGCCTGCCCTGCTGCCACCCCCCCCCTCCAACAGCCGAAGATGCAGCTCACAGCCGTCACCCAACTTCGCTGCAGTGATGCGAAGCCCTTGAGTTCTTTGCTTAGAAGCTACTAGAATGAGCATCACAATGACAAGGGAAATCAGTTGGCTCTCCCTGTGACTTCAAATGTAAAAAATGCATTTCAGAACTGTATACAGTTCTATATACAGGAGGAGAGCTGGCCTCGTGGTAGCAAGCAGGAATTGCCCCCTTTGCTAAGCAGGGTCTGCCCTGATTTGCATTTGAATGTGAGACTACCAGTGTGAGCAGTGTAAGATAGGAACATAGGCAGCTGCCATATACTGATCAGACCATTGGTCTATCTAGCCCAGTATTGTCTTCACAGACTGGCAGTGGCTTCTCCAAGGTTGCAGACAGGAATCTCTCTCAGCCCTATCTTGGAGAAGTCAGGAAGGGAACTTGGAACCTAGATGCTCTTCTCAGAGCAGCTCCATCCCTTGAGGGGAATATCTTACAGTGCTTACACTTCTAGTCTCCCATTCATATGCAACCAGGGCAGAGCCTGCTTAGCTAAGGGGACCATTCATGCTTGCTACCACAAGACCAGCTCTCCATCTAGATGTTCCCCTTAGGGGATGGGGCCGCTCTGGGAAGAGCACCTGCAGGCTTGCATGCAGAAGGTTCCAAGTTCCCTCCCTGGCATCTCCAAGAGACAAAAGTTTGGGGCAGTGTACAAATCAAGGAAGGAAGGAAGGAAGGAAGGAAGGAAGGAAGGAAAGGACTGAGAGAGATTCCTGCCTGCAACCTTGGAGAAACCGCTGCCACTCTGTGTAGACCATAGTGAGCTAGATGGACCAATGGTCTGACTCAGTATAAGGCAGCTTCCTATGTTTCTGTCTCCTAACTATTTTATTACACGATGTTGCTATTTTCCTAACTGTCACACAAGAGGTGTCTTAAACAGTTGTAGAAGTTTTGATAAATCCATCAAATCTGCTTAAATTTGCATACATATAAAACAGTAGATCTGGAGAAACAAGCCTTTAAAAAAAATCATGCAAACATCACAACAGGCATCATCTTAGAAAAGACATTATCTCCTATGTGCAAAAGGAGGAACAAGGACGGTTCAAGTTGGATCTGTGAGCACATACATCCAGCACAACTGCTGATATCCAGACTAAGCTATTCATAAGTAGTCCCACTGAAATTAATAGGACGACTTGGCCAACATTCAAATATATGAATGAATGTCTGATGAATGTCTTTTGAATCAGTCGAAAGAGTTCCTATCCATTAGCGGCTGAGGACAGGTGCTTTAAGGACCACCTTCTCCTATACAAAGCTGCCTGTGTATCAAGATCTACCATGGCGACCCTTTTTCCGTGGCACACCTGATGAATGGCCAGCCTGCAGGCAGTGCAACTCTCATGACCAGGGCCAGGATGGGGGAAGCAGCTGTCCATGGACTGTCAGGAGCCAGAAGCAGCTGCCCCTTATTTGGTATCCTGGGCCGTTCCCCGGCTCCTTAGGATTCTGGGTTGGACAACGCTTCTCCCCTGATATGGCCTATTTTGTACAGGGGAGCCAGAACCCTCCCTGCTCACCCAGCACATCTGCCTGCCTCTGACATCTCCACATGCCCACGCAGTGCTGAAATATAGTCTCAACCTGCGGAACTCCCGATATTGCTGAACTACAACTCCCATCATCCCTAGCCACAATAAAATTCTAGCAGGGGGTGATGGGAGTTGTAGTTCTGAAAAATCTGGACCGCTGCCACCAGTTGGGAACCGCTGGTCCATGCATGCAAAACCCCCTGCCTGTGGGCTAAGATTACACCACTCATTACTGGATTTTAATCTGGAGAATCACCTGCACCACGTTTCAACCAATCTGGCCTGTGATGTGTTTGTTATATGTGGGCAACAACCAAGAGGCCAAGCTCTGCTAACTGGCTAACATTTCTAAGTCAATCAAAGAGGCAATAAAACGCCAAAAAGACTATAAATGGCCCCAACAGCGCTTATGGCCCCTTAGCACGCTCCCAGAGCTCCTTGGAAATTTCCAACAATACACCATGACATTATTTTTGAGAAGCGCAAAGTGCTCACAGGTAAGATTCCCAGGGCAGTTTAAAAATTCATGGCGTTTCCCCACCAGGCAGGAACTCCAGAGGAATCTGGCAACCCGTACTCTGCACTCCCGAGACTCCAATTTTTTTCATTTGACAAGGAAACTTCTATTGACGTGTGTTTCCCCTTTTTGCACCAATTGCTGGGGGAAGTTTTGTTCTCAGCTCCCTGAAAGCGGAACTCTCTGCCAGTTGGACAACACTTTGCAAAGAATAGTCATTTATTCAATTTTATCTACCGCCGTTGCTAAGGTGGCTCAGGGAAGTTTACATTAAAATCAAAAATACATAATTAAAAATTTAAAACACACACACGTTTAAACCGGATTAAAACTCACTAAAATTAAAATTCAAAGTAGATATTATCAAAAGCCGTTCAGCAACATCTGGAGAACCACAGGGTGGGTACCTCTACTCTAGATAAAATAATGGCTTTTGCTTGGGTCCAAGGGGTCCCTGGCATGAGCAAAAGGCTCCCCACTGCCCAAAGGGGGCCTGCAAATCCGCCCCCCCCAACCTGTTGTAGTGCCAGGGCCACATCTCACACTGCTGGGGAGGGCTTACCGGTCCCCCAAGAATTGCTTTTTGGAAGGTGAAAAGGACTGCAGAAAAAGAAGGGAGACAGAAAAGCCCTAGTGGGCGATCAGAGTGACTCTGGATCCCAACCAATGACAGCATTTATGTTCAAAGCACTTTACAAACAGTTATCTCAATAATCCTTACAAACAGCCCCGGAAGCCTTGTCAACAGTATGATCTCCATGTTGCAGACAAAGGGGCTAACGTTAGGAAAGGGCGTGCACGAATGGCTGTGCATAAGTAGAGTGGGGAGGAGACAAGGAGATACTTGGCGTGCATGGAAAGATTCATGGATGACCCCTCCCACAATTCCTGCCTGAAGCCTGGAGAGCCGCTGCCAGTCAGAGTAGACGCGACTGAGCTCGGCAGACGAATGGTCTGACTCAGTAGACAGCGACAGCCTATGTTCCAAGGGCTGAGAAAATCATCTGGTTTTGCTCAATTGAGGTTTGGGAGTAAAGCCTGAGCAATGACTACTACAGGCAACCGTGCTAGCAAAAGGAGCAAGCACATTCATAGACAATAAACAACAGGGAACCAATGACATCTCTGAAGACATTTACTGCTTTCCAGTATATTTAAAAGGATATGAAGCCCCTGTCCCAAGACGTATACTCCAATGGCTCGAAGGCACGAGGATTATTCTTGGCAGGGATCCTAGACTAGTCTTCTAAATAAAGCCCAAACCGCCCCCGTCATCACATACACACAAAGCTAATTATCCTGCTTCTGTGCCAAGGAAATGCTCTGCTCAAAAGAAAATTATGCAAGCTGATGTCTACGCAGAGATGCTTATTTTATCAAGAATGGGCTGTCGGCAAACTCGATTCCGAACATATCTCAGTTTGGGCAGAATTTGGTATACATTTCTCCCGGCGGTCCTGACGAGGAAGCAGCAGGAGAGACATAGAGCGGAGAAGCAGCAAAGCCTCTAATGTGCCATGGAAATCCTGTTGCGACAGCCCTTTCCCCAGACCAAGGATTGCTGCCCAAGCCTTCTGCTGCCCTGGGAAGCGAGAAGTCGTCTCCGCCCTCCCTTGAAGACACACTGCTGCCGTTTGTGGGTGTGCTGAGATTTGGCCCTTCCTTCCGAAGACCCAATTTGCCTCAAGGCCACAAAGGTCCTTCCACCAGCTCTCTCTCTCTCTCTCTCTCTCTCTCTGTGGGGTTGTTCTTCATGTGAAAATGTCTCGGGTCCCCGGCAGTGTTCTAATCTTTTTCATCCATGGGCAGAATGAGTTTTGTGCTCGGCAGCAGTGTCAACGCAGGGTGGGCTCCTGTGCATCCATCCTGATTCAGCTTGGGCGGGATCTAAAGTCAACTGAGTGGACATTAACAAAAACGTCTGTGTGCGCACGCACGCCTTAGAGGGAGCTAGTGCGGTGTAGTGGTTAGAGGGCTGGACGAGGACTGGAGAGACCCGAGTTCAAACCCCCATTCAACCATGAAACTCACTGGGTGACTCTGGACCAGTCATGTATCTCTCAGCCTAACCCACCTCACAGGATTTATTTATTTATTTATTGTTGCATTTCTATACCGCCTTTCATTAAAAATAATCTCAAGGATGGTTGTGAGGATGAACCTAACAATATATCTGGGCTCTTTGGAGGAAGAGTGGGATATGGTAACTGGGCAAAGAGGCACCTTTTACCGCGGTGATTCTCTTTATTTAGCAGGGGGAGAGTAACTGGCCCTATCCACCCCCAGCACAGCATCCCTCCAGTGACTGTTGATGGTGTCTATCTTGTGTTTCTTTTTAGATTATGAGCCATCTGGGGACAGGGGGCCATCTTATTTGTTTGTTATTTCTCTTTGTAAACCGCCCTGAGCCATTTTTGGAAGGGCGGTATAGAAATCGAATAAATAAATAATAATAATAATATAAATGTAAACAAACAACAGATGTTGTTGGGAGTTGAACTCCAATAATGTCTGGAGACCCAATCTTGGAAACCCTGTTCTTAGGAACACACAATTATCCTATAATCTGTTCTCAGCAGTTCTGAGTGAGCCTCGCCAGCTTGTGAAGTGACAGAGTGCTACACAACACCGTAACGCAGGGGTTCTCACACTTAGGTCCCCAGAGTTGAAGTCCAACAACGTCTGAGCACCCAAGTGTGAGAAGCCGTGCATTTATGTGCATGTGGATCCGAGACAAGATGCATCGACTTTGACTCAAAGATAATCAGGTCCAGGATCAGATCTCTCATCTAGATATTTAATTCTCTTAGCCGGCATGCATGTCCAGGATTTGGCGGCGGAACTCTCACGACACACTGCGAGAGTTCCGGTGAGCGGCCCGGCCAAGTGAGGACGGAGGTGGAGAGGGGGAAGAAAGCGGCGGCAGAGGGCGGGCGGGCAGATGGGGGGAGAGAAAAGCGGCAGCGGCAGGCGGATGGGGGGAAGAGAAGAGCGTCGGCGGCAGGTGGGTGGACGGGAGGAAGAAAAGAAAAAATCCACGGGGGGGGGGGAAGCGGCGACTAGAGGCACAGGTGGTCTGCGCCTGGTTCAGCTAGTTTTTTTAAAACCTCTAAAGCAGCCACAAGGGTCATTTTGGTCAGAGCAGAAAGCGTTGGGGGAGATACTTTTAACACTCCCTCTGTCTACCATTCCCTGATCTAAAGTGCTCCCGCCAGAAATGCAGGTACTTATATTCTACTCGCCCCCGGCTGACAGCAGCTTCAGGAGGTTATTTAAATATGGAAAATAGTATGTCTGGGGAGGAAGGGTGAAAGGCCCCTCCCTCAGTGCTGCTGCTCTGATAAGAACCAGAACCCCTTGGAGTGATTGCTTGGTTTTTCTTTTTTCTTTTAAGTTGAAAAATCTGATCACGTCTGTTCTGGCCTTCAGGGAGCTAGCAGGACAAATCCTGCTCAGGAGCAACCTGCAGTTTATTGTGAAAGATTAACGGCTTCAGCTGACAGAGCCTCATTGATGCTCGACATGTAGTGTGGGTCAAACACGGTGCAGGATCGGGTCTCGGATGTTAAAAGCAGGAGCGCAGCATATGAGCACAAAACCCCAAGTTCAACACAAACACAAAGGGATCCATTCGACACCGAAGAACAAGGCAGCGATCTTGAGCACACTTGGCTGGGAGGACGTGCCACTGATTTCAGCTGGCCTTACATCTGAGTCAACGTGTGCCGGATTGGGGCCGTGATCCCACGCACACTTACCTGGGAGCAAGCCTCCTTGAAGTCAGTGGCACTGACCGCCAAAGCAATAATGCTAAGTTAGTCATGACTAAGTGCCAATGAAATTAAATCAGCGTGCACGGGATCGGGCTGCAAAACATTTTTTGGCTGCATGAAGGGGAATCAAGCCCAGGCTTGAACACACCCCCTTTTGGCTTTGGAGGCTGCAGCTTTAAGCACAGCACAAAAGACAGCACTGTATTCCTGCCAATCCTGCCCCCTCTAGTGGACAACTGAGGGATTTTAAGGAAAGTGAACCAAGCAAATTGCAGGACTCTCATGCCCTAGAACTTGCTTTATAAAAGAACTTCTTAAGTATTGTCAGTTTGCTTAAGTCATGGAGAAAACAGCCATAAATAACTAAGATGCTCAATGCATAAAACATTTTGGAATAGGTAGAGTAAAGTCCAATGGAATCCCATACATATAAACTAACATAATAGTATGAATGGAGTCAATGGGTTGAGTCTTCCAGTGTGTGTGTGTGTGTGTGTGTGCATGCGTGCACATGCCCACACACACACACACACGAAAGAGAGAGATCAGCAGGGATGTGCAAAACAATCAATCGATTCGACTCGAACCTGCTTGCACAGAATGGGATTTGTTTGGATCAATTCAAATTCACTTGAACCCGAATAGAATTTGCTCGAACTCAATGTGAATTCAATTTGAATTTGCTTGTATTTGAATCGATCTGAACAAATCCCATTCGGTGCAAGCAGTTTTATGCTGAATCGATTCGAATCCAAATAGATCCAGTCAATTTTTTTTGCACATCCCTAGAAATCAGAGAACCTGAAACTAATCAACATGGAATCCTGATCAAGAATTCCAAGTGCTGTACAGGTGTCATCACGAATTCCAGGTAATGAACAGTTCCATCAATGGCTACTAGTCCTCATGACTATAGGCTACCTCAAAGTTCAGAGGTAAGCTGCCTCTGAATGCCAGCTGCAGAGGCAAGAGCAGGAAAGAGGGGGGTGCCTTCATCTCCTGCTTGTGGGCTTCAGCGAGGCATCTGGTTGTTCACTGTGCGGGGACTAGTTAGACCTTGGACTTGATCCAATAAGGCTCTTTTTGTGAAAGGTGCAATAAAGGGTTAAAATAGTCCATGCTATATCACAGGAACATAGGAAGCTGCTATATACTGAGTCAGACCATTGATCTATCTAGCTCAGTATTGTCTTCACAGACTGGCAGCAGCTTCTCCAAGGTTGCAGAAAGGAATCTCTCTCAGCTCTATCTTGGAGAAGCCAGGGAGGGAACTGGGAACTTTCTGCTCTCCCCAGAGCGGCTCCATCCCCTTAGGGGAATATCTTACAGTGCTCACACTTCTAGTCTCCCATTCATATGTAACCAGGGTGGACCCTGCTTAGCGAAGGGGACAAGTCATGCTTGCTACCACAAGACCAGCTCTCCTCTCCTACAGATCTCCTCCTTGATCTTGCAAGAGTTGTTAGCAACATATAGATACGGAAGTTCCTTTTTAAACCCTTTAGTTTATTTTTTGAAAAAAACTTTTCTAATACTTGTAATTTAACACCTGTGACTTTAAATGCCAAGAGCTCCTATGGAGCCTAGATAGTATAAAAGATCTATCTACTGAAATAAATATTTCTGCCCCACCTTTTAAATTTGAAGATTTAAAACAAACCTTCAGAATAAAATCCACACACACAAGCAAGCAATGGGTCACTCGCTATACCACAAAGGCCTGACACTGTGCAGATTCTAACATAAATAACTGAGCCGGACCATACCCGACTGTCTCTGCACTGTGATAAACACTGTCTGCCCGCAGTCCCCCTGTATTTGAAAGTTACGACAAACATTGGACTGAAATGTAAATATCTGACATCATGACTGGTGAAGCAGGGGCTGCAGATTTATCTAAAAAATAAAATGAAACCCCAAAATGCTGTTTGACACTTTAAAAGAGAGCCATTAGTGGTCACTGGGGGAGCGCTTGCTCGAGGTCAGGAGTGTTGTGGTTCAGGCTTATAAAAATAGGCATCCAGGACAGCAAAGCCACTTGTTAGTACCAACTGAGAAGCTTTAAGCCCAAAGAAAAAGGCATTGCTAGGACAATACTCTCCCCCACTCCAAACTCAAGCTTCTGTGCATTAAGAATGTCCAGTTTTCTCTCCGTAGGTTAAGGATTGTGATGCAATTGGCCAAAATACTCATGCTGTCGAAAAGAGGCCTGTGAATGCGTCAGTTTAGACACACATTTATTAACATTATTCTACAATAATTCCTGATCACTAATCTTTTATCCTAGGGGTTCTCAGACTTAGATCCCCAGATGTTGTTGGACTTCAACTCCCATCATCCCAAGCCAAAGGCTATTGTGGTAGAGGATGATGGGAGTTGTAGTCGGACATAAATCGGGGGACCCATGTTGGAGAATCCCCAACTTAAAAGAAAGCCGAACGTCATGGAGATGGCCTGAAATTGCCCTGAACTGGCTACAGCTCCATAAAGGTAGCTTCAAACCTGAACTTCAAGCCTGTGGTTGCCTAGAACTGGCTACAGCTCTGGAAAGGGTGTCCACATCAACAAAGCTGCAGGCTATCTCAGCTCCCCAAAAAGTGAGTTGGGGAGGGTTCTTTGTCATGAACTCGCTCGCTGATTAAGATCATCTGGTGAGGTCTGCTTACGGTTGCCACCGACTCGGGACGGAGCCTTCTCTGTGGCTGCCCCGGGACGTTGGAATATGCTCCCAGTTAAACAAGAGAATCTCCTTCTCTGCTTGCTTTTAAGAAGACCCTCAAGATGGACCTGTTTTCTTAGGTTTTTAACTGAAATTAATTTTAAACTATTTAATGTGTTTTTATCTTGTGATATTGTTTTATCTTGTGAGATTGTTTCATGAATTTTAACTGGTTTCTGTGTATGTATTTATTTATTTATCAAATTTATACCCCGCCAAAACTTACGTCTCTGGGCAGCTAACAACAATTAAAACACGTATAAAAGTTAAAACAATACAATAATTTTAAAAACGTAGAATTAAACAAACAGTATTTATTTTTTAAAAACCTGAGAAAGCTTGGGTAAAAAAAAAAAGGGGTGTGTATGTTTTCAAATTTTTTTTTAAATTGCCAGAGATAGGGAGGATCGTATCTCAGCAGGGAGCGCATTCCAAAATCTCGGGGCCGCGACCGAGAAGGCACGTCTCTGTGCAGCCACCAAACGAGTTGGTGGTAACTGGAGACGGGCCTCCTCAGATTTAAAACAAACCAGCGTGGTGTAGTGGTTAGAGTGCTGGACTAGGACCGGGGAGACCCGAGTTCAAATCCCCATTCAGCCATGAAACTAGCTGGGTGACTCTGGGCCAGTCACTTCTCTCTCAGCCTAGCCTACTTCACAGGGTTGTTGTGAAAGAGAAACTCAAGTATGTAGTACACCGCTCTGGGCTCCTTGGAGGAAGAGCGGGATATAAATGTAAAAATAACAATAACGATAACAACTCTGTACACTGCCTAGAGATGCATATATCAGGAGGTATAGAAATATGACAAATAAATAAGTGTACCAGGAACAAAGCAGAGTGGTCAACGTGCATTTGATACACATGTGCCCTCCATTTTAAACACATTATAAGTGCACACTTAAACAAAAAAAAAGGCAACGTGTCAGTGACTTTAAAAAGAGGGCATAGAGCTCCATTTCACAATATAGTAGGTACACAATGAGATGCAAGGGACATCGGGGCGATTATGATGAAATGGGAGCTGTAATCCAGCAACTTCTGGGGACCCCAGCTTGAGAACCCCTGGACCTCCAAGACCCCTCCCAACTCTCACGTTCTACGATCCTAAGACCTGATTAGTGTAACGTTGTGCCATCGAGTTGGTGTCAACTCCTGGCGCCCACAGAGCCCTGTGGTTGTCCTTGGGAATACAGGAGGGGTTTCCCATTGCCTCCTCCTGCACAGTATGAGATGATGCTTTTCAGCACCTTCCTATCTCGCTGCTGCCTGATATAAGGGGTTTCCCAAAGTCAGGGAAACATACCAGCGGGGAATTGAACTGGCAACCTCTTGCTCCCTAGGCAAGTTACTTCCCCGCTGCGCCATTAGATGGCTCTGATTAATGCACATGATATTATTTTATTGATGTTATTTGTTGTGCCACTGAACAGCATCTCTCTCCGTACCTTTAAAAAGGGGCTTTCCTACCGACTACATTATTTTCCTGGGTGGGCAGAGGGGAACCAGTTGTTGCTACATGCAAGTTTGAAAGACTTTTAGTAAGTGGGAAGGAGCTACTGCAGTGAACTCTGTCCTCCCTCTGGGCGATTCTTTATCCAGCCCTGGCCATTAGCAAAGTCGAATCAATGCAAGCAGTTCCCCCAGGCTGACAGCTTGTGTGGTTTCCACTCCTCCCCCTCGCACCATGTTGTTTGGGGAGGGCTGCGCTCCCCAGGGAAATTCAATTAACAGTGTCCGTCTCCTCCTCCCAGTCAATGAGTGACACTATCAAGATTCTCTTTGCCGCCCTCTGACAAGCAAGATGTGTCCGCTGATTTCTCGACTCTCACAAGTTAACAAGAGAATTACTGCCCACTTCTATAAATGACTCTATACGGTCGGTGTCATAAACAGTGTGACAGCTCCCGAAATCAATCTTTTGTGACCCTATTGATTAGGACACTCAGAAATAATGAGACTTAAACTGGTGGCAGAGGGATGCTTGGAAATTGGGGAGGGGGAGAGCAAGTGAGAGAGACCCCCTTCCGCACAAACGCCACACTGCGTATTTGCTTTGCCCTTTTCTTCCAACGGCATAATGCTATTGCAAAGCTAACAATTCCCCCCTCCCTTTTTGTGACAAGTGGGAGTTTTAAACAACCCATTTCCAGGGAACAAACAACACAAAGTAGCCAAATGCGACAATGCAACTGATTTCAATACGATGAGCAACCCGGCACATAAATCCTCATCCAAACCTAGAAACCATTACAGAATACTTTTATTCCTAAAAACAGTGATCACAACAGGAAAATACTGCGATATTTTATTTTATTTACACACACAAACTCACAATTTATGTATTTATATTTCCTGGTCTTCTGTTAGCAAGAATAAGAAACAGTGAGTGGGGAAAATGTCAGCGTGATTTTTCTTAAGTCCAGAAGGAAAAAAAATCTTTTAAAACTGTAGTGCACAGAACTCTGGAATTCTGCAAAAGCTTATCAGGGGATCCACAAGCTTGGTGATAATATGATGATGAGGAATATTTATATTCATACAATTTCTATACTGCCCTTCCAAAAATCACTCAGGGCGGTTTACAATAAGATGGATCCTATATGTTGCTTTTCAACACACACATTCTCAAAGTGGTTGACAGAGAAAAAGAAATAAAATGGTTCCCTTTCACCAAAAGGCTCACAATCTAAATATATAATAGGGCAGTTCACATGATCAATATTAGGGTAGGAGAAACCTCCTATCCTAATTTGGGAGCCGGGCACACTCCTGATTCTGGACCGCGTGTTTAGCAAAAAGAGGTGTAGAGGCAGGGAGCCTGATTGTCAGTCAAGCCCCAACTGGGTAGGATCAGCACACCCTACCAGATTCTTCCATCCCATTGTCCACTTCTGAACAAGGTGGGCAGGAAAACTGTCCTCCCCAGCTGGGGCTTGACTAACAATCAAGGGGAGAGTAACTGGCCCTATGCACCTCCCAGCACAGTACCTCCCGTAACTGTTGCTGGTATCTATCATGTTCCCTTTTCGATTGTGAGCCCTTTGGGGACAGGGATCCATCTTATTCATTCATTCATTCATTCATTCATTCATTCATATTTTCTTTCTTTCTCTATGTAAACCGCCCTGAGCCATTTTTGGAAAGGCAGTATAGAAATCAAATCAAATCAATCAATCAAGCTCCCTGCTTCTGACCTTGTTTTGATCTAACACACGATCAAAAAATCAGGTGCATGGCTGGTTCCTGAATTAGGGTAGGAGAATGTTGGTTGCAGTGTTCCCTTCTAAGGCATGCACATGCACGCGCTCATAAGTTTTTTTTACTGTCCAATCAGTTAATTTTAATTCCCGCTCAAGTTGAATCAGGAAGGCCCCATTCTGAATGCACATGTGTGCACACTGCCTTGACACTTCTGCTCAGAACCAAATTCATTCTGCACACAGATGGGCGGGGGGGGGGGGGAGAGAAGCAGGGAGAACACTGGTTGGTTGTGTGGATTTTTATTTTATTTATTTAAAGTATTTATACCCTGCCCCTCCAAGTACACTACTGCTTGGGGCGGCTCACAGCATTAATAAAATAGATACAATGTAAAATAAGACTAGTACCCCTGCTAAATGAGCAAAGAGACGACTTTTAATGTGGTGATTCTCTTATATTTAGCAGGGGGAGAGCAACTGGCCCTCTCCGGCCCCAGCACAGCATCCCTCCAGTGGCTGTTGCTGATCTCTGCCTCATGTTTCTTTTTAGACTGTGAGCCCTCTGGGGACAGGGGACCATCTTATGTATGTATTTGTTTTTCTATGTAAACTGCTTTGAGAACTTTGGTTGAAAAGTGGTATGTAAATATTCATCGTCGTCGTCGTCGAGTTAACCAAACTAAGTTAAACAAGTTAAAAAACCAGGCCAAAATGACACATAAAATTACATTTTAAAAAAAGTTTCGAGTTTTAAAAGCTCAAAACTGGGAGCTATAAACTGCCCTAATACATACTCACTACTAGCCCTCTTTGCTCAGAGACATTCCTTGTCCCTGGTAACCACTTCATCTTGGGGAGATGCCACCTTAATGATCTAGCGGTGCGAGTTGCTCAAGTCGCCCCTCTGCAGCTTCCAGCACCCTCCCCGGTCTCTCGCTTTTAACTCTCTCGAGAGGGGAGGGGATCTCGACTCTCGTGCACATGGAGCCCCGTGCAGGAGCACAAAGCCTCCGTGCAGGGCATTGTCTGCCATGTTACACGCTGCCGTTTTGAGCTGCTGACTTCAGATTGTAGGACAATTCCACTTCGCCAACAGATCTACAGCCAACAGGACAAATGCCTTCTAGGTTTTTAGATCGGTGGAGGGCAGGCTACCGCAGAGGAAAGCGGGGGGGGGAAGCAAATGGAATAGTGCCTTTAGCATAGGAAGCTGCCTTACACATAGCCTGACCAATGGTCCATTTAGCTCATTACTGTCAACACTGACTGGCAGCGGCCCTGCAAGGCTTCAGGCACGGGTCTTCCCCAGCCTTACCTGGAGATGCTGCCAGGGGTTGAACCTGGGACCTTCTGCTGGTCTTGTGGGTAGCAAGCATGACTTGTCCCCTTAGCGAAGCAGGATCTGCCCAGGTGGCATTTGAATGGGAGACTAGAAGTGTGAGCACTGGAAGATGTTCCCCCTCAGGGGATGGAGCCGCTCTGGGAAGAAAATCTGCATGCTTGTTGCAGAAGGTTCCAAGTTCCCTCCCTGGCATCTCTGAGATAGGGCTGAGAGAGAGATTCCTGCCTGCAACCTTGGAGAAGCTGCTGCCTCCCTGAATAGACAATACTGAGCTAGAGGGACCAAGGGTCTGACTCGGTGTATGGCAGCTTCCTATGTTCCTGCATGCAAGGCAGATGCCCTATCACTGGGCTATTCCATGATGTGAGGAGGGGGCCTAGGCAACAATTCTAAACATGGGCTCCTGCTCCTCATCTGCTTGACTGCCCCCTTGCCACAAGCTCTCACCCCTCTGGAAATTGGAAGGGCGAGCCTCCAGGAAATCTTCAGGACTAGACCTCCAAAGACTCTACCATATAAGAATCAGAGTACAAGTGTGTACACTAAATGCTTTCGGGCAGTGAAATCCAAAACAGTTTGTGAGGAGGTGCAAAAAGATCTCTCCAGACTGAGGGAGTGGGCAACAAAATGGCAAATGCAACTCAATGTAAGCAAGTGTAAAGTGATCCTGTAATAGGAATTTAACAAAAAATTTCTTTTTACAAATATACATTGATAGTGGCTTGCAGTTACCAATCATGGAGAATTTATATTTTTTATTTTTTATTTTTTGCAAAGAGGGGTAAGAAAAATGTCTTTTTGATTCAGTTTTAAAAAGAGCAGTAAAAAGGAAAGGAAAGGTTGTGCCGTTGAGTCAGTGTTGACTCCTGGTGACCACAGAGCCATGTAGTTGTCTCTGGTAGAATACAGGAGGGGTTTCCCATTGCCTCCCCCCACGCAGTCTGAAATGATGCCTTTCAGCATCTTCCTATATTGCTGCTACCCAATATAAGAGTCTCCCATAGTCTGGGAAACACACCAGCGGGGATTTGAACCAACAGCCTTCTGCTCTCTAGGCAAGTGGCACAAAAAGAGAAGTACTCACTAAGTCAATGAACAGGGGGAATGGATCATTTTAATATTATTGGGTCATTTTTCTATCCATAAAAATTGGAACAGTATCATGGTCCTTTGTATGAGTGAAAGGTTACTTAGAAAAGTCACTGAGGAAGACAGTATCTTGCAACACGTCTGACTCAAATTGGAAATTTTAGAACAAAGGAGTTCCAATACAGCCAAGAAAATTTTGTGAATACTGAGATTTTGGGGACATTATGAAATATTTATTATCAGCCTGTAATATCATTTAAGATATTAAATGATATTAATGAGTTAATTTATTAGACTTTATACTTTTGTTTTCAATTTCTGTTATACTATAAGAACACCTAGGGTCATGTATGTGGGTGATACTTTGTGGATCATTATTAATTTGGATTTTAATAATTTATATATAGTTCTACACTGATAATTATAGTTAATAAATACATTTGATGAATGTAATTTTCTGAACCTCTCAACTCATCTAATACCCACTACAGTGTACAGTCTCATTCGAAACTTCAACGAAGGCTAGCAGAAAAAGCTGAGCTTTGTTCTCATGCCTAGAAAAAGCTCACAAATCTGATTGAGTCTAAGTAACAGTATTTAGTCAAGAAGCTTCGGCTTACAATTCTGCAGTACAGAAGGTTAAAAAAAATCAAGTTGTTAAATTGTTTTGTACTGTATTTTGTATTCTGGTTTGTGTAGTGTGTGAGTGTGTGGTGATTTGATGTATTTTATGTTTTTATTGGATGTTTTAATGTTGTGTTGTGAGCTGCTCAAAGAACAATGTGTTATGGGACGG
Source organism: Hemicordylus capensis (assembly GCF_027244095.1). Classification (NCBI taxonomy): domain Eukaryota; kingdom Metazoa; phylum Chordata; class Lepidosauria; order Squamata; family Cordylidae; genus Hemicordylus; species Hemicordylus capensis. The sequence continues at coordinate 21,197,012 of NC_069666.1, forward strand.
CTAACAAATAAAGTTATCATCATTATTATTATTACCACCACCTAACTCTGTGCTCAGACCAATCTTTTCTGTTGCAGTCATGAACTAGAAAGTGAATTGCGGGAGACGGAAATGTAATGTTTCCATCTACACTGCAACTACTATATAAATATAGAGAAGTTGCTCACATCAACTTCCTCTATATTTCCTTCTCCATCCCTTAATGGAGATTTAGCCATACATTCTCTCATAAAAATATTCATTATTATTTTACATTTATATCCCGCTCTTCCTTCAAGGAGCCCAGAGAGGTGTACATGGTTATGTATATAAATACATACTTGGTTGTTTCTCTTTCAACAATTCAAGGTAACAAAGAGTAGAGAGATTCCTTTGTATTTGCTATTGAGCACTAATTTGTTTAGCTAAACTAGTACATTGTTTGACGCAGCTCCAGGGAAACATATTTGTTTATTCCAACCTGACTTCGGTCTGTTTCCTGGCCTTTGCTCATTCTGGACAGGTCAGCAGTTTTAAGAACATCCTCCAATGAAACTGTTTTAGTCAGATTTTCAAATACGGCAGGGGTTTTCAAACTTTCCTTTTTCAAACAACATAGGGGGACTCACATGTGAGAACCTCTGGAATATGAGATTACATTCCGTTTAATAATTTAATAATAATCACAAATATTAAAACATTCCTTCAAATATACTAGGAAAAAACCTGACATGTCCAGATTCATGGATTTTTAGGTAGCTATGATCTGAGTTTGTCCCAATTTCTGTGGATTGCATATTGTACTGATGGCTATGTGAATGAGTGTGACATTTTTACTGGAGTTAAGCTGTCATAATTGTTGATATAAAGATGCCACACAGGAAAAAAACACAACCGCACAGCCATTAACTAACCATTGACACATCTCTAGTCTTTACAAGTACGGCCAATGCAAGATGGCTGCATCTGTGCAGCTTAAAATACCATTCATGTGTACAAATGATAAAGTTGTTGCACACACAAACCATTTTCTACCAAAAGTTGAAGACAATTCTCAATAATTTAGTGTCTGGTATTATGACCTCACTCGTTAGCTCCTACTTCTTACATATTACAAAAGGAAGAACCAAGTCATTTTCTTTTTGCTACATTTATATTAGTGACAGTTTATTTCCTTTTCTTGTTACACTAAAGTGGATGGTTTTGGCAGTGTCTGTGAATGCAAGAAAAATAACATTTTTTAAAATGAAAAAGTATGATCTTAACTTCACTTGAAAGGAAAGAGATTCTGTACTGGTGCATCCTCAGCTGTGCCAACAATTATGGAGTTTGCGATACCAATAATCAATCTATCTATCTATCAATCTATCTATCTAAAAGGCCCAGGATGTATGTGGCAGGCCCACCCATACAGTGCTTTATCAATCAGAGGTAACAGAGCTGAAGCACCATGGTGATTGGGCAGTGGGGATTCCATATGCAGATAGGGCTGTAAGAACAAATGCCTGTAAGAGCAAAAGCACTATGGTGATTGGGCAGTGGGGATTCTCTGGGGTGAGCCCCAGCGCTGGGGTTAGGGGGTTGCAGCTTGGCCATTCAGTGCCGGCAATGCAGCAGCCACAACTAAGAGGAGTGAGGGAGATGGAGCAATGAGATGGAGAAGGAGGAGCAGGAGTGCAGCTCAGGTGAGGGCGGAGAGATCTCTGAGGTGAGGGGAGCAATCAAGTACTAGCGCTCAGATGCTTTGCGTGGGTGAAGCTAGTGAAGATTAAGAGCATGCTTCAGCACAGAAGTTCCCAACCGTAGGTCCCTAGATATTGGCCTTTGGCCACTGTGGTTGGGGATGATGGGAGTTGTAGTCCAACATCTGGGGAGCCAAGGTTGGGAATCTCTGCTTTAGCACATAGAGCTGAGCAGCACTCAACCATCTATTGGCCACATGGATCAGCAGTTCCATTAGGCATTGCTGAAAAATAGTTGGTGTCTAGTCTTTGACACTCAAGCCACAGTTTCTCCATTTACTTCAAGTACAAGATTCTACAATCCATCAGCAAGGAATCGACAAGAAGCTGCAGCTTTGTTTTGTTTTAATTCTTTGTTGTGAGTCGCCTCGGAGACTAGCATGGTTAAAAAGGTGGGATACAAGTATTACAGACTCATAATAGTCACTGAATACTACACTTAAGATATATGTAAACGCTCTGCTAACTCAATTTCACATTAGTTCCGAGGCTCTATTAACAGAGATACTTCTGTGTTTGTTAGTTATCCATACTACCTACAAAACATTCCCTGTTGTAAAACGATTCTTGATTAATTTGGGAAGAAAATTCAATAACATTTGTTTAGGTTACTGTGTTAAGGCCCAATTAGCACTGGTATGACTATAGACAGAAATACAATCCATCCTCCTTACAGCTCTGCCATTGCAAGACAGATACCGACTTGTGATAGGGTAAAAACTACATGTTTGATTAAACCAGGGGCTCGTCTTTAAAAACATTATAAGCTAATGCTTATAAGTTCCTGAGAAGAATTATACCTATTATTCTATTAGTTGATGGATATCAAGCTTACAACAAAAATCCCCATTTCCCTCTTAAAATATATACACACACCCTTGCCTTAAATGGACCAAGGACAGATATTTGTAATATTGCACACATGTTTGTTTTTCCTTATCCCCTAAAGAACAGTTTGTCTTCTATGTAAGATTTAAATTATTTGCAGTGAAACTATATCCCGTTATACGGTCAGAGCTATTACAATAAACCTTTGAGTTACAAAAGTGTCACCAGCTGCTTAAAATTCTCATTATCCTTCCCCACCTAAGCAAATGGTGGCTTTTTAATTGTTTGTTTGTCTAATGAATGTAAAACATGTTTGTCCCTCTCTTCCCATCATTCAAGGCAGCCTGTGGAAGCATAAAAACACAAAAATGTTGAAAACACATTTCTAAAAGCAGAAAACCCAGAGAGCACAACAGGAAAAGAAAGAAATGGAGAGGAGGGGAAAAGAAAAGAAAACCCGCCAGGTGAGGAGCCAGCATCCGCCCAATTGAACCAAAAGATCAATTTAATTGGTTGAGCCCAGCTTCAGACAAAGCAGACAAGCCGGGAGCTGGCCCTTCTGAATGGACTTCAAGTTCATGAGCTTCCATGCTTCGTCTATTCCCCTTCCCTCCTTCTCTCACTTCCTGGCTTGTGCAAGTCATAGGATGGGTTCACATCATAGGAACCTAGGAAGCTGCCATATACTGAGTCAGACCATTGGTCTATCTAGCTCAGTATTGTCCTCACAGACTGGCAGCGGCTTCTCCAAGGTTGCAGGCAGGAATCTCTCTCAGCCCTATCTTGGAGATGCTGCCAGGGAGGGAACTTGAAATCTTCTGCTCTTCCCAGAATGGCTGGACCCTGCTTAGCTAAGGGGACAAGTCATGTTTGCTACCACAAGACCAGCTCCTAAGGGTCATGTGAGCACCCACAACTCCAGAAGCGCACACTCCCTCCCCCCCCCCACATGAGCCTCTACTTCCCTTCCAGCTTCCAATATGCCAAGATTGGTGGGTTCGAACGTCACAACCAATTTTGGCTTATTGGAAACTGGAACTGAAGTAGAGGCTCGTGCGGGGAAAGGGAAGGGAGTGTGTGCTTCTGGAGTCCTCGTTTGTCCTCAAACAGGTCCGGCCAAAGCTTCCCCAGTATCTGCGGAAATTAGTGAATCCTGGATTTGTACAATAGCCCTTTTGTTATTGAACTTCCAGTCCTGGCTTAGAAGAAGTCAGAATCTGTCGTGACATCTGTATGGGGCGATCTGGGCTTAATCTAGCCTTAGAACTTGCAAAAAAATTAGATTTGAACTTGGGCTTGCTTTAAGCCAGGATTAAAAACAGAACCATTTCTCCCCTAAAGGGAAGGGAGAGGGGACTGTGTGCATCCTAAACCAGGATCTGTTCTGACCCCTGAATTAGAGATGTGCTCGAGCGTGTTGGCACCTCTATTTCAAGATGCCAAAACACTTTGAGCTGCCCCAGTTGAATCATTCCAGTGGGGGCGAGCTGGTCACTTTAACGGGAAGAAGGTAGGTCTTATTTTCCTTTCCGTTGCTGCTGCTCTGCCCTCCCCCCCCCCCCCCCGAGCACAGCGCTGTTTGTATTAAGCAGCCAGGCTGTCTGTCTGAAAAAGCCACCCTGCTCCAGCTGCATCAGTTCCCTGTTCCCAGCAGCCTTTGGGCAGCGTCCAGAAGAAAATGGCATCTGAGCATGGGTGGATGCCACATTGAATGGTCTGCATGGTGTTGCCTAAACTGGCCCTGAATACCAGTACCATAGTTAAGGAAATATGCCGGCTACTACAGAATCCCAGAGAGGGGAAAGAAAGGGCTTAGTCCAGGGGTTCTCAAGCCCAGATCCCCAGATATTGCTGTACTACAACTCTCATCATCCCCAGCCAAAATGGGCAAAGGCTGGGGATGATGGGAGTTGTAGTCCGAAACATCACACTTGAGAAGCCCTGCTGTAGCAGATGCCCGAGTTCATTTTCTCCCATGCAAATCTCCACGGCTGGATCCATCACACAGAGCCCTCCTGTGAGAACGCTTCGGTGCAGACAGCAGGCCACACAGCCCTACCATGTACAGGCATTTATTTTGAGAGCCCATATTTATTTTTCTTACGTTGCTTGTGGTATTTGGATTTCGATGAACCAGAACTGAAGGAGGGTTGGCCAGAATCTGATATGGTACCGCATTACACTTGGCGACATGGGTCAGGGAATATTTTGCCTTCTAACTTCCACCAGCTTATAAACTTTGGCAGATAGGAACGTTCTTCGTAAGGGCTGTGTGACATGTTGCCAGGTTCAAGCAGCAATCCGGCTGCATTCAAAAAACAGAGTCAGTAATGGTTTGAGGGGGAGCCCCGTCCAATCTATCTGTTTAAATTCTGTTTACTTGCAGTAATGACATACACATGTCTCAAAAGCTGCTGATAAGCCACATGGAGCTTAGGTTACTCCGCTGCTATTCAAAACCCAACGTTAAATTCATATTTAACCAATAAGCAGGGAAATCAATTTACATAAGCCTGAATCAAGAGGGCAGTGGTTTCCAATTTGTGTGTTTAAATGTGTTAAGGATTTTCACAACGTGAAATGAAATGGGAGAAACGCACACTTCGGGATTAATAAATATCACATGGAGGAAAAGTCGTCTAGGGGATGCCTTCTCCTATATGACCCCTCCTGTTCTCAGAACTAAGATTTCCAGGTGTGGCTTTGCTCCATCTTCCACCATCCCATGAGTTAGGAACATGGGAAGCTGCATTATACTGAGTCAGACCACAGGTCCATCTAGATCAGTATTGTCTACACAGATTGGCAGTGGCTTCTCCAAGGTTACAGGCAGGAGTCCTATCTTGGAGATGCCAGGAAGGGAACTTGGAACCTTCTGCATGCAGCTGCTCTTCCCAGAGCGGCCCCATCCCCTAAGGGGAATATCTTAACAGAGCTCACATGTAGTCTCCCGTTCAAATGCAAACCAGGGCAAACCCTGCTTAGCAAAGGGGACAATTCATGCTTGCTACCACAAGATCAGCTCTTCTCCCATATGAAAGCAGGTATAAGAGCATTGAACTCTAGAACTGCAACACTAGCACTGGGGAAACTCCCTTCCTATAGGCCAGGGGTTCACAGCCTGTGGTCCTCCAGATATTGCTCAACTACAACTCCCATCATCCCCAGCTACAATCCGTGTAAGTGCTCTGGCAATGGAAAAAATGTACTTTTCAAAAGAAAGGAACTTTTAGGCAAAGAATCTGCTTTCTGTATGTCCAGTTTTAGTTTTATCATATCGTGTGGAACGCTTGATGCCATTTTATGTGGCACAACTGCACTTTTACTATTCCATAAGCCATCTTAATAGAAGAAAGGGTAGAGTAGAATAAAGTAAAAACCTAGCTTTAACATTTGGTTCAGAGCAATTTTAATTTTAGAATGTATGGGTAGCATCCGGAGTAAAACCTGTGCTTGCCGGGTGCTTTTGTTTATGCCACAGCGATGGGTGTTTTTCTCTGATTCCATGCCCCCCCCTCCATCTCTAGTCCCCTGAAAGTTTGCTCCCAAGGATCCCCCAACTCTCAGGAACACCTTTTGGGGGTGCAGGCAACGGGAGAGGAAAGGGGGGTTCCTGGAAATGGCCCCTTGTCCTATCACGTGAGCAGAAGCATTCCATGTACGCAACGTTGACTCTGAATGCTACCCAATGAAAACTCTGCAGGGAAAAGAGAAGACAAACAGCCCATATATAAAAGTGTATATGGGCAACACAACTAGGAAGGCAATACAGAATTTCCTCACATACAAATAAATATGAAATGACATGTCCGATCTGTGTTATTTAACTGAATACACTTATAAACTGCCTTTCCACCTGGCTTTGGCACCCTAGAATATAATCATAATACAAAAGCATTTTGAGTTGTATCTTAACTTACCTTTGTGCAATATTAGAGACACTCTCCTAACCCTCTTCTGCCACAGGAGCCATCTCAAAAAGCCTAGAGGTGGGGAATGCTTGGGAAAAGGGTGAGATGGGGGCGGAATTCCACAAAACTGGCCACAAGCACCTTCCATGAGTGGACACACATGTATGTGGAACCAATGTCCTCTCTAATTTTTTTCATCTGTGTGTGGAATGAATTTTGTTGTGGGCGGCAGTATCAAGGCAGTGTCTGCACACGTGCATTCAGAATGGGGCCTTCCTGATGCAACCAGAGCGGGATATAAAATTAACTCAGCGGACATCAAAAAAGGTCTGAACGCACGGACATGCGCACGCCTTAGAGGGAACACTGTGTGCAACCATTATGTCGATTGCAGTGTGCTCTATACATTCATTAGGAGATGAGCAGTAAAAGTTGCATTACCTCTTTTTCCAGGATACGTGAAATCTCGCCTAAAATTCTATCCAGAGCAGAAACTTTGTTGCTGTCTTGAATCTGAAGTTGCTTTAGCAGATCTTTTACTAATCGCTGCAGCCTACCACATAAAAAAATAAAACAAAAACAAATAATGAAAAGAAAGATAAAAAGAAAGGAAGGAAAGATAAATATGAGACAAGGAAAAAAATTACCTTCCGTAATATTTCATTGAAACATTATCAATCATGATTTGCTGAAGAGATAAACTTGTCTGTTTACATTATAGTGGCATCCAACATAACGGGACATGCTCGGTTGCATGAGATCAGGTTCCTGTGTGCAGAATGCCTTCCTGGATTCTGAAACTCACCCTACTCCATACAAAAGAGGACTGTAGTTTTGAGTACCCTGTGCTTTTGCGAGTCAAAAAAAATTGGAACACTGGCTAGCCATTTGATTAGCCAGACAGATGAAAAATCGCTAATCAGATGAAAGACAGGAGTCAAAAACTGGCCGTTGCAGGCAATTTCCAACTAAAATTCATTGCCACATTAAAAACCTGTGAATTATAATTTATTATTAATAATAATAATAATAATAATAATTATTATTATTATTATTATTAGGCATATAGCTTATTCAAGTTTGACATAACACTGACTCCAGTTTCTGTGCACCCTGAAAGCTCCACACACAAAAAGAGAACCGAGCCTGAAAGTCAAAGGGAAACCGTGGACATATGAAGGCTACGTTTGGGGCCATACTGACCATTGGACAAGACAGGGACAAATGTCCCTGGGCTGCCTGAGTCGAGTCCACCATGGCACCCCTCGCACAGGGCATTCCCTTGCTCCCCTCTCACACCCAGTTAGCAAACAAGGATAGAAGTGGGAACGAATGCACACGGCCACACCCCCACCGTCGTGGCTATGCCCTCTGCATCAGCGTCAGATCGTGAGCCCTTTGGGGACAGGCAGGGGCGGAGCTATCAGTGGGCAAATGGGTTCAAAGAACCCGGGCCGCGCCCAATCAGGGGCCGCGCTTCGCGGCCCCGACACCCCCCCCGCGTCAGACGAGGAGGAGCTAGTTTAGCTTCTGAGCGGGGGGGGTGCACGCGGCCGCTTTGGGAGTTAAACTAAGGCTGCCGCTGTGTTCGCAGCGCAGCCAGGAGTATCTCTTCCCTGCAGGCCCACGCGGCCCCTTCAGGAGTTAAACACCAGACCCCACACCCCGCGTCTGATGTCAGATGTGGGGTGTGTGGCTAACGCCGCATCTGACATCAGACGCAGGGGGTGGGGTCAGCGGGACAGCCGCACATGGGCCGCTGGCGGTCCCGCTCCACCGCTGGGGACAGGGATCCTTTTTCTCTATCTGTCTAAACCACTTTGGAAACTTCTATATATATAATTCTCCTGGGTGTGCCCAGGAGAAATGTGTCCCGGCAGCCCAGCTGATTGGCTGGGCTGCAGGGGGCGCCTGATTGGCTGGCAGCACACCCAGGAGAATTCGCTGGCTGCGGAGGCAAGGCGGCGGGCCCAGGGCCGCGGCGGCGGAGCCCAGCGAGGCGGCGGGCCCAGCAAGGTGGCGGCGGCCCCGGCCGTGAGGCGGGGCGAGGCGGCGGGCCCAGCGCGATGGCGGCGGGCCAGGCCGTGGTGGCGGGGCCCAGCGAGCGGCGGGCCCAGCGAGGCGGGGCAAGGCGGCGGGGCCCAGCGAGGCGGCGGGGCTGGCCAGGCTGGGCCCTGCCGCGGAGGCAAGGCGGCGGGCCTGATGGCGGCACTCTGGGGCCGGACGCGGCATCGGCGGCGGCACTCTGGGGCCAGCCAGGCCCGCTGGCGGCGGCGGCCGCACTCTGCCCCGCCGGAGGAGGGGGCGGGAGGAGAGAGAGAGGTAGCCTGGCCTGGCCGGGCCGCGGAGGCGAGGCGGCGGCGGCCGCACGGGTCAGCTAGTTTGTTGAAAAGCAGTATATACATATTTGTTGTTGCTGCTGTTAGATACACACCACTAGGAGGCACGGCCAGAGGGGACAAGCGGTCCTTCAGTCCTCCTCAGCCGGCGCTTCATTTGCTAGCTGGGTGCTTGCTTGCTTTTCCTAACTCCAAGGATGAGAAACAAAGCACCAAGCCAGCAAACAAAGCACTGGCTGGGAGTGGGCAAGGGATAGTATGTCCCCGCTTCCCGGTCCTGGCCACACACCCCGGCATTGGCATGTGTGTGACATCGGTGCAAACGGTGTGGCCAGTGGGGGGTGGAACATCAGCAGCAGCTTGCCCCTGGGATGCCAGCAAGCTCCCTCCAGTACTGGCTCAATTGTAAAGCATGCACAGCTTTGCACTTTGCAAGGCATAGAAGTTAAGGTGGACACCTTAACTTGCAATTTCCATGTGTTTTGGGGGCACGGGTGAATTTGTAAGAACTTTTTCTCTTAAAGACAAGATTTTTTGATCCAAGAAGTAAGACATCTGCCATCTAAATGGATGTATTTCAATTTATGCCATTTTTGCATAAACATAGTTAATATCCCCAATCTAGAAAATGTCCATTGCAACGAATGAAAGAGGCTTGTTGCCACTAACTCAAGTTCCATTGCTTTCAGCAGGACATGCAGAACAGTCCTATGAATGTTTACTCAGAAGTAAGTCCCATTGTGTTCAAGGAGGCTTACTCATTATAGGTATGTATGTTTAGGATTTCAGTTGTAATAGTGACTTCAGCTGGACTGAGGCCAATGCATTTTGTTTTGTGAAATGGTTCAATTAGAAGTTGGATTTTCTTAAAAAACACAAATAACTGCTATTAGCAACAATTTGCGTTTTGCCAAGTACTAAGACTACTGTATGTTCTGGCTGGAGGGATATATTTTTTTTTAAAAGCTTTTTCCTATGAAAACAAACCTCAGATACAGTCTTCATTTTGCTAAGTTCCTTCCATTTTTCCTGCTATAGTCAAGTCAAAGTGGAGCCCTATGTTTGGCTTATAGAAAAAAATCCTTCAATTTCTTTCCTTTTTTAAAAAGGCCCTATAGATGCAGACTCTCGTTTCTACATCACAAAAGGGTCTTATTCCCCATTTCCCTTCCTGGTGGAGAATATAAAATTACCTTCTCTTGGATTACTTCAATTGTTAGAGAACTGCTTAATTTCTTGGCATAGTATGAGGGCGAACTCTGAATTGAGCTGTTTGTTGACTCAGAGAAGGTAATCTTATTCCCGCTTTCTAAAAGCACATTCAGTCTACTATTTGTGCTGCTATTTGCATCCAGAGCATCTGCCAGATTTCAGGTTGTGATGGACTGAAGGAACTTTATTTTGTTCTGAATTCAGTCACGAACAAGAATTCTTTTTAATGAAAGTGGGGGGAGGTTAATCATGGGCTAGATCAAATTACCACTACATGGTGGTCCGCAACATATCTCAACTCTTGCAATTATTTGGGGTGGTAGAAACTTCTCCACCCCGCCCCATCTGGCTGGAATTCTATCATAGCAGGAGTACACACCCTCACCTGTGGTACTGATGCTCAGGACCAGTTTAGACATCGCCTACCTGGCAGTTTCTTAATCGCAACTGAGGAACTGGGTGTCAGCTTCGGCAACATGATCTCCCTCCTCCTTTTGAGGGGAAAAACTTCCCCTTCCCATCTTAATGGTGCTTGAGGGGAAAAATCGAAGCCAGACTTAACCATGGTAAATGCTAACCACCATTCCCATTAACCGATCTCCAGATAGGGCTGGGAGAGACTCCTGCTTGTCACCTCAAGAGACACCGCTGCCAGTCTGGGTAGACAATGCTGAGCTAGATGGAGCAAGGGTCTGACTCAGTATATGGCAGCTTCCTAAATGCAGTAAATATATCATTACAATGTCTTGAAACTCCGGTGAAGTTGCTCTGCCAACCAATGGCGGCACCCAAGCATATATTTCTCTGGGCCTGGTACAAATCTGGAAATGGATCCTCTCTCCCACTTCTCCTGCCTGTTCTGAAAAACCAGGAGGAGTGATCGTCCCAGAGTCCTTTTGTTTCCTCTGGTCCCTTTTGTTCATGCTCCTTACATTTCTGGAAGCTTGATTTGTATCTATAGACAGACATGACAATATGGTGTGTATAATGAATATTCATGCATGAGTGACAAATACCCTTTAGATACTGTTCCCTGTTCCAGGGATCTGGCATCAGTTCTTATAAGCATCCAGGAGACTAGAGGTCTAACTCCAGGAAGGACAACAGCTCAGTGGAAGAGAATCTGCTTTGCATGCAGAAAGGGCCAGCTTCAATCCCTGGCAGCATCTCCGGGTAGAGCTGGGAAAGACTCCTGCCTGAAACCTTGGAGGGCTGCTGCCAGTTAATATACTATAGACAGATGAACTAATGGCCTGATCCAATATAAAGCAGCTTCCTGCTCATCTCTTCTGGAGTATTATCTTAAACTGCCAAAAGGAAAAACAGAAGGAAAAAGTGGTCTCAAACAGAAGGCTCTGCACTCCCCAACAAGACGTTAAAAGTGTTACAACTTGGACATTCCTGATCAGATTTTTTTGAAACCTGGCCACAATCCCACTCATGAAGTAGATTCTCCGTGCCAAGTCTCACACTTACAGGACCAATCATTTTGATTTTATTCATAGGGTTTCAAGGTAGAATGCTGAACCCCTGTGACCTCAGCTATACAGCTAGCTGCTCCAGCACATGGATGATTTGTCACACTTCACATGCCAACTTGCTACTGTTCTTGTGTTTGGCATGCCCTTTTGCTACCCGGTTGGTTTTTATGGGATCTGTTTTACATTCCCCTACACCCAAAATCTTGATCTGCTGTCTGCCAAGATGCTCCCCTTTTTCTTTCCTTTAAAAGGTTTCACTTCTTTCTTGTGCTCTCTCTTTATGTAAAAATAAGAACAGCTAGCTGGGCCGGGCACAGAGCATCTGCACCTCTAGTTTGTCGCCTGTCGCTGCACTCTCCCGCCCGTTGCCACCGCCGCCTTTCCCCCGCCCGCCCGTTGCCGCCGCCTTTCCCCCGCCCGCCCGTTGCCGCCGCCGCCTTTCCCCCGCCTGCCCGTTGCCGCCTCCTTCTTCCCCCATCCCCACCGCCTCTTTCCTCCTGCCAATGCCGTTTTCTCGGCACGGTTGCCCCCAAAGCCGGCCAGCCGCTACTGCTGCCGCCATTTCCCCCCCCTTCATCCATCCCGTGGCTAGTCTATCCAGCAGCTCTCCGAACTCTCACAAGAGCTGTCACACATGGGATTTACCACAGGTATGCCTTAGAGAATTAAATATACAGAAGATGAAATGTGTGTTGAAGGAACCTTCATTAATCTGCTTCAATGACTGCCCACTTTTTGAAAAGTGTGGTGCTTTATGAATTGTACGTTCCCCTTTGCATATTCTGATCCTCCGAATGGTCCTCTCGATCCTTTACTCCATGTCTTTTGTTAGTATGCCGACTGTACGCCTTCAGGCAAACCCGGTCTTAAAAAAATTCTTTCTATAGTACTTAGTTTATTTTAAGCACTACAACAGCAATAACAACAATCTATACAAGGGCATCTAGATTTAGAATTGATTGAATCATTGCCTTTAGATCAGGAAATTCAAACAGAATTCTTTGTGTACACATCAAGGACTCTAATTATAGGTTCCAACTTGTTTTCGTAGAGCTAATTGTGCTTATTACCCCACTATGCATTTTGGCAAGTTTCCACCCCACCCCCACCATATACTGCATTCAGTTCAGTTAAATACACCGATGTCTCGCATCTGGTGGCTAAATTCTGTACGGCTGCGATTAAGATCCACACATGGTGTGTTAGAAATGGTTAATACAGGATTTTAATTTTTCTCATTCTATTAATTTTTCTCATCCTACCACCAGCTCGTCTGGTGGCTACTCGGGGACGGGCCTTCTCCATTGCTGCCCCGAGGCTTTGGAACATGCTTCCTGGTGAAATAAGAGCCTCCCCATCTCTTACAACTTACAACAAAAGGCAGTCAATTTGTTCACCCAAGCTTTTAATTAGACATTATTTTAACTGTGTTTTAATTGTGTTTTAATAGTTTTTACATTTTAAATTTTAATGTGTTAATCTTTGTATTGGTTTTTATTGTCTTGTAAACCGCCCAGAGAACTGGCATTTTGGGCGGTATAAAAATGTAATAAATAAATAAATAAAATTCTATTTTATTTCAGTTGTATGTAATAGTGTGTGTGTGTGTGCGAGAGAGAGAGAGAGAGAGAGAGAGAGAGTATGCATTGAAATAAGTTGGCTTCATGGTCACAGTGTTTTTATCCTCATCCAGCTACACAAGCAGTGGGGTGGGGAAGGGTTGGCAAGGGGTATCAGGACATTCCAGACCCTACATGAGTAGCACGAGGCCTGGGTCTATATCAGCATCCTTTGCTGGCCGAATGACTGTAACAATAAAGATTTGATCTGATTTGATATCAGCATCCTCTCTTTTGAGAAGGAGAGATGTCACACCTGAACTTAAAGACAATAGTAGAATTATTGTTTTTTGGGGGGAAACAAATCTGAAAAAAAGAACATCAAGTATACAGAGCAGGGGTTCTCAACTGGGGGTCCCCAGATGTTGTTAGGTTACAACTCTCATCACCAGCTACAATCCACCATGGAGACAGAAATGGGAAACCTGGGTTCAAATCTCTGTCTAGCTTTGGAGGAGAACGGTGAGGGCAGAGCATATAGGGATGTGTAAACCTGTTTGGTTCAGAGCCCCCACTGCCACCGGCGGCAACCACTGCTCCCTCTAGGTGTGCACATGTGCATGCACTCACAAGTTTTTGGATGTCCACTCAGTTCAATTTAATCCCCCTCAGGTTGAATCAGGAAGGCCCCACTCTGAATGCATATGTGCACACACTGCTTTGACACTGCCGCCCAGAATAAAACTCATTCTGCACAGAGATGAAAAAAAATTAGAGGGACCACTGGTGGCAACAATGAGGTAAATTTTGGCTCCCCTCTCACCCCAACTCTGTTTAATTAAGCCCCCTGGTCCCCCTTCCCCTGTACTGGTATTCTTACCAGATTCCCCTTTACCAGGACAGCTTTGAATTTGAGCCGAACTGGGCCTGGTTCGGAGGTGCAGTCGAACTTCGGTTCAAGTCTGGTTTGACTCGAATCAAACCAGGTTTTCTGGTTTTGTGTACATCTCTAGCAACACGCAAGCCAAGCTACCTTTTATTTATTTATGGCATTTATATACTGCTTTTCAGTCGAACCTCCCAAGGGCAGGAGTTGTCAACTTTGGGTTCCCAGATATTGTTGGAGTACATCTCCCATCCTCGCCAGCCACAGTGGCTTGGCCATTGTGACCGGGTATTATGGCAGTTGTAGTCCAACAACATCTGGGGACCCAAGGTTAAGAAAACTTGTTATATAGGAAGATTAATTGTCATATCAGCTTTTTGTATTTCCAGGAACACAATTTTATCATGACAAATTTAAGTGAAAGATGAAACACTTACTTTGCTTTGTAAGGGGAGTCACAGGAAGAGTTTTTTGCTTCCATTACACTTTCATATTCCTTGGCCCTATGGAGAGAACATTTAAAATTATTGGTTACAGCTTACATTAGCCTCATTCTACACTTCATCCTTTTACCATTTAGTCCTTGAAGTTGTCAGATGTTTTTAGAAAACCAGATTAATTTTCAGGCAATTTTGTCTTGCCAACTCCACTAGCTACCACCAGAAACCTGGCACAGATTTTGCTCCTAGTTTAAACATGTAGAATCATTGTAAGCATCATTTTACAAAGGAAAGGGGAAAAAAATATAATCTAAAATTAAAACCTAGTCAGCACAGCATGTTATCCTGATCAATAGAAAGAAGTGAGCTTTTTAAAAAACAAAACAAAGCCCTCGACTACTTGTTCAGGTATCATTAACATTTCATGACAGAAAAACAGTATCAGAAATTTAGGCATCATTCACAGGAGTTTTCTCCATGCAGACACAAAATCCACCTATGAATGGCCACTTCATTTTAGGGAGATGTCAACAGAAGTGAGCAGCACAAACCTGTCCAGGCATTTAAAAGTATTCAACCTGATATTGGCTAAACACCAAGTACCAGAAACAGAGACAAAGCTTGTTTGACACTGCTTTACTCAGTTTGACCTGGCATCGGGCAGGAGGTGATTCACCCACCCATCTAGTGAGACAAAGCATCAGTGCTTGAGAGACTTTGGTAAAACTGAGTTCAGAAGTGATCATGTTGATGCAGAATATTCAAGTCACATAGCCCTACAGCTGAGGTTCTCAAGCTTGGGTGCCCAGATGTTGTTGGATTACAACTCCCATCAGGATGATGGGACTTGTAGTCCAGCAACGTCTACAGACTCAAGTTGGAGGTCCCCGGTGCAGTAGAAAGAAGTACACAGTTCTATATCCCTATATCAGCTGCTTAACTGTGCCTAAGCAATTGCCAGTGCCTGCACCACTACCACCTATCCAGCTGTTCTTGGAGAACTATGAATCCGCAATACAGAACCCAAGGGCAACGTTTTAGAACAGAATCCTGCATGATAGCAGGTACAGTTGTTTGAGTTGCTAAACTTTGGCAGTATTTTCTATCAAACCAGGAGAGATCTTTGCACAACTTGTTTGATATAAAGCCAAGGCCTTAACATGCATAAATTCATAGTAATGAGTACTCATTGAAGACACCAGTCTTTGATGTTGTCAAGGAGGAAAAGATCATGTAATTGCACTTCTTATTTACTCTTTGCTTCTAGTAGTTCCTGAAACCTGTTAGATTCTCTAAGCAGATTGGGTGCTCCAAGCAGACAGACATGGGTGGGTAAGGAGGGAGAGGCAGAAATATGAAAAGCTTTTAAGACAAGGATGAAAAGCTTGACCTTTATCTAAGAGGAGAAAGGAAGGATTCAGAGAGAGACATGACATGATTAGAGTGACAAGCACGGAAGCGGAGTTTCAAGTCTGCACAAAGTCAGTGAGAAGTAGTTTTTGTACGTTCCACAAATATTTATATTCACCGAATGCATGCCCTGGGCTATCTTTGCCCCTTAATTATCTTCCTTGTTTAGTTCATTTCGCCCCCCTTTGCTAGACAGATGGCTTTATCGCAAAAGATACACACACCCCATATTCTTATTGTGGATGATGGTTTCCTGTCTTCCCTCAATTCATATTATACTCAAGAAGGTGAGTACATTTTAAAATCTTTTTAAAATTCTATGGTTGTTCTCCAATAAGGCAATGACATCATATATTTTAAAAAGAAAATGTGAGCTACTCAGAAGAAAATGATACTCAAAACAGTATATAAGAGTATACAGTGATTGAGTCAGTAAATAAAAAGTGCATAAGGTCTGATAATTATTATATTTATAATTTCAGAACATTTCAAATATGGTCAATTTTTGGATAAACTTGTTTTGCATTTTATGCCCTCCCTGGATCTGTATACAGTATGCAATCATTGCCTAATGACAAGAGTTCCATATCCTAAAAAAACCCATTTAAAAATTCAGCTATTGGGAGGGAGGGAATATATTTTCCTATAATGGGCTATCGTCTTTCTAGCTGTTAATAGGTTCACCACTACTTCCAGATTCATTTATCAACTACCTGAGTAAAAGGAATTTCAAAATCAGTGATTTGAGAGTGAAATGCTATTTGTAAATACTGGCAAAAGGGAGGTAACTAAACTTAGCTCAGAAAAACAACACCAATTTGTAAACTACAACATCTATCACAGCTTTTGGAAAGCAGAGAGCCTAACATGCAGAATGAAAGGGTGGGGGGGACTATTGCCGAATGAAACCAGTGACCACTAACACCATGCGATGTGCTTGCTATATAGAATTTAGTTCTCACTACTCTGCCCCCGTATTATCCAGAAGCATTATTTTGATAGTGTCACATACATGTTAATGTGGAATTGTGTACTTTGCTATATATGATACAGCAACCCCTGCTTAATGGCTTGGACTTATAAATATCATTAATCTAGCCAAGAAAACTTCTTAATAGAGAATCCCATTGATCACTGTTTGACCCTTCATTCACCTTTGCTAATATGGGTGGTTTCATATGTTGATTTTGATTTAAGATCTAGCAACTTAGAATGCGCTAAAAGTCCATCCGTGTGCATTTACTTGCCTGCTCCTTGAATATTTCCCACTCCTAATTATTGCAGTGGGCTTAAAATTCTTAAACTTGGCAAGTTTTATATCAAACTACGTCTTACAAGTAAGTATACATATTGGCTACAAATGCATGCATGCCTAGATGAATGCTACAGATAACCTCTCCCCAAGCTGATATTCTATATTGATTAAGATCAGTTCTTGCTCTTCAACCTATTATGTGCCCTCAACTAATTAATTTATGGAAATATGAAATCTAACTAAACCTGGAAGTGACTAAGTAGCAACTATTTATTGTTCTACAAATTTAGACGACAACCTTATGGATATGTAACTGTCCATGTATTTCATATTGGAACAAGAGCCTTAATGTTTCATTTATTATCACCTCCTTAATGCAGTGGGTATGCGCAATTTCCTCTTTAAGGGAGGAGGGATGGTTGCCAGCAGCGGCCTCTTCTTCTCTCCTTGTCTTCTTGAAAGTGTTGTAAGGGGTGTGAGGAGAGATGCTCCTCGAAGGTTTGCAAGCATCAGATCAGTGCTGAAGACTGCTCTGATAGTGGGTGCCAGGGGGCTAATGCCCCAATGATCTGCTGCCTGACGTGACCTCCTTGCTTTGCCCCATGAAAGGGCCACCCTTGGTTACCCTGTCCTCTGAATTGTTAGATTAAGAAACAGGTGTGGTTACACCCCTGATAAGAGAGCAAAGAGGCACCTTTTTAAAGTGGTGATTCTCTTTATTGAGCAGAAGGAGAGCAACTGGCCCTATCCAATCAATCAATCATCTTTATTAGGGTCCAAGACCAGCATAAGACAGAGAGCAATTGGTCCTATCCATCCCCAGCACAGCATCCCTCCAGTGGCTTGGAGAGG
Organism: Hemicordylus capensis; assembly: GCF_027244095.1. Lineage (NCBI taxonomy): Eukaryota > Metazoa > Chordata > Lepidosauria > Squamata > Cordylidae > Hemicordylus > Hemicordylus capensis. Next base: position 21,214,906 of record NC_069666.1, read on the forward strand.
AGGCCTCCTCGGAGTGGCTCGGAGAGGAGAGCTGGTCTTACGGTAGCAAGCATGACTTGTCCCCTTAGCTAAGCAGGGTCTGCCCTGGTTGCATTTGAATGGGAGACTTGACGTGTGAGCACTGCAAGATATGCCCCTCAGGGGATGGAGCTGCTCAGGGAAGAGCAGATGGTTTCAAGTTCCCTCCCGGGCAGCATCTCCAAGATAGGGCTGAGAGAGATTCCTGCCTGCAACCTTGGAGAAGCCGCTGCCAGTCTGTGAAGACAATGCTGGGCTAGATGGACCAATGGTCTAACTCAGCACATGGCAGCTTCCTATGTTTCTACGGCTGTTGCTGGTGTCTATCTTAAACATCTTCTGTTTAAGACTGTGAACCCTTTGGGGACAGGGAGCCATTTTATTTATTTAAATAAAATGTGTAAAACTGCTTTGGCAACTTGTGTTGAAAAGCGGTCTATAAATGTATGTCATATTTGTACTTTAGCCACTTACAAACTTGGCTCGGTTTCATATTTCCAAATATTTTAGGTTATATTTACCATTGCTTACTAAAGTGTCAAGCAGTGAAATTACTCTAAAAGTAGAGTACTATATGTATAACTACAATTACAGCATCGTAGCAGTTCATCTTAACGAGACAGAAGGGTACCACAGGAAGCACTCTGGTTGTTCCTCTCTCTCTTCCTGCCCCGTCCAAGAGCCACACTGCCTGCAGGCTGGCCATTCATCAGGTAGAGCTGTGCGGTTAAGTTACTATGCTGTTACTGTTACATCAGCTACAGGTGGCCCTTGTTATCTGCAGTTCAAACGGCGGTTTTGCATATCCACAGACAGGTCTTTATCTGTGCTATAAAATAGGCGAAAACTCGCTTGTGCACAGTTTTGAGTGACCGGAAATGACTTCTGATGTCATTTCACACTGCAGAGCCATCTTGTGGCTCTTTTAAAAACACCCGTGATTTTAAAATCTACCATTTTTTGTGAAAATTGGAGGAATTGAGGGTTGGGGGGCACTGCTGGAGAGCAAGGCAGAATACTTTATTTATCTTATTTATGCCCTCCCCTGCTCTATTTTCAGCCTTTTTTGTTGTTGTGTAGGAACCTAACCCTTGGATTCCCATAGGGGTAAGGTTTTCTTATTTGCAGTTTCTGTATTCATGCCTATAGGCAAGAACGGAACTCCTGCAAATAACAGGGGTCACCTGTACATGTTCCTATTTATTAATTTATTTATTTACATTTCAGTATTTAAATCCTGCTTCTCGCTGTGTGTACACTCAAGTTTAAAACAATTCAATCTTTTATTACTACAGCAATGAATATTTATATACTGCTCTTCAACCAAAGTTCTCCAAGTGGTTTACATAGATATAAATAAATACTTAAGATGGCACCCTGTCCCCAAAGGGCTCACAATCTAAAAACAAAACAAAAACATAGACACAATCTAAAAACAAAACAAAAACATAGACACTAGCCCCTGGAGGGATGCTGAGCTGGGGTTGGAGAGGGCCAGTTGCTTTCCCCCTGCTAAATCAGTTTCAAATCAATCAGTATCTCAAAAACCAGTAACTGCAAGAAGAATGAACTCATTAATGAACAAATTAGCCTTTTATAATTTTCAGGTTTTAGCTTTTAAAATAATCTTTAATTTGAACCTAAGAATGATTGTGGTTTTTAATCTGACAACCTTTTTTATTTAATTTAGTTAATTTTATTACTTTTATTGCAACTTTTTTATTGAGCCCTGCTAACTGGGCAAAGAGGCACCTTTTAACGTGGTGATTCTCTTTATTGAGCAGGGGGAAAGTAACTGGCCCTCTCCACCCCCAGCACAGCATCTCTCCAGCGGCTGTTGCTGGTGTCTATCTTAAGTTTCTTTTCAGATTGTGAGCCCTTTGGGGACAGGGAACCATCTTTATTTATTTATTCTCTGTGTAAACCGTTTTGGAAACTCTTGATGAAAAGCTGTATATAAATATTTGTTGTTTGCATTTTTTTGTATCTTGTATCTATCTTATTGTTGTGAGCCACCTCGAGCAGTAGTGCACTGGAGGGGCGGGGTATAAATATTTTAAATAAATAAAATTAAAAGATCTTAACTGAAAAATGTTCAATAAAGGCATTTTAAAGCAAGCCGTGAAAGGGCCAGACACTCCTCTCTTGGGCAGCTATTCCATAATCTGGGTGCCACATCCAAAAAGGCCATTGTTCATATGCGATAGCCTTTAAAGCCCTAAAACAGCCTGGGATATTTAAGGCGGCACATTCTAAACATGCTTGCTTATCAGTTAAGACCTGTTAAACTTCCTGGGACTTACTTGCAAGTCAAAATGCCTAGGATTGCACTGTACGTCCTTAAGGAGCAAGCTTTGCTCTATGTCTATACTAGATTAAGGCACTCTCTTGTATTGTTGCTGTGCAACATTATCTAGTTCAATATATAAGCTACATTTTCTGCCCAAAATTAAACCAAAAATGAGAATGACTAGCTGAAATTCAGACTAAATTACTCAACAGTACTACTCAGAAGTTACTCTAAAGAGTAATTTAGGAGTAATTTAATCTGGATGTCAGCCGCAGAAACTAAAAGTGAGGAGGATTCATATTGCATTCCAAACAATGGCTTACATCCTGACTGAACTTACTAGAGAAAGTCTTATTGAATTTTAGGAGTCCAATAAATATTTGGGGGGCCTTTAAAAAGGCATTGAAAGCACATTTCTTGGAGACAAGGCAAGATGGTGCTGAGGTAGGAAAAAACTTTTTAACTCCTCCTCCTGTTTTTCCCCAATCTCGCCAGTTTTGAGGCTTGTTAGAGCTGCTGGTGGAGGCCTGCTTGTATTATGAGTGTTTTTAGATTGGGTATAGTTCTATTTTGTAAACTGACACTTAGTCATAGCTTTATGGCACATTTCTTCTGTCAGGCCTTTAGCAGATTGTTTTTAAACTGTTTTTTAAGTGTTTGAACAGTTTTAAATTGTTTTTAGCTTTTGTAAACCAACTTATGTTATAAAAAATAGGCGGTATATAAATGTTTTAAGTAAATAAATAAATTTAGACTATCCCCTAAGTGGTACTATTCAGTAAGTTACTCTAGATGTCAGCCACTGATCCGTTGCTCTGTACCCTGAATCATCCCCTTTGCGATTCCAAAATCCTTTTGAATATAAATACACCAATTACACCACATCTATTACTGTATTGCAATACCAAATACCATAACTACAAATCTGCTCACTTGTACAACTTGGGCAACCAGCATGCTAAGGAGGAAAAAATAAAATGAAAAATGTATTTTAGGCAAATAAGGATGGAAATATTTGCTGGGCAAAATGCAACACAGCACAAAAGAATAAAACTGCTAACACCTATATAGTAAAAAGAGCCGCTGAAATGATTCATGCACGTCCCCCTGACAATTAAAAATAACAGAAACAATATTTCATCGTTTATAATGGATTTCAACTAAGTGGAAGGAATTCTTTAAATAGGAAGTCATTTAAGAGAACAACAATATCAATGACAGATTATACTGAAGTGGAGATAACCTCCGACGGGGACATTTCAGCTCCAAGACAAGCATGGCAGCTCATGATAGAATGATGCCCCTTCTGTCATTCTGATCCGCGGATGTCACATTTTAGGCCAATGACAAACTACAGGTCTGACAACTCACTTTCCATTTTAAGATATTTCTAACTTTTCCTTGTTGTGGCAGGCAACAAAATTGATTAAACCCAGCCTGGGGATTTGACACTGCCGCTGACTGGATTCTATTTGTTGATTACTATTGATTTTCTTTGATACTTCATTTTAAAAATCAATAGCGTGGAAGAAAAATAGGCATGGTTTACACATACTTAAACATACTATTGTATGCTAGTGGAGGCGACTGCTTTGGCAGGGCGCAGGCATCCAATTACGAGGAAAGCTCTTAACAGGTGAAAGCCAGGGCTTCAGATCGATATTCGGTTTTCTTCCTCAATCAGAGAAAGTGGCCATAAATTAGGCTCATCAGTGTTATTTTCAAGATGTTTCTGAAGCAAATAACTTTAAAGTTTTTTTTAAAAAAAAGATTTTCATAGCAATTTTTTTTTAAAGAACAAAAAGGGAAACAAAGTCGATGCGGGGAGCAGCGGGGAGGAATAAAATACCTTGAGTTCATCCGTGCTTTTAGCTTCTTGGCCTTCTTTTTTGTTTTCTGTCTCTCCTCACCATCTTTTAATGGCTCTGTTGGGCCTGAGCTTTCTACTACAATATCCACAATGTACTTCTTTAATGACAGGTGTTCCTGTAGACGGGGGGAAAGGAAAGGAATAGTGTTTTTCCACTTGAGTTTCGATTCTGCATTAAGTAATAATAAAAAAAGATTAACCAGAAAATCTGTTTAATAACGCCAATATCAATTTTCCCCAGAAGGAAGACGGACACCAACCAGAATAAGGGCCTTTCCCCCCTCTCCATCTGTGTCTTGCCCTCCAAGGGAGTTTCTACTGGTCACATCTGCTACTATCTTTCAGACGTCTGTCCTGTTCACTCAATATGAGGAGGGAGTTTGACGAGTTGTTTTGTGTTTGCTGTTTTCCTTTCTATCTCGGATCCATTGGGCTACAGTATGGGGCCAGCACAGAACAACAAAAATTGTATATAACAGGATGGGCCATATTGATTAGAACTGTATGGCTACTCTTTATTGACGACACAACCGTGAAAAATTTAAAGCACTAATCGTTTGTGCTTTAAATATATCCTTTGAGCCTTTGAGAAACTCAAATTAACTCAAAGTGTGGTGCCCTTAAAAAAAAAAAAAGCAAGACAAAAAGGTGATTAGTAATCTCTCTGCTGCAAGTATGGGAAGAACCTTGCATCCTAGAGACGTGGATTTTCTAGGAAAATGCCACGTCCAAATTTCCCTAATATGCATAAAATTTGCATTATTTTTTCTATTTAAAAACTACTATACAAATTTTCCTCATGCCCTAAATAGATTATGATCTGATTTGGCATGTTATATAACCCATTTATACAGTAAACACACCTCCACCATATTAATTTTTCACACTGCATCCAAAAGGTTTTGCAAGTAGTCAAGCAGTTGAACTGAAATATTTGATGGGGGTGGTGATCAATAAAAACACTTCAATCCTTCAATTATTATACTGAAACAAATTCAGACTCAAACAAATTAAACAAATTTCTTTCCACATAAAATACTCAGTAAAACTGGTAAAACTTGTGTAGTATCTCACACAATTCCTAGATAAAAGTCACTTGAAAAACAATAACTACAACTTTGAAACTGCTGAACATGCCTAATTTTGCATTGGCATCCATTCATAGTTACAAATGGATTTTATGGAAGAGTGCTGGACATCGGGACTAGAACTGTGCATGTGCAGCAGTCGAGACTTATAGACTACCACTGCACTTGAGCAGGGGTAGGGGCAATTTTCACCAACCTCCCCTTCCCTCTGAAGTGTCATGCGACCCTCAGGGACATGTTTTGGTGAGGCACAGAGGGCCTGAGAACGAAGGAAAGATGAGCAAAATTGCCCTTTTCCCCACTCAAACAACAGTGCCTCCTTGCCTTAAAGAGGATATTATTAGACCTTAAATGGAGTAACCTGCACTGGACTCCTCAGAACCAGCCTATCTCCAATCTTTCATGGTTGGGCAAGGTCATTGAGAGGGTGGTGGCCTCTCAGCTCCAGGCAGTCTTGGAGGAAACAGATTATCAAGACCCATTTCAAACTGGCTTTGGGGCTGGCTATGGGGTTGAGTCTGATGGATGATCTCCAATTGGGTAGTGACAGTAGTGTGACTCTGTTGATCTTTTTGGATCTCTCAGCAGCTTTCAATACGACCGACCATGGTATCTTTCTGGGTCGACTGAGGGAGTTGGGATTGAGTGGCACTGTTTTACAGTGGAACTGTTTCTACCTCTCTGGCAGATTCCAGATAGTGTTGATTGGAGACTATTGCTCTACAAAGTAGGAGTTAATGTACCAAGTTTCACAAGGCTCCATAGTGTCTCCAATACTTTTTAACATCTAAATGAAACTGCTGGGAGAAACTATCAGGAGATTTGGTGCAGGGTGTTATCAATAGGCTGATGATGATAAAAATCTATTTCTTTATATCAACTTTATCAGGTAATGGCATAACTTTCCTAAATACCTGCCTGGAGGCAGTAATGGGCTGGATGAGGGATAACAAACTGAAAATGAATCCAAATAAGACAGAGGTACTGACTGTGGGGGGTCAGAACTCGAGAGATGGTTTAGATCTGCCTGTTCTGGATGGGTTTACACTCCCCCAGAAACAACAAGTACGAAGCTTGGGAGTGCTCCTGGATCAAAAACTCTCTGATTGCTCAGGTTGAGGCAACGACCAGGGGTGCTTTTTATCAGCTTTAACTGCCATTTCTGGAAGGAAAAGACCGTAAACAGTGGTACATATGCTGGTAACCTCCAAGCCTGACCACTGCAATGCACTCTACATGGGGCTGCCTTTGTATGTAGTCTGGAAACTATAGTTAGTGCAGATTGCAGCCACCAGAATGGCCTCCAGGATAATCCAAAAAGATCATATAACACCAATTTTAAAAGAATTGCACTGGCTGCTGATATGTTTCTGAGTGAAATATAAGTGCTGGTTATTACCTAAAAATCCCTTTGGGTCCAAGGTATTTACAAGAGTATCTCCTTTGTCATGAAACCTGTTGCCTATTAAGATCATCTGGGGAGGTCTAGTTATGGCTACCACTGGCTCATTTGGTGGTTACCTGGGACCAGGTCTTCTCTGGGGCTGCCCCGGGGATCTAGAATGCACCCCCTGTTAAAGTAAGCGTTTCTCCATCTCTGACTGCTTTTAAAAAGATGCGTAAGATGCACTTGTGTTCTCAGGCATTTAATTAATTTTAATTGGTTTTATATCATAATTGTTTTTAACCCTTTTATCCGGTTTTTAAATTTGTTGTATTTCAACTTATGTACACCATCTAGGGATGCAAAAGTCAGGTGGTAGAGAAATATGATCAATCAATAAAAGCAGGTGGAACTGTATTGGCCACTCAAGTCACCTGATCAGCTGCAAGACCACCATCTTCAGAAATGGCACTATAGACCCACAGAAAAAGCAGCCCACCAGCTCCTCCTGCTGGCAAGCTGCAGGAGTGATATAGCCAGCAAACGTATCTGGGTCCTGACACTGGGGGTTTGGGACCCCCAATGCCTTACTGACAGCCAGCAACAAAAATGTGCATTGTCTCCTACGTTTGCCAACATTTGACTGTACTCAGTGGCATTACTACCTATGGATTGTTTCTTCTGACAGCAGAAGGGAGGAGACATTAATCTGCATCTCTGAAATATATACTTTCACATGCAGGCCATCTTGAAATATCAAATGACATTCTGTTCCCCTATACTTAGCGATGACAAAAACACTCTTGTCTATTAGGTGGGAATTATGAATGGGGCACAGCCTTCATTCTTCAAGCTTATTTCCTGATCTAATCTGCAACGTAGCAGACATTTCTATCAGAATGGCAAGAATTCAGCACGCACATTCATTCATCTTTCCCTAAGAGGTAAAAGAGGTGCTCGCTTTCAGGAATACCACATGGAACATGCCATATGTAACAGGCGCCTTCACAAAGAGGTTTCTCAGAGTTCTCGGCTTTCCATCTCAGCAGCTCAGATTAATCTCAAACTTCACCCTTCCAAATAAAAGTAGAGTAATAACACGTTGCATCACAACTAACTGTCACTTCTTCAAAGGACAGATCAAAGTGGAGGATTATCACAGTAGACAGATCTAATATCTAATGTGTCGGGGGAGAAAAGTCCAACCAGTGGTTTGGAAGGTATCAAATGTTAAACAGTACACTGCCAAATACTGCAGTTGCTATGCTTCGTTTGCTATAGTTTTCAAATACACATTTGCAGGAACACTGTTTTCAAAAATCATGAGCTTATCCTATAAGCGTCCAATGCCAATGGGTATCTTAATAAAGCTAAAACGCCAACAAGGGGAAAACTAAATAGTTCTGGAGCTGCAAGTAGTAAAATATGAAGCAAGTTGCTCTAACCTCCCTAGAACTTTTACTTTAATTTTTTGTTTTGCAAGGAAGTATTTTTTTTAGTATCACTTTTTATCCTGCATAAGAACATAAGGACAGCCCTGCTGGATCAGGCCCAAGGATGATCCCAGATGCCTCTCAGAAGCCCACAGGCAAGAGCTGAGGGAATGCTCTCTCTTTCTCGTGCTGTCGTTCCCCTGCAACTGGTATTTAGAGGCATCTAGCCCCACCGCAAGTGGGGCAGCGTGGAAATGCTTGACTAACAAGCAGAAAGTTGCCAATTCGAATTCCCGATGGTACTACATTGGGCAGCAGCAATATAGGAAGATGCTGAAAGGCATCATCTCTCGTATGCTTCTACGGCGGACAGAATTATATATGCACAGAAATGGAAGAGTAATGAATTGCCTTCAAAAGAAGACTGGCTGATAAAAATTTTGGAATATGCGGAGATGGCAAAACTTACAGCACTAATAAGAGACCAAAGCTTGGAATGTTTTAAAGAAGACTGGAAACCATTCTTGTTGTATCTAAAGAATTACTTTCCTACTATGGACTTTACAGCAGGGTTTGAAATTTAGCAAAAAACTGCAGGTTGGGTAGATTAGCTATGTTTGTAAGGGTTTGAATTTATGTTTTGAATTATTATTATAGCAAGGGTAAATTTTATAGCTGATGATTCACGAAGAGATGTGTGTGGGAAGTTCACCTTTTTGTGTGTATTTGCAATGAATGACAATATTACCACTGTTAAAATTAATAAAAATTGAATTTGGGAAAAAAGAAAGAAAGGCATCATCTCAATGGTAAACCCCTCCTCTATTCTACCAAAGAAAAGCACTCTGTGGGTGCCAGGAGTCGAAATCGACTCGACAGCACACTTTATCTAGCCCCTGAGACTGGAAGTGGCCTGTAACCCCCAGACTAGTAGCCATTTCTGCCTTTCGGTCAGAAAGGCCTCCCTGTATATTCAGCCAGAAAAAATTATTAAATGCCATTTGTTTTATGTTTGATTTTGAATTATTGCTTCAAGCTACCTTGAGCTTTCATGTGATTGGAAAAACAGGATATATTGTTTCACACACACACACACACACACACACACACACACACACCAAGATAAGATTCAGCATACCATTAAAAAGGAATTTTTTGTTACTATTATTAAACATACATCTACATATAATTCTCTAAGATGTACCCGTCACTAATCCATGAATGGCAGTTCTCGTGAGAGTTTGCAAGTGAGCTTCCGGGAGGGGGAGGGGAAAGTGGCGGCGGACAGAGAAAATGGCGGCAGAGCCGAGAGAGAGAGGGGAGGAGAGGGGAGAACTAGAGGCGCAAAGCTCTGCACCTGGGCCAGCTGGTCTCCATTATTTAGCATACAAAATACAATATAACATGAGAACAACAACAATAATGCATCGATTTACCCTCACCCTCCCAACTATTAACTTATTCGCTCAAATCACACATCCAGCTTAGGCCCACATCCAAAACACAAATAAATAACCCTATCAATGCCCGCCCCCTCCGAATAAAGTATAATTATAAAAAAAGAGAAAAAGGAAATGAGAGAAATATGAGCTGTAATTACAGTGCCAGAATGCATCAGTCTCCACGAGACAGCAATTACGCTGTATACTAATTATGCCACATTTGCTGGAATACAGCAACACTTCCTCTCATAAAATACATATTTTTTTTCATGTGCCGCCAAGATTAGCAACTCAGTTATCCACTGCTCCAGTTCATGAGATGCTTTTGTTTTCCAGTTTTGAAGTATTTGATGCTTTTCCAGTATCAAAGCCCCAAGATGTCATGTGTTTACATACACTGACAATTTCCATTCATCTGGAAATATCTCTAGAATTAGAATTTCTAATGTAAATACAAAGTTAATATTCATGATCATGCCTATCATCTCCAGTACATCCTTCCAGAAGAACCACAGAAATCTACATTCCCCAAATGGGTGAAATACTCCAGTTCCTTGTACATCTCCAGCAATTATCACCATTTAATTATCCAAATGGGAAGAAGCAAACTAGAATCCAACTGTCACCACAACACCAGGTAGACTCCCTCTCCTCACACCAAAGAGGGCATTAACAGAAAATAAGGACTGCCTCTGGAAAAACTGGGATGCTTGGAGCATAGGCTATACTTTAAAAATGATGCACCACAGTCACATTTTTAAAGTAAACTTAAATAAGTTCACTAAATAATGGAGAAGAGAGCTGGTCTTGTGGTAGCAAAAAAGGACTTGTCCCTTTAGCTAAGCAGGGTCTGCCCTTGTTGCATATGAATGGGAGACTAGAAGTGTGAGTACTACAAGATATTCCGCTTAGGAGATGATGGAGCCGCTCTGGGAAGAGCAGAAGGTTCCAAGTTCCCTCCCTGGCAGCATCTCCAAGATAGGGCTGAGAGAGACTCCTGCCTGCAACACTGGAGAAGCTGCTGCCAGTCAGTGAAGACAATACTGAGCTAGATAGACCAATGGTCTGACTCAGTATATGGCAGCTTCCTATGTTCCTATGAACCCTCAATATTTCGGTATTTTCTTATGTACCAGAAGCAGAGTGGCCTGAAGTGTGCTGCATGGGCATGTGTGCCTGCTTCCTGCTCATCACAGCCGCTCCTCTTCCTCCCTGCATCCCTCTTTCCCTCGTCACTCCTTTCCTGCCTGCCCACTGGCACCACTGCTCCTCCTTGTCCCTGCCTCCTCTGCCTCCTCCTCTTGTATGTAAATAACCCCTAACCCCTGCTAACTGGGCAAGAGAGTTAACGTGGTGATTCTCTTTATTTAGCAGGGGGAGAGTAACTGGCCCTCTCCACCCCCAGCACAGCGTCCCTCCAGGGACTGTTGCTGGTGTCTATCTTGTGCTTCTTTTTAGATTGTGAGCCCTTTGGGGACAGGGAGCCATCTTATCTATTCCTCCCTCCCTCCCTGTAAACCGCTTTGGAACCTTTTGTTGAAAAGCGGTATATAAATATTTGTAGTAGTAAATATTCATAGGGGTAGTCTTGGGTGAGCCTTGTTGTAACCTTGGTTGCAACTCCCTTGTTATGAGCAGAGATCATTATGTGTTTAGTATGGAGATCATGAGGCCCCCTCATCTGCTGTGTTTGAGAGACATTTGAAGACTTACCTTTTTCAAAAAGATCTCATCTCAGAGATAAGGTTTTATTGTGCTGGCAACCTCTGATCTGCCCTGTACACACCTGACCCCATCCATACCTCACCAGTATCTTTATATATAAACCTGCTGGTGTGATGGAATTATTATTATTTTTATTTGTGTTTTAAAGCCACAGGAACAAAATTTACTCCCAGTACTACTGCAATTTTTTTACATCCTTAAAACTTACTGTAAATGATAAATATAACAAAATGCCTCTAAACATATAAATATTCATCCTGGGGAAAAAGTGGACTTTTTGCTTTTATCATGATAGGACTCAAGTTCTTTTGACAGAGTGGTTGCTATTTCCAAAGTTTGCAATACTGAACTTTGCCTTTGCTATTTTAAGAGTGCATAATTTTATTAACAATCACCTATTGCTTTTCAAATACAGTGTTAGACAAATACTACTTCAGGAAGCCACAATATGAGGATATCAATGCTGGATAGGAATCTGAACAAGAAAGTGCTTCTACATAAGAATTGTGTAGAGAGAGTGAAAAATGCCCTAAACAAATAAAGAGTTAATTAATATTTGCTTTTGTTCTATAAATGCCACTCATGAGAAAAGTTTTTCCGCTTATTTTGATGAATAATGTACTTAAATGGGAATTTATGTAAACCTTATAATGCATTTATAATTATCCTAATGCATTTGAAATTGACATGTCCAATTTTCCATCTCAAGTTAGGTTTACATGCAGATTATACTGGGCATATTATAAAGCGTTTTTAACAACAGATTGATAATTTAATCAGGAACATGTGCCAGCGGCCTTCAGTGGGCTGTGGTGCTGTCATAAGCAAGCACATTTTCACCTCTGCATGAAACCTGAATTTGTTCTGATCTACTCATAAACCAGCTAGAGCAGTTACCTCTGCTGAGGACCCTCAAGTATGAATGAACCTTAAACATGCAGCATATACATATGCTTCTTAAAACCTATACTTGATTTTTGTTGCAGGGGAAATCTTATGTGCCTTCAGCCCACTAAACAAGTTACTTAGCATTTTGGGAATTTCAGCAAATTCCTATTTAGATCCCATAACACACTCTAAGTGGGAGACTGAAATCCAAGTACTCAGAAACATCAGTTGGTTCAGAGTGCAGCAGTCTGACGATTGACTTATGTCAGCGAATTTTAAATTATTTTTTTAAAATAGTATTATATTATGTGTTAACTGCGCTTTGCTTCTGGGCACAATTCAATCCCCTGGTTTTAAACTATGAAGCCTTAAATCAGGACTTCTCAAACTCTGTTGTTGGACTACAACTCCCATCAGCTCCAGCCAATATGGTTGGGGACCCAAGTTTGAGAAGCCCTGCCTTAAATGGTTTGAGTCTAGGATAGATTAGGAACAGAAGTAAAAGTAGAGGTGTGCCATCGGTCGGTGTTGACTTCTGGAGACCACAGAGCCCTGTAGTTGACTTTGGTAGAATACAGGAGGGGTTTACCACTGCCATCTCCCGTGCAGTATGAGATGGTGCCTTTCAGCATCTTCCTAGATCACTGCTGCCCTGTATAGGTAGTAAGGCCATTGGTCCATCTAGAGCAGCGCTGTCTACACTGACTGGCAGCAGCGCTGTGGGACCTCAGGCAGAGATCTTTCCCAATGTATCCGGAGATGATGATGTATTAAAAATCTTTATATACTGCTTTTCAACAAAAATGTTCTCAAAGCAGTTTACATAGCCAAAAGTAGGAGGAAATGGTTCCCTGTCCCAAAAGAGTCTTAAAAATAAAACAAAAAACCACACAGAGACACACAGACAGACACACACAGAGCGATACCAGCAATAGCCACTGGAGAGGCACCGTATGGATGGAATATGGACAGTTGCTCTCTTCCTGGGACTTTCTAGATGCAAAGCATGAGCTCTACCACTGGGCTATGGCCCCTTCCAAGGGTTTGCCTTCTCCCCTACGAAACCTTTGGGAGATCAGATTACTAGGACAGAGCCTGTTTTGATGTCCTACACCTTCAGAGAAGAGACATTGGAGGACAAGGGGTAGGTCCTTTTCCCCCACGGCCCCCACTCCGTAGAACTGGCTTCCTGGCCAGGCTCCTCAGGCTTCATGTCTTTTAGCAAAACTGCAGCCCTCCAGCTGATTTTGGACTACAGCTCCCATCATCCCCAGGTCCAATGACCAATGGTCAGGGGTGGTGGGGATTGTAGTCCTACATCTTCAGTGGGGGCCAAAGTTGTGCCGCCCTGTCTTTTAGGAACATGGCAAACATATTTTGAGTTCAGAAGGTTAGGGTGAATGCACATGAGAGGCCAACATCAAGACTGCCAGCTCCGTACTTCTTCTGTCTCTGTGAATTCAAAGAACATTAGTAGGTTGGAGGAGAAGCCTGCTGCCCAGCCCCACCGGTATTAATTGACTGACTAGGGCATACTGGAGCTGTATTTTGTTTATTACAATCCACAGACCCGAATTTAAATGTACAAAGATAATCAAACCATTTGCATACAACAGACAAGCTGAAACAGAAACCAGCAGAACAGTAAATAAATAACAAAAATAAATAAAAACCAATGATACAAAAACAAGGAAGCGTCCACTTATCAGATGCCTCCTCTTCTTCTCTGCTACTGACAAAAAGGTTGCCACAGCAAGAGTAACTCTGGGGAACTGGTCTGCTAAGAAATAACTCATGTAAATGTTGGCTGACTTAGTTGGGAAGATAGCCAACATAGGAACAATGATTTGTTTATGAATTTCAGAAAAGAAAGTCTGAAATCCCAAAGAAAAGAACACAGCCCATGGTTTCCATCGCTAGATTACTGCATGGATATGTTCTAAGAGAAATCAGGATACTGACATATCCCCTATACTGACATATCCCCTATAAGAGCTGCAAAGGCAAAACATTATGTCTAGCTGAAGCACATGCAAATTCTGTAAATAAGCAGCTCAAAAGAGAGGGGGGGAAATCATATCTGAAATTCCTAAAGAAAGTGGCAAGCAAGTACTTAAAAGTGTGAGCCAGAAGGTTTTGAATAGCAAAATCCCCCATTCTCTTTTTACTAAATCTAGCCCTGGATCAGGCCTAGCACAAAAAAGGAAAGCGAGAACCCCATATGACAGGCTTTATATTATACAGATTTCTACCAGTAACTCAAGTGATTATAACCTGGAGTAAAAGTTAATTGCCCCAAAGCATCCTTAAAAATATGGATCCAAACCCAAAGTTCTAGGGTTGCCAGCCAGGCTTTCATATTTAAAGGACATTGGCCAGTTTCCAAAAAGCAAACAAGCAAAAAAAAATTTCTTTACTACACATCTATAACGATTAATAAATTAATAAATGATTAATAAACCCACTGCAGCAGGAGTTCTCAAACATGGATCCCCAGTAGGGATGTGCGAATTGATTCAGGCACAAATTGGTTTGTACCCAAATCTAGCTGGTTTGGGCGATTTGGAAACAGAACAAATTGCCCCTATGGTCCACTGGCTAGATTCAGGTCCAAATCGAATCGTGCCTGATTCAGTTTGAATTGATTCAAGATTTGGATTTCTCATGTGAATTTCCAAAAGCTAAGTTCTAGCCCTTGTAGAAGTGGAGTTATGGAGCAAAATGTGTGGTCACTATTTTTCAAGTGTTTGGATTCTTTGGTGTATAATACCTTTCCTCAATGAATCCCTATGAGGATTCATTACACATCTTCATTTCTTTTATTCGTTTTGACTGTCTTTTTGACAGTGCCAGCTGTCAACTGCCATGTGCCAGCTACACCCCACTTCCACATATAAGGCAGTGGGGTACTACTCAGTTTATGTTCTAGGAATTTTTTCGAGTGTTTAGACTCTGGTGTCTAATAACCTTTCCTCATAATGAATCCCTATGAGGATTCATTACACACCAGAGAGTCTAAACACCTCAAAAATTCCTAAAATAAAACTGAGTACCCAGTGTCTTGCAGGTTGGGGGTAGTTGACACAAGGGATGCTAGTAATTCCCCGCCCACCTCCCAGTAGTGGTGTCAAAATGAACAGAAGAAATGAAGGTGTGTAATGAAGACACCAATGAACCTAAACACTTCAAAAAATACTAAAAAATGAAACGAGCACTCCAGTGTGTGTGCGCGCATGTAGGGGGGTGTAGTTGACACATGGCACTTGGCACTGTCCAATGACAGTCAAAATGAGCAAAAGAAATGAAGGTGATTTCATTTCTAGGGATTCATTATGAGGAAAGGTTATTAGACACCAAAGAATCTAAACACTTCAATATTCCTAAAAAATAAACTGAGTACGCCACTGCCTTGCCTGTGGTGGTGGGCTGTAGTTGGCACATGGCATTTGACAGTTGGTAATGTCCAATGACAGTCAAAATGAACAGAAAAAATTAAGGTATGCAAAGAATCCTCTTTTTGTTGTTGTTACTATTCAGGAGTGCTGCTGGACTGCTGGGGAACCATGAAACATGGTAGGCCACTCCCCACCACACACACTTAAAGGGCAATTGTACCCTTTTTTTGGCCATTTTATCGACCTCTGGGAGCCTCACCCCCACATTTACATTGGCCCAATGCCTCAGTATTCACTGTTTCCGTATTGGCAGTAGCAGCAGAAAACGAAACCCCTGTGAATACGGAGTTTCTCCTGTATCTGCTGAATTGACCTTCTACTCACAGTGTTATTCCAACCTAGAGAGTGTTCATGTGTCTTCATGGCTGATGGATTTAAAAGCAAGACATATCACTAAGCCTTTATTGAAATCAATTATTTTAATCAACCTATAACTAGACTGTACTTTTTGTTGGGGGGGGGGCCCAAAACATTCTCACGTTGTCCACTAGAACTTGGATTTACAACTAAATAGAACCTCCACACTACATGGAGCTGAGCTTTGTACTGCCAATGAGCATAATTATTGTACTATATACTTGCAGATTTTTTATAAATTGTAAGATGTGTGTGCAATCCAGCATATTTCTGGTCCCTTTAAAGCAGAATGATGAGCACTGAAATACATTCCTCTTAGGGGATGGAGCCGCTCTGCAAAGAGCAGAAGGTTCCAAGTTCCCTCCCTAGCATCTCCCAGTTGGACTGAGACTCCTGCCTGCAGTCTTGGAGACGCTGCTGCCAGTCTGTGTAGACAATACTGAGCTAGATGGACCAATGGTCTGACTCAGTATATGGCAGCTTCATATGTTCCTATGAGGCCAGATAGATTAAGAGATGCCATACTCCATAAAATGGAGCATGGTATGAATATGAAAGGATAATGGGGAGCAACAACACCATGAAAGGTTGTATACTCTATGAAGGTAGGTGGCATCAAGCAATATCACATTTGATATCAATGAAGAGGATATAGTCCAAGCCACCAACCCCAGACACTGAGCCTGGTCATCACCTTGTCCTCTCTCCAGGCCATGTCAAAGTGTGCTGTCAAGTCAATTTCGACTCCTGGTGCCCACAGAGCCCTGTGGTTTTCTTTGGTAGAATACCGGAGGAGTTTACCATTGCCTCCTCCCACACACTATGAGAGGATGCCTTTCAGCATCTTCCTATATTGCTGCTGCCCAATATAATACCAGTGGGGATTTGAACTGGCAACCTTCTGCTTGTTAGTCAAGCATTTCCCTGCTGTACCACTTAAGGTCCTTTTACTACAGCCATAACCTTTGTAAATACCCTTGGGGCGGTGGAGATCTCAAAGGATAGGACTTTGTATTGGTAAACTTGAGGGCCAACAATAAAACAAAGAAATTTCCTGTGTGTTGGACGTGTTTGGATATGAAAGCAAGCATCCTTCAGGTCGATGGTGACAAACCATCTGTCCCCTATCAGGAGTTGAATTATGGATGCAATTGAAATAATGCAGAATTTGGTCATCAGTATATACTTGTTGAGAGTTCTTAGGTCCAGGATAGGTCAGATTCCCCTGTCTTTCTTTGGCACTTGGAAGTATCTGAAATGGAACCCGTCCATGTGGTGAATTGATGGAATGGGTTCTATTTCATCTTTTCCCAGAAGCGATACGACCTCCTCCAAAAGGACAGGGGTCAGAGAGGTGGACTTTATTCCCATGAACTGGGGAAGAGTATGGAATTGTATGCCATACCCCAACTGGACTACGGAGAGAACTCATCAGTCTGTCGTTATTAATTTCCAATTTGCCAGATGATTCGCTATCTTGGGGACCTGGGAAGGATGATCCAAGGCATCAACGGTTTGGTTTTGTGTTCATGCCCTGTTTAGGTCATTAAACGTTGGGTATTCCTTTTGACTGGAATGGTCTTGAGGGAGCTTTAGAAGATTTCTTTAAGATTTGTTTATACTGTGGCCTATATTTCCCATAGGAAGTGCCCTGAATATAGGTTGGTTTTGGTTTGGATTGGTATCTGGTCTGGTTGGTCAACACAGCGAATTTTGATTTTTTTTTAGTTTTCCTAAAGCCTTGTCCGTCACACTGCTGAAGACCTTCAACCTCAAAAGGGGAGGTCCTCTATTTCCCCCCTGGTTACGCACTGTAGTGGCACAATGCAACAGCACCTGCCATATTCTTTGACTTACAATCCATCAGGTGGCGGACCATGCTAATCCGCTCTCTAGTTATGTCAGCGGATCTTACCTGAAGTTCTTTAGCATTGGCTACCATGTCTTCTGGTTTTGCTTCAGCAAGTTCCTCCCACAGGGAGTGCTGATAGCATGACATGCATGCCATGTATTTGGCAATGTGCATAGCAAGAGTTCTGGTCGAGTAAAAACATCTCCTCAGGGAGTCTAATTTATGCACCTCCTTGTCAGCAGGGGCTGCATGTTTCCTGCCTGAGAGAGAGGAGGAATAGTTAACCAGTAGAGAGTTGGGTTGTAGGTGCTTGAATAGCAATAGCACTTACATTTATATACCGCTCTATAGCCGGAGCTCTCTAAGCGGTTTACAATGATTTAGCATATTGCCCCCAACATTCTGGGTACTCATTTTACCGACCTCGGAAGGATGGAAGGCTGAGTCAACCTTGAGCCCCTGGTCAGGATCGAACTTGTAACCTTCTGGTTACAGGGTGGCAGTTTTACCACTGTGCCACCAGGGGCTCTGTGAATAGACATTCACAGCCATCTTCCAGGTCTTTATACATATTTTCCAAGCATCTGGAAGTGGGCGCTGCAGTAGATGGTTCTTCAAAGCCTCTTCACCTGAAGATGGGTTCCATTGGGGTAGCACTGTCAGGCACAGCTGCTGGATTCTGTGGACTAGTAGGGGTAGACTCAATAGGTTGTGTCAAAGGAAGTGATGGAGCAACCGGTGGTATTGGAACTGATGTGGTAATTGGTTTAGGTGGCGAAATCCGGTCAGTCTGGGTTGCCATTGCTGACTGGCTAGTACGTATGGAAGTTGATCCTGAAGTAACACAGCTCGTGGACAGTGTAAGTCTTGTGGATGCAAAAAGATACCTTCATCCCCTGAGGGCTCAGTGAAGCGCATAATATGTAGTGGTTGAATGTAGTGGTCAGGCTGTGGCAGAAGAAGATAAAAGTAATCCCGGTGGTAATTGGCACCCTAGGTGCAATTCCAAAACAACTTGAAGAGCACCTCAACACCATAGGGGCCACAGAAATCACCATCGGCCAATTACAGAAAGCAACTTTACTGGGAACAGCCTATATTCTGCGACGATATCTATAATAATAACAGCAACAACATTGATAATAAAATTCAGCCATCCCAGGTCCTTGGGAAGGACTCGATGTCTGGATAAAACAAACCAGTCAATAACACCTGTCTGACTGTGTAAACAACAATAATAAATATATAAAAGTCAACACTAATAACAGAATGACACTGAGTATAAAGGTAGCAAGACAGCAAAATTGTGTAATTAAATCTCATACCATATTGTATTCTATACTATATATGGCAGCAATATATCCAGTGAGTAGAGGGAACATACATATAGGCTTTAGAATATTTCGTTCTTAATGAGCTCTAAATGAATTTTGCTAGCTAAATGGCAGAACTTAGTCACATTATAGCATCTAGAGTCATTCTGATCTGCTAAGAGGAAATTTAGGAAATTCTTATCTGGATGACTTCATGGAGGAGAGGTCTATCAATGGCTACTAGTCGGAGGGCTGTGGGCCACCTCCAGCCTCAAAGGCAGGATGCCTCTGAGTACCAGTTTCAGGGGAGTAATGGCAGGTGAGAGGGCACGCCCTCAACTCCTGTCTGTGGCTTCCAGAGGCATCTGGTGGGCCACTGTGCGAAACAGGATGCTGGACTAGATGGGCCTTGGGCCTGATCCAGCAGGGCTGTTCTTATGTTCTAGGTAAAAGGAATCAGTACAGCCTGGATATGAGCTAATATCTGAAGAGATGAGCTTATGCCGAATATCAGGATAATAGTGACAGTACAAGAGTACATGAGCCTTCTTCAAGCTTACCGTGGTGGCCATAACAACTCACACAGCTGGTGCAAGTACTGATATCGAGCTCATCGATGTGGGGAAGTTTGTCATTGCCTGTGGTACCGAAGTTTATGATACCAAAATTGAAAATTGTACCCATTACCCAACAACAGCAAGGCTCTTCAGAGATACTGACCCTTGACCCTTTAACAAGAAGCTGTTCACTGACTGTGACTACAGAGGTCCCACCATGTAAAATTTTACTGCTGCCATCTAAAGCCAGCATTGCAATGACTCAGGGTGTGTATTCATGCTCACCATGATGACCAAGTATCATTGACCTCAGTGACGCAGATGACGTGATAGAGGTACCCAAGACTTCTTCCCTTTTGCCATTAAAAAAACTTATGGAAGAAGAAAGGTATAACCTGATCTAATGGGAAACCCAAAAGCCATGGAGTGTACACACGTACAGCCCTATGTACCCCACACCCTCCCAATGGCATCACCAAGGAGGAGGTGATTGTACCTACCATCATCTTTAAATTATCACTGTTCAATGGAGTGGCAATTTCAATACAATAAGTAATCTGAATATCCAGACACACAAGGGTCTGAATGGCCTTAGAAGAAAGGGTGATGGGTCCAGCAACCCCCCTTGTGAATTCACTGCAGTCTAAATATATTTTCAACACAGTTTTAGAATACAAGTCTGTCCTACTGTTCAAACTCAACAGTTAATGCAGAAAGGCAATGTAAAAAAGGGCTCCTATTTATCAGTATAAATATATTAAAACTCAAAACATGCTCCCAAAAATTCTGAGCTATAATAATAAGGTTGTGTTTTTATGCTCTTATATGTAATTATAATACATTTTATGTATTTCTAGTCAGCTTCCAACCAGCAAACAGAGCAAGGAACCCAAAACTTACTGAACCCCTTAAGAATTAAAACACCCAACCTTTTCCCAGTAGAAAACCTATAGCATAGATTGTTACAATGTGAAGGCTACATTCCTGCATAATTTCTGACCAAGTGACTCTGACGCATGGCAGATTTTTGCCAATAGGGTTTTCTCTTGATCAAGGCAAAACCAACATTTTTCTCTAACAGCTCAAGAAATACTATGAAAATCTTGGGTAGAAATTGCTAGGCAATGAAGCTTCTTTCTCTACAGGCAGCTATTATGTGCAGCCAGCTTAAAACAAAATGTGTCAGAGATCAAGTGTATGTTATCCCAAGTGTCAAGTGCAGGAGGTGAAAGGTGAAATTTCATTAGGTCAGAGGTGGTATAAATAAAATCTTATACGTCAAAGAAGAAGGGTCATTTAATACGAAGACATCATGGATGACAAGCAATAACTTTAAGTAGGACGAGTGTGTTCACCTATAGATACCTTTATTGATTAAAAATAAAATGGAGCCCAATGACAAATACAACCAAGCTCACGCTCACCCACATTTATTTACCTTCTGTGTTTTGAAATTTTACCCAAAGTACACTAGCCACAAAGGTTTTGCTTTAAGCTCAAGATCAGTACTATGTCTGCTGAAACAGTAATGAAATGACATTATCCACAGAGGCTAACTGAGCAAACAGGAACCTTTTAAAGTGGCGACTCCCTCTCGTCTAGCAGGGGGAGAACAAAAGCTACCCATTCCCAGCACAGAATCCCTCCAGCAGTTGTTGCTGGTGTCTCCCTGATGCTTATGTTAAGATTGTCAGCATCTTATTTTATTTACCTACATAAACCACTTGGAGAACTTTGGTTGACAAGCGGTATGTAAACATTCTTAATAGTAGCAGCAGCAACAGCATGTTATAAAAGATCCAGAGATCTCATTCAAATCAAAACAACTCTTACTCTATAGCTGGTGTCTTGCTCGGTCTCCTGGAAGCGCAATGTACCATTGATAATGGTTTGGGAAGCAAGTTCCATCACATGCCCATCCTTTAGGAACGTAAGTGGAGCTGGATCAAGCCAAAAGGTCCATCTTATCCAGCATTTTGTTTCCCACAGTGGCCAACCAGACACTTCTGGGAAGGCCACAATCAGGACACTCTCTGTTGCTGCTCCATGCTATTTGGCATTGGTGCATACTAAACATGGGGCCATCATTTAGCCATCAAGGCTAACAGCCATTCATAGATCTCGTCTCCATGAATTTGTCTCATCTCCTTAGGTGGCTTTAAAAATCAGTGGCTATCACCACTCACTGTGGCAGCAAACTCCATAAATTAATTATAGGAATGTAGGAAGCTGCCTTCTACCAAGTCAGACCCTTGGCACATCTCTCTCAGTATTGTCTACACAGACTGGCAGCGGCGTTTGAAACGCTGCAGGCAGAAGTCTCTCTCAATCCATGTGTTGTGTGAAGAGAGCTGGTCTTGTGGTAGCAAGCATGACTTGTCCCCTTAAGCTAAGCAGGATCTGCCCTGGTTGCATATGAAAGGGAGACTACTAATGTGAGCGCTGTAAGATATTCCCCTTAGGGGATGGAGCTGCTCTGGGAAGAGCATCTAGGCTCCAAGTTCCCTCCCTGGCTTCTCCAAGATAGAGCTGAGGGAGATTCCTGCCTGCAACCTTGGAGAAGCCACTGCCAGTCTGTATAGACAATACTGAGCGAGATGGACCTATGGTCTGACTCAGTATATGGCAGCTTCCTATGTTCCTAAGAGCTACTGGCTTCTGTCTGCCCTGAATTCACTGCTAATCGGTTTACTTGAATGACCACAATTTCTAGCATTATAGAAGAATAAATTCTACATATGTATCCATCTTTTAATGTGGGATTTCCATGTATTTTATTTAGTGGTTATGTTTAGCCTCACAACAACCCTGTGAGGAAGGTTAGGCTGAGACACAAGCGACTGGCCCAGAGTCACCCAAGGTGACCCAAGGTTCATGGTTGACTGGGGATTTGAACTTGGGTCTCCCCCGTCTTAATCCAACAGTCTAACAACTACACTACTAGAAGGAATATTTATATACTGGTTTTCAACAAAAGTTCTCAAAGCAGTTTACACAGATTGTGAGAGAATGAGAAAGAGAGGGGGTGGGATTGCTCCCTGCCCCCAGAGGGCTCACAGTCTAAAAAGAAAAATAAGGCAGAGACCAACAACAGCCACTGGAGGGATGCTGTGCTGGGGCTGGAGAGGACCAGTTGCTCTCCTTGTGCTAAACCGAAGAGATTCACCACTTTAAAAAGTTGCCTCTTTGCCCAGTTAGC
This sequence comes from Hemicordylus capensis, assembly GCF_027244095.1. Taxonomy (NCBI): domain Eukaryota; kingdom Metazoa; phylum Chordata; class Lepidosauria; order Squamata; family Cordylidae; genus Hemicordylus; species Hemicordylus capensis. Next base: position 21,237,777 of record NC_069666.1, read on the forward strand.
AGTGTTAACATTAGGAACATAGGAAGATGCCATATACCGAGTCAGTCCATTGGTCCATCTAGCTGCCATATACTAGGGAAGCTGCCACATACTGAGTCAGACCACTGGTCCATCTAGCTTAGGATTGTCTACCCAGACTGGCAGCGGCTTCTCCAAGGTTGCAGGCAGGAGTCTCTCTCAGCCCCATCTTGGAGATGCTGCCAGGGAGGGAACTTGTTAACTTTGCTCAGTTAACACCTCACACTCATTCCCATATAGACCCTTCAGCCTCCCTACCCTACATATAATACTGCATTGCCATTCTCCAAAATATTCATTTAAAATATTTATAACCCTTCCCACCACAGCAATGCTGCTTGGGGCAGCTCACCAAATTTTATACTACAATATAAAAACTACTAAATCCAGGGCCTAGTTAAAACCAAATCCAAGAGTTTAAGGAGTCACCAGACAGAGGCTGTAGCCCAAACATTTAAAAGCCTCTCTGAAAAGACAGGTCTTCAAAGTTTTTTTTAAAAAAACAAACCAAGAGAGGGGGCACGTCAAAGCTCCTTGGGGTGGAGGGGGGAAGATATTCCAAACCGGGGGGCCAGAACCAAACATCCATCATCAATAAGTACTTTTTACCTAAAATGATTATTTTTCACCAATGGTTTTGAGGGTGTGTTCACATTTCTTTTGCCAAACATTATGATTTAGACAGCAGTGCACGTTAAAACTGGAGGGCAGGGGAAGTGGAGGGAGACACTCTCTTGGTACCTACCACTTCTTCATCGGAAAGCTCCCTTCCTTGGATGCTGCTGTTTTCTCGCACGGCTTGCTGGTGCTTTTTCCCTTTAATATGGCTAAAGAGATACACCTCTGAGGAAATCTGAAAAAGGGATCACGAGTGTCACGTTTCCTTTTGAATGCAAGTACCAGGCAGCTACTAACACGCTGTGTGCTACTTGTTACAAGCCAAGACCAAAAAAACCAACCCTAAAACTAGGACTTGTATCACCTACTATAATGAACAAAGGAAATTAATTTAAGCGATCTCGTATAAGAGAGAACATTATGCAATAACAATGCAGCCATGCTTAGTACCCTGCATCATATTTAAATATATCACATCACAGGGGTTCCAGATATTTCATGCACATTATCGCCTTCCCAAATAACAGTCCTGTTGACCAACATTATTATAGGTGGCCCTCCAAATTTGCGGATTCAATAACTGCGGTTTTGCTTATTCACGGGCCACCTGTCTGTATACCAATGTAGTTCTTAATGTAGTTTCACCTATTTGCAGTTGTCAAGCCTCCATGATGGCCAAAATTGCCCAGACACTCTTGGCCTCTTTCAGCTTCCCTGTGCGCCAGCTGGGAAGCAGGGAGAGTGGCCATTCAAACTTTAAACCTTCCCGTATATCCACTGATGGGCAGGGGAGATTTAAAATTTAAACAGCCACTCTCCCCACTTCTCAGCTGGTATGCACGGAAGCTGAAAGAGGAACACCAGGGTCTGGGACACTCTTTAAGTGTCCCAACCACCAGTGCAGCCTGAGTGCAGAACCTAACCCCATTTTGGGGTCAGGTTAAGCACTCCAATATTCACCATTTGAGGAACTTTCTGAGAATGTAACCCCTGAAATATTGCAGGGCTTCCTGTATTCCAACCTTACAGATGGGAGGTGGTCAGCTACTGAGTTCACAGCTGAGGTAAGATCTGAACCAAGAACTCCCCAGCTCACAGCTTAAGAGCTGCACAGTAGGGAGGGCTGGCATTTGTGCTGGATGGCACAACACTTGCATTTTTATCTTCACCACAAAAAGGCAGATCAAGCGTCTTGCTCACGTTTCCATTTGAATGATAAAGCTTACCAAGACATTGCACAAGGAGCATTGCTTCTTTCTCTCGTACGGTGTAAGTTTAGGTGCGTAGTCCGTATTTGCGTGTCTTCCGCTGCTCAGTTCGGCGGCTTTCTCTTTCCTCTGCTCTATTTGTTCCATGTGCCTCCGAATGCTCTCATCATGCTGAGTACAAAGTAGCAAATGATACGAATACGAATATGACGAATATTTATATACTGCTTTTCAAAAAAAGTTCCCATGGACAACTAAGTGCTTGAGTATTTTACTGTAGTAGCCTGCTAGGAATATCTATGGCTCCTAAGTGCAGTGGTCGTGGCCAAAAAACAGGTCCTTCAACACTGGAAAGTAACCATCTCACAGTTTAGTGAACAGTCTTTCTGATCTAACAGCAGAGAAAGAGCAACTTTTAACAGACCATAGAAGCCAGAGGCAGCTGAAGATCTCTCTGTGCCCGAGGTAGGGCTCCCCTTTTGTATGAACATAAGAACAGCCCTGTTGGATCAGGCCCAAGGCCTATCTAGCCCAGCATCCTGTTTCATACAGTGGCCCACCAGATGCCTCTTAGAAGCCCTCAAGCAAGAACCAAGGGCACACACCCCTCTCCTGCTGTTGCTCCCCTGCAACTTTTATTTAGAGGCATCTTGCCTCTGAGGCTGGAAGTATTCTAAGCCACCAGACTAGTAGCCACTGATAGACCTGTCCTCCATGAATTTGACCAAGCTCCTTTTAAAGCCATTCAAGCTAGTGGCCATCACCACATCCCACAGCAGAGAATTCTATCGATTAATTATGCACTATGTGAAAAAGTACTTCTTTTTGTCGATCTTAAATATCCTGGCCTTAAGTTTCATGGGATGACTCCTGGTTCTAGTGAGAGAGGGAGAAAAACTTCACTCTCTCTACTCTATGCATAATTTTATACTCCTCTATCATGTCTCCCCCTGTAGTCACCGCTTTTCAAAATTAAAAAGCCCCAGATGCTGTAGCCTTGCCTCTTAAGGAAGGTGCTCCAGGTCCCTGATTAGCTGGGTTGCCCTTTTCTGCACATTTTCCAATTCTATAATGTCCTTCTTAAGGTATGGTGACCAGAACTGCAAACGTGGATGCACCATAGTTTTGTGTAAGGGCATTATAAGATTGTGTAAGGGCATTATAAGGGCATTATAAGATTATAAGTTTTGTGTAAGGGCATTATAAGATTAGTATTTTTATTTTCAATCCCCTTCCTAATGATCCCTAGCATGGAATTAGCCTTTTTCGAGCTGCTGTACACTGATTTCAACGAGCTGTCCACCACGACCCCAAGATCTGGTCAGTCACTGACAGCTCAGACCTCATCAGTGTATATGTGAAGCTGGATATTTTTGCCCCAATATACATCACTTTATGCTTCCTTACAATGAACTGCATTTGCCATTTTGTCACCCACTCATCCAGTTTGGAGAGATCCTTTTGGAGCTCCTCACAATCTGTAGTGGATTTCACTACCTGAAAGAGTTTTGTGTCATCTGCAAATGTGGCCACTTCCTGCTTACCCCAACTTCTAGATAATTTATGTACAAGTTAAAGAGCACTGATCCCAGTACAGATCCCTGGGGGACCCCACTTCCTACTTCCCTCCATTGTGAAAATTGTCCATTGATTCCTACCCTCGGTTTCCTGTCCTTCTACCAGTTACTAATCCACACATGAACATGTCCCCTTAATCCATGACTGCTAAGTTTACTCAAGACCCTTTTGTGGGGAACTTTGTCAAAAGCTTTTTGGCAGCCCAGGTATACTATGTCAACCAGATCACCTTTATCCACATGCCTTTTGACACTCCAAAAGTTTAGTGAGTAACTCCAAAAGGTTAGTGAGGCAAGACTTGCCCTTGCAGAAGCCATGCTGGTTCTCCTTCAGCAAGGCCCATTCTTCTACCTAGCAGGCTAAATTTGGCTTCCAGGACCTTCCAACTACATTTCCCAACATCAACGGTGCCAACATGCACCATGACAGCTGACTGGTCCCCAGCACTGCCTAACAGCCTACCAAGACTCTGCGTGGCGTCCGCAACCTTGGTACCAGGCAAGCAAGTCACTGTGTGGTCTACATGCAGGTCATGAACTCATCTTTCTGTGCCCCTAACGAGCAAGTCACCCACTACTAGGGGACCCCCAATCTCCTCTGTGTGAGAGATATGAGTGCATCACCCAAGCAAGGGGTCCCTTCTATGGGAGCATTCCCCTCTCCCTCAGACTGATGTCTTCCTTCTCTGAGACCTTCATTCTTCATGACAGCAAAGGAACTGTCAGCCTGGGAGTGGGAAGCCTCCATCACATCCCTGAGGGACTCATCCATATACCTCTCTGCCTTCCTGAGTTTTTCCAGGACAGCCACCTTGGCTTCAAGGAAATGAATTTGTTCGCAGAGAGCTAGGAGCTCTTCGCACTAAGCTCACACCCACGACTTCTGCCCCTCAGACAGATAGTCATACATGCAACTCTCCGAGCAATATAATGGGAAGCACCCTCTCCTAGGCTGCCATTCTACCTTCATAACTGGTTTTATTGGCTGTCTAGAATATATAGAGCTTGTTTACCTGAAAGCTAGGTCTTATTAAAATTAAAGGTTTTAAGCTCTGTCCTCCAAGAAAATTACAAAGTAGGGTGGTACTCACCTTTTCCTCGTGCTGGGTGTCTCCTTAATGAAAAAGGGGAACTGCTTGTGTGCATCTCCACACACTTCCCCACTAAACTCCACACAAAACTCCTTTGATATCTATCAGCAAACTCCTGTTCACAAATCTCCAGGTAGCAAAGCTCCTCTGGTCTGAACCTTGTCTTCTCAAGAGCTGCTTCCAAAATGATCCACCTCAGGAATGTGGCCCTTTCCATAAGTTGTGTGACTCACCTGCAGCTAATCCCCAGCCACTGTCTCTCTAGGCACAAATGAAACTGAAATGCCAATGTCAAAAACAAGCCCCTGGCCAGTCAAATACTAGCCCTAACCAACTTACCCTGTCCTTTCCGCCTTGGTTATATTTGTTTATTTATTTATTTGCTTGCTTGCTTCTTTAGGAAAGTTTTCTGCTGCTCCTGGACTGAGCCTTGTCTTCTCAACAGCTGCTTCCAAACTGTATGCCCCTTCTCCCCACTCTTTATTTTTAAAGGGTGCGGGGAGCAGGAGGTCATCTTGCCACCTCGCTTGTGCCCCAATGATCTGCTACCTGAAACGACTGCACCTCATGTAAGGGCCACCTCTGGGAGAAACTAGGATAGTTCCAAGAAATATGGAAAACAATGTTCTGCAGGCACCATCTTCTGCATCGGGATGTGCATGAACCTGTTCGGTTCGAACACTGGCCGGTTCAAACGTTCGGCGGGGGTGGGGGTCAGACTTTAAGGGTGGGTGAGGGTGCACTTACCCCTCCCCGCCACCAGTGCTCAGTTCCTGTAAAATCTTTTGGCGCGACAACATACTTCCCTGCCACCCCTTCCTCTCTTCGGCCAGAAGTACTGAGCGCGTGTGCGCACATCAGATGGACTCGCACGTGATTGCAATGTGTGTGTGCATGCTTGGTACTTCCGGCTGAAGAGGGGAAGGGGTGGCAGGGAGGAAAAGCGGGGGAGAGGGTTGTGCACCCTCCCCCGCTCTTAAAGTCTGACCACCCCCACCCCACCCCTGTGAACCACCCCTGCCCAGTTCCATGCACATACCTACTTCTGCATGTAGCAAACTGACCTGGATTGCCCTGACATAACTTTGATAAATAAAACATACTGAAGAAAACAGTAGGAATGTCTTAAAAACAACAAACTATTTTCAGGCTTTACCTTCAACTGGATCTTCTTCTGCAGTTCCTCCATGGCCTCCTGTTGAGCTGCCGTCAGAGCAGCCAGCCTCTCTTCTCGATCTCTACAAGAGCAAGAGGGTTCATGTTAACAGTGGAGAAAGAGACAGAGAATATATTCGCACCAGTTCTAAGTTCCTGTCAATGGCATGGGAGGAACTATGCTCATAAAGAAACACGTAGGATGAAGGAGGGCCAAGACACACCTACATGGTTTCTACTCAGGCCACAGCTTTTATTGACAACATTCTAAATAGGGAAGAAACAGGAACTCAAGCATAGTAGAAGCAACATGAATAGGATAAATAAAAGAGGCAGACCACTACAGCTGCAGCTCAGTGGTAGAGCATCTGCTTTGCATGCAGACGGTCCTAGGTTCAAACCCTGGCATCTCTAGGTAAGGTTCAGAACAGCCCTGCTGGATCAGGCCCAAGGTCTATCTACCCCAGCATCCTGTTTCACACAGTGGCCCCCAAGATGCCTCTGGGGAGCCCACAGGCAGGAGGTGAGGGTGTGCCTTCTCTCTTGCAGTTGCTCCCCTGCAACTGGTATTGAGAGGCATCCTGCCTCTGAAACTGGAGGCGGTCTATAGCCACCAGAATAGTAGCCATTGATAGACCATTCCTCCATGAATTTGTCTAAGCCCTGCTTTAAGCCATCCAAGCTGGTGGCCATCACGACATCCCATGGCAGAGAATTCCATAGATTAACTATGTACTGTATGAAAGAGTACTTACTCTTGTTGGTCCTAAATTTCCCAAACTTCAGTTTCATGGGATGACCCCTGGTTCTAGTGTTGTAAGAGAGGGAGAACAATCTCTCTTTGTCCACTCTCTCTGCTCCATGCATAATTTTATACACCTTGATCATGTCTCCCCATAGTCACCTCTTTTCCAAACGAAAGAGCCCCAAATGCTCTGGGCTTGCCTCATAAGGAAGGTTCTCCTTAGGGTTGGGAAAGACTCCTGCCTAAAACCTTGGAGAAACTGCTGCCAGTCAGTGAAGACCAGGGATTCTCAACATTTGGTCCCCTGACGTTATTGGACTTCAGTCCCCATAATCCCCAGCCCCGGTGGCCTTTGGCTGGGGATTCTGGGAGCTTAAGTCCAATAACATCTGGGGACCCAACACTGAGAATCCCTGGTGTAGACAATATTCAGCGAGATGGGCCAATAGCCTGACTCAGTAGAAGGCAGCTTCCTATGCTCCTTAGCCCCTCCCAGCCACAAGAACGAACTGGGTCCTGCGACTAGAACCCATGGGTTGGAATTACAAGGAAGGATGGAGCCCTCAAAGTCAGGGGAGAGATCTCTGAATTTGATCACAGCGGCATGCTGGCAGAGGGGGGTCTTTAGTCTCTCATTGTGCCATTTTACCAATCAGAACTGCCACCCCATCACCAGCTGTTTGCCCTGCAGGGAAAGCAATACAGATGCCTCCCCTCCTCACCCCAGCCCACAAGGGCAAACAGTAGTTGGAGAGGGGGGAAATCTGATATGAAATCTGATATGAAAAACAGCACAGAAAACTGAGCATTGGGGGGCATCATGCACAAGCTGGCTTACGTTTATGCAAGCTCTTTAAAAAAAAAAAGCAGCTTCATAAAAAATATTCCTGGTGGGGGAACGAGAGCAACACTTGGCTTATACACGTACTTATCCATAAAATATCATAATAAGACAGAACGCTTGCTTTTAAAGGGCCATGTGCTTTATGATCAGGCACACTTCTTACTAAGCGAGGCTCAGTTGAGATAATGCTTTATAAGTTAATTTCACAGTAAATGGAATCAGAGTCATTTCTGCTGCATCTGGATGCAAGAGGAGCACATAAACATCCAGCCAGTTTGGAAATCTGATTCTTCGGAGTCATAAGAACATTTTAAACAGCAAGTTTAAAATGTAATGTGTTGGCTGCAAATGAAGCAAAACTGTAGGAAGGCAATCTGAAAGAACAAAACTAATACAAAAAATATGACCACGACAAATATTTATATACCGCTTTTCAACAAATGGTCCCAAAGCGGTTTGAATAGATACAAATAAATAAATAAAATGGCTCCCTGTTCCCAAAGGGTTCACAAAGAAACAAGACAGACACTGGAGGCATGCTGTGCTTGGGATGGATGCGGCCAGTTGCTCTCCCCCTTGCTCAATAAAGAGAATCACCACTTTTAAAAGGTGCCTCTTTGCTCAGTTAGCAGGGGACAGGGGATTGTCAACTGAGATAATCCTTTAAGGAGGGGGGTGGGGAAACCTCATGATCATGGGATTTACTTTTCTCATTACCAGAGTCCAAGGAACAACCAAATAATTGGTCCCCAAAAATGAGAGCTCAGGAGGGAAACTAACTCACACTACCTGCTGCACCTCATACACTGGAGAGACCTATGTTAACACACACACCTGAGCTATGACACAACATTTTTTTCTTCTGGTATCATGAGAACATTATGAGCAAGTCAAGTCTGTTAGTGTGAATTTGCTCCTTTAATCAGGGTGGATTTGATTTAAATCAAACTGATTTAAATCACGATTTAAATCACGATTTAAATCACGATTTAAATCACGATTTAAATCACTAGCAGGGTGGATAAAAATCAAAAAAATCCAATTTAAATAAAAAAAATCAGATTTTTTTGATTTAAATCGGATTTTTTTAATTTAAATTGGATTTTTTTGATTTAAATTGGATTTTTTTAAATTTAAATCGGATTTTTTTTATTTAAATTGGATTTTTTTGATTTTTATCCACCCTGCTAGTGATTTAAATCGTGATTTAAATCAGTTTGATTTAAATCAAATCCACCCTGCCTTTAATTCATTTTAGACAGAACCAGCCTCTTGCAAATCTTATCTTATGTTACACTTCTAGGCTCTTCTCTTCTTCATCTCAAATGGACATGAAACATCTGCACGGAATCTTAAAATTCTCTCACCTTATTTTCATCCTATCTTTCACAAAGAACCATTTTATCCCCTTTGCTCATTGCAAACATTCACACAACCCTCTTGCATTCACACTGCTTTGCAACTACTGTTGAACAGAACAGTGAATAAAACTCAGTGTAGGACATGAAATTAGCACCGTTGTTTTTTATATGACTGGCTAGAGGTGCACATATCAGGCAGTATATATAAATATAAATAAATATACGAATATGATGAATATTTACATACCACTTTTCAACAAAAGTTCCCAAAGTGGTTTACATAGATAGATAGACAGATAGACAGACAGACAGATAGATATAGGCTAGAATAAATTATCAGAGATAAAATATCATGGGAGAAAATAAATTTATGTCCTATTTTCCAGTAAAATACTGTATAATCAAAAGGGACTTACAAAAGGTAAAGCACTTCAAGGACGGGGAATCTCCATATTTCATCAGGATTAAATTACAGTTGATATTTTCCAAAAAACAAGAAGCCAAAAGCTGCTGTCCTTGACCATGATCTTAAGGACTGATCATGGAAGTTGGACTAGAAGACCTTCAAGGTCCCTTCCAACTTTCAGATTCTATGATCTACAGAAGTACTCAACCGAGGAAAGTCTGAGTGAATCAAAAGAGCTACCTGGCCCGCTCCCGAGCTGCGTCTTCCCTGGCTCTCTCTTTTTCCTGCCTCTGCTGCTCGATCCGAGCTTCCTGTTCTTTTCTTTTCATTAGCAGCTCTTCGACCCGAGCTTGGCGCTCCGCTTCCAAAGCTCTTTTACGTTCCTAGAGAAGAAGCATTTCAGGGTTTGGGGTGGCTTTTTTTTAAACTTAAAGTCAAACATTAGCATGAGAAGGAGGTAATGTTAACATTCCCAGCAACTTGCCTCTGGTGTGTGGATACTGCCTAAGCTTGAGTGCTCCCTCGGATCTTGATAGTGATGTGCACAAGACCAGTTTCCCTGGCTTGGGTTGGACGGGTCTGGTTTTGCCCCCATTCAGACCAGGACCCGTTTCGGTTTGGAGCCCTAGAGGAAAGCAGAATCTGGTGAGGATCCCCCTTTAGGGAAAGGGGCAGCAGGAGTGGGGAGCTTCTAAAAGTACTTTAAAAGAGTCATAAATGTAAAGGAAAGTACTCACACAAATGAGCAGTGCGCATGCACACAGGTTTAAAAAAAAATGGCCTCCATGCACATGCAGAGGCCCTAACCAGGCCCAAGCCAGCCCTGGACATGGGGTGGCAGCCAGGAGAGCTGCCTCTGCCAGCCATGGTGAGTACTTTCCTTTACATTTCTGACTCTTTTCAAGTACTTTTAGAAGGCCCCCGCTCATGCTGCCCCTTTTAGCATCCTCACTGGATTCCCCTTTGCCAGGAGGGCTCCAAACCGTCCCAACTGAACCTGAACCGGCCCAGGTTTGGTTCAAGGCAGAGCCACTCGAATTCAAATTTGAGCCAATTAGCACATCCCTAGACCTTGACACCTGTAAAGTCTAAACTACAAACCTACCTTTGGCCAGTTGATCCTTATTTATGGCTTCGGAATGCAGCCCTTGACTGTCATGGACCACATATCTGCTTCTGACCCACCTTAATTGGCTCTTCTGGGTACCAGAACTTGACTGCCCAGAGCCTGACCTTGCAGAGGCCCAACACAGATCATATAGTCCATGTGCCAGGCCCACACATTTTGGCCACTGGCACTATCATATGAACAAATGCTCATAGTGATTTTTGACAACATCTACCCCTCTAGAGATGGAAAAAAGGTGATAGCATAGTTGCACTTACAACTTCCTCTGTTGTCATCACCTCTTCTTTATCCCCATCCCAAAATGATTAGGGTAAAATTGGAGTCATTTTTGCACAGAAAAAAGGGTTAAAGTACCAATGAATACATTGTTGTACTCTCTCCATGGAGTAATCTTTGAAAAACATTTCTGCCCATTTTCATTTCTATTCCTGTGACAACATCAATTAAATTTTATAGTGGTTTTTGGTTTTTCCAAATGTTTAAAAGAGTTAAAAAGACATTTGCAGCTGTGGCAACCGAAGGTCACAACAGTCTTGCGATGCTATAACCTATTTTCAATCTCTAGTGGGGTGGACCTTGTCAAAAATTACAATGAGCATTTGTCCCCCACCCCCACCCCAAAATGGTACTGATCACCCAGTTGGCTCCCTGTACTAATGAAACAATAACCTGGACCAGAGACCAGATAGAGGGCTTTGGGAAACCTCTTGTCATGGTGTAAATCCACAACAGTCTCTCTGTAGTTTGAAAAAAGCTTTATAGAACTGGATACTTATGTAAGCATGACCAAGTGAAACTGTGTACTAGAGAATATTCTCAATTTTTTATCATCATGGAAAGCTGAGAAAGTTGCTGGCCTACTATCTTTTTTATCACTTGAAACCAATGCTGCTAAAGTCACTGTTACTCCATAGTTGCATGAACTACAATTTCTATTATCTGCACGTAGCATACACGAGCAAAACAAAGCTATTGAAGGCAATTTTGATCTGACAATTAATTGTCACTTTTGTAAAGTCAGGTTCTACCTGGACAGCTTCGTCGCGGGCTTGCTTCTCCTCCTGCCTGCGCTGGCGCTCTTCCTGCAGTTCATTCAGCCTTTGTTCATACTCCTTTAGTTTGGACAAGACATCGTGTCGTTTATTCTGGGCTTCTAGAGTGTTTATAAATGCAATTTCATTTACCTGCAATTAAACCAAAGTCTGAATATGAAAAATTGACAGATAAAAGAGCAACATTAGAAATAAAAAACCTTCTGGAAAACTATATATCAATCAAAAGCTCACAGCCAGAAAACTGGCCGGTCATATCAAGTCAAAATGTGAAACTGCCTCAGTTCCCAGTGTTCTCCGTTCTCTTCCTCAAGCCTCTTCCTGCAAGTCCATCAAACAGTAGAGGAGGAGAAAAGAGGCCTTGAAGAATATATCAAGGACAGTGAAGAAGATGCACTTCAAATGGTCAATAACGAGAAACTATTCAACACAAATGAAACAAAGCAGGCCTACAAGAAAGAACCAAGCAGAAAAATGGAAAAATAAGGCACTGCATGGTCAATATTTGCACAATATAACTGGAAAATCAAACATCACCAAGACCTGGCAATGGCTTAAGAATGGCAACTTGAAGAAAGAAACAGAGGGTCTAATACTAGCTGCACAAGAACAGGCACTAAGAACAAATGCAATAAGAGCAAAAGTCAAAAAGTCAACAACAAACAGCAAGTGCCGCCTTTGTAAAGAAGCAGATGAAACCGTGGACCACCTAATCAGCTGTAGTAAAAGGATCGCACAGACTGACAACAAACAAAGGCATGACAAGGTAGCAGGGATGATACACTGGAACATCTTCAAAAAATACAAGCTACCTATAGCCAAAGATCAGTGGGACCATAAAATTGAAAAGGTTGTAGAAAATGAAGATGTAAAAATATTATGGGACTTCCGACTACAAACAGACAAACATCTGCAACACAATACACCAGATATAACTGTAGTTGAGAAGAAAGAAAAACAAGTTAAAATAAGCAACACAGCAACACCAGGGGATAGCAGAACCGAAGAAAAAGAAATAGAAAAAATCACCAAATACAAAGATCTACAAATTGAAATTGAAAGGCTGTGGCAGAAAAAGACGAAAGTAATCCCAGTGGTAATTGGCACCCTAGGTGCAATTCCAAAACAACTTGAAGAGCACCTCAACACCATAGGGGCCACAGAAATCACCATCGGCCAATTACAGAAAGCAACTTTACTGGGAACAAACAGCCTATATTCTGCGACAATATCTATAACAGCAGCAGCAACATTGACAATAAAATTCAGCCATCCCAGGGAAGGAATCAATGTCTGGATAAAACAAACCAGTCAATAACACCTGTCTGACTGTGTAAACAATAATAATAATATTTATTAGTGAGTTAAGTTGGTTACATGTATATCCCACTCTTCCCGAAAGGCTCAGAGCATTTAAAGCATTCATTAGAATTAATAATCCGGTCCCAAAAGGGCTCATAGTCTTATGATTATGAATACGATGTACAGATCTGTGTGCACTCCCACGCTAAAGCATTTTGAAATTCTGCACCAAGACTCAGTAAGTAAGTAAAAAGTTTATTGTCATGACCACAGGTCACAGCATAAACATTACATAAAAGAGGACAAGAAAGAACTCCGCATCCCATAGAATGACTTTAACAACCCACTTAAACTAAAACCAATGCTACAATTTCGGACAGAACCTGGCAGCTATAAATTTCTTTCTAAGTTTAAAAGAAAGGAAAGCCAAAGTGGCAACTTGTCAACTGACTTATGGAAACACATTGGCAAGAAGCCAAACATTCCTCATCCGTACCCTTACATTTATCTATAATCTGTCCCAGCATTTCCTCCCCTGATCACATCATAGATGGGACAGTGTAAAATATAGTGGATAATATCCTCCCCTTGGCCAGCGCCACAGGGGCGCTGTTCCACTGGAAGTTTGCAGAATCTCCCTTCAAGATATGACGTGGCCCGCAGTGCTCCCTCTAAGGCGTCAGCACATGCACGCACTCAGAAGTTTTCTGATGTCCGCTCAGTTAATTTTACATCCCACTCAGGTAGAATCAGGAAGGCCCCACTCTGAACGCATGTGCGCACACACTGCCTTGATACTGCCGCCCAGAACAAAACTCATTCTGTACAGAGACGAAAAAATTACAGGGACCACTGGCCATAGGCATAGTCTGGAGGCGTAACATTGCGAAAGCCTCTCTCAGTGGTGCACAGGTAACGTTATGGTGACATTAGCCGGGTACTGTGAGAAGCTTCTGTGCCTCTTATAATAGCGGAACCAAAGTGAGAACTTTGAAGTCTGCCCTGCAGGAGCATCTCTCTGGTATCCCGCTCAAGGAGCTGATTTCTAATATTTTTTTCTGCTCCAAGATCTGAGTTCCTCCACCAGAGGCAGGGAGTTACTTCTGCAGTTACTGTAGTATCTTTAGCATGCACTTTACAATGGAGGGATCTAGGAACTTAGGCAGGCTAAAACTGCTGTACATGACTTTTGCAGAGCAGCTGCTATAACTGGTTTGACTGTCAGAGGAACATCTTCGTAAATTCACAGTATGGGTGAAAAGAACAGACTACCCACCCCCGCCAACACCCACTTATTCATTTACTTGTGATCACGTAGCAAAGACTAACAAAGAAAATGCAAACTCTTGGGAATGTGGGTCCCTGCCACTGCGATGAGGCAGGGGCAGGGTTGTGCCCCCATCACATGAGGCAGGCACCATCTTGCCTCTCTCTCCACGTGACAGGGGTCAACCAATGAAGGAAGGAGGCGGGCCATTTGGGTCCTGCCTGGCAGCCTCCATTCTGGGCAGTTGCTTTGCAGCTGAGCACCCTCCCACACACCATGTGCGCAGTGGCAGGGACAGCCGGTCACCTGCACGGGCCAAGTAGTGATTTTTTTTCGGCCGCACCAAATTGGCACTAGGTGCGGCCTTTTTTCACCTACATCTTTTCTGAGTTTTGGGTTTGGGGCATAGGTAGGCACAGGAGAGTACAGGTGTTGGGTAGGTAGATTGATTAATGGTGTTCAGCTGGAGAGCCATTTCAGGTGAGGGGGGCCGAGGAACAGCCCTTCAGGTTTTTTGCGACTCGGAGGGCTGGGAATGGCCCCCACTCTCGGGGGGTGTTGGGTGTTCCAACACACCAGCTCAGAGCTTGGCGGCTTGAGTTTGGGGTGGGTCAGGTTGTCCCCCCCCATCAGTGGGGTAAAGCCTCGTGGTGAGAGGAAGTCAGGACCTGGTGTCTGACCGAATCAGTAGCCAGCCCTTCGCCCTGGTGTGGGACGGCCCTCCCTCAGAGGAGATCCCACAAGGGAGGCGTAACCCCACTCTGGTTACTTAGGTACCTCACTGCAAGTCTTATTCTGCTGCACATTAATAAAGTGGCCCTATTTTACTCCAACTAAGCATGTCCTGCCTTCCTTGGGGCTGGGGGTGCCTTTGAATGTTACAGCAATGTAATAAATGCTACAAAAATGCCTCTAATTTCAAATCTAACTTTAACCTCTGTGCTGCAAAGAAAGATGCTGTCATGTAAATATTTTCTTCACTGCTGACTCATTTCTCTAACTCAGGACTGAAGAAGGCTCAATTGATGAGTCAGCAGTCAGTGGTGATATTTTTAACTCAGGGAACAGGCTGGGTGCATAAACTGGGAAAGCCTCCAATTCTTGGAACAGCCAAAGAGAATGATGGGGTTATGTGACTTTAATTTGGCGAGCCACAAAAAAGTTTAATTAAAATGACTTGCAACGGATTCTAATCAGTTCTGCAAGCATCAGGGAAGCCACCAGTTTCCTAAAGGGCACTTTAAAAAAAACAATCTTACATTGAACTTTCTTCAGATATTGCAATTTTGGTGCATATTCCAAATAATCTCCTTGAGCAGGGGTGGGTGCGATCCTTATAAAATAGATGTGATTAAATGATAGGAATCTAGTATAAAGCTTGGAGCAAATCCTGGTGGAGTTCCGAGTTTCCAGTTTGCTTGTACCACACAGCACTGGCTACAACAGTGATAATGTCGGGCCCTGTCAGTCTACCAGGATCACGACCCTTGCAAAACCCACTTTACCCCTGCACCTCCTCCAGCCAGGCAAGCTCCATTATGAGCCTCTCTCCTTCCCCCGGTATACCCGGAGGCACTGCCTTCATCACAGCATCATCCTCCCTAAATAGCCCCGAGTAGACTGGGCAAGATAGCCCCATGCCCAGAAATCCCGCCCCCACGGGTACTTCCAGTTTCCCCTCTTCTGGTTCCGTTGGCCCCACCCACAGGCCCGCCATGGAGCAGTCCGGAGGCCTGAAACCATGGTTGCTCGCATCTGAGCATTGGGGCCTGCTCAAACCAGCCCACTCCCCACACTGGGTTTGTCCAACACTGCCACCCCCACCTGTAGGAGGGCCCGGGAGAGAAAGGGGTCTTGCCACTGCTGAGGCCAGCCTGAGGATAAGGGAGTCTTTCATGCCAGGTGTGGAACACCCCTGACAGCCCCTTAGGAACACAGGAAGCTGCCTTATACCGAGTCAGACTATTGGTCCGTTTAGGTCAATATTGTCTACACTGACTGGCAGCAGTTCTCCAAGGTTATGGGCAGGAGTCTCTTCCAGTCCTACCTGGAGATGTCAGGGAGTGAACCTGGTAACTTCTGCATGAAAACAAGCAGATATCCTTTCACTGAGCTACGGCCTCATCCCTTAAGTGTACTTTCTTACAGCACCCAAATGTAGCCTCCCATCCAAATGCAAACCAAGATAGATCCTGCTTAACAAAGGGGACGATTCATGCACACTATCACAAGACCAGCTCTCCTCCTCTTCTAGCATCCTTGACAGATGGCCATCCAACTAACGTTTGCATGAAAACCTCCAACGAAGAAGAGCCCATCACGGAATGAGGTAGATTATTCCCCTGTTGTACAGCCCTTAAAGTTAGGCAGTTCCTTCTCACATCTAGCCTGAAATGGCTTTCTTGTAATTTTATCCAATAGGTTCTAGGTCCTGCTCTCAGGAGCCACACAAGCAAGTCTGCTCCTCTTTCTATGTGGCAGTCAGGGATACAAAATTGAGACTTAGATCTCCAACCAGCCATTATTTGTGGACGCCAGTGAAGCTCTCTTTCCACTAAGATCCTTTTTCTGGCACACAGGAAGAGGGCTGAGGAGAGAAGAGGATTTTCTGTCATCTGCACTAGGATATGGAGAAAGTGGAAAACAGTGGGAGCCCTCTCCTTCGGGGGGCTTCTTCCTGCAGGCAGTGTGTGTGTGTGTGTGTGTGTGTGTGTGTGTGTGTGTGTGTGTGCGCGCGCGCGCGCGAAGGCTACTCCTCCCCCCGCTGGCCTCTGAAATCACCACTGCAGCTGGGGAAAATGATTCTTTTCAGCCCATTCGGATCTCCGTAAGGGCGTGCGGCGGCCATTTTGGCCACTGCTGCACTTGCATAAATGGCCTCTGCAAGGCCTGGCATGGCCCACAGCCTCACAGAGGTCATTTACGCGCACACTACAGAGGCCTGAACAGGCCAAAAATGATCAGTTTCCCGGGCCACGGCGGTGATTTCAGAAGCCGGTGGGGGGAAGGGGAACCCTCGCGGACTCCGCCGTGGCATACAGGAAGCCTCCCAAAGGGGCTAAAGGTACTTCCGTACTGAACCATAGCGGGAGGGTTTCAGTTCAATCCTGAACCCCCAACCTCCGGTCCACATATCCCTAGAGGTTACTCACTGCTGGCAAGAGGATTTGTAGATGCCAGCTATCATATCTCCCCCCTTTGTCTTCTCCAAGCTAAATATATCCTGCTAACTGTTCCTCTAAGGACTTGGTTTCCAGACCTCTCATCATCTTTCTTGCCCTCCTCTGAATCTGTTCCAGTTCCTCAATGTCTTCCTTAAAATGCAGTGCCCAAAGCTGGACACAGTATTCCAAGTGAGGCCTGAACAGTAAGAAATAGCGTGGACCTATTACAAAATACGCCGCAGACTAGCACTTGGTAGGGTTGCAATGAAGGCCTTGGGAAGGATATTTAGATGCCATGACACAGCTATACCTACAAAGATTAGAATCAATCAGACAATGGTTTTTCCCGTGACACTCTATGGATGCGAAAGCTGGACTTTGAAGAAGCAAGTTAGAAAAAGTATTGATGCTTTTAAACTTTGGTTCTGGAGAAGACCTTTGAGGATACCATGGACAGCCAGGAAGACAATCAATCAATCAATCCAGAGTTTTTATTCAAGGCACAAATGACCAGGCTCAAGCAATCATACTTCGGACACGTTATGCGAAAACCCAGCTCCCATGAGAAGTCCATAATTCTGGGGAAAACTGAAGGAAAGAGAAGAAGACAGCATCAAGGTGGATGGACTCAATTACGACAACAATGAATGCACCACTGAGAGACCTTGAAGGCCAAGTTGAAGACAGATCATCCTGGAGAGAATCAATCTATGTGGTCGCTAAGAGTCGATACTGACTTGACAGCACTTAATCATCAATCAATCACCTCTCATGATCACCTTTACAGAGTATAAACTATAAATTATTTAATTAAGAGAGAATGAAAAATATTAGAACAGGTTAGAAGACATTCTACAGCATATTCTTCTAGAATATTTCACTCTATTTGTTGCAACAACAATGAATGCACCACTGAGAGACCTTGAAGGCCAAGTTAAAGACAGATCATCCTGGAGGGAATCTATGTGGTCGCTAAGAGTCAACACCGACTTGACGGCACTTAATCAATCAATCAATCGCCATCTAAGAAAAGAAATAAGTTTACAGGGAATACTAAAGGGCCAACAGAAGCCCGATTTTCTGCTTTGTTTATGGAGTGGAATGCATTGACAGAATGGATTTTGCAGCTCAGCGAGCAGCCGGCTGTGGGAATTCATGAGACAAAGGGGCCAGCAAGTGGAGTCATGGCCTTCCTCCTTCATTTCACATCAGCTCGTACTTCTGACCCAATTACCTTTGATCTTCAAGAGCAACGCGACAGCAGATCCCACACATTTCAACATATGCAACGTTTTAACACATCTGCTTAGCTGGGAATTACATTATGTTCTATAGGTAATATGATTATCCAAGTCACACGGGTTTAAGAAAGCAACAGTGTAGGAAAACCAAATTAGAGAAACCATTCTAAACTAAGTGACCGGAGCAGCCATGATGTTAATGGGCTATGCCAGCTGTTCTGTTCTTTGGAGCTTCAGCATCAATGAAGTTGATGCTGAAGCTCCAGAAGAACAGAGACGTAAGTTTTGGGCAGTATAAAAATATGTTAAATAAATAATAAGTAAATAAACAAAAACATATACTCTCCAAAAGATCACATCCTGCGTTCTTCACTTCAGAAGTCAGGTTAACTGCCAAATTGGCGATCAGCCTTTATAACTTAACAGCATCAAATGTAATACACACAAAGCATAAGTACAACCACTGCCACACAGTAGTAATGAACTTACAGGATTGCTATATCTTGCAGTTGTCATTCTGACTTGAGACAGCATTCATTTCCTGAAAATCAGTTCTATCTTTAGCAGCCAGTCAACTAAATGTAGAAACACTATTGTTTCTGTCATTGTCTTTTATTTGTCTGGCAAAATCACTTTTTGTAATGTACAGTGAGACCCTCATTATTCGCAGGTTCTCCATCTCTGATTTCGCATATCTATGGTTGAGTAAAAGGGACCTGGTTTCTTTATCCATGGGGAGAAAATAGGACTATTTCCATCTCTCTGAAGTTCCCGAGTGGCCAGAAAAGACTTCCGAAGTAATTTCTGGTCACCGTTTTGTAGCACAGAGCAATCTGTGGCTCTTTTCTCCCCTCACAGCAAAAAAAATAAAAAAAAAATTCTGAAAATTAGAAGATGTGGGGCTTTGCAGGGACATCGCTTGAGAGCAAGGTACTGTACTTATTTCTTTCATGGCTTCCGCGCCCATTCCACACACCCCTTACACTTTTTTCTTGTGGTTTTCAACACACTCCAGTGTGCTTAGGAACCGAACCCTCCAATCCCCATAGGATTACAATCTCTTTTTCCACGGTTTCGTTATCTACAGAAATAGACAGTAATGGAACCCCGATGAACAAAGAGGGCCTCCTGTACTTTCAAGGCTAGGATCGGCATCACATGCGAAGGTGCCCTTTGGCGAACAGAACTACTGCAAGCAAGATGCCATCAGCTGCATAACAGACCAATGGGGTGCTTCTTCCCCCAATAAACTGGGAGAAGGAAAGGCCCATGCCATCCCCTTCAAACTCTACACCCACTATAAAATCTCTGAAAAAGAGAGTGTGGTAATTCTGGACTCGAGAAACACATGTCATTCCCTCAGATCAGAATATGATCACTAAGACCACGTTGCACCAAAATCTAAAATCTCTGCCCTTAGCCTGTTTTTAACCGTCTCGAAGGGCATGCAAATACATTGTACAGAATCCTACTGTGATTTTGCACAACTCCTATTCGTGTCAATGGGACTTGTGCAGAAGAACCTCCCTCTAGATCTTGTCCATGAAATCTTTCAGTAATTTCTGAATGACACTGCCCACCTTAGCTTCTTCCTCTTGTGCTTTTTTCACAATGGCTTGCAATTGGACTTCCCGCTTAAATTCAGCATGGAGTAATTTTTCTTCCATCATCCTCCGCCTCTGATCCAACAATTCTTCCTTCCATTTTCGTACATCTTTTTCCTACACAAATAATAATTAAGAGGCAAAAACCAAATCCCTTGATAGCTTTTATTTTGCAGGGTGTTTTTTTAAAAAACAGCAATAGCAGCATGCAAACTATGCAGTTATACTCTTGGGTCTCTACCTATCGAGCATTTCTGTTCAAAATCCCATCAAGAGGACCATCTAAATGCAATTAAAAAATGCTGCTTGCAGTAACTTCAGTCTGACTCTAAGCTGAATAATGAAGGGCTTGTGAAGCTTTTCAAGCAGGCATAGCAGTTATGGCAGCTGCCCTGAGATATCATAAATCTCAAAATGTTTCACGAGTTGGCAATCATTCCAAGTTTAATGTGTGTCAACACTTTTAGAGGTCTGATATAATGTTAAATGCAACATGACAAAAGCTCTCACTTCACTTAATATCAGAGGATCAAATGACCTTGAAAAGTTGGGCATATTTATCAGCAACTTTCTCTTGCTTGGAGATTAAATTTCAGGAGGGTACACAAAGATGCGTAAAATGTAATTTTAAAGGATGCTATTATTACAATTTTCAAGTAGTTTGCATTCTGGAGGCCTTAAAAGGGCTTAGAAGAATACAGCAGGACCTGTAGGTGATGGGGCTACTTTAAGAGCACAAATGCCTCCTTGGGGAGGTTCAGACAATCCAGAAATAAGCTTTAAGTGTGTGGCTGTATAGCCAGAATTCCTACTGAAGAACATCTGTGTCCATGTGGAAGTGACTGATTTATTCATTTATTGTAACTTTTACAGTGGTTTACATCAAGGGTTCTCAACCTATGGTCCTCCAAATACTGCTGAACTACAACTCCCATCATCCCCAGCTACAATAAACTGTAGCTGAGAATGGTGGGAGTTTTATTTCAGCAACATCTGGAAGACCACAGTTTGGGAACCTCTAGTTTATGTCATGTATTTCTTCATCCATTGCTTATGGTTTATCTTGGGAGATCTTTGGGGGTCTATGCAAATCTTTTTAATCAGCTGATATCAGGCCCTAAATCATAAGCAAAGGAGCCAGCTTTTTAGTTTCTGCCATATCAGATTACATGGGAAGCTGATGCAACTTGAATTATTCTGAGCCAATGTTGCTGTTTTTGAGTGCCCTGTGAATTTTTACGTCATTGTTTTGACTACTTAATTTTTGAATCAAATCTCTTTTGTTATGGTTATGGCTAAACAAACAAACACTGGCTTATTAAAAAAAAAGAGCCCCTGGTGGTGCAGTGGTAAAACTGCCGCCCTGTAACCAGAAGGTTACAAGTTCGATCCTGACCAGGGGCTCAAGGTTGACTCAGCCTTCCATCCTTCCGAGGTCGGTAAAATGAGTACCCAGAATGTTGGGGGCAATATGCTAAATCAATCAATATGCTAAATCATTGTAAACCGCTTAGAGAGCTCCGGCTATAGAGCGGTATATAAATGTAAGTGCTATTGCTGCTATTGCTATTGCTATTATTGAATGAGCCTCAAGCTCACTCACCTGCTCCTCCTCTGCAGAGCTGGCTTTTCTGAGCAAGTCCATCACATGAAGACCTAGTCCTCAGATGTTCTTCCCACCTCCCTCCAAATATCCACCTGCAACCCTCATGGGTTGCTAAGCTCAGCTGCCCCTGAGGATCTCAAAGTCCTGTGCCACTTCCAACCAGGAGGGGCACGTCAGAGCTTTACAGTACTTGCCATTTTTGCCAATTCTTGCTGAAGTGCCTGCAGAATCTCTGGCATTAGCACTCTCTAGGATGCTGTCGACTGCAGCCAAAGAAGATCCAGCCAGCATCCTCTGGGTCTGCTGGGGTAGCAACAGGCCAGGGTAGGAGCCAGGCCCTCTGACAGGCAGAAAAGCCCAGCCACACACAGAGAACTTTTGGGATTTTTACAGGATATTTCAGGCCGCAAATTTTCTGAATCCATAGAGATGTGAAACAATCACAATTACTTAAGAAAGGGTTCCGAATCTTGGATGCCCAGATGCTGCTAATCTCCAACTCCCATCAACCTCAGCCACAATGGGGAAGATCAGAATTGTATCCAACAGTATCTGAGAACTCAAGGTTCAGAGTCCAAGGTTGGGAACTCCAGTCTTAAGAGACTCTGCAAGAATAACTCAAATTGGGGATTGAAACACAATGATAACAAGCTTACCCGCTCCATTAATTTTTGCAGTTTTAGTGTTTTCTCTTCACGCAACTTTTCTCTCAGCTGCTGAGCTTTCATCTGTTTTTCTTCATGCTTCTTTTTAGACTCAGCGATGGTTCTTTTGAAATAAGCATTGAAAAAACCCAGTGAGACAAAGAACTGAAGCAAAGGCCTATGGGTATCTAATATACAGGAATGCCATTAAAGCAACATCAGTTTTTAAACAGTGATTAAAGAAATTTATTCTATGGTAATTACCTACTACAGGTATTAAGTTAGTGCACTTAACAACATTTCAGAATGTTTTAAACGTTTAAGCAATCTATGAACCATTATACCAAGTCAGATGATGATCACCTATCCCCATATTGTCTTCTGTTTGACAGCAAGTCTCCATGAACTCAGACAGAGATATTTCCCATCACCTGCTATCTGATCCTTTAAAGGTAGAAACCAGGGACTGAACTGGTCACCTTCTGCATGTGCTGTACAATTAAGCCAAGGTCCCTACCTACCAAAATACAATGCAATCTACTTTTGTGCCCACAGTTAAAAGAGAGACAATTTGACACGCCACCAATCCACCAGCCTCTAACACACGCAGTACTATGGTATTCCTTTAAAATGGGGAATTAAATGCCTTTTGTATCAGCTTCATTTCCAAATAGCCATTATTCCAAAAGACTGCTTTTGGAAGAACTCTAATTCTTCCAAATTAGAGGCTGCCTTATAATGAGTCCATTGGTCCATCTAGCTCAGTATTGTCTACACAGACTGGCAGCAGCTTCTCCAAGGGTCCAAGCAGGAGTGTCTCTCAGGGCTATATTGGAGATGTCAGGGAGGGAACTTGGAACCTTCTGCATGCAAATGCTCTTCCCAGAGTAGCCCCAACCACTAGGGGGAATATCTTCCAGTGCTCACAGATGTCTCCCATTCAATTACAAACCAAGGTGAACCCTGCTTAGCAAAGGGGACTGGTCTTGTGGTAGCAAGCATGAATTGTCCCATTTACTAAGCAAAGCCTGCCCTGGTTTGAATTTGAATGGGAGACTACATGTGTGAGCACAGGAAGATATTACTCTTAGGGGATGGGGCTGCTCTGGGAAGAACACCTGCCTGCTTGCATGCCGAAGGTTCCAAGTTCCTTCCCCAGCAGCATCTCCAAGACAGGGCTGAGAGAGACGTCTGCCAGCAAACTTGGAGAGGCCGCTGCCAGTCAGTGTAGACAATACTGAGCTAGATGGACCAATGGTCTGACTCAGTATAAGACAGCTTCCTAAGTTCCATGCTTGCAACTACAAGACCCAAGGACAAGCTGGTGGTGGTTTCAAAGCAGTTTTTTTATGGGCAGTCAAGAAACACTCTCCCCGCCATTTGTTCTGAGGCAGGGACACCAATGTAATACTCCAGGTGTTCTTAAACTTGGGTTCCTCAAGGCCATTGTGGCTAGAGTTGATAAGAGTTAAGAGTCCACCAAAATCTGGGGACCCATGTTTGATACTCAAACTTGGTTCCCCGGATATTGTTTGAGACCCTGTGCATTACTCAGTTATGGTATCTGATTCTATTGTAATCGTTCTAATCAAACATTTAAACAGCGAAGACCTTTTGCGAGAGGGCGAAGAGAGTTTCTCATGCATGTGTATTCCATGGCCTGGTGGACGAGCTGGTTCTTCTTCCACTATGTCACCCCAAGAGTTATTTTGACGCCAAGATTCACGAGCTGCACAGACAAAAAATTTTAAGCAAATGCGAAACCACATTCTTAAGTCTATTTAGAGGATATATAAAAGTTGGGTGAGCTTTTTAACACCCCAAATTCATAGTAAACAAAAAGCAATGAACTACTGCTACTACAAACATTTATACCACTCTTCAACCAAAATGCTCAAAATGAAAAAGGTGATCAGTCCACATTTTCTGTACAGGAACATTTACCTTCATAATCTGCCAGAACGTCATTCCAGTCCATCGAAATACCACAGAAAGAGATACTTCCACTGCCCATGCTAGCCTAGAATGCCAGAAAGCAAGACAGAACATAGAAACGGTAGTTTAGACAATCCATTGCCAGCAGAAGAGGAAACCCTGCTTTCAGCTTGAAACCCAGAACTCTATGCAATTTACAACAACGGCAAAAGTAATTAAGAAATAAAACATAATCTGCCTCACAGATTAATATTCAACAATGGCATAAGAGCTTTTTGGCTAAACCATAAATAGTCTCTCTCAAAATAAGAGCAAGACAGCTCCATTTAACAAAGCAGTTTTTTATGCTACGAACAAGATTCCTCTTAAACACACATGTGATACCAGAACAAGCACTCCTGTTTCCTTCTAAAGACAATTCTTTGTGCTTTAGATGAATTTCTTCTACTGAAAAATAAGGAGTTGAAAGCAACACAGCACCAAAAAGGGGCACAGCATTATTCAGACTACCACCAAATTGTTACGATGAGTGTCTATTTCCAATTATACAGCTGTTCTGGTTACTATACGGCTAGTTTGCAACTTCAAATCGCTTACAAAAGGAAAGTGACCATGAATTCGGGTCTCCCCTAGGAAATATTTGTTCAATAGACATTCATTTCAGAGAAACTTTTAAACACTTACAGAGAAGTCACTGTCGTTGTCTGTTTCAATGTTAATGTCATTGTTCTCCTCCGCTTCAATCTCTCGGGTTAGCTGTTCTTCTTCGGCAATGGCACTGGCAATGGCCTCTTCATTGGCTTTTTCCAGGCGGTCTGCTAACTCCTCTTTTTTAGCAAGAACCTCTGCCATGGACTAGACACAAAATGCAAAATCAGATCTGATCTGAAAGGACTTTCAGCATGTTTCACCATGAAGGAGCAAGTACGCAGCTTGAGTGTACTACTGGACCTGGCTCTGCTTTTGGAAGCGCAGGTGGAGGTGGTGGCTAGGGGTGCCTTTGCATGGCTTCGGCTAGTATGCCAGCTGTGTCCCTTTCTCAAGAAGGCAGATCTGGCAACAGTTACCCATGCCTTAGTCACATCACGGCTGGATTACTGTAACGCACCCTATGTGGGGCTGCCCTTGAAGAATATCTGGAAACTGCAGCTAGTGCAAAACGCAGCAGCTAGGGTTTTATCTGGAGCTGCCTGGTGGGAGCACATCACACCCATTTTGAAAGAGCTGCACTGGCTACCAGTTTGTTTCCGGGTCCAATTCAAGGTGCTGTTTTTGACCTTTAAAGCCCTTAACGGTTTGGGCCCAGGATACCTGAGAGACCACCTGCTCCCAAGGGTTGCTGCCCGGTTGACGAGGTCATCTGAGGGGGCTCTGCTCTGAGTGCCGACAATGAGGGAGGCTAGGTTGTCGTTCACTCGGGACAGGGCCTTCTCTGTTGCTGCCCTGAGACTCTAGAATGCTCTCCCGGTGGGTATCCACTCCTCAGTCTCCATCAGAATTTTTAGAAAGCATGTCAAATCGTGGCATTTTACCCAGGCTTTTATATGATTGTCTCCACTACTGCTTCTTGTATTTTGTACTTTTTTATGCTAGTGTTTTAATTTTTTTTAAATCAGATTTGTTTTTATATTTTTAGCTCAATATTTTAATGTGTCTTTTTAATAATCTTGTTTTTAAATTTTATTGTGAGCCGCCTTGGGATTTTCTTAATGAAAGGAGGGGTATAAATGTAACAATTAAATAAATAAATAAATAAATAAGTAAGTAAGTAAGTAAGTAAGTAAGTAAGATGTTGGGACTGAAAGAACCCCTTGCAATAACATTCCGTTTCAGTGGCGGCATCTTTAAGGATGTCATCACAAGGTGTTTCTTTCAAACTAGCTATTGCTTGCTTGTAAATACTCCTCAGCTGATCACTTCTGGAACATAGGAACATAGGAAGCTGCCATATATTGAGTCAGACCATAGGTCCATCTTGCCCAGTATTGTCTTCACAGACTGGCAGCAGCTTCTCCAAGGTTGCAGGCAGGAATCTCTCTCAGCCCTATCTTGGAGATGCTGCCAGGGAGGGAACTTGGAACCTTCTGCTCTTCCCAAAGCGGCTCCATCCCCGGAGAATATCTTACAGTGCTCACGCATCAGGTCTCCTATTCACATGCAACCAGGGTGGACCCTGCTTAGCTAAAGGAACAGTTCATGCTCGCTACCACAATATCAGTTCTCCTCAACAAGTGAATGTTGTATGAAGATGACCGAATCTAGTCCCAGCCAACACTGGGTTAAAATTACAAGAAAGGAGGTTTGGGATAGACATTAGGAGGAATGTCCTAACTGTAAGAACAGCTTGACAGTGGAAGAGTCTGTCTTGTGCCGTGATGGGCTCTTCTCCTTCACTGGAGGTTTTTAGACAGAGGCTGGACAGCCATCATCAGGGATGCTGGAGCAGATCCCTGAACCGAGCAGGGATGTGGAGGACTCGGAGACCTCTAAGGTCCATTCCACTTCTAGCATTCTATGATCCTAACATGTGAGGTCAGGAGGAGAGCTGGTCTTGTGGTAGCAAGCATGAGTTGTCCCCTTATTTATTTATTTATCATATTTTTACACCACCCAAATCTTACGTCTCTGGGCAGTTTACAACAAGATTAAAAAGTAAAACATTTAAAAACAAAAGCAAAGCAAAACAAAAATTTAAAAGCAAGAAATGTAAAACTCAATTAAAAAATTTTAAAACAATATTCTAAAAACAACATTCAAAACAATTAAAACAATATCAGTTAAAAGCCTGGGTGAAGAAATGCATCTTTAAATACTTTTTAAAGGATGTCAGAGATGAAGAGGCTCTTATTTCACTAGGGAGTGCATTCCAAAGCCTCGGGGCAGCAACGGAGAAGGCCCGTCCCTGAGTAGCCACCAGACGAGCTGGTGGCAAATGCAGATGGACCTCTCCTGATGATCTCAATGGGCGGCGGGTTTCATTACGAAGAAGCTGTTCTCTTAAAAACCCAGGGCCCAAGCTGTTTAGGGCTTTATAGGTTATGACCAACATATGTTTCCGGGTATTTTGCCCGGAAACATATTGGCAGCCAGTGTAACTCCTTCAATACGGGAGTAATATGGTCTCTCCTAGATGACCCAGAGACGAGCCTGGCTGCCACATTCTGGACCAACTGTAGTTTCCGGACTACGTACTAGGGCAGCCCCACATAGAGCGCCTTGCAGTAATCCAGTCTGGAGGTTACCAGCAGATGTACCACTGTTTTGAGATCGTCTAACTCAAGAAACGGACGCAGCTGGCGTATCACTGAGGCTGATAGAAGGCACCTCTGGCCACTGTCTCAACCTGGGACACCAAGGAGAGACTTGGATCCAGAAGCATCCCCAGACTGCATACCTGTTCCTTCTGGGGAAGTGTGACCCCATCCAGAACAGGCAGATCAAACTCGTCTCTCACGTTCCGAACCCACACAATGAGTACCTCCGTCTTATCTGGATTCAGTCTCAGTTTGTTATCCCTCATCCAGCCCATTACTGACTCCAGGCAGGCATTTAGGGAGGTTATGCCCTCTCCCAATGATACTGACATGGAGAAATAGATTTGGGTGTCATCAGCATACTGATAGCACCCTGCACCAAATCTCCTGATGATCTCTCCCAATGGTTTCATGTAGATGTTAAACAACATCGGAGACAATACGGAGCCCTGAGGGACACCATACAAAAGTTCAGATTTTGAAGAACAGCAGTCTCCAAGGGACACCATCTGGAACCTGCCCGAGAGGTAAGAGTGGAACCACTGCAAAGCAATGCCTCCCACCCCCAACCCCCTCAGACACTCCAGAAGGATACTATGGTTGATAGTATCGAAAGCCAAAAGTCCAAAAGGACTTAGCCTTAGCTAAGCAGGGTCTGCCCTGGTTGCATATGAACAGGAGACTAAAAGTGCAAGCACTGCAAGATATTCCCCTCAGGGGATGGAGCTGTTCTGGTAAGAGCAGAAGGTTCCAAGTTCCCTCCCTGGCTTCTCCAAGATAGGGCTGGGAGAGATTCCTGCCTGAAACCTTGGAGAAGCCGCTGCCAGTCTGTGAAGACAATACTGAGCTAGATGGACCAGTGGTCTGACTCAGTATATGGCAGCTTCCTATGTTCCTATGTACACTCACACACAACCCATAGAATCTAAGAGTGAATGGAAGCCACTTGTTGTTGTTTTTTAAAATAAAAAACCGGCACTTGGGGTTTTCAAATGCTTAAATCTGTCCCTTGAACCTGGTGATTCCGAGAGCATTAGAGCATAAGGACATAGGAAGCTGCCTTATATTGAGTCTGACCATTGGTCTATCTAGCTTGGTACTGACTGGCAGGACTCTTCCCTGTTGCAAACAAGCGTCTTTCCCAGCCCGACCTAGAGATACCTGAGAATGTACCTGGGACCTTCTGCATGAAAGTCAGGTGCTCTACCACTGAGCTACAACCCCATTCCCAACATATGAGTGACATGTTTTGCTCCTCTTAACTGCGTCCCACACTGCCCTATAGGCATCAGCAAGGAACAACTGAGACAGTCTCCAGCTGCAAAGCCCCGCCTTGGACTCCATTTCTTGGTCATGCTAGAATATGATGGAACCCAGCAGCTGGCAACCCATAGTTTCTGATTTCTGTCAAGCATTTTCTTGCCCATCTAATAGCACTCACATTTGAAATATCGGCAGGATCCATTTCACTTTCTATCTTATTTTTCTCTGCTTGGCTCTCTTCTCCACTACTGGAAATGGTGCTCTCTTCCTTCTGTGGACTTGTAGTAGCATGTTCAGCATCTATGAAGACAACGGGCACTTCAGAAGAGGACTGCAGAGAACCATCTTGTAAGCTATTGTTGTCAGAGATTTTGATGTCCTCCAGTATGCGGCCTGTGAACTAATACAAGATGGATGCAGAGTTAAACACTGAGTCCTCAATCAAAGCTGCAACCTTGCATTTAGCCAATAGCAAACTTCCGTTTCCTCTTTAACGAAAACACACAGAACTCTGCAAAGCTTCTTCTTTTTTAATCCATCTCCCATTTGCCTAACACTGCTTTATTAAGGTTAGATGGGAAAGTCAGAACAAACCTCAAATGTGTGCATGAATACATCTTTAGAAGTAACCAACACCCTCCTTCCACTAGGGAGATAGGAATATAGGAAGCTATCCTGTATTAAGTCAGACCATTGGCCCATCTAGCACAGTATCATCTACACCACGGCTGCTCAACTTCAGCCCTCCAGCTGTTTTTGGATTGATTGATTGATTAAGTGCCCTCATGGCGGTGTCGACTCTTAGCGACCACATAGCTAGATTCTCTCCAGGATGATCTGTCTTCAACTTGGCCTTCAAGGTCTCTCGGTGGTGCATTCATTGTTGTTGTAATCGAGTCCATCCACCTTACTGCTGGTCGTCCTCTTCTTCTCTTTCCTTCAACTTTCCCCAGCATTATGGACTTCTCAAGGGAGATGGATCTTCGCATAATATGTCCAAAGTATGATAGTTTGAGCCTGGTTATTTGTGGCTCGAATGAAAATTCTGGATTGATTTGTTCTATGACCCACTTTTTTGTTTTCCTGGCTGTCCATGGTCTCTTCAAAAGTCTTCTCCAGCACCAAAATTCAAAAGTGCCAATGCTTTTTCTATCATGCTTCTCCATCTTGCTTCTCCAAAGTTTTTGGACTACAACTTCCATAATCCCCAGTTACAATGACCAATAATCAGGGATTATGGGCATTGTAGGCCAACAGCTGCAGGAGGGCCGAAGTTGAGCAGCCCTGATCTACACTGACTGAAGCAGCTCTCCAAGATTTCAGGTAGGAGCCTTTTCAAGCCATACCTGAAGATGCCAGGGACTGGATTTAGGACTTTCTGCATGCAAAGCAGATGCTCTTCTACTGAGAGCATCTAGCACCATCCTTCTTCCCTTTCCCAACACAAAACTAGAGCCAAGCTAGATGCATTATGAGAGATCCGTGATTAGATCTTCTGTCTTGTTTTCCACACAGCAGTTGGGGGGCAATCTGGATCAGTGCCCTGTACCACAGATCTGTCTATCCACAGATAGGACAATGTGCCCACTTACAACAAAATTATTTGAGGACTTTTAGACAACCTCCTTAAATATAAACTTACTAAGGTAAATGTACACCTAATAAACCTTGCAAAACATTATGAATCAGAAGCAACACGCTGATATTATTTACCTATATTGTACTTGAAAACTCTTTAAAAGATTGCTTTCAGTCCCTCATTAAAAGCTTTTAGAAACATCATAACCCCCAAATCAGAGAATTAAATTCAGCTTCCAAGCCTCAGAAAAGATAGGCAGGCATAATAATATAAGAACAGCCCTGCTGGATCAGGCCCAAGGCCCATCTAGTCCTGCATCCTGTTTCACACAGTGGCCCACCAGATCCTGCTGGAAGCCTACAGGCAAGAGTTGAGGGCATGCCCTCTATTCTGCTGTTTTTTCTGTCTTTTTTCTAAACTAAATAGCCCCAGGTGTTGTAGCCTTGCCTCATAAGAAAGGTGCTCTAGGGCCCTGGTCATCTTGGTTGCCCTCTTCTGCACATTTTCCAGTTCTACAAAGTCATTTTTTAGATACTTATGCGACAAAAATAAAATCTACTACGAAATTCCTTTATGAAAGCAGAAATGTGACTCTATTTGCATGTAAAGGAAAGCAATAGGAATGAATGGATCACCAGTGAGGGTTGGGACAGAAAGTGGCACCACCTCAAGACTTCTTCAAAAGACTCTGAATTGCTCCAGCTGATCTGCAGCTTGGTTTACCTGTTACGAAATTTATGCCATTGTAGTGCTAAAGGTGAGGGTTGTGAGAGATCACACCTGGGAGTAGTAGTATTAATGGGCAGCAGTGTTGGGAGCAATGTTCCTTCTAAAGCGTGCACACGCTCACAAGTTTTTTGATAGCTGCTCAGTTAATTTTAGATCCCACTCAGGTTGAATCAGGAAAGTCACATTCTGAATACACACACTGCCTTGATACTTCCGCCCAGAACAAAACTCATTCTGCACACCGATGAAAAAGAGTAGAAGTAACACTGGTTGGGGACCACATTTACCAGCTTATCTTTATTGGTTTCTCATCTGCGGACAGCCAAGGACAACTGTAAGAAATGCTGGCAAAGAGACTCTGCTGTGCTTTTTGTTGTTACTTTGTGGGCTACCTATCTTCTGGCTAATTGTAACAACTTTCAACTGGATCTACTGCTAGAAGGAGGGGCTGGCCGCCATTGTACTATAAGATGAGGGCTGTGCCAAAGGCACAGCCATCGGTGGGCAGCTGGGCAGGGCGCCTGCAGGCAGACACGGAATCCTGTCGTAAACCTGTTAGGCTAATCTAGAGCTATATATCAGCAGACGGAGCATGAAGTAGGCAAAGGGTCAAAAGGACAATGTCAGAGCCAAGCAGTAAGCAATTTCCAAACCAAAGCCAGTCTGAGTCATTATAATATCCAGTCGGTCAAACCAAGTCCAAGTCGAATTCCACAAACAGAGTCCAAACAGTCCGGAGTCAAAGCACAGTCAAAACAAGCAGGAACACAACTGGGTAGCTCACCAAAGCATGACGTTGCTACCAGCAATGTGGCTGAGGCAAAGCCGTCTTAAATAGGCTGAAGCCATGTGCTTTCAATCATGGGTCCCTGACTCAGCAGCTCTTCTTGTTAGTCAAGCCATTCTGCACGTGCATCTCCTTATCTCCTCCTGTCTCTTCAACTGGCGCCTCTCTACAGCTGGGATCGGCTACACTTCCTCCACAGGAGCTGTTGTACTAGGCTCTGTTTCTTTTTCAATGTCCCGTGAATCGGTCCCATTTGCCTCTGCAACTTCTTGCTTTTGAGGGTGCTGCACTCCCTCCTCCGCTGTCACACTGCCTGTCTCCTCCTCATCCTTGGAGTCCGATAGCATGCCCATGACACCTGCCCCCAAAGTGGGCTGGCTCTGGGGATGGGACTGAGGGCTGGGGCAAGCCATAGTGTTGTTTTAAAAACCTCTCTTTTTATTAAATAGTTCTAACTTGAGATATTGTTCCAAAATTATTACATTCAACAAATTGTTCTGAAAAGCTTATCTAAAGTGACAGATTACCTGAGTCCTTTCAGCAAGAGGATGCTCATACAGGTAGCAAGCATCTTTCTGGATGGGTTCTATATTTTTAGATATACTCTCTTCCGTCAATGAACTCTTCCGTTTATTCTCTGATGGTCGGACAACATTTTCTTTGTCACTGTCATCCTTGAACCTTGATAATTCTGCAGATGAAGTTGACTTAGTAGCCAAAGCAGAAGATTTGGATCTAACGGGCCTTCCACGCTGGACCGTTTCCCATCCTTCTGCATCTTTTCGTTCTACATCATTTCATTAGGAAGCAAACCAAGAAATCAAAAATACATTACGCACAAATAATTTTACACAGGGAGAACATGCAGACAATCAGCTATTTTTTGCCTTAAAAACGAATTAAGTGTATTTTCAAGGTCATTCCTAAGGACAGACCTAATCATGAAATCTGAAATACACCTGAATAACTTTCCGCTCAAGAGCAATTTTGTGGACCTCAAGGAGACTGCTCACATAAATCAAGTCTCTCAGGAATGCATGCTTTTGACATAGAAAATCAAAGACCTCAGTTCACTTATTTCTATTATTCCAGCTCCAAATCTGTAAATTGAACATTGTAGATTTGAACTTGCATTCAAGTGCTACTTTCTTTCATTCTTTTTTTAAAGAGTCTTGCAGCATCTTAAAGATTAACAGCTTTATTATGGCAACTTTGTATGTGGCCAACAGCCCACTTTGCATATGCATAAGGCAGTACCTTCAGCTGGCAGACACACATATGTGTACAGTATATACAAATTTCACAGGCACAGAAGATAACATTGCAAACCATCTCAAAGTCTCATCAGATGTGGTTCATAATATTTCCCTTGCTGTTAAAATAAATCATTCACTTCTTTGGCCACTCTGATCACAGCACCCCTCCTAAAATCCCTACACTGGCTTCGTTGTTCATTCCCCAATTCTGCACAAGTTTCTCATCTTAGCCTTCAGCCCACAATCTCCTCTTCATAACCTTCAAGCTCCCCGCTCCTTCCACAACCATTCCAGATAGCACCGGTGTGTGTACAAGTGATCAAGAGGAGGGGGGCAACTGGACAAAACAAGGCCCTCTTCGCAGTTAATTATCTATTCATTTGCATGGTCGTTCTCCATCTTTCCAAGGTTTACTTGCTGTTTCAACAAAATGCCCAAATATATTTTGATGCATGCTTTGGTATATAGCCAAGGGAGGGGCCGTAGGTCTGTGGTAGAATACATGCATGCTCTGCACCAGTGTTCCCTCTAACAGGGATTCCCAAAGGTTGTTGACTACAACTCCCACAATCCCCAAGCAAAAGCCACTGCAGCTGGGGATTGTGGGAGTTGTAGTCAACAACATCTAGGAATCCCTGTTAGAAGGAACACTGCTCTGCACACAGAAGGTCCCAGGTAGACCCAGCATCTCCTGTTAGGAAGATCTCAGACCACAGGGCTAGGAAAGACAACACTGGGCAAGGAAGACAAATTATTTGACTCAATGTAAGGCAAGTTGTTTGCAGACAGACACGATTACTGCAGTGCTCAAATGAAGCTGGAAAAAAACTCACTACCAAAGGGTAAGACAACACAACAAGGATTTTACTCTATCCAGATTAAACACAAATATTGTATTTTCAGGATGGGTACATAGCTTTATTTAGAAAGAGCATGGCTCATTTTGTTGTTTAAAGGGGAGAGGAAACCATAGTCTTTGTCGGGGAGGGGGGACCTGCTTTGAAAGTGGAACTCATCTACTAGCTAAATAAACTGTCAACATAAACATTAGCAAGTTAGAAAATAGAGAGACACTAAAAGAAAATGTTTGCTGGAAACATTAAATAACCTAAGTAACACAGAAATATGTTAATTATCTATATAATTAATTCTCTTAGCCGGCATGCATGTCCTGAATTTAGCGGTGGAACTCTCGCGACACATTGCGAGAGTTCCGGCCTTGGGCAAAAGTTGAGGGGAAAGAAAAAATGGCGGCGGCAGGGGGCCGCAAAACGGCCAGAGTAGGTGGCCTCGGCTGGCTGCGGGGAGGCGGAGGCAGTGGGACGGCCTGGCCTGGCCTGGCCAGGCCAGGCCAGGCCAGGCCGCCCCAGGTATGGAAGAGGCGGCAGTGGCAGCCCAACCTGGCGGGAGGCGGAAGTGGCAGGGCGGCCTGGTCTGGCTAGGCCAGGCCATCTCAGGTATGGAAGAGGTGGCGGCAGTGGCCCGGCCTGGCCGCCAGGAGCAGGAGGCAGAGGCGGGACGGCCAGGCCCAGGCGAGGGGAGAGGAGGCACCGGTGAGAGGTAACGAACGCCCATTGGAGGCCGGGGTGGGAGGAAAATGGGCGGTGGGACTTTCCAGTTCGCTGCCCAAGAGGAGGAATGGTGGTGGTGGGGCCCTTTTCAGCCCGCCACCACCCCGGTAAGAAGGACCTTGCTGTGGTGGGAGGGGGTGGGGGGTAAATGAGTGTGGGGCAGGAGGGAGGGCAAGAGAGGGGGCGGGGGAGAGGGGGAGGGAGGAGAAGAGAGAGTGGGGCAGGGAGGAGGGGGAGGGAGGGCAAGAGAGATTGGGGCAGGAGGAGGGAAGAGCTGGCCCCCAAAGAGCACGCAGATGCTCTGTGCAGGTTGGCTAGTGAATCTGTGTTCAATGTCTGTTCTGGTTGATGACCAAAATAAAGACTCATTCATTGAATATTTAATTTATAAGAAGCATTTCCACAACAAAATGATCTATAAAGAATATTTTCTCAGGCAGAGTAACAAATCACACACTAGAAACTGATAAAAGGCTCATCACTCTGATTTGCAAATAAGGGCAATATAGCATATCGAGTTTGTGCTAAATGGTCATTCCCATAAATCAGCTTTCTCAAAGCCCTTCACAATGACAAACAGAAGTCAAATGACACTTGAATAAATACATCCGTAGTAAAATATTCAGACTTGTGGGGCAGATGGGAAGGGATTCACTTGAAGGCATAGGGCTGGAGGACAAATGGACTCAAATTCTCCTGCAGTTAGTGATGTGCATGAACCAGTTCAGATTTCCGGCATTTGAGCCGGTTCGGGGGGGGGGGCCTTGGAAGGGCAGGGAGGGTGCTCTTACCTTCCCCACCACTCCCCCCAGGTGGGGGGGGGCTTTGAAGGGCATGAGGGTGCCCTTACCTGCCCCACCACTTTCCTCCCACTGGCATTCTCCCCATAATCATTGCCGCAGGGCTGCAGCGTACAACTGCATGCGCATCAGCCATTTCCGGTACGACGATGACCAGGGCTGCAAGGAGGTACACTGCAGACCGCAGCAATGATTTTGAAAAGAGCGCTAGTGGGGAGAAAGCAGCGAGATAGCCACCTAATGGCGCAGTGGGGAAATGACTTGACTAGCAAGCCAGAGGTTGACAGTTCGAATCCCCACTAGTATGTTTCCCAGACTATGGGAAACACCTATATCAGGCAGCAGCGATATAGGAAGATGCTGAGAGGCTTCATCTCACACTGCTCAGGAGATGGCAATGGTAAACCCCTCCTGTATTCTACCAGAGAAAACCACAGGGCTCTGTGGTCGCCAAGAGTTGACACTGACCCGACGGCACACTTTACTAGGTAAGGGCACCCTCCCTGACCCTTAAAGGGCCCCTTCCCCCACCTCCCGGGAGTGCATGAACCAGTTCGTGCACATCCCTACCTGCAGTGTCCAAATTCTACAGTTCAATTAGTTTGGGGCCATCAGATATTGCAGGGATTCTCAAACTTGGGTCCCCAGATGTTGTTGGACTACAACTTCTACTATCCCAAGTTACAATGGCCTTTTGCCACTGTGGATGGAAATGATGGGAGTTGTAGTCCAACAACATCTTAGGACCCAAGTTTGAGCACTGCAAGATATTCCCCTTAGGGGATGAAGCCGCTCTGGGAAGAGCATCTAGGTTCCAGGTTCCCTCCCTGGCAGCATCTCCAAGATAGGGCTGAGAGAGATTCCTGCCTGCAACCTTGGAGAAGCCGCTGCCAGTCTGTGAAGACAATACTGAGCTAGATAGACCAATGGTCTGACTCAGTATATGACAGTTTCCTATGTTCCTATGAGAACCCCCAAGATATTAGAATGGGCAGATTATTTTCTGATGCTGAGCTTGGTTAGCGAACCATCTTCAGGGACCTCCTTCAGAATACTGCTCAGCCCTCCTATTGTTGAGTTCAGGCTGAACACATGTGTGCTCATCATCACTTCTGAACAAAGCTTACAGTTCCATCCAGAAGTTACAAACATGGAGCAAGGATGGAGAGAGGGGGCATTATCCTGACACACACAATCTTCCTATATAAGTATTTAGTCAGCCATACATGCTTTCTCAACCAGGATTCTACTTTTCCACACTCCCAGCTCCCTGATAGAGGGATTCTCAAACTTGGGCCCCCAGATGCTGTTAGACGACAACTCCCATAATCTCTAGCAACAATAGTTAAAGGGGGGTGATGGGAATTGTAGTCCAACTACATCTAGGGACCTGTGTTTGAAAACACCTGCTCTAAGAGGGTTGAAAAGTGGTATATAAATATCTGTAGTAGTTGCAGAAGTAGCAGAATTCCTGGGATAAAACCAATTGCAAGGTTCCCTGAGACCCTCCACTCCCTCTCTGCTGCCCCAATCTCTAGATCTTGTACCCCGTGTTCCATCTTTGCTGGCCTCCTGTCCCGATCATTTTCTGCATCTATTTGCTTCCTTCTCTTCTCAGGAATCTCTCTTACCATTCACACCATAATTCTACTGTGCCTATAATGCAACACTCTCTAGATCAGCACATCACGGAAGGGCTATAATAAACAGCGGTATTAGTGATGGTGGAGAATACCTTTTTACTATGTTTGGCCAGCTGCTCCTCAATGAAAACAGGCAAAACTGCTTTTCACATATCTGTGCTGAGAATGTCCCACAAATTCAAAAGCAGACTATAAATACTTGCAACAGGGAGGATTTTTGCAGCAGCGCAACACTCTTTAGGGACTGTCCCTTCCTGGGTATCATGAGCGAGATTTGGTTACTTGCCTAATTTTGTCGATGAATAATTCATTGGACTATCCTGACCATTCTCTGGTCACATTTGCACTTCCCAACTCTCTGCATCCTCTTGTATTACACTGAAGCGTTCAGCCATCTGTTACTGTGAGCAGCCCCCACAAGCAACTTGCTCTTTCTGCCTCCAGACACTCCATTTGGAAGAACTGGCCCATAAACCCACGAACAACCGTAGCAAAACAAGTCTGCCTTTCAGAACGTGGCACACTGTCGGCTCCTTGTAGTCAACCCTTGTGCAATAGCAACCCACCATGCTGATCTTCAGTGATCAGTCAACTCTCATCTCTAATTGAAACAACTTCCTTGTGTTCAGTCAATATGTTGCTGGAAAGTCTGCAGTAGGTCCACAAAGAAACACAACTGCATCCCACACTGCAGGGCTTCTAACCGAGGGGGCCGAGATGCTGCTGAACTACAGCTCCCATCATCCCCAGCCACAACGACCTTCTGGCAAGGTTGGCAACCTCTACATACTGCATAGCTTTGAACTATAAAAGGGGATGCTTCCCCACAGTGTTCACCCATTTGGGGCCAGTTCAGACAATACCTTCTGACCAGCCGCAGTGCCACATGATTGCAGTGTGAGTGCACGTCTCCCTTCCCAGCACAATATTCCTTAATCATGAGGAGAGGGGCTCAGCTGAAGAAGCCACAGGAACATCGGAAGCTGCCATATACTGAGTCAGACCCTTGGTCCATTTAGCTCAGTATTGTCTACACAGACTGGCAGCGGCTTCTCCAAGGTTGCAGGCAGGAATCTCTCTCAGCCCTCTCTGGGAGATGCTGCCAGGGAGGGAACTTGGAACCTAGATGCTCTTCCCAGAGCAGCCCCATCCCATAAGGGGAATATCTTACAGGGCTCACACTTCTAGTCTCCCTTTCATATGCAACCAAGGTGGACTCTGCTTAGCTAAGGGGACAAGTCATGCTTGCTACCACAAGACCAGCTCTCTTCCATATAAAGAGCCTCTACATTGGGGGCAGAGGTAGCTAGTGAGGGTCTCCTTACTTATCCCTACTTGCCTTTACTCTATGTCCCCTGCTTTGACTCCTCAGGTACTTCCTGTAGTGAGTTAGTCCTCTTCCTTTCCTTCTAGAGAGAAGATGGACATCCTCTACATGTGCTGCAAAATACTACTTTAAAGGGGTGGTTCAAATAAATTGCACCCCCCACATGATTAAGGGGCTATGTGTTGGGTGTGGAAGAAATGCACATGGTATATAAGAGAACGTTTTCTTCACTATGAGCCCTGCCACCCACTGAGATCATCTGGAGAAGTCCATCTGCAGTTGCCACCAGTTCGTTGGGTGGCTGACCACACAGGGGTGGCCTCCTCCATTGCCACCTCGAGGCCTTGGAATGTGCTTCCTGCTGAAATAAGAGCCTCCCCATCTCTGACAGCTTTTAATAAGACTCTTAAGACTCATGCAGTTTTTTAACTAGAATTGTGGTTTTAAACTATTTTAATGCTTTAATTTTGGTTTTAATTTGTTTTACTGCTCAGAGACATGAGTTTGGGGCAGTGTACAAATCCTATATAACAAAATGGTTGAGTACCTGCTTCTGTGTCTTTTTCGGGTGTTCTGCGCATGCGTGCTGCGCAGGTGCGCAGAACACGGCGAGAGAGACACGGAGCGGGCGCCGGCTGCCATGTTGGGCGGGTGGAGGAGAAGCGAAGCGGTGGGCCGAGGAGAAGTGGCCGCCGCCGGGCGGGGGGAGGAGCAGCGGCAGGCCGAGGAGAAGCGGCCGGCGGGCGGGCCGAGGACAAGCAGCCGCCGCCATCAGATGGCCAGGCGAAGCGAGGAGGTGGCGGGGGAAGCCGGGCGTGGCGGCAGCGGCCCTGGGTGGCACGGGCCCCGGCCAGAGGAGGCAGTGGGCTCGGGTGGGAGGAGGCGGCGGGCCTGGGGGAAGCCGGAGCCGGGGGGAAGCTGGACGAGGCGGCGGGCTGGCGGCCAACATCGGGCTCCGCGGTGGCGGCGGGGAGACCGGGCCCATGGCGGCAGCGGGCGCACTCGGCCCCGCCGGAGATGTGGGGGGGGGCGGAGAGAGAAAGTTAGCTGGCCCCAAAGGTCTACTACAGCCCGTTAATTTAACGGGCTGAAAGTTACTAGTATACTAAATAAATACTCA
Organism: Hemicordylus capensis; assembly: GCF_027244095.1. Taxonomy (NCBI): domain Eukaryota; kingdom Metazoa; phylum Chordata; class Lepidosauria; order Squamata; family Cordylidae; genus Hemicordylus; species Hemicordylus capensis. The sequence continues at coordinate 21,277,073 of NC_069666.1, forward strand.
CAGCACGTTCGTGTCTTAATCACACGGGACCTGGGCTGGTTGGAAAGTATTGTCCAAATCATCCCTTTGAGAAAAGCATTCGTAGAATAATAGTTCTCTGCCTGCTTGAACATTTAAATAGGGATGTGCAAATTGATTTGTGGCCGAATCGATTCGACCTGAATCTGGTCAATATGAGTGATTCAACCTCAAATCAAATCACCCTTGGGGGCCCTGACCAAATTCAAGGTTGTCAGATGTCAGCCATAATAGTTGATGGAAACTCCATGCTCAGAAGCAATACACCACTAAATATCAGTGGCTGGGGGATAGAAAACTTAGAAGGGCTCCTGAAAACTGGATGCTGGACCAGATGAGCCTCAGTCAGATCCAGCAAGGCTCTTCTTGTATCATGAAATATATGAAAACTACTAAATACACGATTTATGTTCATCATTAGTCAGTTCTTTCTCCTTTTGGTTATGACTGATTAAAACATGGTTCAAATTCAACACACACTTATTCTGTAGCAATCCCTCGCTATCAAGAGGGATACTCTTAAGGACATGGGTATGGATTATTAGGTCAATAATATGTAAGATAAACGGGAAATTAATCCTACAGGAAACCTCAGCCTTCCAGTACAAAAAATCTCTCTTATCCAAAGAGGCTTCTTAAACAAAACAAACTACAGAAGGATAAAGCACCACCTGGAAGAGAACAAGCCATCCATTATCGCTTTTAACATAGTTCTTTTTAGCCTAGTCTCTGCAGACACAGTCTACCTATCAGCTTTTCTTGAAGATATTGGCCATACTGCTCTTGTGGGGCCACTTGTAAGCTGCTAAACCTGTGAAACTCAACACTTTTTTTTTTTAAACTAGTGGTCCCTGATGTCCATGATGAAGTATAAAAAGTACAATTTCTTGTGCAAAAAATAAAGTACAATTTCCCCCCTTAAAAACTAACCAACAATATGGTATTTTTAAAGTAATACTATTGTAATTTTTCAAAATCAATACACTCAAATGAAAAACAGCAGAGGTCTTTATGGCAGCTTAAAAATTAACAGAGTTATTGTGGCATCAACTTTTGTGAGCTAAAGTTTATGCCACAATAAATCTGATACATCTTTAAGATGCCACAAGACTCTCCCTTTTTGCTGCAACAGAGTAATACAACGGCCGAAAATAGTCAGACGATATTATTAAGCTGAATCTTTTTAACTCATTCAATCATGTGGAGGATCCAGCTTATAATGGATAAGAACAAGCAAAAAGTCTTACAAAATCTGGAACAAATATGGTATTTGGTTGATGGATTAATCTGACTACATTCTTTCAATCCAAAGTAATACACTGTAATAAAAGGTTTTTGCTCAGCAAAGATCATGTTACTGCCTTGAGAACTCTACCTTCAACCAGTGGCGATCAAAAGAATTCTAAGATATCAGCTCACGTATAGACACTTACCATTTCTCCGGGAAGACTTGGGCACTGGTATTGGTGTGCATGCTTGTGTCGTTACCTTCTCTAAATTGGGAGCTGTTGTGGTATGATTTGCTTTGACTTTGTCAGCCCAACTTACTCCTGATGGAGCCAGACGACTTGAAGTAACCGTCACAGATGGAGCCCTAAATAAGGAATAGAATCAATAGAATCAAGCATCCAACAATCTTAATACATGCTTTAGTAGTGTGTGTGTGTGTGTGTGTGTATGTGTGTGTGTGTGTGTGTGTGTGTGTTCGTTCCGCTTAGTCAATATTAAAATAAAATAAAACTGGCCATGAATGCACAGTTCAATAACATGGATCTAAAACCTAGACAACTAAGGTTTCATTCACACAACTGCTTCTACAAAGTTGATTCATCCAGAGTCCTTGCCTGCTTCCGTGTAATCTGCATCATCTCTGGACTTTTCAGAATTCTCTTTCCTTTCCCAAAGCATCTCTCCCAGTTATTTGCCCCTATTCTGACTCCACCTATTTTCCACTGGAAGATCCTAGCAGATGCACTCCTCAGGAGATTCTAAACTTCAGAAGCTGGTGTTGTATAAACTAGTTCCAGCACCTAAATAAAATGCAAGCCAAAAATCTAAAACCAACAATAAGAAAGTGGTCCCTCATTACCTGTGGGGAACAACACATTTTACTATAAATAGCTTTGAAGTTTCTTTACATTCTCAGATTGCAAAAGAGCAACCCAAAGAATGTATTCTTTGGGCCTCCTGTATAGAACTTTTCACAAAAGAGCATCAGGAAAGAAGATAAGAAGGAGAGGCCAATAAATCTCAGCATCAGTATCACTGAGAGCCATGATACTGTTAAAGCTGAACGATTGCAAACAAACCTATGTGAATAAACAGACCTTTCTGAAACATCTCCGTTTTCTTTCCCAAACCATTAAAGATGTATTAGCATGCATACCCGAAATTTAGACTTCTCCGTGCATTTGACGTTACACCGATTCGGTCCGTTGATGGGCTTGGAATTACATGCCGTCCTGGAGACATCTTCTTTACTTCCCATGCCAGCGAAGTAGGTCTGCAAATCCAATACAGAATAATAAGCAATGGACACAAAATTAGGAATCACTGTCTTACTCTGCCTACAGTTAAGGCTGCTTTGCTTGATGCAATCAAGCGGGTGGACCACACAAGGCCCAAAGGCCATATAGCCTTCTCTCCAGGTTGTGCAGGGCTTTGCTATCACAACCGATAGACTCAGCTACAGGCCACTCTGGAAGGAAAGCTCAGGTCACTGAAAGCCCAACCTCACAAGGGTTTCTGCTCTTCTACCCAATGACATCCACACCCCAATGACACCTGGGCAAGCTTACCAACCAGCAGGCTCTCCTTCGTTATCTCTGCCCATGGGTCAGAGTCAAGACAGCTGAGTCAAGACAGCTGCACCACTGCTGCCACCATAAGAAGAGGGGCACTGGAGCAGAGGGCCTTGGGGGTCAGCCGCCAGGTTTCCAAAGGCCACAGGCTGCTGCTTGTTCCTGAAGCCGGCCCACCCCAGCAAGGGATGCTGCTGCCCTCCCCTACCATCTACCCCACCAGCAACTGGTGTTCTGTTGGGCACACTGCCTCCAAACCTATGAGAATAGGGAACCATTCTCATGCCTTTGCCACTACTTTGAGAACATGTTCTCAACTACTTTGAGAACATTTTCGTTGAATAAGTAGCACATACATATTTTAACACAACAACATTGCCTTTCCAAAGGCACAAATGTCACAGCATTATTACAGTCTGGTTCAAACATTATGTTTGGCTACTGAGGCTGCATGCCGTCCTCCCCATGGAACCCCCAACTGCCTCCCACACCCCTCGGTCCACAATAACCAGTTTGGCATGGCTTCCAAACTGGGTGAACTAGAGTTACCAGAAGCCATTATTTCCCACCCATCAGAACTGGAAACCCAACTCAAATAATGGTTTCCAGTTCTCTCTCTCGGTGGGTGGGGGTGACACAGTTTGTGGTAACCATAGTTTGCCAGATGCTTCCATGATGCTGGAAGTGGGGGCAGGGAGGAGGAGGTTCATGAGCCTGAGGCATGAGCCTGACACCAAGCCACAGTTTGGCCAAGATGTCTAAACTGGGAATCAAACTGGCAGAATGAAACACAGGACATGCTGTTTTCTGATTACCTGCTTTGGGCATCTGCCTTCTCTAATTTTTCCTGTAGCTGGATCCAATCAATCAATGCCTTGAAATCCCTCACATAATTATCCAGCATCATCAGCACCTCCTACAATAGAAAGGGTTATTCAAAAGAACAGCCCATGTACAAAACCAAAAAATGGAAATTGACGGGTGGGGTGGAATCTAGGAATCCATAAAACAGTATTAATTCTCACACTACTTCATCCTGTGACCAGCTGGACTAATGCAGCATCTCTCATCTCCAACACTTAACAATGTGTTCAGATGAAGCTGGGGCAGAGTTTTAGGAGTTTTTGGGGACAATTTATTTATTGGAATACCCTGAACTAAACTGAATTCTGAACATCAGTTCAGTTCAAGGTTTATTACGGTCTATGACCAACACAACAAGGAAATAGAATAGAACATATAACACAATTCAAGATAAAAACATAATACCACTGATATCACAATACCCTAAGGCAGGGATTCTCAATGTTGGGTCCCCAGATGTTATTGGACTTCAACTCCCATAATCCCCAACCAAAGGCCCCTGGGGCTTGGGATTATGGGAGTTGAAGTCCACTAACATCTGGGGGCCCAACGTTGAGGATCCCTGCCCTAAGGTATATTACTGGAACCATCAAAAGCCTCTGAATCTTAGGGAGGAAGTTAATTACTAAAACTCAAAAAATTATAAATAAGACAAACTGAATATACAATTGAAATAAAAATATAAACAATTAAAAGATAACAGATCAACAGTCTCAAAACCCACCAACTATACTATAACTAAAAGGTTTTAGAGCAGCACTGGATTTATTAATTAGAAGCCGACAAATTTGTGTTATATGTTCTATTCTATTTCCTTGTTGTGCGGGTCACAGACCGTAATAAACCTTGAACTGAACTGAACATCCACTTCAGAGTTGGTTAGGATTCTCATCCCCGCCCCCCCCCCCCCGCCCCATGTACTCTTGCACTCTGCTGCTTAACTCGCTTGTTTGAGCTCTCTGCTCTACGGGCAACATCCTGCAGTGGTTCTGACTCTCTGGTCATAAACTGAGGTTACAGCAGACACTGAGTTGCTGCTGAGAACAGCTGCCTCGTGTCTTTTTGATCTCTGTCCCCGACAATGTCTATGGATGCTCAACACAGATCATCAGGGCATGGGCTAGTGCTTGCAAGGAGTCCCCCTAGGCACGTCGAAATCACTCCCATATTTTGAGGTGACCCTGTTTCACGTCCAAACCTCTAGGCAATCATTTGCCTGTGTGTGTTTGCTGGTAGCAGGAAAGATGTCAGACCTATCCTCTGTGAATTTGTGGGTTTCCTGGAAACATTTCATTAAATCACTATGGGAACTAGAATGTCAAATTAGATGGACCTTTGGTCCAATCCAGCAGGGTCTTTCTTATGCAGGTTGTTTAAAAAGAAATGATTAATCAACTTTAAAAATATTTAAAATTACACAAGAACATAGGAAACTGCCTTATACCGAGTCAGTCCCTTGGTCCATCTAGCTCAGAACTGTCTACACTTACTGGCAGTAGCTCTCCAAGGTTTCAGGCAGGAGTCTCTCTCGCAGCCCTATTTGGAGATGCTGGAGATCGGCCAGATGCGTTCAAAGTAATTTCTCTACCACTGAGCTATTGCTCCATTCACATCATCAATTGACTGACTACATTCACTGAAGTGATTTTTTTTTCTTGGACAAAAAAATAGTTGTTTGGAGTGTCAGACTAGCAGGTAACAAAACACAGTCTACGAGGAGACGACAAGCAAGTATCAGAGCCAATACTCAGTCTCTGTTCTGCCCACATCCCCTACTGTAAATAATCTAAGATTTCCTATTCCCCATTCTATACCGCAACTAAGCTTAAGAATATGTTACAAACAAAATGATATTTTTCTCCCATTTACCCTTGTAAATTGCCTTCATAGGAACATAAGAAGCTGCCACATGCTGTGTCAGACCATAGGTCCATCTAGCTCAGTATTGTCTTCACAGACTGGCAGCGGCTTCTCCAGGGTTGCAGGCAGGAATCTATCTCAGCCCTATCTTGGAGATGCTGCCAGGGAGGGAACTGGGAACCTAGATGCTCTTCCCAGAGTGGCTCCATCCCCTAAGAAGGGGAATATCTTCCAGTGCTCACACTTCTAGTCTCCCTTTCATATGCAACCAGAGCAAACCCTGCTTAGCTAAGGGGACAAGCCATGCTTGCTACCACAAGACCAGCTTCCACTACTATCTTGCTTGTGTCAGTATAGACTTTAAGACCTTCAGGGCGGAGACCTGTGGTCACATATTTTGGCAGCACCAGGTACATGGATAGTGCTATATAGATTGTATCTACAGACCAAGCCCTCAGTCTGAACTAGTCTCCTTACAATGGTCAGATTCTGTGTTCTCACTAATGTTTTTATTTTTAATCTGCGTGCGGAATGAGTTTTGTTCTGGGCGGCAGTATCAAGGCAGTGTGTGCACACATATATTCAGAGTGGGGCCTTCCTGATTCAATCTGAGAGGGAACTAAAATTAACTGAGTGGACATTAAAAAAACGTGTGCACATGCACATCATCTGGAACACTGGTCAGATTCTAGGATACAGAACTAGAAATGTGAAGGCCTAAGAGGGGAAACGGGGGGGGGGCTCTTTTTTCTCCTGTTCCCCCACCCTCCTGGCTTCACATCTCTATGCAGAACCTAAAGATAAGTGGCAAAGAAAAGCAACTTCAAGACCCTAGGTCTGGCATGAGGATTTGCCCATTCTGAAAATGCTCAAGTATAGATTCCTAGGGCTGGACGGTGCACAGAAATTACATTTAATGAGTTTAAAGAGCCTGTTTTAAGGAATGCTCCGCTCCGCCGTTATCCGGAATTATCGGAGCAGTGCCATGCAGCTGAAACTCGAGTCCTGTTTTACGGACAAGGGAATACAAACAGGACAAGCAGCTGGAGCGGCCCCATATTCACTGATGCACATCTTTCCCCCTAAAGCCATGAAGGCCATTTTGTCGAGCAGGAGGCAGCAGAACAAAAGTGGCTCTGAAAGCGTCGTTACGGGCATCCAGATAACTACATATAGATGTACAGCTAAAATTACCAATTAGTTTACCAATTGGCTGCAACGGATTCGATTGGTTTGTAATTAATTCTAGTTACTGGCGCACACAGCAGGATGGTTGGCGCCATCCCTTTGTCCTCCTGACACACAATCCGCGCACACAGGGCCCTGGGGTCTGGGCCATCAATACCGCTCTCCAGTTCACCTACAGGCCTGAGCGGAGCAGATATACCCCATGGTGCTGAAGCAGTGGAAACGGGCACCACTTGAGAAGGTGCTGACAAAAAGGAACCTTTATGGGGCAGTCTGTTGCGGCACTACAGTCACAGCCATTTCTTTTTAAAATCCCATCTTTTCCCCTGCAAGGTCAAGTGCACCCGCTACAAATCCTTAAAGGAAGAATTCATTTATAAAATAGAGCCAAGGATGCCAGGGGGCAGGAAGGGGAACTTAAGCAGGGTTCAACTGTCCCAGCATAATCCAACTGGCGACATTTGCATTCAGCAGCATGGCATGGGAGCAGACGACAACTCCCATCATCTCCCAGCACAATGGCCAGAGGCCATTAGGAGGGCTGCAGTCCAACAACATTTGGGGACCTGACTTTGAGAACCCTTGCGTTATCCCCTTTAGGAGTCATCCTATATCCAAAGTCAACAGTACACAGAGAAATGCTTTGTAGATAAGAGGCTTCAGTGTTCACCATTTCAGGCCTAAATAAAAGCCCTAGAAAAGAGCTGGAATCTCCTTTAGCCCTTTTTACTATTCCACGTGTGAAGCTGGCTGGTATGCACATAGAGCTCTGTAAGACTGAAAATCAGTAGTGTAGAAAATCCTATACAGTATTCCCCATCTCCACTTAGACGACTGAGCATCTGCCTTTAAACCAGTAATTCACTTCTATGATGTGTTTCCTGTTTTTGAAACAGTCTAATTAATTTGAGGGACCGCCTGCTCCCAAGGGTTGCTGCCCGCTTGACGAGGACATCTGAGGGGGCCCTGCTCCGAGTGCCGACAATGAGGGAGGCCCGGCTGTCGTGCACTCGGGACAGGGCCTTCTCTGTTGCTGCTCCTAGACTCTGGAATGCTCTCCCAGTGGCCATTCGTTCCTCGGACTCCATCACAGCTTTTAGAAAGCTTTTAAAGACTTGGCTTTTTACCCAGGCTTTTACATAATCGTTTTTTACTGCTGCTTTTGTGTTTTTATCTGTTGTCTTGTTTTTAGCTTGATGTTTTTACTGCTTTTTATTGTATGTTTTAATTTTTGTAAACCGCCTTGGGGTTTTCTTTTAACGAAAGGCAGTATAGAAATGTAAAAATAAATAAATAAATAAATAAATAAATAAATAAAAATTCAATTGAAATAATTTTGCAGAATACTAAAACCTCAACATACAGTCATCTCTCGCCAATCCCTGCTAACTTGGCAAAGAGGCACCTTCTAACGTGGTGATTGCAACCAAGGTGGACCCTGCTGAGCTAAGGGGACAAGTCGTGCTTGCTACCACAAAACCAGTTCTCTTCCATATAAAGAGCCTCTACATTGGGAGCAGAGGTATTATGCAGAAATAATGTATTATTTCTCTGTGTAAACCGCCCTGAGCCATTTTGGGAAGGGTGGTATAGAAACTGAATAAATAACCACCACCACCACCACCACGGTTCCATTCTGGCAAGACCTCGCTTTTAGCAAATTCACGGTTGGCGAGGCATTAAAGTCTATGGGAAACAGGGGGTTAGGGGAAACATGACCACGAAAAAGACCTAAAAATAAAGGGGGAAATACACACCCAAAATGCTTTAAAAATTCAAAAAAAAAAAAATCCTGTAATATTGCCAAGAGTCACCAAGAAGAATGAGCAGATCGAACCCCTGGGCATTTTTTTAACCCCCCACCCCCACCACCAGAATGCCATTAAAAGGCATTTTAAATGGGCAAGGGACAGCAAGGGTCAACAAGAGCAATGAGCAGATCAAACCTCTGAACCCCCCCAAATTGCTGAAACCCCCCCATCATTAAAAAAAACCCTTGCCAGCCACAGATACTAGGGGCACAGTTGGCAAGACCTGTCACAATTTCCTATTCGCATATACTCAAAACCGCGGTTGGCAAGGGGTGACTGTATATGCCTTTAGAGAAGACATACCATTTCATAAATAAGGATGATCACTCATTACTCAAAGGAAAGTTCACTTGCAATATTTTCTTTTTGATCCCCTAACACCAGAGAGGAAAATAAGAACCCAGGAAACCACATTTTGTAAGTCGGACCATTGCTCCATCTAGTCTGGTACTGTCTATATTGACTGGCAACAGCTCTCAGCTTTGGGGGCAGGAGTCTTTCCCAGCCCTCCCTGGAGAAGCCAGGGCGTGAACCTGGGACTTCTGCATGCAAGAGATGCTCTATCATTGAGCCCTATCCAACAGGACCTCAAAATATGAAGTGTACTTCTATCTCATCACCCCAGTATTTAAACTCAGTTCCCTTCACCCACCGATTATTTGATTCACCCTTATAGCTCCTGAATGCTAGGGCTAAAGTGAGGTGCAAAGAAACTTATTCGGGTCAGCCGTTCTTATAGCATCCTCCCTCTCACCTTTATCTCCCCCCCGCCGCACGCCCACCCACGTTCCTGGTATTTCCCTGTGATTTTTTAAAGAATCGCTGAAACCAAAACCAGAACAATATCCAAAGATAAGAAAGAGAGCATGCCATTGAGGTTGGAAGGCTGAATATCACCAACACAAAATATTTTGAAAGGAAGCCTGAACTAGTGCCACATAATGCATCTCCCCATAATACTAATACATTAATTAGTATAAGTAAAATACTGATACTAATACATTAAGTAATATAATGCCATATATGATATAATGCTTCCTACGCATTCCATCTCAAAAGGCCTCATCAAATCCAAACACGGGAAATGAGGCTGTACCTGAAGGCTTTAATTCTGCACATAACAATTTCTGTAAGTCAATACGACTTGCAGGTCTGGAGAAATCAATATTCACCTGGTGTGCCCAGCAATTTGATGTTGCATATGAGCTGCAATATTTATTCATTCAGTTGTGTGCAGGCGAGCACCTAAAATATGATGGTGATGCCCAAGAATATCTTTACAAGCCCTGTACCTGTGCAGCTCCTGACAGGATGAGACCTGTTGCCTTGGATCCCACGGCAGAAGAAAGGTGGGATAGAAATGTATTAAATAAAGTGCTTGCTGTCACTATCATTTTAATGACAGCACCAACACATCTTGAGATAGAGGTAGCACTTTGTAGTCACATCCAACTATTTACAAGTTAACTGCTTTAAAGAAAGGAACGAATGAGACAAGAAATTAACCAAAAGGAATGAAATTATTAGATAGATTAAAAATAATAATTAGCTAGATGTACAGTAACGTATTTGTGGCAAAGGTATTAGCATTCCTCAACACACACAACCAAGTCTATTTCTAATACTCACATAGGAACATAGCAAACTCCCTTATACAGAGTCAGACCCTTGGTCCATCTTGCTCAGTACTGTCTACACAGACTGGCAGCAGCTTCTCCAAGGTTGCGGGCAGGAATTAGTCTCAGCCCTATCTTGGAGATGCTGCCAGGGAGGGAACTTGGAACCTATTTGCTCTTCCCAGAGTCGCTCCATTCCTTAAGGGGAATATCTTACAGTGCTCACACATCAAGTCTCCCATTCATATGCAACCAGGGCAGGCCCTGCTTAGCTAAGGGGACAAGTCATGCTTGCTACCACAAGACCAGCTCTCCTCTCTTCCCTTGGCCTAAACTCCAGCACCCAGGGAGTTGACTACTCCTGCCACTCACCACCCAGTCAAAGTCCCAGAGCCCACCCAGTCTGAGAGGAATCCCACTGTTCCTGCTACTGCCACTGCTTACCACAAATCCCACCGCCTGTTCAGTCTTCAATGGGGCCCACCATAAGACACTTTACTGAGGAACTGCTCAAGCCTGCCCAGTTAATCATAACAATTCCAAAACGACCCTTTGTTTCTATGACCGTAGCTTTATGTTTTTGTACACTTCTTTAAGAATTGTAGATTGATAAAGTAGGACATACATTTCCTAAAACAACAACAAACGTTAAAACCTGGACATAACCATTCTGGACCAGTGAAAATGCACAGCCTGTGCAAGCCTGAAGTCTCTCTATTGTCAAATAACAATTTGTTTGTTATTTCTCTGTGTAAACCGCCCTGAGCCATTTTTTGGAAGGGCGGTAAAGAAATCGAATCCATCATCATCACCATCATCATAATGGGGCTTTCTCCCAAGTAGAACACGCACAGGACAGCAGCCTCCGTTTCTCCACGTTAACAAGGCCAGAGGGAGTCAACAGCAGCAAGCAGCCTGACAACGGATCAAGCCCCTCAAAATCCTGAAAAACCGAGGAATACAGCTTTGAACAAAGGCTGGTGACCTCTCATAGGTAGAAAAATGAGCAACACTTGAAACCTTTATACCACTGATCCGAAAATAGGCCTTCCACAGATTAGCTAACAATTGCTTTTAACCGCCCCCCGCCCCACCCACCAGAGCTGTTCTCTGGAGCCTGAATCAAAGGCTGACTTGAGGTCTGGAGAAGTGGGATGCAGCTTGCCTTTCTGGTGTTTAGAATATTTCTCTGCTAAATGGGATAAGACCCATGCATGGCCAAAAGTGCAGAAACTCCTTGCAAATCCAGTTTGGTCAAAGCCCAAGATATTACCCACTTTATTAATTTAGCGTTGAAGGGATGTGCATTAACCAAGAGTCGTGCACAAATTAGGAACCATTGGGGAGGGGGGGAAGCAGCAAGCGGGATCTTTACAAAGAAGGAGAGGAGGTCCTTGCCTGCTTTCCGCTCCCCCAGGCTGCTGCTTGCTGAGGCAGAGCTCCTCCCAAGAACCCGCATGTGGCGCTGGCACGCATAGGGCGGCAGAAAGCAGATAAGGACCTCCTCTCCTTCTTTTTAAAGATCCAGTTTGCTGCTCTCCCCTCGCGCCCTCCCATTCCGGGTGGTGCCAAACCATCCCTAGTGCATTGCATAAAGTTTTCCAATTATCCACAAAAGACTTTTAGGTCTAGGATTTGAGGAGCCCAATTTAGAACCTTTTTATGAATGGGCACCACTACTGCTTTATAACAACGAGGAGGAATACAAGCAGAATTATCCATGCAGGTAAACAGTGAGGCAGGAGGTGTTATCACCAACTAACATTAGACTTTGGTGATTCAGAAGGGATAAAACCTGGTCCAGTCTTCACCTGCAGAATACGATTCAATGCTTTCAGCTCTGAAACCAGTTCCCACTCTTTGCTATCGATTCCTGCCCATCCAAAGAATGCGAATACCTATCAGTTTCTATTCAATATACCTGGAAATCCAATTGATTCTGATGACACCCACGACCACCAAAGCATTATCTGGACTGAGGACTTCAGCTGCGTTCAGAAACAACACCAAACTATGATCTGGCATGATGGAAAATGTCTTAAGGAGTCTCCAGTCGCTTCCTTCTCTCTCTCCCTCCTCAAAGCAGTGACTAAGTAGCATGCAATTCTGGTTTAGCAGCAAACCATGGTTCTCCTTTTTGCCTGAAGAGGCAAACTATGGCTTGAGCTTGGGAGCAAACCAGCCCTGCAAACCAGCAGGCCTGTGCTTCTGCCGCCCTGAATCCAAATAAAGTACAGTGTCATGTTGGTGCCGTGTGGAAGATGTCACTCACAGTGTGGTCAACTTTGCACAGTACTGTGCATTTCCAGTGTGTGTGTGTGTGTGGGGGGGCTCCTTCCTAGGAAGCTGAGCCCTATACCACACATGGGGTGGGAGGTGTACACAACAGGGATGTGCACGGAACCGGCGAGGGCCGGTTCGATGGTGTGGGGGGGGATGCCTTTAAGGGTGGGTGCACTCCCCCCCCGCCATGTTTCCCTCACCAGTGTGCGGGTATGTAGGAGCCCATCGGGGTGGCAGCGCATCTCCATGCCATCCTATGCCACCGTTTACTGGATGTCACAGGAAGTAGCAATGGTGGCTGCATGCTGGCAGGGGAAACACCGGGGGGGGAGTGCACCCACCCCCACCCTTAAAGCCGCCTCCCCTACTGTCAAACTTCGTACCAGCCCTATGTTCCAACCTGTTCGGAGGCCCATAAAAAGGGCCTCCGAACAGGTTTGTGCACATCCCTAGTACACAGGGAGGGCTAGTTCCTCCAAGCATTTCCCCCGAGAACTTTCATGGCCTTATGTTCACGAAGCATATTATTTATTTATTTTATTATTTATCTATTTATTCGATTCTTATACCGCCCTTCCAAAATGGCTCAGGGCAGTTTACAATTTAAACAGGAACCATTAAAACCAAAAACAATTAAAACAAAAATATAAATATGAACATCAGTTAACAATTAAAACATCATTTAAAAAAAACAATTAAACAATCAGAACAATTAAAACCCTGAAAACCCGGTTACAGTACATATGACAACTGATCTCACCTAAGCAAAGACACTCAGGTTTAACTATCTGCTCCTGTATTCAAAATCATAAAAATTACATGTACATATTGCAGCAGTTTTGAACATCCCAGTTTCATATTGTTCCAAAAGGCCACTAAGATACAGCCTATGGCTGCTGCCCAACCTTGGAGAGATATTAGACACAACAGCAGATTTTCTTGCAACCACTCCTCCGTTTGCATCTTTACGGCAACTCTGTCGTCTGCAGTTTCAACCGCAAACACAGTCACTGGAACCCTATCCCATTCAAATACAATAAACATGATCCCCAGCAACAATGTAATCAATAATCTGGCACATTCGCTCTCCCATCAAATTGCACACAAATGTGCATCCTGCATTACTTCAAAAACAAACAATGCTCATTCTGTCCAGTTTAAATTAATGGGAACAATAAGGTTTAGAAAGCCAATGTTGACTTAATAAATATCACTCTCTGAATTCCAATACATACTTCAAAAATATAGACCGATTTGCACAGGCATCTAGAAGGGAACACACAAAGATTCGCCCTTTGGGACATATCAAAGAAGAACTATAAGTTCTTTCAGAAGCAAGCTATTTTTAAAATAACAGATCCTTTCAAAATAATCTTTATTTTTCAACATTGACTATTCAAAGAATATTGTGAGCCCACAAAGGGGCTACACACAAAATGACATGCCTCACTCTCCATTTTTTTCTTGCAGGCAAGAAAGCCCAAATGTTAAATAAAACATCGTTAAATAAAAATAAATAAATAAATAAATAAATAAATAAATAAATAAATAAATAAATAAATAAATGGCAATACAGTATACAAAGCCCTCTTGCTAGTTGTGAACTAAAAGGGAAAACTCAGCCCCTTATTTATTAAACCTTTCACATTGGGTACTTGTGTGTCGAAGAGCAGAGTAGTTGTGAGTAAAGGTAAAGTGTGCTGTTGAGCTGGTGTCAACTCCTGGTGACCACAGAGCCCTGTGGTTGTCTTTGGTAGAATACAGGAGGGGTTGACCATTGCCTCCTCCCTCACAGTATGAGATGATGGCTTTCAGCATCTTCCTATATCGCTACTGCCCGAAACAGGTGTTTCCCCCGCAATAGTCTGGGAAACATACCAGCAGGGATTCAAACAGGCAACCTCTGGCTTGCTAGTCAAGTCATTTCCCTGCTGCGCCCTGTACCTTTACTGGTGCTGTTTCGGCTTAGCATTTCATTGTATTCACTTTTAAATTTTGTAAGCGCTGTGTGCGTTAACAAAAAAGTGTAGCACAGGCAACAAAGTACAGAGGTGTCTAAAAACATTGCTTTGCCACATGCCCATATTATGGGCAGGTTCACACTGAACATGGAGCCTGAGTTTGTGCGACCTCCCCCAGTTCCCAGAGCACATGGTCCCCGCTTCCTTCTCCACACAAGCTCCTACTTCCTTTGCACATTTGGATATCCTAAGACTGGCTGTGATGTCTGAACCCACCAATCTCGGCTGAACCCACCAATTCTAACCTACAAAGTAGGTGCTTCTGGGGACAAAAGTTGGATAACCCCTGGGCTTTAACCAATTTAGCATGCTTCATTTCAGCAGAAAACTAAATATTCATGACCAGATGAAAGTTTGATTGATAAATATAGATATATGCTTGTAATGACTTATTTATGTATGCAACGGCTAACTGATATTTTCCAGAAAGTAGTGGAATTTTCAATCATGTTTCATGTAAAAACAACTCAATTCCTGCAACAGTTGAACTTTCCTACCTTTCTTGATCATCTTTAATATTGCAAATCTTGTACTTATTGTAAAAAAATGTAACAGTGAATATATCTATCCTTTTAAAAAAGCAAATTGGCTTGCAGTTGAGTTGATGAAAGATACACCATACGACGTGTCTGTTTTCCATCTAAAATTAGAGGGGGGAAGCCAACTTATGACTACGTCCCACCCAGACACTGTTTATACTGGGCCATCAATCTCCTGTGCTTAGCAGCAGCGAGTGAATGAGAAGAGCGATAGCTATCTCTGCAGAAAGGGAACAATGTGTAATTAAGACATTAAACAGGAAACCTAAGAATGTGGACACAGGCGGAATCACAACAGTGCCACCTACGGTACAAACCGAGTACTGAAAGATGGGGGTTGGGTGGACCATCAAACCAATTACAGTATAAAATAGTCAATTCTATATTAATCTCACTGCAGCACCAAAATAAAATAAAGTAAAAATTGCATTAAAATTCACAGTTAACAGTATTCAAAAGCGGCTAGTAGCAAGAACAACAATGGACTGGCAATAATAAATTCAGTCTCTACAACAGAGAGAGGAGATCCTTGAGCCAGTTGGCCCTCCAAGCTTGCTGCAGCAGGCAGGATCTTGGCCTGGGCCAGCAGAGTTGTCCCATCATCCCTCCCAATTTTGGGATGTAACAAAGCTAAGAAAGCCAGCAGACTATCCTTCCAATATCGAACAAACATTGCGAACAGCAAAGTTAACTGCCTGCTTATGGTTCATGGGAACTCCAATTTAAAAACAACAACAACAGAGAAAGATGACAAACAAGGCAGGGAATAGGTCATCGCCAGCAGCCAAGTTATTCTAAATGCAGATCCTTGGGTAAGGAGGACTCCCACTACAATCCCAGAGAGAAGACCAGCACCTGGGGGGGGGGGTGGTGGTAGGATATCTTCAATCCATTGTAGAGCCTGAGGTTGCTGTGTGAAACCCAACTTTCCTTCCTCCTCCTGCAGTGGAGCGGGGGTTGCATATGTGCAGTCGTGCTGTCCTGAGGGAGCCTTCTCACATAAGAGCCTTGCAGGATCAGGCCCAAGGCCAATCTAGTCTGACAGCCTGTTTCTTACAGTGGCACACTAGATGCTTCTTGGAAGCCCACAGGCGAGAGATGAAGGCATGCCTCACCAGGAAGTGTGTTCCCAGGGGAAGGGGCCGCAAAAGAGAAAGCTGTACCCCCGTGTGGCAAACAGACCACAGCTGGAGCCAGCATACCTCTCTGTCCTATCTTATAGGGCAGGCAGGTTTGTGTAGGAGAAAAACAATTCTTGAGAGACCCTGATCCTAAGAGCTTCAGAGGTCATCACCAGCACCTTTGAATGTTGGTAGTAAATGCAGTTGTAGTGTGATTCTCCAGAGAACTGATTGGTTGACCTCCCCCTCATCCCTAATGTATTCCGAGTGATGAAAGCCTTAACCTTCAGAGATCCGTAAGAAGAGTTGTAGCACCATGGGTTGAATGAGCCATGATTATCCTTGGGGACATTTTGTGTTGATAACCCGTATGCTAAAGTAATGCAAGTCCTGACCCAACTGGAAAACGTGGTTTTGGAAACCTTACAACCCAGTGTGGCTAGATGAAATGACACTAACAGAGTCCAACCCACAAAAGTCCTTGGTACACTAGAGGTATACCTTGAGGGCCTTCCAGACATCAGGAGTGTGTCATTTCTTCTCCTTATAATGCAGCAGGTAAGAGCAGAGAAACAGTAGAATCTGCTCCTCAACTCTGTGAAACAGAGTTAATCTTTGGAATAAATTTTGGGTTTGTTCTGACTAATTTAGCAGTCTGGATAAATTAAGCAAAGGAAGACATCTAGCCCAGATGGCATGACTTTAAAAAAAAAAAAATCAGAACTTTAAACCAGAAATGCCTCCAAGGAGTCCCAAGTGGCTTACTCCCTGAAAAGGAGGTGGAGGTAAAGTTAAAGGAAAGATTGTGCTGTTAAGTTGGTGTCGACTGCTGGCGACCACAGAGCCATGTGGTTTTCTTGGTAGAATACGGGAGTGGTTTACCATTGCCTTCCTCCCACGCAGTATGAGATGATGCCTTTGCCCCTGTCATTGTAGTGAGCATCCGCCTCCAGCACCTCCCTATATCGCTGCTGCCCAATATAGGGGACTACAAATATATATTTACTAGGCACAGTCTGGGAAGCACACCGGTGGGGATTCAAACTCACAGCCTCTTGCTCCCTAAGCAAGCTGCTTCCCTGGTAAAGTTAACTTTGGATTCATTATCCACATTTCAGTTCTTGAGTCGGAGATTTCTCCTAACCACCATCAGATGCTAAGGCCCTAGCAGAGAACTGCAGGGTGTCTCAACAGGCACCTGACCTGCAGGCAGTGGTGAGTATTCCTTGTTTAAGACGGGTATTCCCTTGAGGCACATCTTCCTGCCAGCTCTTTAAGCTCACAGGATAGAGTGTTAGGCAAACGCAGACAAACCTATCGCTGCTCTGATCACTAGAGCCAATCCTACGTGAGATTTCCTGAGAACGATCTACCTTTTCAGTCATCATAATTCCTTGCAGGGAAAGTGCTCCAAACTCATATCCTTTCAGTGGTCCTTTTCTGCCCCTCGTTCTTTATGAACCATCTGCAGTGGCCAAGCATCCTACCTCTACACATTGCAACCCAGCAAGATGCCTACCTTACATTCTACCACACTCTGATCCGATTCACAAGTGACGTAGATTTCATCAACGGCACGTCTCAGGTTGTCAAAAAGGAAAGCCCAGTAGCGTCCTCTCAGATCCACTTTCCGTGGCTGCCTCATTTTTGTGGGACTTTTATCTACATTCTTCTCTCCAGCCATTGACGTTACTTTACACTCTGATGTCGTGCTCTGAAAAGGAGAAAAGAAAAACGGCAAATATGTCAAGAAGTTAAGTCTTTGTGGACCATCCCCAAACACTTTTATACACAACAAACTCACGGGAGGATTTACACTTAACCAACTGGATTCCTCAAAAGCAACTTTTTAAAACATAGGAACCTGCCTTATAACAAGTCAGGCCATTGGTCCATCTAGCTCAGTATTGTCTACATTTGACTGGCAGCAGCTCTTCAAGATTTCAGGCAGGAGTCTCTTCCAGCCCCACCTGAAGATGCCAGGGATTGAATCATGGACCTTCTGCATGCAAATATAGAGGTGCTTTCCCACTGAGCTATGGCCCCATCCCTTAAGGGAGATATCTTGCAGAGCGTACATGTAGCCACCCATCCAAATACAGACCAAGGTGGATCCTACTTAGCGAAGGGTTCAATTCATGCTTGCTACCACAAGACCAGCTCTCCTCCCTGAGAGAGAGTTTCCATAACAGTTTTGGATTATACCATTTCTATTTAGACACAACTTAATATTTGCATCGGTAGGAAGGCAGATTGAGCTTTGACCCACAGAAGGGAAAGCTGGTTTTGCTCCAAAACTTGCAAAAAATGCAAGATCAGAAACAAACAAACCTCCAGACTAATGGAGTTTGGACTGGACAAATATGTCCAGCCATAAATATTATAGAAAAATAACTTGTTATATGTTAGATACACAGTTCATGAAAATAGTTCATTTACTCCATTTATATACCGCTCACCTGCCAAAGCACTCAAGGCGATTTACAATTTAAAATACAAAACAAAAAGGGAAAGGGGGACAGGGCGGCTGAGGGAAACCAATAAACTAGACTTTCCCTACAACAGGGAAACATGATCGAGATGCATAAAATTATGCAAAGAGTAGAGAGAGTGGACAGAGAGAGATTTTCCTCCCTTTCTCACAACACTAGAACCGGGAGTCATCCCATGAAACTGATGGCTGGGAAATTTAGAATCGACAAAAATAAGTACCTTTTTCACACAGTGCATAATTAATCTATGGAATTCTCTGCCATGGGATGTGGTGATGGCCTCTAGCTTGGATGGCTTTAAAAAGGGTTTTGACAAATATGGAGGATGGGTCTATCAATGGCTACTAGTCTGGTGGCTATAGGCCACCTCCAGCCTCAAGAGGCACAATCCCTCTAAATACCAGTTGCAGGCGAGCAACAGCAAGAGAGAGGGAGTGCTCTTGCGTGTGGGCTGCTGGTGGGCCATAGTGTGAAGCAGGACGCTGGTCCAAATAGGCCTTGGACCTGATCCAGCAGGGCTCTTCTTATGAAATCTCTCTCTCTCTCTATCCGTTCAGTCATGTCCGGCTCTCAGTCGCTCTATGGATCACTGCACTCCATGCCGTCCTATCTCGGACAGCTTCCTTTAAGCCTGCCATGGTCACTCCAGTGCCATTTTTTAATAATATCCAGACACCAAGTACAAGGCTGTCCCCGTCTCCTTCTCCCGCTGATCATTCCCAGCATAATTGCCTTTTCGAGTGAGTCAGCTCGCACGACATGACCAAGATATCACAGTCTATGTTTGGTAATCTTAGCTTCTAGTGATATTTTTGGTTTAACTTGATCTAAAACTTCCTTATTTGTAATTCTCACTGTCCATGGGATACGCAACAGTCGCCTCCAACACCACATCTCATCCTTCTCCTATCTGCCATCTTCAAAGTCCAAGGTTCGCAGCCATATGTGTGAAAAATTATTGGAAATATTGGAAATATTATTGCACTAACCAATCTGCATTTGGTTAGGAAACTAATATCTTTCCTTATGAAATCAAATGGCATAAATTGGAACGGCCCCAACTTGAGGACAAGGTGGACCGTTCAGGGGATGAGAAAGAGTGGGAAGCCCGCAAGCCCCAGATCCCTAGCAACCCTGTGCCACCAGGAACCTCCACACTAGGAGAAGCACAGCTATTCCTCCCTCTGCCCAAAGCAGTTCCAGGATGATGAAAACAACGTGCCCATAGGCTTGCTCCTCAGAAGCGTTGTGATCTTTAATATTCTGTCATAAAGACACTGCAATAAATTTTGTTCCACTTTCTGGAAATAACATTGGTTTTAAATTACAACTCTCTCCCTCTACCTGATTGGAAAATCTATACGAAGACAAATTTTCTGAGAGGATGACAGTTTCCAAAATGCATCTGAGAAAGTGGGAATTAAAGAGCCGATTCACACGACTGCCTGGAATTAAGCCGAAGGGGACCGGAGGTCCTTGACGAACATGTGTTCCCAGTGCAAGCTGGTACTTCCGCCCTTTTCGGTGACATCTGAACCCACCAATGTTGGGTGGAGCCTACATCTGAAGCTGGACAGGGACTGTTGGGGCAGTGGAAGGAACCCAACTTTCTCCACGCAACATCAGATATCACAGAAAGGGGCAGACGTATTGGCCCACACCAGGAGCGAGCATTCACCAGGAACCTCCAGGCCCCTCCTATTTGCTTTCTGACAGTGATGTAAGCCTGCCCAAACGCTTTTTGGAATCACCGGGCAAGCAGCATCCAGACTAAGGTAGTCATAAGAACATAAGAAGTAGGGATGTGCACAACACGTTTCGGCGCCTCTATTTCGAGGCGCCCAATCGTTCAAGCTGCCCATGCTGACCGCTCAAGATGGTGTTCGCACATGCGCAGATGCCATTTCCATGCTGATGCCACCCATGGGCTGCTGGGAACAGTGAACTTCCTGTTCCCAAGCAAGAAGCAGACGGGAGGTATGGCTTTGTAAAACAGAGAGCATAGCTGCTTAATATGAACAGCACCACACTGAGCAGAGGAGCAACAAAGGGGCAGTTAAGACTTGCCTTCCTCCTGTTAAAGTGACCGCTCTCCGCCCCCCGCCCCCCACCCCTCGCCCCCCACACCACCCCGAGATGTGTACGAAACACTTTGTGCACATCCCCAATAAGAACAGCCCTGCTGGATCAGGCCCAAGGCCAATCTAGTCTGGCACCCTGTTTCATACAGTGGCCCCACCAGATGCCTCTGAGAAGCCCACAGCAAGAGGCAAGGACATGCCCTCTCTCTTGCTGTTGCTCTTCATTAGTCATGATGAATTCTTATTGAAATTAATAGAACTTAAGTTGATTGTAACTAACTTGTTGCATTGATTTCAATGGTGCCTAGTCATGACATTACTAATATGGATACTGCCCCCCGTTTTATGAAATGAGGTTAGACTTGGGGAATCCAAGCTCCTCCACAAGGCCTGCTCTAGTCTAAATATAAGTTTCTGATATAGAAAGAACCTTATCAGTTTCTCGGTTGCAGCCTAGAGACATATGTTTTTATCTAATCTGAACCAACCAAAGTAATGGTGAGGTAATAATACAGGAGGTCCTCACTATTCACAGGTCCAGCACTTGCGGTTTCGCATATCCGCAGTTGGGTAATTAGTACCCGACCTCAGTGGTAAAAAAAAAAAGGGTTAAACCTGCATATCCACGGGTCAAGAGTGGCCAGAAATGACCTCAGAGGTCATTTCCGGCTGCCACTTTGACTGCCAGGGAGATTGGGAGCCATTTTATGGCTCAAAATGGAAGGCAAGAGCTGCAATTTTTGGTCTCGTGGGCAACTGTGCAACATGGTAGGGCACCTCAAGGGGCCATTTGGGGGTGATGGGGGGAACAGGACAAAACCTGCCATTTTCAGCTGATTCAGGGCAGATTTTCTGTGTTCCAGAACCTACCCCGATTCCCATTGCCTTAATGCCCTGTTATTCACTTAATGCCCTGTTATTCACACTATCCGCCCACGCCCTGCGCCCACGGAATGGAACCCACGAATAACAGGGTTCTCCTGTACATCTCTAATATACCATATAATATATACAGATACTTATTTTATATACTAGCCATGAGATAATTATAATAACCATGAAAGATCATCAGGAGATTGGATGCAGAGTGCTATCAGTATGCTGATGACACCCAAAGCGATTTCTCCATGTCAATGTCATCAGGAAGTGGCATAACTTCCCTAAATGCCTGCCTGCAGGCGATAATGGGCTGGATGACAGATAAACTGAGTATGAATTAAAAAAAAGATGGAGGTACTTATTGTTGGGGGGTGGGGTCACAACTCAGGAGATGGGTTAGTTCTGCTTGTCATGAATGGAATTACACTCCTGCAGAAGGAATAGGTACACAGTCTGGGAGTACTTCTGGACCCCAACCTCTCTCTGGTTCCTCAGCTTGAGGCAGTAGCCAGGAGTGCTTTTTATCAGCTTTGGCTGATATGCCAGCTGTGTCCATTTTTGGAAGAGGGTGACCTTAGAGCAATAACACATATCCTGGCTTGTTTACTGACCTCCAGGCTTTACTGAAGTGTGCTATATGTTGGACTGCCTTAGTATCAGGGGCGGAGCCACCACTGGGCAAACGGGTTCAAAGAACCCAGGCCACACCAATCAGGGGCCACGCGGCCACCATTCAGGAATTAAATGGCTGCAGGGAAGAGCTGCTCCTGGCTACGCTGCCAACGCAGCACAATCCCCAGTCTAGCTCCCCTGACTCCCAACTCTCAAACGGAGCCCCGCAGGGCTCCGTTCAGGAGCCAGACCATGCCCCCCGCGTCTGACGTCAGACATGTGGGCATGGCTAGCTCCCGCATCTGATGTCAGACATGGGGTGAGTGGGGCTGCAGCCGCACATGGGCCACTGGCAGTCAGGCTCCGCGCCTGCTTAGTATGTATTCCGGAAACTGCAATTGGTGCAAAATGTGGCAGCCAGGTTGGTATCTAGGGCAGCCCCATATTACTCCCATCTTAAAAGAGTTACATTGCCTGCCAATATGTTTCCCAGTGAAACACAAGGTGTTGTTAATTACCTATAAAGCCCTAAATGGCTTGGGCCCAGGGTTCTTATTTTTATCTATACAGTGTCATTTTAGGGCGCTGTTCTAAGACACCTTCTTCCTCATGAACCCCACTGATCATTAAGATCTTCCTGGGAAGTCCGAGCACAGTTGCCATCTGGTGGTGACTCAGGATCAGGCCTCCTCTGTAGTTGCCTTGAATCTTTGGAACACACTCCCTGTCAAAATAAGAGCTTCAACCCCTTTTGCAGCCTCCTAAAAATGCTCAAAATGCATCTGTTTAACCAGACTTTTGTTTACTTTTAAGCAGATTTAAAATGTTTGTATTGTTTTAATACTTGTATTATTATTTTTTTAAGGATGGTCTTTGAATTTGAATTTGTGTAAGCTGCCTTGAGACGTATGTTTAAGCGGTTAAAATATGTCAAATAAATAAATAAATAAGAATACTTATAATGAATATATTTACTTTTATTTTTATATACATGTGTACAGTCATTTCTATTGGCTGACATTCAGATGAAGTAACTCATGAGTAGTTCCACTGAAATTAATGGGACAATAGTCATGACTTGTCTCAGTAGTTTCAGGGTGGCTACTCATGAGTTACTTCATCTACTTGTCGGCTATTAATTTTAAATTAATTTTTAAAACATATTTTAGGTACTGAGGGACACTAATTTAGAGGGAATTGCAGGCAACTGTATATGTTGTCACATACATTGTTTTATAACATAATGTACTATAAGGTATGCCTCGTTACCTAAATCACTGATACTGATTTATTATGCAATTGGTTAATGAACAGACTGCATGAGACACTTGAAGAAGATGGAGGAAGGCACATTTAGGAATAGGGATATTGTGTGCCAGTAAATAGCTTGAAGTGGGAAGTTTTAATTATGATTAATACATTGGCTAGTTAGACGATATATGTGGAAGTTGAGCTTGTAATATTATATTAATCCATTCCTCTTGGAAAGGAGGTGTAGGTTATTGTGTATGCATGCTTTATGTTTTATTGTAAACTACAGTGTTATGTAATAACTTAATTTATTTCAAATAACCATTTTCTCCCTTTCAGCTTTTAAGATGTTATTGAAGACGTTTCTTTTCTGCCAGGCATTTGCCCTTTAAATCTCTCTCTCTTTTTAAAAAAATCTCGGATGCTGTTCTTGCCTTGTACACCACCCCGAGTCTGTGGATTGGGCGGTATATTAAATCTTTTAATTAATAAATAGATAGATTTTCATACTACTTAGTTTGGCTTTGTCCTGCCTGGCTTCTTTGGTTAGCATTTCTTCTTCAGTATTTACTGGCTGCCAAATCTCCTAAAGAGCATGTGTGGCATCTGAAATACCTTTAAATTGATTACTTGAGAGTATTATTTTCTCTCTCTTTTTAGCATATGGAAACAAACCTTGCCTTTGCTAGAGCAAACTGGTGTTAAAAAGACTGAATGGCCCCAAGAGGGAAGATGTTAAATTTCCATTAGCGATACTTGGCTATCGTTTTACTTCTGCACCTCTTCGCTTTGTGGTTAATATAGCATAATTATTGATGTGGAACAGTTGGGTATTTGTGTTAACGCTGCCCTTTTAAATCTCCTGGTGGTTTGAAATATCAGTATAAATGGCCGTCTTCCCCAGAGAGCGAAACATACCCTCATCACATCTGGATGCTAGTTTCACTCTCCATTTACTCCAATTTGAAGGATTTTTTTTTTTTTGTCCCTTTTCCTGAGCATTCTAGATCTATTCCTTGTTAACTGTGTATGTAATAAATACTGTTTTAGCGTATCTGTTATAAAAATGGAATTCAAATGAGACCACTTTTATTGATATTAATTTCCACCCCCCTTTTTGGTAGGAAACCAGACCTGATAAATTGTCCTGCAGGGGCTTAAGCAATATGGTGCATCGTATTTGAATATCTTTGTATCATGAAAGAACACTTAACATTCATGCACTGAGGGCCAGGCCTTTCATGAGGCAGGGTGAAGCCTTTCCATGGGGTGCAAGGATGTGGGGGCGAGCATGACAGCAAGATCCCACCAGCACTTCAGGACCGATCTGACCCTTGCAAGGTTAGCAAGGAGGACCTCACCCCGTACTTCTTGCCAAGCTTGAAGGAAGCATAAGGAAAAAGCAGAGGGAGCTGGCAGCCCTCCCTCTTCCACTTTCAAACTTGCAATGGTCCATTTCAGTAGGGGAGAATTTAAGTCAACCCCCCACTGAGCAGAGGAACCCAGTCGAAGGAGAACAGTGCTCAGGGAGGAGATCTGGAGACAACGGCCTGAGGGCGAAAACGATCAAAGGTTTGTTCAAAGAAGTTACCAACTCAAGATAGAAAGCCTGCACCCCGTATGAGCTAGCTCAGGGTAGAAAGAAAAAAGAAAGAAGGGAGTGACTTAGGAATAGCAGTCTATTTGTCACAAATGACTTAGGGCAGAGATACAGGAGCAAAGAGAGAGAACAAGGGGGCAGAGATGTGAGCAAAACCAGTTTGCCCAGTTTGATTCAACTCCAAACCAGATCAGGCATGTTCGGGTTGGCTCCCTCAAACAGGGGCCCAGTTTGTTTTGAATTCAAAAACAGTTTAGGGGTGCCAAGTAGTGTTAAAATCGTTTTTTTAAAAAGGTTGATTTGTGGCGCCCTCGTGGGTGGGGTCCTCGGCAGCTTCCTGCCAACCTATCCCAGGCCGGTTCAATCCTCTGCACGCACATGGCGGCCTTTTTTTTTTTTTTTTTGCATCACCATGCAAATGAAGCCAGTTCACACATCCCTACTCTCTACCTCTACTCCTAATGTCCCTAGTGGTCAATAGGAGAGCTGGTCTTGTGGTAACAAGCATGACTTGTCTCCATAGCTAAGCAGGGTCCGCCCTGGTTGCATATGAATGGGAGACTTGATATGTGAGCACTGCAAGATATTCCCCTCAGGGG
This sequence comes from Hemicordylus capensis, assembly GCF_027244095.1. Taxonomy (NCBI): domain Eukaryota; kingdom Metazoa; phylum Chordata; class Lepidosauria; order Squamata; family Cordylidae; genus Hemicordylus; species Hemicordylus capensis. Next base: position 21,302,709 of record NC_069666.1, read on the forward strand.
ATGAAGCCGCTCTGGGAAGAGCAGAAGGTTTCAAGTTCCCTCTCTGGATTCTCCAAGATAGGGCTGAGAGAGATTCCTGCCTGCAACCTTGGAGAAGCCGTTGCCAGTCTGTGAAGACAATACTGAGCTAGACAGACCAATGGTCTGACTCAGTATATGGCAGTTTTCTATGTTCCTAGGAGAAATTGCTGTCAAGAGGAAATGCTTATGGAGTCACATCTCCAACAGTTTTAAGGTGGGGGAATTAGCCCCCACTAGGGTTGTGGGGCAAGGCAACACTCAGTGCCTTGCCTCGGGTGCCGCAATACCATGGGGCACCCCGATTATTGGAAAGATTGCCTGTCCCAAATGCTTATTGTTGTTTATTACACTTCCCCAACCCTTTCCCCAAGGAGCTCAGGACACCATGCATGGTATGTAGACAGAGTGTCCTTAGAGGAGGGCAACTGCCCAGGGCCCTGCTCTTTCAAAGCCCATGAAAATTAACTGGGAGGAGCTCTGCATGGGCTGATTTCCCCCCAGCCCTGCTCCCTGCCATGGCTCTCTAAGGATAGCCATATATGTACACATCCCGCTTTATCCTCCCAACTCCCCTAGACAGGCTGAGAAACTGGGACTAGCCCAAGATCATCCAGTCAGCTTTATAACTAGGATGGAGGGTTTAAACCCAGATCTTCCTAGACCAAGTTCAACACTATAACCCAGGGAGAGGCAACCTTGCCCCTCCAGCGGTGGAGAGCTCTGTCTGGAGAGCTAAGGAGAGCTGCCTGCCTTGGTCCCCTCTTCCCTAACAGCGCGAATGACAATGCTGAGGTCAGGCTGGGCAGAGTTGTAAAGAACTGTGCATTTATATCATGGTGGTGCTATATAAGTCATAGTGCATGTTGCTAAGGAAATACAAAAAAGCATTATAACCAGAAAACACAAACCTGTTTCGCTGTTTTGTGCGTCCCCTGAGTTATTCTCTTTGATTTCCCCCCTACTTGCCATTTAGGTTTTCCTGGGAAGAGAAAAAAGTATTTGAGTCAACAATAACTCTTGAATGCCTTCGGACATAAAGACACCCCTCTTGAGAAAGACGGAGACCAAGAGGACATTCATTCTGAGCAGTAGAGTTGGAGACTGACAGGTCCAGGCATGAGCTTTTATTTTCTCCAGAGAGGGGAGGCATTTACTCAAGTCCATTTCAGTGTCTGGCAGTGGCAGCACAAGAAAAGAAATGAGGGGGGGGGCACAGAAGGGGCAAAGTGCATTTCTAATCTAGAACTCTCCATGTAGAAACCTTGACTACATTAAAAAAAAAAAAGAGGAAAGGTTGTGCCGTTGAGTTGGTGTCAACTCCTGGCGACCACAGAGCCATGTGGTCTTCTAATTATTTCTTTTGGAAACCAAAAATGTTTTCGTTTTCCTCAAAAGTAAACCGCCCAGACACGCTAGTTTTGGGCGGTATAGAAATATGTTAAATCAATAAAATTAAATAAAAGGGAAGGCAGTGCATGAGGTCAAGGCTTCAGGTGCAAAGGGGACCCTAGCAAAGCGCCCTTGGTGGGCCTCCAACAGCTGGGAGGAGGCTGACCTTGATGGTGGCGCACCAGGGGCCAAGCACTCTTCTTGGCAGCCATACAAGAAGACGTCATTTTTTTAACCCACAGTGCAATGCCCCTAGCCCAACACAGCACCCGGTCGCATAGCGTCAGGATGGGGGCACTGTGTTGGTGCGTGGGTGGGAGATAGATGGCAGCTACCAAGAGCTCTGGACAGAGGGGACAGCAAGGCTTGGAGTCAGCAGCAGGTTCTTAGGCCCCAGCAGCTCCCTGAGGACGCTGCATAGAGGAGCAGCTGAGGAACTGCTCTTTAGCATATCTCCAAAAAGCAGTGATTGTTGAGAGCAACTCCTAGCTGTCACTTGGGAACACAGGAAGCTGACTTCTACCAAGTCAGATCATTGGTCTATCTAGCTCAGTATTGTCTACCCAGACTGGCAGCAGCTTCTTCCAAGGTTGCAGGCAGGAATCTCTCTCAGCCCTGTCTGGAGTTACTGCCAGGGAGGAAACCAGGGCCTTCTGCATGCAAGCCTGCAGATGCTCTTCCCTGCAGTGTTCCCTCTAACAAGGATTCCCAGTTGTTGTTGACTACAACTCCCAACATCCCCATCTGCAATGGCTTTTGCTTGGGGATTCTGGGTGTTGTAGCCAACAACATCTGAGAATCCCTGTTAGAGGGAACACTGATCTCTTAAGGGGAATATCTTATAGTGCTTACATGTAGTGGGAGAATTTAATAGAACTCGAGTATCAACTAACGTTGGGCATAATTGTTGCTTGAACCCAAATATGGCAAAAACAGCTAAATGCTTACCATCCTCCTCCTTGCTTCCCAATGGGACACTCCAGGCAATCAAGTTCCTTGCTGTGCGACCCTCCTCAGCTACTATCCTCCGGACCTTGTCGTGACTGTTAGAGCGCTGGAAAGAAGCCTGGAAGAGCGAGAGAAATGGTAACAATCCTATCCATTCCATATCTGCTCAGAAATCACATCAGTCCCACTTGGCTCAATAGGGAATAGTCGTCAATGAACAGGGTTGCAGTGCTGATCTTCATTCACAAACCTTGTCAGTCTCAAAAGCATTTATTGTTGGATACTGGAGAAGGAAACTACAGTGTTTCCCATCAATTGTATTTTATGCACTAGAGAAATACCAAGAAAGCTCTGCCGACAATGCCGTGTTTATACTTGAACTATTTGATTTTGTTTGTTTGTATATCCCGTTCTTCCTCCAAGGAAGCCATGCAGAGACAAACGACAACAGTAATACAGCCTAGACCAGAAACAATGCCCCAAACCACAAACCCCCAACATTTTTTATTTATTTTTACATTTATCTCTCGCTCTTCCTCCAAGGAGCCCAGAGCAGTGTACAACATACTTGAGTTTCCCTTTCACAACAATCCTGTGAAGTAGGTTAGGCTGAGAGAGAAGTGACTGGCCCAGAGTCACCCAGCAATTCTCATGGCTGAATGGGGATTTGAACTCAGGTCTCCCCGGTCCTAGTCCAGCACTCTAACCATTAAAAGGTCAATGCCAAGAGCAATCAGAAGAGATGGAGTTCAAGGGCTAGAATCAAACAGAGGGGTACATAGTTATGTTTATCCCTACAAGAACCCTGTGAGGTAGGTTAGGCTGAGAGATAAATGGCTTGCCCAGAGTCACTCAGTGAGCTTCATGGCTGAATGAGGAGTTGAACTCGGGTCTTCCCGGTCCTAGTCCATCACTCTAACCACACTGCCACCATGGCTCTCATCATTTCTGTGTTGGAAGAAATGCCTTAAAAATACCAAAACATGTATATCCCACTCTTCCTACAAGGAGCCCAGAGTGGTGTACAAATCAAATCATCTCTATGACAGTCTTAGACCAGAATATGTACAAGCATGAAATGATATGAAGGGTATGCACAAAAAGGCACAAGGTAAGCTATAAAACTGTAACACTGTAATGACTATCGGGCTGTAAAAATTATATTATCTATAAACTGTAAAGGAAATGGAGCTGTATAAATAGTCACACTGTAAAAGCTCTAAAGTTTTATAACTATACATCTTATAAATTTTCCAAGGACAATAAAGGCTATGGGGGCTGTAAAAGCAATAAGACTGTAGAGACCCTGGGGTTTGAAAACTTGCAGGTCGAACAACCATAACAATCAAGATGATGATGATTAAGAACTGTACAAATGTGAAAACTTTTGTGTAGAGCTGTATCTGGGCTGTGTAGTTGAACGCTGTAGTCATCCTGGTCAAGACCTGTCGTCTTTCAGGACCAGGCGGATTTTACATGCTGCCATGCAGAACTTGGCAACATTATGCATTATGGCAGGTTCAGCCTCCGAGAGCAGCAGAGAAGCGTAGAATTGGGTGGGACGTCCTGGGAACCTGAGTAGCGACGGCAGAATGAGACTGATACAAACGTCTCTATAAAATGGGCAGAAGGAGTGGTGTCCATGGTGATGTTTAACCTCACACCAACCCTGTAAGGTAGGGTCGGCTGAGAGATCAGTGACCAACCCAGAGCCATCCAGGGAGCTGCGTGGCTGAGTTCACGTCTCCTCATTCCTACCCAACACACTAGACCAATGGCTCCCAACCAGGGTTCCGCCAGATGTTGGTGAACTCCCAGCATCCCCGCCACAATTCAGGACGTGCTCGGAACCAGCTCAGAGGCCCTTTATGGGCCTCCAAACCGGTTCGACAGCAGCAGGGGTGCCGCTTTAAGAGCAGGGGAAGGTGCACTTACCCCTCCCGCCGCTTTCTCCCCACCAGCGTCCGTTTTTCTAACAGCTTATCAGGGCGGCAACATACCTTCCTACCGCTCTGTTGGCCGGACGTTCCAGACACACGGGCGTGCGTGTGTCACCCACGCATGTGCCGGCTCATGCGGGCGTGTCTGGAACTTTTGGCCATATCCAGCCAACGGGGGCAACAGGGCAGCAGGGAGGTACGCTGCCGCCCCGATTAGCTGTTAGAGAAACGGATGCCGGCAGGGGGAAAGCAGTGGGTGGGGTAAGTGCACCCTCCCCTACTCTTAAAGTGGCACCCCCGCCACGGTTCCGTGCACATCCCTAGCCACAATGAACTGTAGCTGGGGATGCTGGGAGTTGTAGTTCAGCAACATCTGGAGGAACCCTGGTCAAGAACCCCTGCTCTAACCACTACCCCAAACTGGCTTTTGTGCAGACCCAACTGCCAGTTTGGGATGGTCTCAGCAACGTGGTCCAGTTCTTTGAGGAGAAGCACCAAGGACCCATTGTTCAAGCACACTGTTGGATACTTATTTATTTATTTGTATACCAATACCTAAACTACAGGTCTCTGGGCGGTCTACAACAAAACAATAAAAACAACCAATAAACAGACATAAATAAAAAAAGGAAAAAAACATTAAAACAATTTAAGAGGTTAAAAACTATTAAAAATCAAACAAAACAGTATCTAATTAAAAGCCTGGGTGAACAAATGTGTCTCGACTGCCTTTTTAAAAGTTGTAAGAGATGGGGAGGCTCTTATTTCAGCAGGAAGCATGTTCCAAAGCCTCGGGGCAGCCATGGAGAAGGCCCATCCCTGAGTAGCCAGCAGACGAGCAAGTGGCAACTGAAGACGAACCTCGCCTGATGATCTCAATGGGCAGTGTGGTTCATAGCAAAGACAATGTTCTCTTAAAATACCTATCCATATATATGGGTAGAATAGAAGAGAGAATATTCTCGCTTGTGGTAAGGAAGGAAGCCATGCAAATAGACCTACAGGCTTGTAATAAAACAAGGGCACACATTTCTCTCAACCACAAATTTTCTGAGTGTTATAAGGAAAAGAATGAAATGCAAAACATGGACAACACACAGTACTGTACATCTTCTTTTGCCTCCAATCACCTTCTGGCACCTTCACTCACAGCCACTTTGTGCCATTCGGTGCCATGCAGAAAAATTCATCCGGTTTCTCTGATCTGCATCTGATGAAGTGCTTTGTTGTCCAAGAAGCATGCCAAGTGGAAACTGGGACACTCTCCCTCTCCACAGCTGAATGCATTTAAAGGAGCCTGCCCCACTCCCGCTAGTGCAGGAGTTCTCAGACTTGGGAATTGTAGTCCAGCAACAACTGGGGACTCATCATCCCCCACCCCAAGGGCCCCCCAATGAGATGATGGAGTTGTAGCCCAGCAGCATCTGGGATCCGAGTCTGAGAACCCCTAAAATAGTGAATATCTATTTCTGTATAGTCACCATCCTCCCCACAGGATGGCATCAGAGCATTTTGACAGCACTCTGAAAACCAGGCATCTTTGCTGCCCTGGAGGGCCAAAACCACACGGAAGCACTGCGCTGGGAAAACAAACTGGGTGTGAAAAGCAACCAGGTGTAACCCTAATGCTGGCGCCCAGGGATCGTGGGTTCCAAACCTTTTTAAACAGGTGTACCCCTTCTGCAACAAGCCTTCAGCTGAGGTAACCAGAGAGAGAGAGATAACACTGTTTGTGTTTGTTTGTGTGTATACGTACGTGTGTGTGCGCACGCACACACGCACACACACACTGTGGTGATGAGACAGGCTACCCCAGTCACTGGCTGACAAAGTTAATTATGAGTACTCCCACTGAAACCAATGGGACAAATTTACTTGTCCTATTAATAACCATGGAAGTAAGGTAAAGGTAAAGTGTGCCGTCAAGTCGATTTTGACTCCTGGCACCCAGAGAGCACTGTGGTTTTTCTTTGATAGAATACAGGAGGGGTTTACCATTGCCTCCTCCTGTGCACTATGAGATGATGTCTTTCAGCATCTTCCTATATTGCTGCTGCCCGATATAGTACCAGCAGGGATTAAAACTGGCAACCTTCTGCTTGTTAGTCAAGCATTTCCCTGATGTACCACTTCAGGTGGCTCAACTATGGAAGAACTTAGTGCTAATTTTCTGAAGCCCATCAGCCAGGCTGGGCTTCAGCATGTAGCCAGCCAATCAGAAGCAGAGGAGGAGGGTCTTCACCAGGGCTGCTCAACTCCTGCTAACTTGGGAAAGAGGCACCTTTTAACATGGTGATTCTCTTTATTTAACAGGGGGAGAGTAATTGGCCCTCTCCACCCCCAGCACACCACCTCCAGTGACTGTTGCTGGTGTCTATCTTATGTTTCTTTTTAGATTGTGAGCCCTTTAGGGACGGGTTTCCATCTTATTTGTTTGTTATTTCTCTGTGTAAACTACCCTGAGCCATTTTTGGAAGGGAGGTATATAAATCGAATGAATAAATAAATGAATGAATGATCTTTGGCCCTCCTGCAGACGTTAGCCTACAACTCCCATCATCCCTGGATATTGGCCACTGTGGCTGGGGATTATGAGAGTTGCAGTCCAAAAACTGCTGTGGGGACCTAACTTGAGCAAGCCTGGACTTCACCCTTGTCTCTCCCCTTCTTCATCACTGAGGACACATCGGCTTCAAGATGGTAATCCTCAGATTGGGAGCAAAGAGTGTGAGGAGGAAGGAAGGCTCCGAGTACCTTATGGGGGTACTAGTACCCCCTGCTGGGAACCCCTGCAGTAAACCATGGTTTCTAAATAGGGAGCCAGCCTTGTGAATATGTGCCATGCTTGTTTGGACTCATGGCTTTTACACATGTGTTCACCTATAGTGTCTAGGGACTGCGCCACCTAAACAATTCTGGAGAAGCTGAGGAGCCCATCCCTTCTGCAGTCAACCCTGACCAGCTAGAGAAGCAGGCAGCTATCCATCAGGCACAGCAGGGATTAACGAACATCAGATCAACAAGCATACGTAACTTCAGATCAGGTCCAGAAGATGAAGCATCACCCTAAAGCTTCCACACAGCAGCAAGGCCATCACTGGGCTGGTTTGGTTTTCAAGGCTGCTGTGCCGACACCAAACTGAAGGGCATCTCAGTGTTCGGTGAGTGTTTAATTCAGATTCTGAGTAGGGCTTAGGCACTGACACATGCCACGAATCTGGACTTGGGGTGCGAGATTCAGGAGAGCTGGAGTTCAGACCAATGGGGCACTGTTCCAGGCAATGCTAGAGAGGGAACCTGGGTAGCATCTGTGTCTGCCAGTCATGAATACAGCTGGCAGCAATTTTTACACTCACGCAGCATCTTTTCAGCAGCTGCAACCAAGGAACCTGCAGCCGAGTCTTATCTGCCAATTGCCTGGTTCACATGAATGCATACCCACGGAGGGCCTACTCACATACTGAGGAAAACCATTTTGGAAAACCAGCCCCTGGTATCTCTTTTCCACAGATAAGAGTTTTTCCAGCAACTGCTGACTCGGAGGAATAAAGAGTTTACAGCTAAAAGCCCTGATCTTCCTATCGTTTTGTTGATAAAACACAGATCTGTGAGAGACTCGGCTTTTTTAAAAGGGTACCTGCTCTCCGAGATGCTTTCAAAAAAGACTGGAGAATATAAACAGTGCAGTTCCTGTTTGACAAAGTGCCAGACCAGATTTCAAAAGATGCATTAAAATATTTGTTGCCCAAACACCCGGCAGATTCGGGGGAGATGCCGATGGCCTGTCTCAGTCTCCCGCTAATAAATGGAAAATGACAGTGTTCAAAATCCTCATAATATTTGTAAAATAAATATTTATAGAATGTAGAGCTTGGTCGTTTGAGACAACAACATTCATCGCCGACACAAACTTACAGAAAAATAAAACTACTGAAAATTGTCTGTACAGCTGGGAAATTCTCTGCCATGGAATGTGGTGATGGCAAAAGGCTTAGACAAATTCATAGAGGACAGATCTATCAATGGCTACTAGGGTGATGGCTATAGGCCACCTCCAGCCTTGGAGGCAAGATGCCTCTAAATACCAGTTGCAGGGGAGCAACAGCAGTAGAGAGGGCAACTCTTGCCTGTGGGCTTCTCAGAGGCATCTGGTAGGCTGCTATGGGAAACAGGGTGTTGGACGAGACAGAAACACTGGTGTTACTGTGAACGTTTCTTTTTCTTTAGGTGGATGAAGGTAATCAGCTTAGTATGGATTTATCAGTCATCACATGGCTCGAGACAGGATAGGGTTACATTTGTTATGCAGGCTAGCTTCCTGTTAGGCAGTAGGTGGCACCAGAAACCCAGTTCCGGGCCTGTAGTGTAGAAAGGTATAAGACAGAAGAAACAGAGGCAAAGCAGTTAGTTATACATACAAGGTGAGAAAGAAAATACTATGAAGACAGAATAGAAGATGGACAACTCAACTGTTCCTGAGGGTTGCTACCCTGAACCCAAAACTGGCACCCCAACCATCAAGTTTATATCCACGAGTGGGTCTGATGACCTTCGTCCACCTAAGAAAAAGAACCCTTCACCATAAGACCAATGTTTCTTTTTTCCTTATGGTGGATGAAGGTCATCAGTTTAGTGTGGGACATACCCAAGCCAGCTAAGTGAAGGAGGGAGGGAACGGATGGTCTAGACCACGTTTTGCAGTACCATGCGGCCTAACACCACCTGGGATGCATGGAATGAAAAGATCTTATAGTGTTTAATGAATGGAGAAACAGAAGCCCAGGTGGCTGCTCTACAAATCTCCGTGAGAGGGACATTCGAGAAAAAGGTGCCGAGCAGAGCTGAAGTAGAAGCTCTATGAGTGGAATGAGCTGTGATGCCCGTTGGAGCGGGCAAGCTCCAGAGATTCATACGCTAATATGATAGTTGCCTGTATCCATTGTGTTATGGTGTCTTGTTATGGATACCCTGTTGAGAAATGACACAAAAAGGGAGTGCGTTTGGCATAACATGGCAGTACATCTTAGGTAAATTCTGAGTTCTCTGTACACATCTAGAGAGTGCCATAATTTTTCTTTGGGGTGCGTTGGAGAAGGGCAGAAGGATGACCTCCTGCGTCCGGTGGAGGGTAGAATTAACCTTTGTGAGGAAGGTAGGGTCTAATCTTAGCACCATTGCATTTATTTATTTTTATTTTTATTTTATACATTTATATACCGCCCCAAACCAGAGTCTCAGGGTGGTTCACAATCATAAAACAACAATACAAATAAATAAAACATTAAAATCAATTAAAACTCAAAAAAATGCTGGTGTAACATGCACAGGTCCTTACGACTGGAGAGTACATCCATTTGGATACTCTTTGTGCTGAAGTAATTGCAACCAGGAAGAGCACCTGGAATAAGAGGAGTTTTAAAAGGTGCCGAGCAGAGCTGTTCGAAGGGAGCTCCAGTGAGTGCATTAAGAACCCTATTGAGGTGCTAGGGGGATGTTGATGGGCCCCCTAAGGAACCTCGTAAGGGGAGGATGGAGTTAAGAGGGAGTATCAGGGACCGACCAAATGAGCAGAGGCGATGGCTGAAGTTTGACTTCTCAGTGTACTAGATCGTAGTTTAAGTTCCAAACCGGATTGTAAGAAAGCCAGTACTTCGGGAA